>NC_090439.1:1008234948-1008859948 GCF_031143425.1 Pleurodeles waltl | reverse complement strand
ATGTCCTTACGGGAGAAAAAGCTCTCTTGGCAGGCTCGGAGGGAGTGGCAGACCTCCCAGGATACTTAATGAGGGGATCGAGGGTCCCACATGAGGACCCCTTCATAGTGCATCAGGTGCACAGGTATGGGAAAACTAGACCGCAGAGTAGATGTGTCAAAGATTCGGAATAGATGGTAGAGTACCTGCCTACACCCCTCACAGACAAAGAATGGAGGCGTTCACTTGTACAAAACTGAAAGGTGGCCAGTAAAGCTTGGTTGAAACTCACACATTCCGCTATCTGCACTGCACTTATCTTATGCCACAGAGGTTGCAAAAGTTTGACACAGCACATTCCTCTAAGTGCCCAAGTTGTGGATTCGAGCTGGCATCTTTCTTGCACATGACTTGGGACTGCGTGAAACTGCAAAGCTACTGGGCCGAGATACAGAATATATTAAGAAAAATCACGAGGGTTCAGATTGAGCCGTAGATCAAACACTGTCTACTGGGTGTACTACCATCATACAAAAAGGGGACACATATAAGACATAAGTTTGCCCTGCTTGGCCTTTCATCAGGTAAGCTGTGAACGAAAAATGTCCTATGTATCGTAACGAAAAGTTTCAATTCTATTAAGGACTCGGGCGAGAGGATTATGCTTATCTTTCTCCACTTTAATGAATAGCAGCTGAACAACAAACAAAAAACCACAACTCCCATGAAAACTTGGGAGAATGGAGTACAGTCTCAACCAATAAAAAACAGGTATTTGGATCAATCCGGAACAGGCAGTCCATATTGTAGTCCTTCATCTGTATTTCCTCCTCCTCTTTCTTCGCTGCTCGCAGCCGAGATGTCACCATTTTTTTTGTCTCTCTTTCAAATATTCATTGTCTATTCGATATTGCTTGTATTCTACTTTAAATTGAGTGCTGTGGTTTCCTTTCACTTGCAGAAGAGTTTTTTGGTCCTTCGCAAGTGTTTCTTCGTGCACTTTTGGGAAGCTTCCTAGTGACCGCCAGAGGGCGCTCACTTGGAAGGTTCCCTTGGCAACGGACGTGCTGAGGGGAGCGCGCCTTCATTTTTCCTCAGCGTAGAGCACAGTGCTCTAAATTCTCCTCAGCGCGTTCATTCGTCTTTACTGAATCTGCCTGGAGAGAGACGCCCTTGGCAATTAAGGGTCGGTAACTCGGCAGAAGGCCTGGACGCCCCGTTTTCTTCACCGGGGTCCGTATTCTTTATTTGAATTAACGCTTTGGGTTTTATATTTCATTACTGGCCTCTTTCTATGGGCACACTCCCAGGCAGACAATAAATATTGCATTTTCTTTACCCCTTTGACTGTACTGTGCACCAGGGTGTAGTGTCCCTGGCTCTTGCCTCCTCATAATCTGAGTGGATATGTACTCTTTAAAATATTAAGCTGACACCCAGCTTTATATTCTTCATACCTATTGTTTTAAATTATTTCTATTTCCATATTTAATCCTTAATTTATGGATCCTAATGAGGAGGAGGAATTTTTTGACGCTGTTGACCCGTCCATATACAGGGCTGTTTCTGAGGCAATTGGTCCTCTTGAGGACAGACTACCTCAGCAAATAGCACGTGAGTGCTCGAAATTCTCTGCCTCCAATGTAACTCCTTCAGCTCCTCCTGCCTCCAATGATGCTTTTGCGACGCACCTCCAGCTAAGCGTCCTCACGAATTAGGTATTGATATAGTTCTTTTTGATCGTGTCAAGAATTCCCTAATTTCCCCCTCTGATCCTCCTTTTTCTTTTGATTCCTCAAGACCCCTATCCCCCTCCTTCCATAACAGTGATTCTTCTGGGGATCAGGATATTGACACCAGTCCATCCAGGCCTTGGCTTCCTTCTGGTTCTCAGTCCGCTCCTGCAGTTTCAGATATGTTGGACCCAGATGAAATTGTCCATCCTAGGTCCTCCGAATGGGCCCCGTCTGACAAGGTGGCGTCTTATGTGGCAGGACACATTAGAAAATCATGAGAAAAAGACTCTTGAGATTGTCTCAGGGCAGAGTGCCCCCATCCTTCATTGGCCGACAAGGTCACCATGACTCCGGAATTGGACCCCAGGATGTCTACCTTCTTAATTTTTTTTATAAAAGATCCTAAAAAAGGAAACACAAACTGTGCTCTTTCTACTGAACGCCTTCGTTCATTGTTAATTAAAGTGGATCCTAAACTAGGAGATCTGGCCGATTCGGAGGCATGAGCTGTAGCTGAAGGAGGCTTATTTGGAGAACCCTTTATAAAGGAGTTAGGAAAGTTTGTAAATACCTGGACAAAGCACAGTCTTCTATGAAAAAAGTATTTCCTACCCGGATTTTTCATGGGGCTGGTCGAGACAGGAGCCGCTCGGCCGGCCGTGAGCAGTCAGTCAACTCTTTAAGAGGACAAGGCTCCAGGCAAGGACAGTTTCAAGACCAGAACCGCTTTGCCATTTTCTACCCAGCCAGAGGCAGACGCTTCAGACATCGCGGTGGTGAGGATCTACATCAACATCCTCTTACGGTAAGTGCTATCCCTTCTTCCCTTCTAATAGTAGGGGGTCATTTGGCAAATTTTATCCACGCATGGAGACAAATTACACAAGATGCATGATCCTTACAGACAATAAAAGGATTCCAGATAGAATTTGTAGGGGCTCCCAGGCAGGTTTCGCGTCCAAATACCCTGGTGTTTTCCTCACAAGACGCCATTTTGGTGGACACGGAGATTGCGGCCTTGCTGGACAAAGGAGCCAGTTGTCCGATGGTACCACATCCTCGAGGGTTCATAAGCAATCTCGTCTTGGTAGACAAAGCAGATGGCGGCCGACGACCGATCATCAATCTGAAGGAGTTCAACGAGTAGCTTGTTTAACGTAATATCAAAATGGAAGGGATTCACCTTCTTGGGGATGTTTTGCGTCCTTTGGACTCGTTGGCTCATCTCGACTTAAAAGATGCTTATCTCACCATTCCTATCTTCCCACCTCACAGACGTTTTCTTCAATTCTTTTTGGGAGATAAAACATTCAAGTTCACTACTCTTCTGTTCGGTCTTTCATCAGCACCTTGGGGCTTCACAAAGGTACTCAAACCTGTTGTGGAACATCTCAGAGCTCAAGGAATTTGACTAATCGTCTATCTCGACGACATCTTACTTCTGCCCAACTGCAAGTCACGGTCAACCTGCTGCAGAGCCTAGGTTTTATCATAAATGAGGTCAAATCCCTCTTAACACCTTCTCAAAGAGTGGCCTTTTTGGGTTTCACCATCGATTAGATTCAGTGTCAGCCACTCTAAGCCTTACATCTCGCAAAATGATGAAAATCCGTCACGAGTTACGTCGTACTCTTGTCAAACTAAAAGTCTCCCATCGTCAAATTGCCCGCCTCATAGGGCTTCTCTCTTCTTCCATTCAGGTGATATTCCCAGGTCCTCTACATTACTGAGCTCTTCAACGTCTCAAAGAAGTTCATCTTTGCAAAGGTCTAACGTATTCTCAAAAAGTACTCCTTTCGCAGGAGGCGATAAAGGAGAGTCATTGGTGGCTTTCACATATGGAAGCCTGGAACGGCAGAGCTATTTTTGGTTCCGCTCCGGATTTCATAATAGAATCAAATGCCAGAAGGTTAGGTTGGGGCGTTCCGGGGGAACCTGGACCCTAGAGGAACAGAATCTTCACATAAATTGTCTTGAGCTTTTAGCTGGTTCATTTGCAGTCAAGTGCTAGACAAAAGACTCTATCCAGCCGAGCGTTCTCTTGAAGCTGGACAATATATCCGCGGACCGATATATCAATCATCTGGGAGGCACTCGGTCCAAGGCCAATCTGGCATCCAGTTTTTGGCAGTATTGCCTGGACCATCAAATTTCAGTGACAGCACAATACCTTCCGGGAAGTCAAAATCAAGTTGCGGATTTTCATTCCCAACACCTCAGGGACTCCAGTTTGTGGAAACTTCATCCAGAAGTGTTCTCTCTTCTACTCCACCTTTGTGGTCTGTTTTTGGTGGATCTTTTTGCATCCAGACTGGATCACAAACTTCCCAGGTTTTTCAGTTAGAGACCAGATCTATTGGTAGCTGGCACAGATGCTTTTCTGCAGGACTGGAGTCAAGAGAAAGCTTACGCTTTTCCTCCCTTTGCGATGATCACTCAAACATTTGCCCAGGTACGTCGTCAGTTGTGCTGATCACTCAAGTCTGGTTTCCAGTTCTTCTGGAACTTTCTTGGGATTCGCTGATCCGACTCCCCCTGTTTCCTTTGCTTCTTCTCAGTCCGAACAGTAAACCTCATCAAATGGTTCTAGAGGGCTCCTTTTCCTTGATGGCGTGGCACATTTCTGGGGACGATGGTCGGTCCCGGGGCTTTCGCAAATAGCTGAAGAGCTACTATCCAAAGCATGGGCCCCCAGTACCTGAAAGCGCTATAGATCGGCATGGGGTAGATGGAGGAGTTGGTGTTTGGGAAGGAGTTTCAATCCTGTGGAAAGAGATGTAGTCCATATTCTCAATTTTCTTGCAGACCTTGCTTCAAAAGTCCTCACATATCGATCTATTAACTCATACAGATCTGCTATTTCAGCTGGACAGGCTTTGGTGGATGGTTTTCCTATGGGAGAACATAAACTAGTGTGTCGTCATCTCCGGGGCATAAGACTTTCTTTACCTCCGGAACCCCGCTACTCCTCCCTTTGGGATGTCAATCAAGTTTTTGAATCTCTTTTTATCTTGGCAACATAACCAGTATCTTTCCAGGAAAGAACTCTCGGCTAAGTTAGCCATGCTGCTTTGTTCAATATCTTGTAGAAGAGTTTCTGACATCCGTGCTTTAGATATTTCTCACAGAACTTTTTCCCCTTCAGGAGCCTCATTTACGGTAAGTAGACGTACAAAGACAAATACCAGAATTATCTCCTATCCGGCTTTTCCAGACGCCCCGAAACTTTGTGTGCTACGATGCCTCAAAGCATATGAGGAGATGTCCTCAGAGCTCCGTCCTCCTTGGGAACGTCAACTCCTTATCGCATTACGTAAACCTCACAAAGCTGTTTCTTCTCCTACCATTGCTCGCTAGGTTAGTTGGATCATGCAAGAAGCGGGCATTATCCTTTCCCTTTTTGGTGCTCATTCTACTAGTGGGGCTATGGCCTCCAAAGCATTCAGCTTAGGTGCTCAGATGAAAGATATCATGACTTCAGACTCTAATTTTATGAGGTTTTATTTCAAACTAGTGTTGAATGTTGCTCAATTAGTTGTGAACATGCTTTAAACAAGCATTATCCTCGCCTCCGGTCCTGACATAGAATGAAAAATTTCCTAGCTATCGTAACGGAAAGTTTCAATTCAATTAAGGACTCAGAGGTGAGGATTATCCCACCCTGATCTCCCTATAATACTGCAATTTTAAGGGACCCCTCCCCGTATTTAGTAAGTAATTTTGGTTATGTTTTCACTTGTCATTTATCATGAATGTGCTTGTTTTATTAAAAAAAAAAAAAGAGAAAGGGGAGGGGAGGGAAGTTCGCTATTTGTACAAGACAATTTTTCTATCAGACGTTTAAAAAAAAAAAAAGGCTAGTGTCTCTTTTAAACTGTTTCATTCTTTCTAGGATCTGACACAGTAAAACAAGATACTTCATGATGATTCTTGACTGGCTCGCGCTTTGAAAGAGGAGGAGGAAATACAGATGAAGGACTACAATACCGACTGCCTGTTCTGGATTGGTCCAAATACCTGTTTTTTATTGGTTGAGACTGTACTCCATTCTCCCAAGTTCTCATGGGAGTTGTAGTTTTATGTTTGTTGTTCGGCTGCTATTCATTATAGTGGAGAAAGATAAGCATAATCCTCGCCTCCGGTCCTGACATAGAATTGCAATATCTTTGACCAACTCACATCCTCCCGCTTTAGATAAATGGAGAGTTGATGTCGGTGAATGGGGCATAGCAGAGGAGAGGAGACTTTAACAGGTCGGCTTGGATGAGTATGCAGAACAGACCTGGAGTTATGGGGAGAGATGCTGGGCGGCTTGGAGGGAGGTAAGCTGCGGGTCACTGCTCCTCCTCCCCCCGGACACTCGCAGATTTCTAGCGTTGACACAACCTCGGACTTAGCTGTAAGTTGCAACCCAACCTCTGAAACTATACAGGTGGTGAAGATGAGTGAAGATGTACATGCAAGTGTATGACTAAATATATCCATGTATAAGTGTGAAAGCCTGAATGGAAGGACTGACAAGAGGATGGGAGTTATCCAGAATGCAGACAACTCATGTGCCCTGGCCCCCGCCCCCTCCCTTCCCCTGCGAGTGGTTTGTAGCCTATACACACGGAATTAGTGCCCTCCCTATAACCAGGGAAAGTTGGGATGCTACAAATACTGAATTGTGCCCCCAGATATTCCGCCCACATGTACGGCTCCCCACTAATGACTGATCTGATCCAAGGGAGAGGACAGGTTGGAGAGAGACTCCTCCCTGCCCCATACACATCCCCACACTTACGAATTGACTTGCTGGTGCCACAACTGTTTATTGTTCTCTGTTCAGTATTTTTTAAATATACTGGATTGTCATATTGGCCCGGAGGCTTGGGTTAAACATTTTAGCACTCTGTATAGGGCTTATATCAATGGCACTTCTGATTTACAGCAATCCAGAGAGAACCATTATAAGGAGTATGCATTACTGAATATCCTCGTACCAGAAATACATCAGGCACTGATAAGAGTTAAGAAAAATAAAGCATCAGACTAAAACCTAGTGTCCATTGACATTTACCAGAAGAACCCCCAAATGTGGAGTGCTTGCAAAAGCATTTAACTCATCCTTAGCTATTAAGTGTCCCTTGCTGTTGGCCATTTTAGTACCCTTATTGAAGAAGGATGATCATCCAATCTTCCTCTTGGATGGGGCAGGAAAAATTATTTGCAAAGTTCTACTAAACAGATTGCAAGGCTAGGTGGACATCCAGAACATTTTAACTGAGGCTCAAGCTGGTTTGAGTATGGGTTGGTACCATAGATCAAGTAGTATGCCTATAACGATACAATAAAAACAATATTTGTGATATTTAATCATTGTTGACCTGAAGGCAGCATTTGATCTTGTGGACCGGGAGAAGTTATGGAGATCCTTGGTAGAGCATGGGGCTGATGTCACCCTGGTGCAAGCAGTGATGGGGCTACACACTGATAATACAGCCAGGGTTACATATGGGTCGGGAGGCAAGTATACTGAATCTTTCCCCATTGAAAAGGGTGTACGACAGGGCTGTGTGCTAACCACTCTACTCTTTCGTCTTTTTTAAACAATGTAGAAGAACATCTATTGGATGCCCCGATTAAAGCAGGACAAAATGCCCTGATATTGCTGGTCATTGATGGCACACTCCTGTTGTCTCAGACAGAAAATGCAATACATAGATTATTTAGGAGATTTGTAGACTATTGTCATAAGAAGGCCCTGACCATCAACTGCAATAAGACAAAGAGTATGGTGCTGAGACCGTCCCCCATTTTTAAGAGGAGGCTAATGGTAAATGGTGAGCACATCAAGTGTGTCAAGCAGTATGACTATTTGGGAATACAAATTATTGAAGGCAACTACAGTTTTAAGCCAGACCTCTGGGGTGGTTTTTACATTTAGCACAACGCAGGTGCCCAGAGTTTCAGCATCATCCTTCAAATCTATAAGCAGAAGGCAGTAGCATCAGCATTTTAAGGGGCTGAGCTTTGGGGGGTACAGAAACGTATACCCATTGGAAGCGGCTGAAAACTATTTTCTTAGGGGCCTAATAAGATTGGGCCCTGGCACTTCCTTGCTAGCACTTTACGCTGAGCTCAGTCTCACACCAATCGCAAAAGTAGCAGCCCTGGACCAGGATTATACTGGATTAGACTGGTGAGGAACCCAAAGGCAACAATTTGCCTAAAATCTCTGTAAGATGTCAATCACATCTACTGCCCCAGTAGGAGTACTTAGCTGGCTCATGTGAAAAGCACATTAAATGAGCTGCAGCCGGGGTTCCTATGACCGATCCCAGTAGGGTAAGACAAGATACTGCAGAACTCATAAAAGAGCATTATTATGGGTTCATGTGGGAGAAAAAATTCCATGATAAGGCCAGAAAGTACCTGCACTTCTATTTTTCCATTTAAAGCAATGGTAATAGCCATCATTATTGAGTGGCACCTCTCTCCCACCAACAACCAGTTGAGAGAAAATATAGCTGGGGAGGAGTACTTAAGCCTTTTCATTTTCTGAAGGATGTTAACTAAGGCGTTCTGAACTTTTTGGTATTGTGTGAGTTCAGAGTCAATGAGCCTCACGTAGGCACAATTACAGGAGGGTAATTGTAATATACAAAAAAGCCAGCCATGACTGACACAGTGTGTGAGGAGGATAGGCAGAGATGTCTGTGCAGCACAAGGAGGTAAGAAAATGATTTTTTATGAAAATGGAATGAGAAGTAGGGAAATGGTAGCCAAATTGTGATCCCCTGGTGTAGGAAAGTACCATCTTGCCTGGCATGTTACCCCCATATTTCACTGTATATATGTTGTTTTATTGTATGTGTCACTGGGTCCCTGCCAGCCAGGGCCCCAGTGCTCATAAGTGTGCCCTGTATGTGTTCCCTGTGTGATGACTAACTGTCTCACTGAGGCTCTGCTAACAAGAACCTCAGTGGTTATGCTCTGTCTGCTTTCTAAATTGTCACTAACAGGCTAGTGACCAATTTCACCAATTCACATTGGCATACTGGAACACCCTTATAATTCCCTAGTATATGGTACTGAGGTACCCAGGGTATTGGGGTTCCAGGAGATCCCTATGGGCTGCAGAATTTCTTTTGCCACCCATAGGGAGCTCTGACAATTCTTACACAGGTCTGCCACTGCAGCCTGAGTAAAATAACGTCCACGTTATTTCAAAGCCATTTACCACTGCACTTAAGTAACTTATAAGTCACCTATATGTCTAACCTTTACCTGGTAAAGGTTGGGTGTTAAGTTACTTAGTGTGTGGGCACCCTGGCACTAGCCAAGGTGCCCCCACATTGTTCAGGGCAAATTCCCCGGACTTTGTGAGTGCGGGGACACCATTACACGCGTGCACTATACATAGGTCACTACCTATGTATAGCGTCACAATGGTAACTCCGAACATGGCCATGTAACATGTCTAAGATCATGGAATTGTCACCCCACTGCCATTCTGGCATTGGGGAGACAATTCCATGATCCCCCGAGTCTCTAGCACAGACCCGGGTACTGCCAAACTACCTTTCCCGGGGTTTCACTGCAGCTGCTGCTGCTGCCAACCCCTCAGACAGGTTTCTGCCCTCCTGGGGTCCAGCCAGGCTTGGCCCAGGAAGGCAGAACAAAGGACTTCCTCAGAGAGAGGGTGTTACACCCTCTCCCTTTGGAAAAAGGTGTCAGGGCTGGGGAGCCTCTGGAAATGCTTTGATGGGCACAGATGGTGCCCATCTCTGCATAAGCCAGTCTACACCGGTTCAGGGATCCCCAGCCCTGCTCTGGCGCGAAACTGGACAAAGGAAAGGGGAGTGACCAGTCCCCTGACCTGCACCTCCCAGGGGAGGTGCTCAGAGCTCCTCCAGTGTGCTCCAGACCTCTGCCATCTTGGAAACAGAGGTGCTGCTGGCACACTGGACTGCTCTGAGTGGCCAGGGCCAGCAGGTGACGTCAGAGACTCCTCCTGATAGGCTCTTACCTGTGTTGCTAGCCTATCCTCCTTCCTAGGTAGCCAAACCTCCTTTTCTGGCTATTTAGGGTCTCTGCTTTGGGGAATTCGTTAGATAACGAATGCAAGAGCTCATCAGAGTTCCTCTGCATCTCTCTCTTCACCTTCTGCCAAGGAATCGACCGCTGACTGCTCAGGACGCCTGCAAAACCGCAACAAAGTAGCAAAGACGACTACTGCAACCTTGTATCGCTGATCCTGCCACTGTCTCGACTGTTTTCCTTTTGGTGCATGCTGTGGGGGTAGTCTGCCTCCTCTCTGCACTAGAAGCTCCGAAGAAATCTCCCGTGGGTCGACTGAATCTTCCCCCTGCAACCGCAGGCAACAAAAGACTGCATCACTGGTCCTCTGGGTCCCCTCTCAGCACAACGAGCGTGGTCCCTGGAACTTAGCAACTCTGTCCAAGTGACTCCCACAGTCCAGTGACTCTTCAGTCCAAGTTTGGTGGAGGTAAGTCCTTGCCTCCCCACGCTAGACTGCATTGCTGGGTACCGCGTGATTTGCAGCTGCTCTGGCTCCTGTGCACTCTTCCAGGATTTCCTTTGTGCACAGCCAAGCCTGGGTCCCCGACACTCTAACCTGCAGTGCACAACCTCCTGAGTTGTCCTCCGGCGTCGTGGGATCTCCTTTTGTGACTTCAGGTGATCTCCGGTTCACTCTTCTTCATAGTGCCTGTTCTGGCACTTCTGCGGGCGCTGCCTGCTTCTGTGAGGGCTCCCTGTCTTGCTGGGCGCCCTCTCTGTCTCCTCACGCAATTGGCGACATCCTGGTCCCTCCTGGGCCACAGCAGCATCCAAAAACCCTAACCGCAACCCTTGCAGCTAGCAAGGCTTGTTTGCAGTCTTTCTGCGTGGGAACACCTCTGCAAGCTTCTTCACGACGTGGGACATCCATCCTCCAAAGGGGAAGTTCCTAGTCCACTTCGTTCTTGCAGAATCCACAGCTTCTAACATCCGGTGGCAGCTTCTTTGCATCCTCAGCTGGCATTTCCTGGGCATCTGCCCAATCTCGACTTTGTCGCGACTCTTGGACTTGGTCCCCTTGTTCCACAGGTACTCTCGTCCGGAAATCCACTTTGGTTGCATTGCTGGTGTTGTTCTTTCTTGCAGAATTCCCCTATCACGACTTCTGTGCTCTCTGGGGAATATAGGTGCACTTTACACCTACTTTTCAGGGTCTTGGGGTGGGCTATTTTTTCTAACCCTCACTGTTTTCTTACAGTCCCAGCGACCCTCTACAAGCTCACATAGGTTTGGGGTCCATTCGTGGTTCGCATTCCACTTTTGGAGTATATGGTTTGTGTTGCCCCTATACCTATGTGCTCCTATTGCAATCTATTTAACTATACACTGCTTGCATTACTTCCTTTTGCTATTACTGCATATTTTTGGTATTGTGTACATATATCTTGTGTATATTTGGCATCCTCATACTGAGGGTACTCACTGAGATACTTTGGCATATTGTCATAAAAATAAAGTACCTTTATTTTTAGTATATCTGTGTATTGTGTTTTCTTATGATATTGTGCATATGACACCAGTGGTATAGTAGGAGCTTTGCATGTCTCCTAGTTCAGCCCAAGCTGCTCTGCTATAGCTACCTTCTATCAGCCTAAGCAGCTAGAAACACCTCTTCTACACTAATAAGGGATAACTGGACCTGGTACAGAGTGTAAGTACCCCTTGGTTACCACTACAAGCCAGGCCAGACTCCTACATTGGTCGTGCAGCGGTGGGATAAGTACTTGCAACTACTTACCACTTTGTCATTTTGTACTTTTCATAAGAGAAAAATATACAAAACAAGTTCAGTGTATGTACACCTAACCAAAAAGTTTTGCTTTTCTTCTCTTACTCTATTTGCTAAGTGCTGAAAAGTACCTCTAAAACTTTCAAAAAGCTCTAAAAAGTTGAAAAAGTTTTTTCTATTTCCTTAAAAAGTCCTGAAACTTTTTCTTTCTTTTATCTGTCCCTAAACCTTTTTCTATCATGTCTGGTACAGGTCCTACTCTTGACCTGGTCAGCTCTGCTTATGATAACCTTAGCTGGAAAGGGTTGAGGAGTCTCTGCATTGATAGAGGTTTAGGGGTAGGGAAGAATCCCTCTAGAGAATTGTTGATTAACATGCTCAGTGAAAATGATAAGGCCTTAGCTGGCACATCAGTTGAGAAGTTAGCAGATGGTTCACACTCTGATTCTGGGGTAGCCCCAGTAAGAATGTTAGATGGTATTCTTTCCAACTTGCCCCTTAGCAGACCACCTAGCATAACTGGTACTAATGTGAGCTCTCATCACAGTAGGGATGCCATTCCTGCAGGTCAAGTTGTTAGAGTGCCAACTGTTAGGGACAATTCACCCTCTGTTCATTCACATCACTCTTCTGTGTCAAAGCATGCCCAACCCACCCACCCTGATGACAGAATGTTAGAAAGGGAGCTAAATAGATTGAGAGTGGAAAAGTCCAGGCTGAAGCCTAAACAGCAACAGCTGGCTCTAGACAGGGAATCTTTAGACTTAGAAAAAGAAAGACAGAGGTTGGGGTTAGGACCCCATGGTGGCAGCAGCAGTATTACAGATAGTAATCCTGTGAAAGAGCATGATTCTAGGAATCTGCATAAGATAGTTCCCCCTTACAAGGAGGGGGATGACATTAACAAGTGGTTTGCTGCACTTGAGAGGGCCTGTGTTGTACAGGGGGTCATTCAAAGGCAGTGGGCTGCTATCCTATGGCTATCTTTCAGTGGAAAAGGTAGGGATAGGCTCCTTACTGTGAAGGAAAGTGATGCCAATAATTTTACAGTTTTGAAGAATGCACTCTTGGATGGATTTGGCTTAACCACTGAACAATACAGGATTAAGTTCAGAGAAACCAGAAAAGAGTCCTCACAAGACTGGGTAGACTTTGTTGACTATTCAGTGAAGGCCTTGGATGGGTGGTTACATGGCAGTAAAGTTTCTGACTATGAAAGCCTGTATAATCTGATCCTGAGAGAGCATATTCTGAATAACTGTGTGTCTGATTTGTTACAGCAATATCTAGTGGACTCAGATCTGACCTCTCCCCAAGAATTGGGAAAGAAGGCAGACAAATGGGTCAGAACAAGAATGAACAGAAAAGTTCATACAGGGGGTGACAAGGATGGCAAGAAGAAGGATGGTAAGTCTTTAGACAAGGGTGGGGACAAATCTAAAAATGAGTCTTCATCAGGCCCACATAAACACTCTGGTGGGGGTGGTGGGTCCAAATTCTCTTCTAATCAAGTAAAGAAACCATGGTGCTATTTATGTAAAGTAAAAGGCCATTGAACAACTGATGCCAGTTGTCCAAAGAAAAGCACCAAGCCTCCCACTACCACAACCCCTACTGCTACACCTAGTGCCCCTAGTAATAGCAGTGGTGGTGGGAGCAAACCTACTAATAGCCAAACCAAAGGAGTAGCTGGGCTCACTTTTGGTAATTTAGTTGGGGTTGGTCTTGTTAGGGAGACCACAGAGGCGGTGTTAGTCTCTGAAGGTGCCATTGATTTGGCCACCTTGGTTGCTTGTCCCCTTAATATGGATAAGTACAAGCAACTTCCCCTAATAAATGGTGTTGAGGTTCAGGCCTACAGGGACACAGGTGCCAGTGTTACCATGGTAATAGAGAAACTGGTACACCCTGAACAACACCTACTTGGTCACTAGTACCAAGTGACTGATGCTCATAACAACACTCTTAGCCACCCCATGGCTGTTGTAAATCTCAACTGGGGGGGGGGGGGGGTTACTGGTCCAAAGGAAGTTGTGGTTGCCTCAGATTTACCTGTAGACTGTCTACTAGGGAACGATTTAGAGACATCAGCTTGGGCAGAAGTGGAGTTGGAGGCTCATGCAGCAATGCTGGGCATTCCTGGGCATATTTTTGCTTTAACCAGGGCTCAGGCCAAAAAGCAAAAAGGACAGGGTGACTTGGATCCTGGAACAATGGACCAAGTGCTCCCTAAAGCTAGGGTTAGTAAAGGTAAATCCCTACCTACTATCCCTCCCTCTACAGATGATTCAACTTCTGAGGAAGAAGAATTTCCCCCCTGTGCAGAACCTTCACCAGAGGAGCTGGAAGCAGACACTGCTGAGCTTTTGGGTGGAGGGGGGCCTGCCAGAGAGGAGCTGAGTGTGGCACAGCAAACCTGTCCCACATTAGAGGGTCTAAGACAGCAAGCTGTCAAACAGCAAAATGGGGATGTCAGTGATTCACATAGAGTTTACTGGGAGGACAACCTCTTGTATACAGAGGCAAGGGACCCTAAACCTGGAGCAGCCAGGAGATTGGTCATTCCCCTGCAATACAGAGAGTTCCTCCTAACTCTAGCCCACGACATTCCCTTGGCTGGACATTTAGGGCAAATTAAAACATGGGAAAGGCTTGTCCCCCTGTTTCATTAGCCTAGAATGTCAGAGGAAACAAAAAGAAATTGTAAGTCCTGTGTCACCTGTCAAGCCAGTGGCAAGACTGGTGGCACCCCAAAGGTTCCCCTTATTCCACTGCCTGTGGTTGGGGTTCCCTTTGAAAGGGTAGGGGTTGACATAGTTGGCCCCCTTGACCCTCCTACTGCTTCAGGCAATAGGTTTATCTTGGTGGTAGTGGACCATGCCACAAGATATCCTGAAGCAATTCCTCTAAGGACCACTACAGCACCTGCAGTGGCAAAAGCCCTCCTGGGAATCTTTTCCAGGGTGGGCTTCCCAAAAGAGGTGGTATTAGATAGGGGTAGCAACTTTATGTCTGCATACTTAAAGGCCATGTGGAAGGAATGTGGTGTAACATACAAATTCACCACACCGTATCATCCACAAACAAATGGACTGGTAGAGAGGTTTAATAAAACTCTCAAAGGAATGATAATGGGACTCCCTGAAAAACTCAGGAGGAGATGGGATGTCCTGTTACCTTGCCTCCTTTTTGCTTACAGGGAGGTACCCCAGAAAGGAGTGGGCTTCAGCCCCTTTGAACTCCTATTTGGGCACCCTTTAAGAGGTCCTCTAACACTTGTAAAGGAGGGTTGGGAACAACCTTTAAAATCTCCTAAGCAAGACATAGTGGATTATGTGCTCGGCCTAAGATCCAGAATGGCTGAGTACATGAAAAAGGCCAGTAAAAACCTTCAGGCCAGCCAAGAGCTCCAAAAGCAATGGCATGACCAGAAGGCTGTTCTGATTCAGTACCAACCAGGACAGAAAGTGTGGGTCTTGGAGCCTGTGGCCCCAAGAGCACTCCAAGACAAATGGAGTGGACCCCACATTATTGTTGAAAAGAAGGGAGAAGTCACCTACTTGGTTGACTTGGGCACTGCCAGGAGTCCCCTTAGGGTATTCCATGTCAATCGCCTAAAACCCTACTATGACAGGGATGATCTCACCCTGCTCATGGCAACAGATGAAGGACAGGAAGAAGAGAGTGACCCTCTCCCTGATCTCTTCTCTTCCACAGAACAAGATGCTCTAGTGGAAGGTGTAGTTTTAGCAGATTGTCTTACTGCTGAGCAGAAAGACCACTGCATAAATCTCCTGGGTCAGTTTTCTGAACTCTTTTCTACTGTGTCAGGCACCACTTCTTGGTGTGAGCACACTATAGATACTGGAGACAGCATGCCTGTCAAAAGTAAGATCTATAGGCAGCCTGACCATGTCAGGGACTGCATAAAACAAGAAGTTCAGAAAATGCTTGAACTGGGAGTGGTTGAGCACTCTGAAAGTCCATGGGCCTATCCTGTGGTGCTTGTACCAAAGCCTCACTCTAAAGATGGGAAAAGAGAGATGAGGTTTTGTGTAGATTACAGAGGTCTCAACCAGGTAACTAAAACTGATGCTCACCCTATACCCAGGGCAGATGAGCTCATAGATACACTGGCATCTGCCAAGTATCTAAGCATCTTTGATTTGACTGCAGGTTATTGGCAGATCAAGTTATCAGAGGATGCTAAAGCAAAAACTGCATTTTCGACTATTGGAGGGCACTACCAATTCACAGTAATGCCCTTTGGTTGGTGAATACAGTCCTGCAAGGGTTGGAGGCTTTTAGTGCAGCATATCTAGATGATATAGCTGTCTTTAGCTCCACCTGGGATGATCACCTGGTCCACCTATGGAAAGTTTTGGAGGCCCTGCAAAAGGCAGGCTTCACTATCAAGGCTTCAAAGTGCCAGATAGGGCAGGGGAAAGTAGTTTATCTGGGACACCTTGTAGGTGGAGAACAGATTGCACCACTTCAGGGGAAAATCCAAACTGTCATAGATTGGGTTCCCCCTACAACTCAGACCCAGGTGAGAGCCTTCTTAGGCCTCACTGGGTATTACAGGAGGTTCATAAAGAACTATGGCTCCATAGCAGCCCCTCTTAATGACCTCACTTCTAAGAAAATGCCTAAAAAGGTATTGTGGACAGCTAGCTGTCAGAAAGCTTTTGAGGAGCTGAAACAGGCCATGTGCACTGCACCTGTCCTAAAAAGCCCATGTTACTCCAAGAAATTCATTGTTCAAACTGATGCATCTGAATTAGGGGTACGGGCAGTCTTATCACAACTCAATTCTGAGGGCCAGGATCAACCTGTTGCTTTTATCAGCAGGAGGTTGACCCCTAGAGAAAAGTGTTGGTCTGCCATAGAGAGGGAGGCCTTTGCTGTGGTCTGGGCACTGAGGAAGTTGAGGCCATACCTGTTTGGCACTCACCTCATTGTTCAGACAGACCACAAACCTCTACTTTGGCTAAACCAAATGAAAGGTGAAAACCCTAAATTGTTGAGGTGGTCCATATCTCTACAGGGGATGGACTATACAGTGGAACATAGACCTGGGAGTACCCACTCCAATGCAGATGGACTCTCCAGATATTTCCACTTAGACAATGAAGACTCATCAGGTCATGGCTAGTCTTATTGTCCTTCGTTTGGGGGGGGGGGTTGTGTAGGAAAGTACCATCTTGCCTGGCATGTTACCCCCATATTTCACTGTATATATGTTGTTTTAGTGTATGTGTCACTGGGACCCTGCCAGCCAGGGCCCCAGTGCTCATAAGTGTGCCCTGTATGTGTTCCCTGTGTGATGACTAACTGTGGCTCTGCTAACCAGAGCCTCAGTGGTTATGCTCTCTCTGCTTTCCAAACTGTCACTAACAGGCTAGTGACCAATTTCACCAATTCACATTGGCATACTGGAACACCCTTATAATTCCCTAGTATATGGTACTGAGGTACCCAGGGTATTGGGGTTCCAGGAGATCCCTATGGGCTGCAGCATTTCTTTTGCCACCCATAGAGAGCTCTGACAATTCTTACACAGGCCTGCCACTGCAGCCTGAGTGAAATAACGTCCACGTTATTTCACAGCCATTTACCACTGCACTTAAGTAACTTATAAGTCACCTATATGTCTAACCTTTACCTGGTAAAGGTTGGGTGCTAAGTTACTTAGTGTGTGGGCACCCTGGCACTAGCCAAGGTGCCCCCACATTGTTCAGGGCAAATTCCCCGGACTTTGTGAGTGCGGGGACATCATTACACGCGTGCACTATACATAGGTCACTACCTATGTATAGTGTCACAATGGTAACTCCGAACATGGCCATGTAACATGTCTAAGATCATGGAATTGTCACCCCAATGCCATTCTGGCATTGGGGAGACAATTCCATGATCCCCCGAGTCTCTAGCACAGACCCGGGTACTGCCAAACTACCTTTCCCGGGGTTTCACTGCTGCTGCTGCCAACCCCTCAGACAGGTTTCTGCCCTCCTGGGGTCCAGCCAGGCTTGGCCCAGGAAGGCAGAACAAAGGACTTCCTCAGAGAGAGGGTGTTACACCCTCTCCCTTTGGAAAAAGGTGTCAGGGCTGGGGAGGAGTAGCCTCCCCCAGCCTCTGGAAATGCTTTGATGGGCACAGATGGTGCCCATCTCTGCATAAGCCAGTCTATACCGGTTCAGGGATCCCCCAGCCCTGCTCTGGCGCGAAACTGGACAAAGGAAAGGGGAGTGATCACTCCCCTGACCTGCACCTCCCAGGGGAGGTGCCCAGAGCTCCTCCAGTGTGCTCCAGACCTCTGCTATCTTGGAAACAGAGGTGCTGCTGGCACACTGGACTTCTCTGAGTGGCCAGGGCCAGCAGGTGACGTCAGAGACTCCTCCTGATAGGCTCTTACCTGTGTTGCTAGCCTATCCTCCTTCCTAGGTAGCCAAACCTCCTTTTCGGTCTATTTAGGGTCTCTGCTTTGGGGAATTATTTAGATAACGAATGCAAGAGCTCATCAGAGTTCCTCTGCATCTCTCTCTTCACCTTCTGCGAAGGAATCGACCGCTGACTGCTCAGGACGCCTGCAAAACCGCAACAAAGTAGCAAAAACGACTACTGCAACCTTGTATCGCTGATCCTGCCGCCTTCTCGACTGTTTTCCTTTTGGTGCATGCTGTGGGGGTAGTCTGCCTCCTCTCTGCACTAGAAGCTCCGAAGAAATCTCCCGTGGGTCGACAGAATCTTCCCCCTGCAACCGCAGGCAACAAAAGACTGCATCACTGGTCCTCTGGGTCCCCTCTCAGCACAACGAGCATGGTCCCTGGAACTCAGAAACTCTGTGACTCCCACAGTCCAGTGACTCTTCAGTCCAAGTTTGGTGGAGGTAAGTCCTTGCCTCCCCACGCTAGACTGCATTGCTGGGTACCGCGTGATTTGCAGCTGCTCCGGCTCCTGTGCACTCTACCAGGATTTTCTTTGTGCACAGCCAAGACTGGGTCCCTGACACTCTAACCTGCAGTGCACAACCTCCTGAGTTGTCCTCCGGCATCGTGGGATCTCCTTTTGTGACTTCGGGTGAGCTCCGGTTCACTCTTCTTTGTAGTGCCAGTTCCGGCACTTCTGCGGGTGCTGCCTGATTATGTGAGGGCTCCCTGTCTTGCTGGGCACCCTCTCTGTCTCCTCAAGCAATTGGCGACATCCTGGTCCCTCCTGGGCCACAGCAGCATCCAAAAACCCTAACTGCGACCCTTGCAGCTAGCAAGGCTTGTTTGTGGTCTTTCTCCGTGGGAACACCTCTGCAAGCTTCTTCACAACGTGGGACATCCATCCTCCAAAGGGGAAGTTCCTAGTCCTCTTCGTTCTTGCAGAATCCACAGCTTCTACCATCCGGTGGCAGCTTCTTTGCACCCTCAGCTGGCATTTCCTGGGCATCTGCCCAATCTCGACTTTGTCGCGACTCTTGGACTTGGTCCCCTTGTTCCACAGGTACTCTCGTCTGGAAATCCACTTTGGTTGCATTGCTGGTGTTGTTCTTTCTTGCAGAATTCCCCTATCACGACTTCTGTGCTCTCTGGGCAATATAGGTGCACTTTACACCTACTTTTCAGGGTCTTGGGGTGGGCTATTTTTCAAACCCTTTCTGTTTTCTTACAGTCCCAGCGACCCTCTACAAGCTCACATAGGTTTGGGGTCCATTCGTGGTTCGCATTCCACTTTTGGAGTAAATGGTTTGTGTTGCCCCTATACCTATGTGCTCCTATTGCAATCTATTGTAACTATACACTGCTTGCATTACTTCCTTTTGCTATTACTGCATATTTTTGGTATTGTGTACATATATCTTGTGTATATTTGGCAACCTTTTCTACACTAATAAGGGATAACTGGACCTGGTACAGAGTGTAAGTACCCCTTGGTACCCACTACAAGCCAGGCCAGCCTCCTACACCTGGTCACTAATATATTTCAGGCGACATTACAAAACGGTACATTAAAAAGTTAAGATTTTTGTAATTTGGGGGTTTGAAATATTGGATATTGCCCCATTTTGGAAAGAGCAACACCTTCAAAATACAACAGTGGATTGATGAATGTGGTCCGTCAGTCGGTTAGTGGTACGCTGCATTATGGTGGAAGTGGATGATGCAAAGAATTATCAAAATGGACAGAGTTCAGCCACCATCTCTTTAATAGCCTTTTATTGTAAACATGCTCCCCAGGAATCTAAAATAAAGTATAGTGCCCTTAAATCTAACTACCCAGAGGACCTGCTGATTTGTGTGTTCTTATGTTCCACAGGGTTTATAACTCCCTGCTTGTCTGGTATGATCCTGTTTCCTTAGGAAGCTAGGTATGAGTCTGTTCTCTCCTTGAAACCTCAGGGAGCTGTCGGTTTCTAAAATAGAAAAAAGGGACTTCTTTCTGCTCTTTTGGGCGGCCTAACCCCAATTAAGCCACTTACCTAGCATCTAGTGCTCTGTGGTTTTGGAACCATTGCCTGGCGTGTTCTTTAGAAAGCACCCGTATTCTTAAAAGCTCCCTCCCACTGCATGGACCTTGTGGGGTGCACTTTCAGAATGACTACATTTTGACAAAAACATGTTTATCTTTTCTGTGATACTCAGCGGTCAAATTGCAAAAAAAAGTATGGGAAATGGGATGCTGCATGCAATGGAGCGGGGTCCGTGAGTGTGGGGGTGGGTTTAAAGGTACAGCAAAAAAAAAATATTCTGTACATTTTTGTGGACTTTCATCTTCAGTTAGCTACATATATAATGTCACACAGCTTAAATAAATAAACAAAATGTTATGTTAATCAGTGACAAATGCATTATAGTGCATTATGAAACCTCTGTTAGTTAATGCACTCCAGAGGGCTGGGTGTAACCAGAGAGACACAGACTTAAATCTTGGTTGGTGCAGTGGAGAATAGTGACTAGTGTATTTTAGTGGTACAAGGTCACAGCCTGTGACAAAAAACACTATGAATATATGTCATTGTGTTAAATCTGCATTACACACAGTGTAGGATAGACTGCTACAAAATATGCAAAAAGATAAAATTGTGATTCTAAAATATAGTTTTTAGGTTTTTAGTAATACCCAGTTTGCACATGATGTATTTTTATATAGCTGTCCCTTAAAAGCAAGTACTTCACATTTCAGTTGGGAACTCCCTTGTCAAAAAGAGTAAATCTTTGTCATCCCAAAGCATCAGGTGTTCCATCACTTAAAGCCAGTACTGACTCTTTAGCATTCTTTACATTTGCAGATTAACCAGTTGCACACATTTGCATTTCTTTCAGGCGAGCAGGCTCCCTGGCAAGAAGGCTTGTTAATTGTTAAGCTGTCAGTTTCACAGCGCAGGAGACTCCCTGACTGATACTTTAGCAGAAGCATTTAATATCTGAATTAACTGTCCCGGGACGTTTGTCTTCTCAACCAAAACTAGATTAACGTTTTTTATAAATGAGAAAAGAAGAGGCGCGTCATCCCCCTCGGATCCTATCCACTCCAACCACTGGGTATACTACTATATTGATCTCAGCCTGGAGGGGTGCAAGCAGGAACGCTTTGAGGGAGGGTGTTCAAAGTCAGAAGGGGAAGGACAGGTTATTGGCCCGGAACCTTTTTGACAAAGGCTGATAGAAAACGAAGGGTTTGGATTTCGAGTGAGCAGCTGAATTTTGGGGTCGGTGTTTCTTGAGGTGGAGCAGTGGGATTTGGGGCGCTGAATGTGGGAATGTGAGGGGGATAGAACTCAATCAGTCTGGTTGATACATGGCAACATTGGCATCAAGGATCACTCTCTCTCCTCCATTTTTCAAGGTACTGACAAGGAACAGTCAGCTGGAGGGCAGAGATTAAGGAAGAGTCATGAGCACAGAGTTGTGAAATACAACTATCCTCCGTCTGAAAAAAAAAAAAAAAAAAGTACCACACGCGCTTGACATGCAGTGATTGCCTGTATCCCAAATGCCATACATCATCTGTTTATTTATTAGATAAGATTTTGCAAGTGTTGCCTTTCATGTTTGAACGGACAAAAGGACGGGACCAAAGGAGAGATGAGGAAAAGAAGAAGCAAAGCGAAATTGCTGCAAGCCACTCCACGTTTTGATGAGCTAGCTTGCTCATTTGAGTGCCAGACGTCAGTGTATTGCAATGGAAGGCTAATAATGTGGTACTTTGCTTTCATAACTGACTTATTTTTAGATTTTAAATTGAAATTATTCCAAATTACTCCTCGTTATGAGCATTTGTTAACTTAGGTGCAAAATTGAAATTAATTGCAAATGAAAACTAATAAGGTCGCGCTTTTTTCATAATGGTGTAATTTTCAGATATGCATCTCTTCTCCATCACTATACCATGAGAGGAGGGCTTTATGGCTCCCACTACCATATAGTTCACTTTTTGATATGTGTACAGGTGGGTATATTTGAGAAATGTAGTTTTTTAATATAAAATGGCTTGATTTTTAACTCGTAGGTGTTAGTGAAAGGATACCTGGCAGGACGGACGGAGTGGGGGGAAGAGGGAGTTGTGGGGAGAGAGAGGGAGAGAGAGAAAAAATGTTTCTCTTAAGGGATCGAATAAATGCCTTTCCGGGGGGGAAGGATAACGGACCTCCGCCAGGTTTCTCCTCATTGACCGATGTTTCCCATGTAGAATTTTTTTTGCAATAGCACAGCAGCCCTGCTTTCCCCCATTGTGGAACCCTAGTCTGTGTTTGATTCGAACTGAGAAAGTGCCTGGGCGTGAAACCTCCTGTGATGTTTCCAAGGAGTACACCTAGAAACCGACCGATCATTCCAGATATATTTTTTGGAAAAGGTTGTGAATTGGAGAAAATTGTAAAAGTACATTAAAGAAGAGATGCAAATCTCCACATGAACTTTTTATTTGGGAACAGTGCCTCGCATGTGCTTGCGTTGGCTCATGTATAGTGTCTCTCTTGTGATACTGATCCACACCAACTCACACTACACCCCCCCCCCGCTCAGTGTACTCACGAGCACGTGTACAGGATGTAAAATATTCAAGTAGTAAAGGGGAGTGTCTCTTCTTAAAGCAGGCAACCATCAACTGAGTGCGTGAGTCTGTTTAGCAAGGCACAGTGAACACTGTAATGGATTTCACAGTTAAAACATGTTTACTGAGTTTAACACATTTTAAATGGGCCACTGCCGTCTGGAAGAATTCAAGACTTATTGCATGCCTTGTCCTACATCTACAAGTTTTTGCATTTTTGTTTGATGTTAAGCCTGTTGTCAGCGGCTATGGCGAAGCATCGCCCCCCACCCCCGGCAGCAACAGCTGAAAATCTTTAAAGATAAAATTATATTTACCAATATTTATTATCGTTTTATTTTTATACGGGCAGTGCCATGGGGGATAATAGGCAGGGAGGGGGATTGTCTCAAGACAGCCAAACACACATGCGCACTGAGCTATCTCCAACCCAGCTGCATTGCCGGGTTGGAGACAGAAGGCACAGGCTCCAAGTCTGCCTGGGAATGCAAAGCAGGGGCACTCAGGCCAATCTTGACACTGCTCTCATGCTGCCAGCAGAATGAGAGCAGCATCAGGATTGGCCGAAGGGCAGGAAGGGACCCTGTGCCTGCCTGCAGTGGAGACTTAAAGAGCGGCGGTGTGGCGATGCGGCAGGGATCGAGGTAAGTTTGTTTTTTTAATTATCAGGGCTTTTTGTTTTCTTCACCCCACACCCACCCCGCCACTTTGCCTCGCTGCCAGTCATGACTGCCTTTTGTGCAGGAAAAAAAATGAAGCTATATTGGTGTCATGCAGTAGTTAGGTTTAGCACTCTGATGCTGTAGTTTTCTATTGGTCCTATAGTCCTTTTTTGTGCCTTTGTATATTTCTGACATCGATGGTCCACTTGGATGGCCCAAATTCCAGTTGTAATGAATGAAATCTGGTCTTGCATTTCACAGAGAGGCAACATGTCATTCCCACAGCTGCACAAAGCTTGCTGGTGTGCTCTAGAGTTGGGTGCTACTCTTTCTGATTCTCCAGATGTTTAGATGTACCTCTCAAGGAGGGAAGAAGATGAAGCTACTGCAGTTCATGGAAATGGACAATGACTTACAGAGGATGAATGACCCTGAGAAAGTGCATTCCCACAAGGAAGGGCATTTCAACATTTGCTGAGTAACCTTACAGAAAATGCACTTGAAATAGTCATTAGTGATTGCAGAACTGCCCGCTTAGCTTTACACCCGTGGAAAGCTCTCTTCATTACGACAGCCCTCGTCCTCTTTGAGGCAGTGACAGTGATTGTCTGTTTCTTGCTCACTATGACCTTCTCATTGATCTTCCATCGCACTTATGCTGTAAGTGATCACATAAGTGAGTTCATTGACCCTTGCTCTCATATTCTGTGACCGAAGTTGGCCCTCACTTTTGTTTTATTATTAGCACAGAAGAGAATGCCCTAAATGCTTGTATGTTACCAAAATATCGAGAATGCAAGTGCATACAGTGAACTAAAGATTGGGTAACAGAACATCCAAAAATCACCTATAGGAAAACACCATCCCTAAGTATTTTGATCGCCAAAGGCTACCTACCTATAAAAGGAAGTGGGATAAGAAACTGGCTTCAAACTGAGGGCTTTTTTAAATGTATCAAATGTAAAGCCTGCCGGTATGGCAAAAATATGACAGAGTTTAAATGACTTGATGGGTCGATAAGAAAAATCAGAAAATGGATCTGATGTGAAACCTCATTTGAAGTTTATTCCCTAGAATGTGGTTGTGGCAAAAGATACATAGGGAGTACTGTAAACAAACTGAAATTACGCTTCTTGCAACATTTAAGAGCAATAACAGACAAAGACTATTTGTATGTTATTGCTAAACATACTTGGGAACAACACGCTGGGGATTATAAGGATTTACATTACTATGTGATCCATCATGTAAAGACTAATATAAGTGGAGGAGATCATGAATTGACCCTTTTGAGAGCAGAGTCAAGGTGGATCATGATAACTGGAACGGAAATACCTTGGAGTCTAAACACAGATGCTGAACTTTATGTACATTTATGAACAAATCATGGAACTAGATTGGATGTCTCTGATGTCTTTTATGTTTGTGACTTTTTTTTTTATCATTTCTTGGAATCTTTACTTGGGGACGCAAATTGTTGAACAGAGCAGAACAAGTACTGTCCTCTCACCTAATACTGTAAAAAAAAATTCTATATTTATGCTGTCTTATCAATTCTCTTTTCTTACATAAGATATCACATAAGGATCACATGGTCATGACTCTGCTTGTTTTTATGAGATCAGTTGTCTATTGAGATGAGGATGTGTTTTTTATACTTTTGTGAAATTGGTACTTTACCATGATCACAATTTTAGAATGCAGCATAATAACTGTTGTCCTCTCACTTAATATCTCGATTTATGCTGCTTATCTTTCTTGATAAATTATGTTATTATTATATTACTGAGTCAAGCTTGCGAAGATATATCAAAAATGTACTTTGATCTCAATTGTGGAATGCAGCAGCATAAGTGTTGTCCTCTCATCTACTATCTTGATTTATGCCGCTTATCACCTTTGATGAATCATGTTATTATATCATTGAGTCAAGCTCACGAAGACATAGCAAAAAAGTATTTCACCATTAGCGAGCAATAACTTGAGCAAATCATTGATGAATTAAGAGATTATTATATTAATTAGATTTTTCCCCTCATGCAAGGAGTGCGGATTGACTATAAAAGATTGCACAGGGTAAAGAGGAAATTGTTTATTTTACGCAGTCTGTGTGTTTACACCTTTATGAGGAGGTGTGGGTAAAAGGAGGATGTTCCTTTAAATTGATGTTTTGCACTGTACCATGGGATGGCCCAGTTGAAGGCTTTTGCCGAAATGCGTAGGCCAGTTTTCTTTGTGGCACCTCGCACTTTGCACTTTATTATTATGAAATAAAAAAACCTTTTTGTAATAGCAAATCAATCTGTATCAGTGTGTGCTGTCTCCTGGATTTGCCCATGGGAAAAGGTCATTGATTCGGGCAGGATTCCAGTAGGAAATCATACATATATATATATATATATATATATATATATATATATATATATATATATTTATTTATGTATTGATGGGGGTGGAGATTGTTGCTGGAGAAGCTCACGAGCAAAATCTCTGTTTCTCACACAGTGAAAATATCAGCTCACTCAGGACTGGCTGCAGTACAAAACAATTGGTTTATTCAGCAGCTGTTGACACGTTTCGGCCCATAACGACCTTAAGCACATGCCGGGCATGGCTGTTTTTTCCCATATATTGCAAGTGGAATTAAAAACAGGCTAGGTGACAAAAGATAGGCTGGTGCATCTTGTAGTAATGCCCGGATTAAATAGAATGTTGGTCTACAGGTTTAGTATAAACAACGCAAATCAAAGTCTACAGTCAAGAAAATATGAACAGCTCATCCGCACAATCGTTTTTACACAATACCATCCTAGTGATCCTTTATTCCAGACATGTGTAATTCAGACATGAAAACATATCACAACCCTTCATGGAGTAGTATGTGTACTCGGGAGTAAAATATTGTAAATCAATAAACCAAACATGGAAAAAAAGAATTGCTGTTTTCCATGAGAAAGGTTGTAACATCACTAGGGGCAAATGTCGTCAAAGGAGGGAGCGTGAGCATTGCATTATCCCACTCCTCTGGAAAGTAAATAATAGTTTTAAATGGAAACATAAACATCAAAAAGATTTTGAACAAGTTTCTTGCCAAAACTCCCAGCCTTGCTTATGTGAGGTTTATAAAAATGTATTGGTGTAGTAAATACTGTTAAAAATTGTAATGATCATAAATGGTTTTAAAAGCAGATAAAATTGTTTCATAATTAAAAGAACAGAACTGATTTCTGGTTGCACACACCGAATAGCACACACTCCATGAGCCCGCCTGTGGGGCTGCTCCTGGTCAAAGTACTGACAGTTGCCAATAGAGGCAGCAGATTTGTCAAGGTTTTGGCGTAGAATCACTTTCAGGTTTTTTACTGCAACACGGTGACCCACTGTGACCACAACTCTTTCTTTTTTTGTCCACAAGTGGACGTTGTGTTGTTGCACTTCACTTCCCCCTGCCCTACTGCGTTCTTTTCTGTGCCACATTCGTGCCCCCCTCTACCCGCTTGCCGTTTGGTTTGCCTCTGACGTGACTTTTCTATTTCATGTGTTCATCCACTCGAACATGTCATCACCTGCACAGGTTGCTTAGAATTAGTGGATACCCTTAAAGTCATGACCTATGGATAATAAATGGACATGTTGATTGAGACATATTTATTCTGGCAGAGAAACTCTTGAATACTCTAAAACATATCACAAGAAGTTGCCAAAAAGAGGAGGAATGCCACTTTGAGCCGTAAATGTTGCTAAAAGAGAATACGTTCCTGGGATGAGACGACTTCTTGAAGAACTGGCCTGCTTGGAAAGGGAGGAAGGAATGAATGGTGCCCCGGCCACTTGCCTGCCTTGGCAGGAGGCGGCCGACAGCTGGTCCGAGCAGCTCATTAGCCCTGCAGTCTGCTCAGAGTTCAGAGGCAAAGTGGCCCTCCCGGCTTTCTTCTTTCTAGTAACTCACAAAAAGCGGAGCCATCAGATAACCTTGGCCAAGGTCCAGGACGACATGGCTTTTGCCTGCCTGGGCCTTTTCCATGACAACGTAAAGGCAACCCTTGCCAAGAGAGCAGCTGGCTTGTGGGCACCCATTACCTGCCAAACACATTTACACGCAGTAAAATGGGCCTGCGTTGGCTGACCAACAGAAGACAGTCGAGATGTTTTTTTTTAGAACAAAAGATATGTTTTATTTTTCTCCCACACACGGGTCTCCAGACATCCATCTGCTGTTCTGTGAGGAGATCGCGTCTCGCTTATCGCAGTGACACAGGCACTGAACAAATTAGCCTCTGTGTTATTGTAGTTTCACATCTCCAGAGAAAGGGCCTCTTGTAATCGAGCCTTTTAAGAAGTTTACTGCTTTGCTCGCCTGCTCTTCCTTCCTTTACAGAATTGTTTGGCCGCCTGTCGGTGTAATTTCCTTGTGCTGTTCCCTCTGGAGGAAGTACCTCCCATACTTAATTTGTAAAAAAAAAAAAAAGACAAAATAAATAACTCAATAAAGTGTATGGTTCCCAAGCTTTTCTTAGAGGCTCACTGCCAGGGCAGCTTAATGCCACGGTTGCCAAATACCCAGGCTGTTTGGTCTTGATTCCACATCATGCCTCTTACTTCTACCGCTCTACACTTCCTGTCTTTTTACCTCTTGCAGATTAATTTCCAGCCTTGCTTTTTAGGGTTGAGCGCAAAGCACTCTGTCCCTGCTGTACTCTCTCTATGTGCTTGTAACCATGCCCACCGCACAGCCATGAGTTTGGTTGGTTCATGGGGTTGCCTTTTAAAATTCACTATAGTGGAAGTCATGCATACGTCATGCATTTTCCTGTGTTTAGCCCTCCTCGAGGGCACCGACCAACTACTGAAAACATACAAGACTCTGTGTTTTCTGTATGGTTTCTGGGCTACTTTTTTCTATTTATTTCCTGTGCAGCATGATCTCGCAGTAGTCGAGCGCTTTGCATCACATCGGCCCCGTTACATAAATAATGGCATTTTTGCCGATAATACGTTTGACTGCAAGCAAACTTATGTTTTACTTATTTTCAATTTATGTGACAAGAAATGTCCAGTTCAGAATTTATAACACAAATAGCTCTTACTCGAGCAAACGCGAGACCCAATGCATTGCAAATGCTTGTTCCCTTTGTCATTGTGTTGCTATCTTTCACTTTTTCCTTCAGTCTCCCTTTTTTGCCTCTCTCTCTCTTTATGTGGGTCAAAGAATCATGATTAAAAAAAACTTTGAGCCCCAAAAATGAGTGCTCTATCACCAGATTGGATATCTCCTGGCAAAGTAGACAGAACTTTCCCTGTACTTTACCATGTGGAGAGCTCCTTCCCAAAAGCAGGGATTTCCTTATAGTAAAGAATATAAAACGTTTCTCTATACTCTACCATTGGGAAACACCGCGGTGAGAGCGGAGATCTCCATAAGATAAATTATACGGAAAAGTAAAAAGGTTTCTTTGTCTTGGAAAAAGTTGGTTAAAATAATTTTTATGTTAAATTTTAATGTAAGTGAGTTTTATATATTTATTTTAAATTTAGAAACAAAGACAAAATCATACAGCACTTTCAACTGAATTTTGAAATAAACCTTTACTGTAAATATATTAGATTAAATTAGAATATTCTTTCTCAAATTTAAATTAAAAATAAATTCCCATTTAAAGTTAAAAAAATCATCTTTTTGCAATGCCTTAATGATTATTAAATGATGTACACAATTAAGAATAATTACATTATATTTTTTTTAACTATTGTTACATTAATTTGGTTATTAAAATAGTTTTAATTAAATTAAAAATATGTACTATTTGGATATATTTTTCTTTAAGATGAAATTAAATTTATTTATATTTTAACTACTTTTGACAATTTAATATTATTTCCGATGGGGTCCCTAACTCCATTATATTCTATGGGAGGGTGTTGTACTACGAGTGGTTGGTCATGTGTGTTGATGCTTCAGCTCTGAGCTGTAGTACATTTACTACAGTTTTTCTGTCCCCTTTTAGCTGTAGTAACTTTATAAGGGGAGTTTGTGAGTACTCTTTTGTCAGTGGATACACATTCCTCCCTAAACCCCTCTCTAACCTCTACTTCTCTAATCCCTCTCGAACCTCTAACCTCCTTTCTCCTCCCTAAACCCTTCCCTTTTAGTAGTAATGCCCATTTTCCAACCACTCCCTTCTGCCCACCCCCACATTTACTATTACAATATAATACTGTGCATGGGCTTTTATTGTGCACATGGGTTGACCAAAACCAGGCCCAGCAGCCAAGCCACAGTGGTTGGCCAATTCTCACTATGCAAGGTCTTCGGCCTGGGTTGGCTGAATGACTGGCACCCAACCTGCTGTGCATGACCTTCGACTGTGCTCAGGGAGGTTTGGCCACATGACTTGAGCCAAATCTGCGCACGATAGGCCAACTTCCATTGTGTACCAGAGTGGGCTGGTCTCAGGACCTGACCATAGGTGAATCCTCAACGTTGCCAAGCCCCACTGTGCAAAGTCATAGCCCTTGCACAGCTGGGGTGCACCAAATTCAGCATTTGTCTTTAGCAAGAAACAAAGATCTCTATGAAAATTAAAATGGGAAACACTGTTTTCAACCCCTCTGGCAACTACCTCCACCCCCAAACCTCAGCTTGAAACTTACCTTGCTGAACTTAGTCTGCTGAACTGTGTTTTTGGAAAGTTTTGTGCAGACTTGCAAAGCGACAGTAAGCGTATTAGCAAGCTAAAAACCATGTTTTCTATGGAAACTTATGTGTATTACAGAACCCACTATAGTGACTCTGTAGGTATGGTTATCATTATGTAACCAACCCAAGTACTTTTAAACTAAAAGCATTAGAAAAAGTAAAGAGTGAATTTAAGCAAGTGATAAGAAAATGAAAGTATAAGAATTACATAGTTGCAATGCTGCACTCCAGGAATCCATTAACTATTTAGCCAATTAGCAACAAAAGGTGTTTCCAGCTTGTAGATGTAGAAAACTGTCTATTTGAAGTTTTAAAACAGCAAGAGTGGCAGTGGTAGCCCTGCAGGCAACTTAGGTAGCTCCTCCCTGAAGGCCTCAAAGAGAAAGTGAGGTGTGCATCAGCCGTTCTGGGCACGTGAGATGAGTGTCTTGATTCCCAGAATCAAAATGCTGCAATACTATGGCAGAAGGATTAAACCCAGATCTTTGTGACTGGGGATGAAAGTTTGCATTGTTCAGTATCCCGTCTGTCATCTGTTCTTTTTGCTTTTGTCGCCATAAGTGGGAAGGGTATTCCCAGGCGTGGGTCCCATGCTCACTGAGTCACTGGATTCAACCTACCCTGGCTGATGAAGGGTGAGACCCTGAAACTGGTCCTAGGATGCTTGTTTCCACTTCAGGCAAGACCAGGCTTGGCAGTTTGGGCTGGACTGTTCCCATGGAGAACAGGGTCAAGAGTGATTTGCATATGGCTGAGTCCAAACTGGGGTTGTGTGGTGGGCACAAAAACAATGGACCAAACCCAGATCTTTGTGACTGGGGATGAATGTTTGCATTGTTCAGCATTTTGTCTGTCATCTGTACTTTGTGCAATACTATGGCAAAGCACAGCTAAGCATAGGTCAGCAACACTTTCAATGTGGTCCTAACACTTGGAGCTTTTTCACCACAGTGTGCAATATTGTATTGTAGCCTTTATATAACGCTTACTACCCCTAAGCGGGACACTGGCGCACTTACTTTGGAAGAGGCATGTGACCCTTTGTTGTTTGATGTGTACCTTGCATTGGATCTTCTGCATCAGCATCGCTTTCCGGAACAGCAGCAAGATACCTAAGGACTTTTTCCAAACCAAGCAGATACTTTTCAGCAGAATTAGTATTTGTAGTTGTAGTTCATATTTATTAAGCACCGACCTTCACCCAAGGGTACCTTTCAGAGATCGAATGCGGTCTATCACAAGATGCTAAGAAGTGGGAAATGTCACATTTTCAGACGTTTCTTAAAATCAGTAAAGGAAAATTTATCTTGCAGTTTCAGAGGCACTCTGTTCCACAGCAGAAAAATCACTATCAACTGAAATGAAATAACGAGGCTTAAGAACATTAAATAGAAAATACCTTTTCAGATCTTAATGCTACTTTTCAGTTTATTTGTATAGGCAGTTGGAAGCCATCAGCAAATAGAAAGGGCAGAAGCTGATCAGTTGGGTTTTGGATGCAAAAAGCAGCACTCCCAGGAATGGGCCGGTCCTGGCCATACATAACACATAGAGCTCCAGTAGAGTACAGAACAGATGGTGGTTTCTGGATTGGATGGGCCGAGAGATCCTCATCTGATCCTTCAACATGTGAGTGTATCATAGGTTTTTTGTGCACTATTCTCATGCAAAGAATTAGTTCTCCTGGGTGCTGTGCTAGGCCGCGACCTTTCTCAAGTTACTTGTGTGATCAATTTTTCAATTTTGGAAGGATGAAAGGCAGTCTGTCCCTTTTAACAGACTTTGATAGTTGACCTTACAGACTTCTCACAACTCTCAGCAGGAAGGACAAGACATGGCTTTCCACATACAAGAACATTCCTGATAGCTATTCTTGTAAACTCAGTTTAGTCTGTGATTTAAGTGTTGCTGCATCAATAAATAATTCTACCCCCAGATGCCAGTAACTTTCAGAGTTCTTCCACATCTGTTTTCTTTCTGGGTTAAGAGTCGATTAAAAAGCTATCTAGTATTGTGTGTAATATGCATCTTAAATAACACTGATTGCAACACATAATGTGTTATGTTGTATTTGGCATGGGCTTTGGAAGTAGTTGTGAAAGGCAACCTTTGTCAACAACAGCATGTTTAAAAAAGGGGTTACAAAACTGTACAAGAAACATATGTTTTATTAGTCAACTCCCAGTTTAGAAATGTAAGTAACTAACAGATGCGCACACTAAGGCCCATATTTATACTTTTTTAGCGCCGCATTTGCGTTGTTTTTTGACGCAAAATCGGCGCAAACTTACAAAATACAATTGGGCCATATTTATACTTTTCGACGCACAACTGCGCCAACGCAGTTGTGCGTCAAACAATCTAACGCCATTCTGAAGCGCCATGCGGGCGCCGTATTTATTCAATGTTAGCCGGCGGAGCTGCCTGGTGTGCATTAAAAAAAATGACGTACACCAGGCAGCGCCGGCGTAGGGGAATATGGACCTTGGGCGCCAAAAAATGGGGCAAGTCAGGCTGAGGCAAAATATTTGCCTCAACCCGATTTGCGCCATTTTTTTAGACTCCCAACCTCCATTGAAATGACTCCTGTCTTAGCAAAGACAGGAGTCATGCCCCCTTGCCCAATGGCCATGCCCAGGGGACTTCTGTCCCCTGGGCATGGTCATTGGGCATAGTGGCATGTAGGGGGGCACAAATCAGGCCCCCCTATGCCACCCAAAAAAAAAAAAAAATTACTTACCTGAACTTACCTTATGTTCCCTGGGATGGATCCCTCCATCCTTAGGCGTCATCCTGGGGTGGGCAAGGGTGACAGGGGGTGTCTCTGGGGGCATGGGAGGGCACCTCTGGGCTCCTTCCGAGCCCACAGGTCCCTTAACGCCTGCCCTGACCAGGCGCTAAAAAACGACGCAAAAGCGGCTGGACGTCATTTTTTTTGACCCGCCCACTCCCGGGCGTCAGTTTTGCCCGGGAGTGTAAATACGGCGCACATGCCTCGGAGTCAATTTTTTAGACGGGAACGCCTATCTTGCATATCATTAATGCAAAGTAGGTGTCCACGCAAAAAAATGACGCAAACTCCATGGACTTTGGCGCTAGACGCGTCTAACGCCAGAGTATAAATATGGAGTTTGTTTTGCGTCGAATTTGCTTAAAAAAAACAACGCTAATCCGGCGCAAACGGAGTATAAATATGGCCCAATTGTATTTTGTAAGTTTGCGCTGCTTTTGCGTCAAAAAATGATGGAAATGTGGCGCTAAAAAAAGTATAAATATGGGCCTAAGAATGATCCTTAGGAAAACTTCTCTTCCGTTACTAACCCAAATGAATGAAGGTCATTTAAGTACTGTGTGCTCCAAGACCTGCGCTCCTGCACAGTCTCTGTCTTCGACGCTTGTGATATCTAGCTAGGTGAGTTACAATTCATTTATACAAGTATATGAAAACCTAATAGTTATGATGTGATGTATGGCATGCACCTAGAGAGTGACAACAACAAAAATACATTGCTATCACATACAGCACACATGCAGGCATTGATGCCAAAACACACAGTCATTTGTGGGCGTAGGCCAACAAACATACAGACACAAATGCATATACACCACCAAGCATACAGAATCCTATCACCACAAGTTAACAGAAATGACTGCATCTCCACATAAAACAAAAGTTGTATAGGTATTCATAAATACACACAAAAAGTCCTACATGTAGCTATTAACACAAACTAACAAGTCATTCAGAAAGCCAAAACAATGGATAAGATAGTTTTTTACCCATGGTACAAGCATTATACATATATTCAGGTTTACCCAATCAAAAAATAATAATATTCATTGATAAATTCCCAGTATACAAATTTCAAATCCAAAAACCAACAAAATCCAGCAACTGGAGTAAGGCAATCAAATCATGATTGTGCACTTTTTCCCATTTAACTATCTAGTCTAGTGAAGACCCCTTCAGTTTTTTTGAACAATGTTTATTAGGTTTTAACAATATTCATTCTGAATGCACAAGTAAGTGCATGGGTAGTGTTTAGACTGATTAACAAATACAACATAAATCAAAGGATCAAAGCATTTTTTAAATGTATTAGTGATGGGTATACATTGACTCTTGCAGCAAATACAACCTAACAATAGTAAATGAACAGATACCACCCTAAACCAAGTATAGCGATCAAGCCATATCTGGGTATTATAGGGAGGTACCCCTAGGGTACTGGAGGGCTAACTGGCAGTATATACTGGACTTGATTTGGACAAGAGAAGAATTAAGGAAATGAGCGAGGAAGTGGGGGTGGGGGCAGGACAATACAAGAGGAAGATGAGAGCGGTCCATGAACCAATGGGGATGTGTGAAGGTATAATAGTGAACCATTTTAGCCATATCATCTCAGATTAATTAGGGTAAAACAAATGGTATTTGCATGAGTTTTGAGAGGGTTAATGAAGGAGACTTTAGCGCGTCTAGTGTTGTCTTTGAAATTATTTATGAATTAATGGAGCTGTGTTTCCTGGTGTCCTGCAATGTGCCATTTAGGCAAGTCTATTTTATTCTCTTTGCGGAGAGCTGTGCTCTCCACCTGTGTGGAAAATGGGGCAAAAAAAGGGGGAGGTCCCGTGGGGGCAGCAGCTGTGGGGATACATCACGAGAGAGAGGAGGGGGTGGGGCTGCAGGGGCAGCAGCGGCAGGGGGAGACAGAGGGACGGGAGGGCGAGAATGAGAGAGAGAGCGTAGTGAGAGGAGAAAGAAACAGGGAGGAGAGAGTGAAACGCAGAAAGCAAAAGACAAAAGGAACACAAACGGGACAGAACATGGAAGGAAAAGCACACAAAGGGTAAAACATAGGCAAAAGAGGAAAAAAGGAGAAGAGAGGAGCAGAGCTCTCCCACTAGACACCAGAGATGAGACGCAGGCAGAATATTATATTTTAGTATTAATTTTAAGGCCCGAGAGCCGCCCAAACTCATGAGGAGTCTCTGCCAGGGAGTCAAAAATAAAACTAATGACTCACTGGTAAAGAATCATGTCTGCATAGAAGGCGAGAACATAGATTTCTTCCTTCAGTGGAATGCCCCAGACATCACCACGAATATGAAGCCTTCCTGCTAGGGGCTCAAGCAAATAATAAGGGTGAAAGAAGACTCCCTTGCCTTGTCCCTCTGGCCACTGTGTAAGAATTCTAAATATTACAGATTTGAGCTCTGGTCGTGGGTCTTGGGTATAGAATTCGAAAACATTGAATCATTTGGCGGAATCTTGCTAAGACTGATATATTACACTTCTGGTTTAGGGTGTCAAGCCTACTCTAGATACAATGCGAGGCAAGCAGAGTCTGTCCAGAGGTGGGATGCTCCTTCCGGGACATCACAAAATCACCTGATAATTAAGGAGGCATAAACCCATTCTGGTCTCAATGGACTAGATATGGGAGGCCAGGAATAATTAGCTCCACAAAAATTGTACTTAATATTCTGAATTTAATATTGAGATGAGGTGATATGAAGATAGGGACAATAGCTTGTGCCTCACCTTTAATATTGGCATAATAATTGCTCATTTTTGGAAGGTGGTAGGAAACCCAGGGATTTGCTACCCTCTCAAAGTGTACATAACCAAGGAAGTAAATAGGATTCATAAGTAATATAGAATTCTGAGGGTAAGCCATCAGAGCCCGGGACTGTTACCCTAGGTATGGAGCGGATAGCGTTTCGGATCTCTTGCTCCAATATTGGGACCTCTAAACCCTCCATTCACATCTGAACCTCTTGGGAGAGGTCAATCCCTGTGAAATCACTATAAAGATAATCATCACTAAGGTCAGCTACGCTACCCCTCTTCAGTAGTTAATATTATCAATTTACTATATAAAGTGCAAATAGAAAACATTAAGACATAACACATGTCAGGACTGACGGCTACAAAAGTCAATTCGAGATTTCTGGCAGCAGTAATGCAAATGGCAAATTTTACTCAGTTTGTATTTCAATGTATGATCTGCTGAAGATACAATCAGAATTACAAGTTATGATATCACATTTTCACTAAAGTATGCTAAATTTTATGAAAACATCTATATTGTGAACAGAAAAACAAGTTATGCTGAAACTTTCAAAACAAGGTTTTGCAAAGGATTGTGTAGCTTGGAGAGGAATATTCTGTCTACTAATTTGAATATTGCAAGGCAGTATGCCCAACCTAGGTTTTGCATATAATGTTGATAACATGAGGAGGAGGGAGAATCATAATGTCCAAATACTTCTTATGACTTGTCAATAACTTAAGGTAAGGTAATCCAGAAAGTTGTTGCAGGTATTTTTATTACCCAATATCATTTCATTTCCAGGAATCATAAATCGATGCGCCTTTTCTACAAACATTACACCATAACTGATAAAGATGCTCCAAAAATTGGTGATGCATAAAGTGCAATACTGGGCAAATAAAAAGTACGCAATCAAGATCCTGGACCTGCCTATTGAAATGTTCACATGTCCTGTCTGTAATAACATATTGTTTGGTAAGCGCCTGCAACAACTCTTGGTGATGACATATTCATTCTCAGAAATAAAAACATAAATCAAACCCCATGCTCTCAATTCCATGGCGAATCGGGCTGTGGTTTTCACCTGATACAAGTCGAAATAATGCAGCGGCATTTATTCTTATTTGAATATTACTCAGTGTCTAAATTTACACTTATACTAGGAGAAAGTGACTTGAGATAAAGTTTCAATGGTGACAAAGACATTGACTCAAGTTGATCCAGCGTGATCTTCAACTCTTCCAAAAAGTATAGGATTGTTTTACATATACATCTTCTTACTTTCGAGCAGATATTTCACAATAGATTCCGCAAGGAATTTTCTTCACAGTGAATAATTGGATACTCCTTAACAGAACTGCTGCTAGTCCCAGAACCAAAGTACTGTTTAAACCATGTTCCAATCGAGTTGCCCGGGTAGCAACTAGGATATTCAATTTACACAATAGTTTCCCTTCACCAGAACTCCTATAGGATACAGTTTGGAAACTAATCATTTTGGTGGCAAACATGAGCCTTGATGTTATGTTTAGACGCTATAGCATTGAAAGATGGGTAACACCAACTGTGCACAAGGGCATCATAAAATGTTCTAAAGCCATTTCCGCGTTGTAGTGCTTTTCAGATCAAATATTGTATATATTGCTCATTATTTAAAGTAGAGGAGGACATTTTCCCCAGATATTGGCACGTTCTTTGAATTCCAAGCACTTTATTTCCAAAGCACAATTTGTATTTTGTTTCTGGTATCTCTCACCCATAAAAACAAGGGGGGGGGGAATCTACAAAGTTATCTCAGATCTTTTTTAATACTCAAAACCAGATTTCACAGCATTTCTATATGGAATCGTGTGATTGCCAGAGAGGTTTCCCTTAAATGGCATACATGTTAGGGATGATAAGCTGTAATGGACATATTGAATTCAGCAGAGTTTATCATGTGCCCATTATGTTACCAATCTTGCAATACAAAACATATATACAAAACATAGGTTTCATGTCTAGTTTTATGATATTAGCACATTTAATTACTTTCATTCTCCTACTTTCTAACAGATCCCGTTTTTGGACGCTGGTGTTTCTGTTGAATGCATGCATATTTCTGCTGCTAACATATTACACACTTACAGTCTCCAGATCGCCTCAGGCATGCAGGACACCATGCACCTAATCCAGGTTTTTTTTTACATCTTATTATTGTGCGTGAAAGTCCAATAGTTTCAGGTGAAAAGAATGTGTGATACAAGAGGTGGAATACACCGATTTGTTAACTGAATCCCAAGCCATGAAATAGCTTTTGGAGCGATCTGCCAAATGTTTCTTGATCTTTCTAGGTCTTGTTTAATCATACTTTGCTGTTTAGTCAGTGGTTTTGATGATTTCACTTGTTTTCGTTATTCTGCTTCCAAATGAATAACCTATGTCCGAATGTACATTGCAGGGGAGACAAGCCTGGTGCACTAATTACAACTCCTTGCTAGGGTCTTACATTGTTCCGCCGCCCTTTGCTTTCATTTCCCTGCAAGACAATAATATTACATGCAATAATATCTTCAAGGAAGCAAGAGGAAAATGTAATAGAACTACTTTGAAAGTGGTGGTTTATTTCACTCCCAGAATGCACAGATATATACACAGATTATTACAGTAAATTATTGGCTTCAAAATCTTTTCCGTGAACACAGGAATTATTTTTTAGCAGCACTATCAGTGAAAACAGCAGATGCTATATTTTAATGGTGCAACGTATAAACTCCACACTTAGGCCCATATTTATACTTTTTTTGCGCCGCATTTGCACCGCTTTTTAACGCAAAAGCGGCGCAAACTTACAAAATACAATTGTATTTTGCAAGTTTGCGCCACATTTGCGTAAACAAAATGCAGCAAATGCGGAGCTAAAAACGTATAAGTATGGGCCTTAATGCGTTGCAGGTCTAGGTCTCTCTTGTGGTGCCTATCATTTCTCCTTACCACACAAAGACTATTCTTCTTATATTGCACAAGGATTCGGCATGTATGTTGCAAATGTGTGACTTATGTTCCTAGTATAGTGTTTGGTTCATATAGCCTTAAGGCAGACAGCAGGAATTCTGCTGCCATTGGATTTCTCTAAGGTCTGGAGCAGAACTCTGTTTTGTTAGAGATCTACAAAGGATCCTATGGATTATTCCAGGAAATGTACACCATTTCCTAGAGTGCTTCAATATGTAACCTATGTGAATGCAGGGATTTCACCAAGTGGAACACTATGCATCTATGTAAAGAAGACACAAATGTTTTTTCACACATTTGTATTTTACAGGAACAATATTTTTAGCAGTGGTAATTATTCTTCCTTCACAGCCCCCCTTAAAAATGTGTTTATACTTTCACTTTTGACTCTGTAAACACAAACAAGAGCACATTTGGAGTCTATTGCAGGGTGAGAAAATATTTGCAAGAAAAATATAAACACCCATAAGCTTCTCAGGGTGTCCCACTGAGAAATACTCCCACCCACCCCAAACATAACCTTCAGTGGTTCTACCATAGTGGCAGCACTTCTGCATTAGTAAGCAAACTATTCAAACGTAAAATGTCACCAAGTCTAATTGTGAGGATAAAGATGTCACATTTACATACGAAAAAAATGCTGCCACACACCTAAATTGAGCTGATGTGCCAAAAATGTTTGAAGTCATTCCCCTCATACTAAGCAATGAAATCTTAATACAGAAGTGTGTTGCACAGTGAAATGTGATATGATTCTAGAGTTTGAAGAGGCATAGCCCCGTCAAATAATTACTCAAGTCCAAAGTTTTGCACCATAGATACTCACAAACTATTGCTGCAAAATTTCAGTGGTAAAGCTGCAGTTGGTTGGTCAACACTCCATCTCCTACCAAAAAAGGAAAAGAGGCGGGCTAAGATGTTCAGCTCCCTTAACTTCAAACATGAACTGCTGATTCAATACTCTTTCTTTTAACCCCTTCGCTGCCAGGCCTTTTCCCCCTCCTGTGCCAGGCCTTTTTTTGCCTATTTGGGGCAGTTCGCGCTTAGGCCCTCATAACTTTTTGTCCACATAAGCTAACCAAGCCAAATTTGCGTCCTTTTTTTCCAACATCCTAGGGATTCTAGAAGTACCCAGACTTTGTGGGTTCCCTTGAAGGAGGCCAAGAAATTGGCCAAAATACAGTGAAAATTTCGTTTTTTCAAAAAAATTGGAAAAAGTGGCTGCAGAAGAAGGCTTGTGGATTTCCCCCTGAAAATGGCATCAACAAAGGGTTTGCAGTGCTAAACTCAGCAGCTTCCTAGCTTTCAGGAACAGGCAGACTTGAATCAGAAAACCCAATTTTTCAACACAATTTTGGCATTTTACTGGGGCATACCCCATTTTTGCATTTTTTTGTGCTTTCAGCCTCCTTCCAGTCAGTGACAGGAATGGGCATGAAACCAATGCTGGATCCCAGAAACCTAACCATTTCTGAAAAGTAGACAAAATTCTGAATTCAGCAAGGGGTCATTTGTGTAGATCCTACAAGGGTTTCCTACAGAAAATAACAGCTGAAAAAGAAAAATATTGAAATTGAGGTGAAAAAACCATCAATTTTTCTCTACGTTTTACTCTGTAATTTTTCCCTGCAATGTCAGATTATGGAAAGCAATATACCGTTACGTCTGCTGGACTCCTCTGGTTGCGGGGATATATAGGGCTTGTAGGTTCATCAAGAACCCGAGGAACCCAGAGCCAATAAATGAGCTGCACCCTGCAGTGCGTTTTCATTCTATACCGGGTATACAGCAATTCATTTGCTGAAATATAAAGAGCAAAAAATTGCTATCAAGAAAAACTTTGCATTTCCAAAAAGGGCACAAGATAAGGTGCTGAGGAGCAGTGGTTATTTGCACATCTCTGAATTCCAGGGTGACCATACTAGCATGTGAATTATAGGGAATTTCTCAAATAGATGTCTTTTTTACACACTCTCCTATATTTGGAAGGAAAAAATGTAGAGAAAGACAAGGGGCAATAGCACTTGTTTTGCTAATCTATGTTCCCCCAAGTCTCCCGATAAAAATGATACCTCACTTGTGTGGGTAGGCCTAGCGCCCGCGACAGGAAACGCCCCAAAACGCAACGTGGACACATCCCATTTTTTTTAAAGAAAACAGAGGTGTTTTTTGCGAAGTGCCTACCTGTAGATTTTGGCCTCTAGCTCAGCCGGCACCTAGGGAAACCTACCAAACCTGTGCATTTCTGAAAACTAGAGACCTAGGGGAATCCAAGATGGGGTGACTTGCGGGGCTCGGACCAGGTTCTGTTACCCAGAATCCTTTGCAAACCTCAAAATTTGGCTAAAAAAACACATGTTCCTCACATTTCTGTGGCAGAAAGTTCTGGAATCTGAGAGGAGGCACAAATTTCCTTCCACCCAGCGTTCCCCCAAGTCTCCCGATAAAAATGATACCTCACTTGCGTGGGTAGGCCTAGCGCCCGCGACAGGAAACACCCCAAAGCGCAACGTGGACACATCCAAAAATTTGGAAGAAAACAGAGGTGTTTTTTGCGAAATGCCTACCTGTAGATTTTGGCCTCTAGCTCAGCCGGCACCTAGGGAAACCTACCAAACCTGTGCATTTCTGAAAACTAGAGACCTAGGGGAATCCAAGATGGGGTGACTTGCGGGGCTCGGACCAGGTTCTGTTACCCAGAATCCTTTGCAAACCTCAAAATTTGGCTAAAAAAACACATGTTCCTCACATTTCTGTGGCAGAAAGTTCTGGAATCTGAGAGGAGGCACAAATTTCCTTCCACCCAGCGTTCCCCCAAGTCTCCCGATAAAAATGATACCTCACTTGCGTGGGTAGGCCTAGCGCCCGCGACAGGAAACACCCCAAAACGCAACGTGGACACATCCAAAATTTTGGAAGAAAACAGAGGTGTTTTTTGCGAAGTGCCTACCTGTAGATTTTGGCCTCTAGCTCAGCCGGCACCTAGGGAAACCTACCAAACCTGTGCATTTCTGAAAACTAGAGACCTAGGGGAATCCAAGGAGGGGTGACTTGCGGGGCTCGGACCAGGTTCTGTTACCCAGAATCCTTTGCAAACCTCAAAATTTGGCTAAAAAAAACACATGTTCCTCACATTTCTGTGGCAGAAAGTTCTGGAATCTGAGAGGAGCCACAAATTTCCTTCCACCCAGCGTTCCCCCAAGTCTCCCGATAAAAATGATACCTCACTTGCGTGGGTAGGCCTAGAGCCCGCGACAGGAAACACCCCAAAACGCAACGTGGACACATCCAAAATTTTGGAAGAAAACAGAGGTGTTTTTTGCGAAGTGCCTACCTGTAGATTTTGGCCTCTAGCTCAGCCGGCACCTAGGGAAACCTACCAAACCTGTGCATTTCTGAAAACTAGAGACCTAGGGGAATCCAAGGAGGGGTGACTTGCGGGGCTCGGACCAGGTTCTGTTACCCAGAATCCTTTGCAAACCTCAAAATTTGGCTAAAAAAACACATGTTCCTCACATTTCTGTGGCAGAAAGTTCTGGAATCTGAGAGGAGCCACAAATTTCCTTCCACCCAGCGTTCCCCCAAGTCTCCCGATAAAAATGATACCTCACTTGCGTGGGTAGGCATAGCGCCCGCGACAGGAAACACCCCAAAGCGCAACGTGGACACATCCAAAATTTTGGAACAAAACAGAGGTGTTTTTTGCGAAGTGCCTACCTGTAGATTTTGGCCTCTAGCTCAGCCGGCACCTTGGGAAACCTACCAAACCTGTGCATTTCTGAAAACTAGAGACCTAGGGGAATCCAAGATGGGGTGACTTGCAGGGCTCGGACCAGGTTCTGTTACCCAGAATCCTTTGCAAACCTCAAAATGTGGCTAAAAAAACCACATGTTCCTCACATTTCTGTGGCAGAAAGTTCTGGAATCTGAGAGGAGCCACAAATTTCCTTCCACCCAGCGTTCCTCCAACTCTCCCGATAAAAATGATACCTCACTTGTGTGGGTAGGCCTAGCGCCCGCGACAGGAAACACCCCAAAGCGCAACGTGGACACATCCAAAATTTTGGAAGAAAACAGAGGTGTTTTTTGCGAAGTGCCTACCTGTAGATTTTGGCCTCTAGCTCAGCCGGCACCTAGGGAAACCTACCAGACCTGTGCATTTCTGAAAACTAGAGACCTAGGGGAATCCAAGGAGGGGTGACTTGCGGGGCTCGGACCAGGTTCTGTTACCCAGAATCCTTTGCAAACCTCAAAATTTGGCTAAAAAAACACATGTTCCTCACATTTCTGTGGCAGAAAGTTCTGGAATCTGAGAGGAGCCACAAATTTCCTTCCACCCAGCGTTCCCCCAAGTCTCCCGATAAAAATGATACCTCACTTGCGTGGGTAGGCCTAGCGCCCGCGACAGGAAACACCCCAAAGCGCAACGTGGACACATCCTAAATTTTGGAAGAAAACAGAGGTGTTTTTTGCGAAGTGCCTACCTGTAGATTTTGGCCTCTAGCTCAGCCGGCACCTAGGGAAACCTACCAAACCTGTGCATTTCTGAAAACTAGAGACCTAGGGGAATCCAAGGAGGGGTGACTTGCGGGGCTCGGACCAGGTTCTGTTACCCAGAATCCTTTGCAAACCTCAAAATTTGGCTAAAAAAACACATGTTCCTCACATTTCTGTGGCAGAAAGTTCTGGAATCTGAGAGGAGCCACAAATTCCCTTCCACCCAGCGTTCCCCCAAGTCTCCCGATAAAAATGATACCTCACTTGCGTGGGTAGGCCTAGAGCCCGCGACAGGAAACACCCCAAAGCGCAACGTGGACACATCCAAAATTTTGGAAGAAAACAGAGGTGTTTTTTGCGAAGTGCCTACCTGTAGATTTTGGCCTCTAGCTCAGCCGGCACCTAGGGAAACCTACCAAACCTGTGCATTTCTGAAAACTAGAGACCTAGGGGAATCCAAGATGGGGTGACTTGCGGGGCTCGGACCAGGTTCTGTTACCCAGAATCCTTTGCAAACCTCAAAATTTGGCTAAAAAAACACATGTTCCTCACATCTCTGTGGCAGAAAGTTCTGGAATCTGAGAGGAGCCACAAATTTCCTTCCACCCAGCGTCCCCCCAAGTCTCCCGATAAAAATGATACCTCACTTGCGTGGGTAGGCATAGCGCCCGCGACAGGAAACACCCCAAAGCGCAACGTGGACACATCCAAAATTTTGGAAGAAAATATAGGTGTTTTTTGCGAAGTGCCTACCTGTAGATTTTGGCCTCTAGCTCAGCCGGCACCTAGGGAAACCTACCAAACCTGTGCATTTCTGAAAACTAGAGACCTAGGGGAATCCAAGATGGGGTGACTTGCGGGGCTCGGACCAGGTTCTGTTACCCCGAATCCTTTGCAAACCTCAAAATTTGGCTAAAAAAACACATGTTCCTCACATCTCTGTGGCAGAAAGTTCTGGAATCTGAGAGGAGCCACAAATTTCCTTCCACCCAGCGTTCCCCCAAGTCTCCCGATAAAAATGATACCTCGCTTGTGTGGGTGGGCCAGGTGCCTGCAACAGAATAAGGCCCAAAACCTGAAGGGATAGAAGGGATAGCACAGCAAGTTTATAAGGGCATATTCTTTTATACATCTTTAGACGGACTCTGCTTTGGGGACCCACATAAGTGAGGTGTCATTTTACTTGGGAGACTGAGGGGAAAACTGGGGAGTAGGAATTTTGTGCTGGAGCGGTGATCCTACTAAGAAAAATCAGGAAAATATGCTTTTTTATGCAAATTTTGAGGTTTACAGAGGAGTCTGGGTAAGAAAATGTTGGGGGAGCCACGCAAGCCACACCTCCCTAGACTCCTTGGGGTGCCTAGTTTTAAAAGGTTTCTGGGTTTTGTAGGTTTCCCTACATGACGGCCGCACCCAGGACCAAAAACATAGGTGGGCCCTCCCCCCCAAACACAGGTATTTTTGGAATATATCACTTTGATGTGTGCACATACGTCCGTGATGTGCCAAACACAAAAATTGTGAAAAGAAACACACTTAGGTTATGTGAAGAAGACCCCTCACCCACCAACCAAGTTGGTGGCATGCTTCATCATCGGGGTCCCACCCGAGGCACCTAGCGTGTCTCAAGTGTGCTGCGACGCCTGATTACAGCGAAGCAGGTTTTGTCATTTGTACCACACATACTGGTTGGATTTGGCACGAGGGTGAGTGATGGTTCAGTAGATCAAATTTTATTAACAAGAGATTTCACAAAAGTGAAATGCACTGGTAATAACTGAAAGGCCAAAAAACTGAACCAATGACTCACAGCTCGTGAGCTGTAAAGCCACGACAAGGCACCAACTGCTTTACAGTCCATTCACACACCTTTCATACATGACATGCACTAGACCATTCACGCCGCCAGCCACGGGCCCAGCACATTACAAGACTCGCATCCACAGACAGCGCCAGTCAAGGGCCCATCACTTTCATACGCCCACATGCCTGATACAGCAATCACACCAGCTGATGAGTGTGTGGACTGGCGTTTGGCCGGCACTGCCAGCCAAGCGCCACCCCACCCACACCACTAGCCAAGCGCCACCCCACACACACCGCCAGCCCAGCGCCACCCCACACACACCGCCAGCCCAGCGCCACCACACCCACACCGCCAGCCCAGCGCCACCCCACACACACCACCAGCCCAGCGCCACCCCACACACACCGCCAGCCCAGCGCCACCACACCCACACCGCCAGCCCAGCGCCACCCCACACACACCGCCAGCCAAGCGCCACCCCACACACACCGCCAGCCAAGCGCCACCCCACACACACCGCCAGCCAAGCGCCACCCCACCCACACCGCCAGCCAAGCGCCACCACACCCACACCGCCACACCGCCAGCCAAGCGCCACCCCACACACACCGCCAGCCAAGCGCCACCCCACACACACCGCCAGCCAAGCGCCACCCCACCCACGCCGCCAGCCAAGCGCCACTCTACACATGCCATCCCCTTTTTTTTGTTTTTAAACAACAAAGAAACCACTAATCATAAATTAGTACAAAACTACAAACACAAAAGCTCTAACTGAATACATGACTAATGCCAACCGTGAAACCGAACATATAAAAATATAAAACACCAGTTTACGCTCACGGAATTTCCCAATAATTCTTCTGTGTGTGGTAGCTCCTGAAACAGCCACCCACACACAGCCCAGGCTTTGAAGGACAATCAGGGCAGTACATCCTAGTCTCCTTCCTGATACCTCTTCGAGCACAGACTCTACATCTCTTAGCAGGAAAGGTTTTTTTGGCCGTGGGAGGAATGTGCTCAGCAAAGTGACGATCTTTCAATCTAGCCACATCCTCCACCACTGCTTCTCTAGGAACTCTTGCCTGCTCAAGGACAACAAGGCTAGCTATGATAGACTCCTGAAATTTCACAAATGTCATCCTTGACTCTGGAGAACTATCCTTAAACACAACAAAAGCATTAAAAGTTGCCAAGTGGAACAAATGAAGCGCTAATTTCTTATACCACACATAAGACTTACGAGCAGCAGTGTAAGGTTCTAACCTCTGATCTACTCTATCAACACCACCCATGTGCTTATTATAGTCTAAGATGCACACAGGTTTGCGCACTTCGGCAACCTGACCCCAAACAGCCACAGGTGAAGTACTCTCATCATGGATGGTGCTTAGCATGTATACATCCCTCTTGTCTACAAATTTCAGAGCTAGCAGCTCATCATTCCGCAAGGCACTGCACTGTCCCTTCTCAAGTTTTTTACAGACAAGCTCTTTTGGATAGCCTTTCCGATTAGAGCGGATTGTGCCACAAGCAACAGTGTCCACTCTGAACAACTCCTTGAACAACCGAACTCCAGTGTAGAAGTTATCTACATATAAATGGTGACCTTTGTTAAACAGTCGTCTACCAAGTTCCCACACAATTTTCTCACTAACTCCAAAAGTGGGAGGACAACCAGGGGGGTCAATATTGGAATCCCTACCAGTGTAGACCCGGAAATTATAAACATATCCTGTACTACTTTCTGACAGCATATACAATTTAATTCCATACCGTGCCCTCTTGCTAGGAATGTACTGCCTAAAAACCAAACGACCCTTGAACAGGACCAAAGACTCATCTACAGATATTTCTTTCCCTGGAACATAGATCTCTGAAAAACGATCTACCAAATGATCAAGGACAGGTCTAATCTTAAAAAGACGGTCAGAATCAGGATGATCTTGTGGCTAGGCTAAAGCATTATCTACAAAATGCAACATCCGAAGAAGAAGCTCATACCGGTTACGACTCATGATGGCAGGAAATATAGCAGTTGCCATCAAGGGACTAGTAGACCAATATGAAGACAGCAACGGCTTCCTTATCAGCCCCATCAAAAAAGTTAAACCCAAGAACTTTTTCAACTCTTCCAGATTTGTGGGAATCCACCGGCTAGCTCTAGAGTGTGGCCTAAGTCTGGCAGCGTTGTCCCTCAAAAACTGCTCTGCATACAAATTAGTCTGCTCAACAATCTCTTCCAAAAATATATCGTCCATAAACAACGCAAAAAAGTTGACGGGCAAAAAGTTTTCCGTATTAACTCGACACCCTGGAAAACCAGTAAACGCAGGCAACTGTGGCTGCTCCATGTTTGGTGCAACCCATGCGTCAGGTCTTCCAATGGGAAGCCTTTCAGCCGCTGGCTCCTGCACCATTGGCACATCACTGTCCTCCTCTAAAACAGGCCCTTCATCAGCACTGAGAGTGGCTTCATCATCAGATGATTCATCTCTGACAGAAAATTCACTTCCAGAATCCTGCACTTCCTCCTCTGCCTCAGATGCAGAGTCAGTCTCATATTCATGGTCAGAAGATGACTCAAAAAGCACACTAACAACCTGCTGAGCGGTCATCCTACGGCTGGCCATGATCCTTCCTACAAAAATTAACTGGACAAATACACCACCAACAACCAGCACTGTGTAAGATAAGTAACAAAGTATAGGTTTATCACTAAGAATTATAAACTCAAAAACTATACTGCTCACTTGCCTGAAAAAGCTTGACTCACCAGCAACTACTCTGCACAGCCACAGCAATCACCAACGATATCCCACTAAAAAGAGAAAAAAAAAAGCAAATTAGACATAAGACAACACAATAATCATTGTGCATAACTCTAAGGACAATTTCACACACAATCCTGCATTCAGTACACCACCTACAAACATGTCATTCATGCATTGCAACAATACTCACTTGGAGTAAATTTATTTACTTACCTAAAACATGCAACTACGCAAACCGCAGGACAACTACTGCCAAAACTGCAACAAGCCACAGCAAAGTCAGCAAAAGCTTTGAACTAGAACAAAAAGGAGAAAAACTGTTATTATCATAAAAGCAAATACTTCGCCAGTTGACAAACACTCCGCCACTAACCATTTTTTCATTTTCCCTTGTGTCTAGTCTTCTCTGCTTGGGGGAAGATGGGCCTAAAAAAAAATAGGCCAATCTACCCCCAAGGGGAGGGGGCAGAAATCGCCCAGATTACATTGCACCCTTTGGGGGGGCGACCCTTGCCCAAGGGGCCACACCCCCACACAAAGCACACACACACACACATATAGTATCCCTGGCGCTATGGGGATTCTGCCCCCCTTGGGGACAGAAAGGCCTAAAAAATAGGCATATCTGCCCCCAAGGGGGGCAGAACTGCCCAATAATACATATGGGCCCCTGGGGCCGACCCTTGCCCAAGGGGCCGCCCCCCAACACAAATTAAAAAAAAAACAACAATAAAATCCCTGGTGTCTAGTGGCTTTCTGCCCCCCTTGAGGACAGATTGGCCTAAAAATAAGGCCAATCTGCCCCCAAGGGGGGCAGAAACGACGATAAATACATTGCCCCCCCAGGGGGAGCGACCCTTGCCCAAGGGGCCAACCCCCAACACAAAGCACACATACAAAACATAATATTTCTGGCGCTATTGCGATTCTGCCCCCCTTGGGGGCAGAAAGGCCTAAAAAAAATAGGCCTATCTGTCCCCAAGGGGGGCAGAACTGCCCAAAAATACATGTGGGCCCCTGGGGGCGACCCTTGCCCAAGGGGCCGCCCCCCAACACAAAAAATAAAAACCAACAATAAAATCCCTGGTGTCTAGTGGCTTTCTGCCCCCCTTGGGGGCAGATCGGCGTAAAAATAGGGCCAATCTGCCCCCAAGGGGGGCAGAAACGACGATAAATACATTGCGCCCCTGGGGGGATCTACCCTTGCCCAAGGGGCCACCCCCCAACACAAAGCACACATACAAACATATCTTTCTGGCGCTATTGGGATTCTGACCCCCTTGGGGGCAGAAAGGCCTAAAAAAAATAGGCCTCTCTGCCCCCAAGGGGGGCAGAACTGCCCAAAAATACATGTGGGCCCCTGGGGGCGACCCTTGCCCAAGGGGCCGCCCCCCAACACAAAAAATAAAAACCAACAATAAAATCCCTGGTGTCTAGTGGCTTTCTGCCCCCCCTGGGGGCAGATCGGCCTAAAAATAGGGCCAATCTGCCCCCAAAGGGGGCAGAAACGACGATAAATACATTGCGCCCCCGGGGGGAGCGACCCTTGCCCAAGGGGCCACCCCCCAACACAAAGCACACATACATACATACTATTTCTGGCGCTATTGGGATTCTGCCCCCCTTGGGGGCAGAAAGGCCTAAAAAAAATAGGCCTCTCTGCCCCCAAGGGGGGCAGAACTGCCCAAAAATACATGAGGGGCCCTGGGGGCGACCCTTGCCCAAGGGGCCGCCCCCCAACACAAAAAATTAAAACCAACAATAAAATCCCTGGTGTCTAGTGGCTTTCTGCCCCCCCTTGGGGGCAGATCGGCCTAAAAATAGGGCCAATCTGCCCCCAAGGGGGGCAGAAACGACGATAAATACATTGCGCCCCCGGGGGGAGCGACCCTTGCCCAAGGGGCCACCCCCCAACACAAAGCACACATACATACATACTATTTCTGGCGCTATTGGGATTCTGCCCCCCTTGGGGGCAGAAAGGCCTAAAAAAAATAGGCCTCTCTGCCCCCAAGGGGGGCAGAACTGCCCAAAAATACATGAGGGCCCCTGGGGGCGACCCTTGCCCAAGGGGCCGCCCCCAACACAAAAAATAAAAATCAACAATAAAATCCCTGGTGTCTAGTGGCTTTCTGCCCCCCTTGGGGGCAGATCGGCCTAAAAATAGGGCCAATCTGCCCCCAGGGGGGGCAGAAACGACGTAAAATACATTTGCCCCCAAAGGGGAGCGACCCTTGCCCAAGGGGTCGCTCCCCTACACTAATAAGTACATACACAGAGAAATCCCTGGTGTCTAGTGGGCATTCCTCAAAGAGACATCGAGGGAAAGGAAAACCCTTTCCTTTCCCTCGATGCCTCTCTCAGAGCACCCCCACCCCGCACGAAGGTGAAATACTCACCTTCTCCCTTAGACGATCTGGAAGCAAATGGCTTCCAGCGCGTCTTTCCCCCTTTCCATGAAATCAGCGAGCGATCACGCGCTGACGTCATGGGGGGGGGTGGGGGGGCGTGAAAGGGGAAGGGATTCCCCTTTCAGCCCTGGCCTGGGGGTGTTGGGGGGCGGCCCTCGGGGGAAGCGCTAGCGCTTCCCCCGACTGCCAGTCCCAGGACGTAATGGTTACGTCCATGGCGCCACACGGGCGCTGCCATGGACGTAACCATTACGTCCCTGGCGGGGAAGGGGTTAATGAACCTCTAGTGCAATTGCCAGTATTTATTGGGGGGATGCAGATTTGCTTTGCTTCAGAAAGTGTCTTTCAACTTGAAACATGCAATTTTAATGAATGTTAAGTCATGGAATATGTTAAAACATATTGGTCATTCTACTCAGAAAGAATGTCCATTTGACCTAATTATTTAGCATGTTCAGTTTGCCCTCAACATTCCAACAGGGAATCCAGGCAACTATTGTCTGTCCTAAAGGCAAACTCCTGACACACTCTGAGTGAGATCCAACATACAGTGGCACTTGAATGTAAAAATACCTAAATAGTTGCTCATGAAATACTCCTACGACATAACAGAGAGAGGTGAATATTGACTATAGTGTGTGGGAGTAAACTACATTTGAAATGTTGTGATAAGTTCCTTGCATGATACAACCATAAACACTAAGTGGGTGCTCAACAAAATAAAGAAAGAATCCTAAGCCAATCCTCATAGATGCATTTCTTCGCCAGTGAAGCCAATGTTCATAGGCAGCATTTGCACAGCCTTTCAAGGGAAATGATGAGCATGAAATCTAACACAAACAGTATGTAAAATGCAAAGCCAAGGTTGTACTTTTACTGCACATGATTAGGTAATTGATAGGCAATGTTGACTTGTGCCCTGCCATGCACATTGTTGTCATTAATTACGTAATTTCAGATGTTGCAGCTATGTTATCAGTGATGCCATAGAATATATCAAAAGTGGTGTAATAGAGAAGCTAATTAGAAGTGCATGGAGAGGGTACTACTTATAGTTACTTTAGAGCACAAGTTATAATTACTTGAGATAACTATAACTGGTGAATTTCAGTGGTTTCGTTAGTTTAAAACAGTATGACTTAACTGACATTTTCACCTAAATATAACATAATTTAATCTGTGTCTTTTTCAGTGAATTCCTATATTTTTTTTCCAACATAAAGTAAGATTTTATTACCATTTGTAAACCCAACAACAAGTTCTCTAATGGCCATTGCAACATTTCTTTTCATGTTGTGGCCAGCCAGTCAGAGCCCTCAATCTGAGAAAGCCCCCTCAGCCGATCAGATGCCTTGATTTTTTTTAACTTTGGACCAACTGTCCAGATATCTATACATTTTGAACAATAATTTTTCAAAACCTACTGAAAGCATTTGCACCAAATAAATTAAAACATGCTTTCTGGACCAAGATTGAGCTCACTGTTAAATTTGACAAAGAATTTTCTTTGTTCCACTTGAAAGGCCACCCCAAAATCTTCCAGGAAGGAGCTAAGCAAAAAAGAGCACTTTTTTGGAAATTTGGTGAAGATTTGTATAATGGCACCGAAACTATTAGCACGCCAATAAAGCCATAGCCTATGGAAACCCCAGCCGGAGGCGTGCCAGAGGCAAGCCCGTCTGCGCCCGTCCGCGCCTGGACCGCGCCCAGCGCCACCCCCCCTGGTCCTCGCGCCCCCGCGCCCCATGCCTTCGTTACTCGGCCAGCGAACTCCTCGCCTTCAACCCTGGCCCCTCCACAGAGTGCTTCCAGGCCAGCCCGAAGCACACTAAAGGGCCTTTTTCCTGCCGCACCTGCAACTTCACCTGCAACAGAACAACGAAGCCAGCAACAACCAACACAAACCACCTGCACTGCATCCTCCTCAACACACGCTCCACACGAAAGCACGCCATCGAACTCTGGGACCTGCTCGACAGCACCACCCCAGACGTAGCCTTCCTGACCGAAACCTGGTGGAACGACTCCTCGGCCCCTGACATCGCCATCCCTGACGGCTACAAGATCACCAGAAGAGATCGCACCAACGGAATCGGCGGAGGAATAGCCATCGTCCACAAAGCTACCCTCAAGATCCATACCCACACGGATGACACCCTCAAAACAGCTGAACACCTCCACTTCCAGATTCACACGGACCCCAACACTACCCTCAGAGGAACCCTCATATACCGTCCTCCAGGACCAAGAGCCCTCTTCAGCGACAGCGTCTCCGACCTCGCAAGCACCCACGCCCTCGCCTCTTCAGACTACATTCTCCTGGGAGACCTAAACTTCCACCTGGAGAACAACAATGACGTCAACACCGCATCACTGACCACCAACCTCTCCAACCTCGGACTCCGTCAACTGGTCAACACTCCCACCCACATCGCCGGCCACACCCTTGACCCACTCTTCACTTCAAGCAACCACATCTCTTTCAGCCACACCTCCGAACTCCACTGGACCGACCATCACTGCGTCCATTTCTCCTTCAAGAAAAACACCGAACACCACTGCACCCCTCTCCCGGCTCACCGCCGCTGGGGAAAAGTCACCGAAGACCAACTCACCAACACCCTCGCCAAAAACCCACCACCCGACCCCACCGACCCGGACTCCGCCGCCATCAACCTCCAACAATGGATCCTCAACTGCGCCAACATCCTAGCCCCACTCAAGAGACCCACCGCCAACCAAGAAAAGAAAAAACTAGCCTGGTTCACAGACGAACTAACCACCTCCAAACGCACCTGCCAGAAACTCAAGAAAAAATGGATCCTCGAGCGCACACCCGAGAACCTTGCTACCCTCAAGGAAGCCAACCGTAAACAGCACCAACTGATCCGACTCGCCAAGCGCTCCCACTTCATAGAACGCCTTAACAACAACGCTCACGACTGCAAGGAACTCTTCAGCATCGTGAAGGAACTCTCCAACCCCAACGCCAACCTCAACGACATCCCTCCATCCCAGAAACTCTGCGACGATCTCTCCACCTTCTTCTACCAGAAAATCGCAGCCATCCACGACAGCTTCAACACCTCACCTCCGCCAGACCCCACCCCCAACAACTCCTCCCACGCCGACCACATCACCACCTGGACCCAAGTAGATGACGCCAAAACCCTAAAAACCATGAACTCCATCCACTCAGGATCTCCCTCTGACCCCTGCCCACATCACGTTTTCAACAAAGCCGACGTCGCCATCGCCCCCATACTCCGCAAGATCATCAACCTTTCCTTCAACACCGCTACCTTCCCGGACAGCTGGAAGCATGCAGAAATCCAACCTCTCCTCAAGAAACCTAAGGCTGACCTCAACGATATCAAAAACTTCAGACCAATCTCCCTCCTCCCTTTCCCAGCGAAAGTCATTGAGAAGATCGTCAACACACAGCTCGCCCACTACCTTGAAGACAACTCCATCCTAGATCCCTCCCAATCCGGGTTCAGACAAAACCCCAGCACAGAGACTGCACTCCTCGCCGCCACAGATGACATCGGACTACAAATGGACAACGGCGAAACCTCAGCCCTGATCCTCTTAGACCTATCAGCCGCCTTCGATACAGTCTGCCACCGCACCCTACTAACCCGTCTACACGAAGCCGGCATCCAAGACAAAGCCCTTAAGTGGATCTCCTCCTTTCTCTCCGGCAGAACCCAGAGGGTCCGACTCTCACCTTTCCACTCCAAAGCCACCAACCTCATCTGCGGCGTCCCCCAAGGCTCCTCACTAAGCCCAACGCTATTCAACGTCTACATGGCCCCCCTCGCACAACTGGCCCGCCAGCACAACCTCAGCATCCTCTCCTACGCCGACGACACCCAGCTCGTCCTCTCCCTGACCAAAGATCCTCACACCGCCAAAGCCAACCTTCACGAGGGACTGAAATCCATCGCCGAATGGATGAGAATCAGCCGCCTAAAACTTAACTCCGACAAGACGGAAGTCCTCATCCTCGGGCGCACCCCCTCAGCCTGGAACGACTCGTGGTGGCCCACCGCCCTGGGCCCTCCACCCACCCCAGCCAACCACGCACGAAATCTCGGCTTCATCCTCGACTCCGCCCTCACCATGTCCAAACAGGTCAACGCAGTGTCATCCTCCTGTTTTAACACCCTCTGTAAGCTCCGCAGGATCTTCAAGTGGATTCCAACAGGAACCAGAAAGACGGTAACCCAAGCCCTCGTCAGTAGCAGACTCGACTACGGCAACGCACTCTACACAGGCATCCCAACTAAAGACATCAAACGACTCCAACGCATCCAGAACGCATCCGCCCGCCTGATCCTCAACATACCCCGCCGATGTCACATCTCCCCTCACCTGAGGGACCTCCACTGGCTCCCCGTGGACAAGAGGATCACCTTTAAACTCCTCACCTACGCACACAAGGCTCTACACGACACCGGACCCACCTACCTGAACACCAGACTCAACTTCTACGTTCCCTCACGTCAACTACGCTCTGCCAACCTTGCCCTCGCCATCGTCCCCCGAATCCAGCGCAAGACCTCTGGCAGCAGATCCTTCTCCTACCTCGCCGCCAAGACCTGGAACGCACTCCCAACCTCACTACGCCAGACCCAGGACCTCCTCACCTTCAAGAGTCTCCTCAAGACATGGCTCTTCGAACGATAGCAGCCCCCCCTCCCCCTAGCGCCTCGAAACCCTAACGGGTACATAGCGCGCTTTATAAATTATTGATTGATTGATTGATTGAACTGTAACTCTATAACTACCCAGGACGTGAGTTATAGTTACCTTAGGGCACAGGTTATAGTTACTTGAAATAACTTTAACTATAACAGCTGAATTTCTTTTGTTTTATGCATATAAATTAACAACATAACTACAACGTCCCTGTAACCTTTGTTTTTTTTCTGTGAATTTCTAAGATTTGTTAAATGCTAATTCCTAACTATAACGTCTCTGTAACCTTTGTTTTTCCTGTGAATCTCGGAGTGGGGTTATGATTGGGAGTCTCTGAGTGGGTCTGTCAGTGGGTGTAAGAGTAAGAGTGGGTCTCTGAGTGGGAGTGGCGGTGTGTGTCTGTGTGGGTCTCTGAAAAGATGTCACCATCAGAGTGGGTCTGTGAGTGGGTGTGTGAATGCCTGTTTTGGTCTGTGAATGGGTATGTGAGTCTCTAAGTGAGCCTGTGATTGGTTGTGTCAGACTCTGAGTGGGTCTGTGCGTGGGTGTGCAAGCCTCTATGTGGGTCTCTGAAAGGTTGTAGAACAAAGTGAGTGCATTTGTGACTGAGTGAGTGTGTGAATGTCTTTGTTTTTTTCACCGATATTTGCAAATGCGTTGCAGTGTTACACGGGGAGGCATGCTGAGTGTCGTGACACATTTGTGAATATCAAATGTGGGGAAAAAAGAAATTTTCAGCCTGTTGAACGCATATGGTGTCCCTCAAACACTTCTACACACTACCCATGGGTTCAGGGTACCTCCACTCTGACTCCTAATATTACTTTTAATGATTATTTTCAACCCCAGGGACCATGTCCCATAACTTAAAATAGTGACCACGACTTTCTGCTTAAGTTGCGGCCAGCCAATCATGGCATTCCTGTTGGCGCGCACATTTGTAATTCATCACAAATTAGTTGCAAATTACGCGCACACCTAGATTTACAAATGTGGGTTTCCTTTAATATCTAAAAAACTACTGAACGAATTTACACGAAAAAATAAATCGCATGCTTTCTGGACCATGAGCTACCTTCCTGACAAATTTAGTGTAATTCTGCTGTGAGATTGGGCTGCAGTTATGTCTAAAATCTCAATAGAAATTAACATGTGAAGCACATTTTCTTTAACCCCCCTTTTTCTTGGCTCTTACTTGATGGATCACCTGAAACTTTCCATGCACAGCAAGACCCTTGAAGGCGCTTATTTGGAAATTTTCTTGAAGATTTGTCAAACGGCGCCAAAGATATAGCCAAGTCAAAAAACGCTTTTCCTATGGAAACTAGGTCCTAACCATAACTACCTATTGGTGACCGCCACTAAGTATTATATATATATGTATATATATATATTTACATGTATATATATATATATATATATATATATATATATATATACATATATATATATATCTATTTTACCTGGTGGCTGTTGCCAGTAGGTAGTTATAGTTAGGACCATGTTTCCATAGAAAATCTGTTTTTTTACATGCTGATATCTTTGGTGTCGCTTGACAAGTCTTTCCAAACCTTTCCCAAAAAAGTGTTCACAGAAAGTTTGGGGTGATGCGTCAAGCGGGGGACAAGAAAAAGGGGGGGATGAAAAAAGTTTCATTTCCCATGTTAATTCCCTTAGGACCTTTAGACACATCTACAGCCAACACCGCTGGATGGAATTACACCAAATTTGACAGAAAGGTAGCTTTCAGTACACAGATTGTGCTTTCGCTTATTTGATGTAAATCCATTCAGTAGATTTTGAGAAATTTAGGCAAATCCAAATTTGTATATCTCTGGCCGTGGCGACTTCGTGATGTTTTTGTGTTTATTTCTTGAAAATTCGCAAATTTTCACGAATGTGCATGCAAAAAGAAGTGCAAAAAGAAGTGCTGTAATTGGCTGACTGCATTCTGACTAGAAAGTTGCTGCCGCCATTTTATTTCACGGGACACGGTCCCCGGGGTGAAAATCCAAATTGAAAGTGGCATAAGGGGTCAGGATGAAGGTAGCCTGACTCCAGGGGTGTGATATAGATGTGTTTTAGGGGCAAATTATGGGTTTAAAATAGTTTTGTATTGCAATGTGTGATATTGGTGAAAATTCATGAATTTTCACAAATTATTCCCAAAATATTCGCAAATATGAATTTTTTTTAAGAAAAGCTACAAGCTCAATCGTACACTAATTTATTCACTCATACATGCACTCAGAGATCCATGCGCCCACTCACACACCCACTCAGACATTCATGCACCCACTCAGACCCACTCATAGACTCACACACCCACTTTCAGACGCACTCAGCGCAGGCATTTTGTAAACACTTACACCCATTAGCTACACCTATGCTGTACAAAATTATGCAAATTAATATGGTAGGTACTTGCTACTATGTAAACTGTTATATAAACTAGCACACTCATTGGATGACGCCATCAGTGATGACATCAATGATGTCATTCGAGATGTCATAAATTATCTCACAGAACATGTTGTGAGTGATGTCATATGTGGGGTCATAAGCAGTTCATGGCAGGGGTGCGAGCTAAAGTTAGCATTGCTAACTAAATCTGGTGAGTTCCTATGTTTTTTAGTTCAAAATGTTAATGTTGTCACTGTGAAATTCACCTATCGACAATGTTATTTTAACCTTTGTTTTTTCTGTGAATTTCAAAGGTTTTTTTTAAATTTAAAACTCATATTTTTATTACATCTAACTATGATGTTACTTTAATCTTTGGTTTTTAGAAATACTTTGACATGAACTACTCCAACAATGTTTATGCTGAGAATTTTCAACTTCTTAGTTGTTATAACTAACATACAGAAATATTTGCATCATACTTTATATAGTCTTTGTATCTGTCTTCACATAAACATCATATTTATATTTCAAAAAGACACTGATTAGTTTTTTCTATACTGTTTTGTCTATGTACCTCCATAATTAAGGTGTGTGATCGCTCATGCTGAATGCTTGCAGGAGCCTCGCAAGATTGTAGAGTTATAAATGTTGTTCTACTCTGTTGTACAAAGTTCTGTTCTTTCATCTTGTCAGTTAATATTAAATGCTAATCTTAAAAAAATAAAGTCAGTATGGTATGTATATTGTATTAATGGTTTTGTTTGCAAATTTGCAGCTCTCGCCAGACGAATATGAGCACCGCACACACAAGGGGACTGTACTTCTTGTCTGGCTATCGCAATCTGCTACCAAGATCGTGCACTTAGAATTAAATTCAGAACACTGTATTCTGTAGTTCTAAAGAAAGTAAGACATGAGAGGTACTGTTTAAAGCACAGAAACAATTGCTGTATTATTGCATTTGTGATATTAAGAAAGTTCTCTGTTTTTTATAATCCCATGACACACCTGGGAGAGGGAAGACATCACAAGAAAGGATTTTGATTGGTTCATGTGGATTTGTAAACACAAAAAGGTAATGAGGTTAAATTGTGAGGGGATGTGTTTGAAAAGATAAGATCCAGTGTTACAGTTTTCCCTTTTTGATCATCCACAAGAATTGGAGTAGATGTCTTACCCACTATTTGTGGCATGCTTAATCATTGGCACCTATCCACACCCTGGTAGGATGTTACCACCCAGGGGACTCAACCAAAGACTGGGAGTTCTTAGATATAGTATCTTACTGGACAAAGCAGGAATCCAGAAATCTACAGTTAAAAATACCTCCTAGTTAAACCAAATAGATAATCTTATTTTTTAATGGTACCAGTGGTATGTATTAAAAACATCAAATCGAGGTTTCTCAGGACATTAGTATTCCTAAACTTATATTATGCAAACATGTTTTGACACACACATGGACCCCAAGAGGTTTCTGGGGCCTTTGTCAGGGCTTATCAAACTGTCCCTGCCTATTTAAATATGCATTCCATGCTCAATCGTGATGCTTATTGCTCTCACCTGTGTCATAGATGTAAACATCTCACTCAGAAGAACCCAAGGGAAAAAAGAGTTCAGTAGGGAAGTCAGAAGAAGCAATATTTCATGAGTACCACTTAGATGTGGCGTCATTTGAGACCTATGCCCTGAATGCCTTGCTCAGGCTAAGTGTTGCAAAGCTTGATAACTCATCAGGGGCGTCCACAGCATTTTAACCTGGTGACACTGTGCCTGTCCAGGTACTCACTGCTCAAGCAGATAACAACCCTGCATATCTGAACAAAGCCCTTTTTTGCTGCTTATGCAAGGAGATCATTTACTCTTCTGAGGCAAGCAGGGCTGAACAGGATAGGCCTGTCCAGAATCATAAAAGCCCACATAGGCTTTCGTTTTTTTTTAAGCATGTCTATTCCTATTTTTTTCTCCACTTTGTTCTGAAGATGTTGTTTTTTTTTACTCCCAGTTTCTTGTTTAAAAAAAAAAAAAAAGTTACAAATGTTAAAAACACATAAATTACAGTTGTTCAAAATGTTACTTCAGGAAATTATTTTCAGAGCTACCATATGCTTTCATTATGGATGTTGATTATACTATGTACCCCCTTTATTTCCCTGCTTGATGTCTCTGTGAGACACTAGCGTGAGTCATGATGCTCCAATAGATAGCATGGGTAATTCTTGTGAGCCTCTCAAGAGAGTTAGGCACACAGTCTTCCAAGTCCACTGTGAGGGGCAGTGTTGGCATTCTCAAGCGTCTCGAGAGACCATACTTTCATAATCGAATTTGCATTTTCACTGAACATATCCTGTTGTAAGAGGTATAATTTATATGAACTAGATTTTTGCTGCCCCTCCCCTTTTTTTCCCTGCAATCCTGTGAGATCTTAAAAACACTTTAGAAGAAAATTTTACATTTTTCTTCTTTACAATAGCTATGCCTTATAATACCCTCTCATCTCCCGTGGCCCAGCCCCGCCCCGCCCCCTCCCAGCTGGCTGTGCCAGAAGCAGAAAAATAAAACGATCTGTCATGCTTCTGGCACAGCAGGTGGGGCAACGCTCCTTCGCCATAGTACAGGAGCCACCTCTGACTGCTTCTCCATTCACACTTTTCCCAGGATCAGTAATATGCATAGCAGGGTGAGCATAGTACTTACCTAACATGTAAGACCTCACTATTCCATATTAAATAGAACAAGTACTAGCTTTCCCACTGACACCTGAACCATATTCATTAGTGTGTGGGAACGGATTTTCCTGTCCACTCGCAGCTCTCCCCAGGATGACAGATTTATTCAGTAGTATGTAGGGAAACTTTGTCTTCTACACTAACACCTATCCCCAGCACAACTTGGATATACAGTACAGTGTGGTGAACCAGTGGCATCTGTCCTCATACATCTCCTTAGAACTAGGGGTGGGTGGAATTTTTAATTCCACAGGGGAAAGTGGAGGAATTAAGTAATTTTGCATCACTCTTGTAACACAGAATTACTAATAAATTCCACCACTCCGCCAGTTGAATTAATCAGCATTAATTAGGTCTTGGAGCCTCGAACAGAAACGCATGGGCATTGCCTTTTCACCAGAGTCCATTTGCAAATGTACCTTGCGGTGACCATCAAGCAGCACCTGCTCTCCTTGAGAGACCACCTGCAGCACTCCCCCTCAAAGATCCTCCCATCTGGGGGTGAAGAAGTGAATGTTTTCCGGACAACAATGTGTGCGTTCATTGGTTGCTTCTCGAAACGCTAACCAGAACCTGAGCGCTGGCAAATGTTCTGTCCAGTGTCTTTTCTAAGTGCACCATCTGTCCTTTCCAGTCTCTGCCCCCCATACTGCATAGTGTTTGACCTCAATAGAGGTGTCTGGTTTCAGCTATGAGCTGACCGATCATCTGGTGGAACAAATCTCCTTTGAGGAGTTTGAGAGGAGTTCAAATCCCTAGGTGAGAAAGTGACAAATACCTTTACAGATTGGGGCTGTTTCCTGGCCCCTGCCTCCACCCCTCCTCCTATGACAAAGCAGTCTCATTTGCCACTGCAGCAGTTATGGCTGCCGACGGAGTGGACAAGTGCTTGCTGCTGGTGTCCATAGCCAGCTCGGGCAACATGACTCCTTGAGTCCTACTGTACATCGACGAAGACAATCTCAAAAGGCCGCCCCCTTCTTCTTCAGCCAGCGTCCAGATAGGAAGAGCCTACCCTACCACATAGCTATGTCCTGCACTTCCAACTTGAGAGCTGGGCAGAGAGTCTGCTCCGGTGAATCCCGCAGCCCTACCTGACTGCAGAAGCTGCCCATTGTATGTGTCCTAGGTTTTGTCCTTGTCCATAAATATGGCAGATACGCGCTTTTAATAGGGCATTACTGTGATCTTACACTCTGCTGCCAAGCCTTCAGATTTGCACAGTGGGCAGCCCTTGAAAAAGCATTAGTCATCAGTTTATTTGCAAATGTGTAGAAATTGTCAACATCAGGGCAGTGCGCGCTCTACAGGCGACTACAATGCAAAAACCCAGCCTTTATGCAAGAGCATAAATCATGCATTGTGTTTATATGCAGTATGTTAACCTTTTGCATTGCAGACTTTAACCTTGAAAAACACTATTAATGATGTTTGCAATAACTGTTCTTTTGCAAGGTATTACTGCAGACTTACTGAGTGTTTTAGGGTGATGTCCCTATCTAGGGCCTTCCAGAAGCTTTCTCTGCAGCATGACTGGGTGTGGTTGTGGCCTGTGGCAGACTCTATATAAGGGAGCTAGCCCAGCTCCACATGCTCACTATTCAGAGGTCCTGGTGCAGAGCAGCAGCATTTTCCTGAGCTCCAGTTCCAGAGGCCTATCTTGGCGTTCCAGGCCTGCCCCGCATTCTTTTGGTGATCCTTGAGCAGGGTGGTAAGACGGAGGTCGGACTGGTCCCCTGCCCCGTTCTAAGAGACTCTTGAGCTATGGGGCCTACTCGTAAAACTTTCAGAGTACGCAAATCATTGCTCTGATTCAGATCTTGGTGTTCGGATCGGCAAAGGCTTGTACAATCATTTCAAGGCATTTGCATATTCTTGTTGAGATCGGCAGTGTGCGCGATTCATTCCCGCATTTAAACCTTGATGTTCAGATCGCTTACAGAGTGTGCGATCATTTCATGGCATTTGCATATTCTTATTGAGATCGGCAGTGTGCGTGATTCATTCCCGCATTTAAACCTTGATGTTCAGATCGCTTACAAAGTGCGCAATCACTTCATGGCATTTACCTATTCTTGTTGAGATCGGCAGTGTGCACGATTCATTCCCGCATTTAAACATTGATGTTCAGATCGTTTACAAAGTGCGCGATCATTTCATGGCATTTACCTATTCTTGTTGGGATCGGCAGTGTGCGCGATTCATTCCCGCATTTAAAACCTTGATGTTCAGATCGCTTACAGAGTGCGCGCTCATTTCGTGGCATTTGCATATTCTTGTTGAAATCGGCAGTGTGCACAATTCATTCCTGCATTTAAACCTTGATGCTCAGATCGTTTACAAAGTGCGCGATCACTTCATGGCATTTACCTATTCTTGTTGAGATCGGCAGTGTGCACGATTCATTCCCGCATTTAAACCTTGATGTTCAGATCGTCTACAAAGTGCGCGATCATTTCATGGCATTTACCTATTCTTGTTGAGATCTGCAGTGTGCGCGATTCATTCCCGCATTTAAAACCTTGATGTTCAGATCGCTTACAGAGTGCGCGCTCATTTCGTGGCATTTGCATATTCTTGTTGAGATCGGCAGTGTGTGTGATTCATTCCCGCATTTAAAGCTTGATGTTCAAATCGCTTACAGAGTGCGCAATCATTTCGTGGCATTTGCATATAGTTGTTCGAATCGGCAGTGTGCACGATTCATTTCCCGCATTTAAATCTAGGGGTTCAGATCGCTTACAGTGTGCGCGATCATTTCATGGCATTTGCATGTACTTGTTGGAATCGGTAGTGTGCGCAATTCATTTCCCGCATTTAAACCTTGATGTTCAGATCGCTTACAGTGTGCTCGATCATTTCATGGCAATTAAAACTTTGATGTGTAGTGTTCCCTGAAGTGCACTCGATTATCCAGGGCCTTTGAATTTTCTGCAAAGGTGTTAAATTCAAGATGTTACATTCTATGTGCATGCTAAGTCCTTAGTACAATTCCTATTGTTTTTCTGGGAATGTTCAGATTACCTTTAGTCCTCATGTAAAGAGGCAATGTTTGTTCTGAAACATAATTCTAGAAGGTTCTTATATTCCTAGACAGTATGTGACCTTTCATGAAAAGTTCATATGAAACATTGTACTAACCATTCTTGATTCCTTCCCAGGTACCTAGACATCTTAAGGTTTTAGTTATAGTCCTTTCTTAAGTTATCCATGGTTACAGTATGACAATGCTTAGAATCATAGTCTAGTGAAAATCAATGTGATAATATCTTGATATTGTGTTGTTTAACCTTTTGCTTCCTACACGTCTCCGTGGTTCCCATCCTAATCCCCTTTTCCCCCATTTGGACTCTCTCAGGCTCTGTGATATTTCTATCAGAGTTTTGGAGCTGTCTAGTGGTGGACATGTTGGGAGCGTACGCAGGCCCCGAGGATCTGGTCTCCCTGACAGAAATTCATGTATCAGGTACAATGCATTATAGTTACTATAGTCTTGCATCTCAGGATGGGCGTATCTCCGCGGAATATTGCCGAGTTTTTATGTAACTCTGCGGAATTCCACGGAGTAACATTTTGTAAGGTTCCCCCACCTCTACTTAGAATCACAGCAATAGGTAGTGGTGTCTGGGAATGAAGTCATCTCTCTGCTAACACATCTCACCAGAGTAAGAGGTTTCTCTAGTATGGTTTGAGCGCTACTCATACCTCTTTTCATGCTGAGATGAATAGTAGACTGTGGGGAGGAACCTCCCTGTTTCCAGAGACAAGTCTCTTGCATGATAACTCTGTGTAGCATATTGTGTAAAGAGTCTGGCCTTTCTCTTGTGATGTGTCTTCTGGATAATGTTTGTGCAAATTAGGGTGTGAAAAGTTATCTACCTTTGTGGTCACACCTATCCCCATTGTGAAAGAAGTACACGTGAAGTATGGAGTTGAAATGACCTTTATGCTCATAAGTATATCTTGCATAACAACTATAGAGACATGGAAACACTCAGCCCTCTTAGCTGAGACATCTCCCCAGAATATCACATGTGCGTTGTGGGTAGGGACTGCTGTCTCTGCTCATACTTCTCTTCCTGTTAATGAATGTCATTATTAGAGTGTACAATGGAATATCCTCTCTGTTGCCAACTGTGTCTTGGGCAACCAGTGAGCACATTTGAATGTAAGGAGACACTCAACTCTCTCTCAGGCAGCTCCTTATGTGGACAGGCATGTCTTGTACAGTGTACACAAAGAGGTAGCTCTGTGCTGAAACTTCTCTCCAGAGTGACAAGCATATATACAAGGACGTGTAACAGAACTACCCTTTCAACCAGTAGACAGTAGTGCATAGTATAATACTATGAAAATGCATTCACCTCTGTGCCAAAACCTGTCTCATGTGTAGGAATCTTTATTCTACAGTGGGAAGAAGCACTAATCTTTAGATAGTACCTTAAGCATACATCTACATGCAGCAGCCTAGTTACAGTTCTTGTAGAATAAACTGCCACTTTAAGTCAACATTAGAAGATTGTAATAATGTTAAAATCTTTAAAGGCTATTAAGGAAATAAGTCAGTGGTAACTTTATACATTTTATTAAAGAAAACAATTTATCAACATAACAAACAATAACAACAATAGTAAACTACAACAACAGCAAAAAACAAAAAACTTTACAAATTATTTACATTTTTTCTTCTCTCTAATTAATAGGCAGTAATACCTCCTCCCCTTTTTCTTCATTTGACTACTGGATTTTGATGTACGTAGATCTTCATTTTCTTTGTTTGAGCCACCTTAGTCTGCCAAACAATGTCTCATTTAATAGTCTTTTTCTGGCAGGATGGGTGGCAAACAGTCTTTTAAAAAGATGGCTAAGACAAACTTAGCTCATGCACCCAAACTGCAGTTGTTCAGCTGCCTACACATTCTTTCAACGGGCAGATGCAACCTCTCCCCAGGTACTCACTGCTTAGGCAGATAACAACCCTCCTTATATTAATAAAGCACTTTGTTGCTGCTTAAGTAAGCAGACTACACAGAGCAAGCTTTTCCAAGGCTATAAATGTCACCAAAGGCAGTAATAACAACATAATTTGCGGAATTACATTTTTTTCCTGCCTTTCCACACAGTTTCAGTTCCATCTTTCTTCCAAAGTAAACAATTTTGATTTTACTCCTCAATATATTATGTGATATAGTATGTCTGTTTTTCAGAGCTTCTGTTGTCCATTTCTTCCTAAAAAAGACAAAATAGTAAAAAAATATAAAGTTACATACTGACCGGTAATTGATAACAATGATACATCACTACATTCTCTGAAGATGTCTGCATTTCTCACCCACAAATACATGTTTATATGTACTGCACCACTAACTTCATGTTCCTTTCTGTTAAAAAATTCACAACCTCAAACACTGCATTTTGTTTTATCCACAATTAAATGATAACATGCCTTCAAACATGGTTCCATTATAATTTTGGCCCCTTTTTTTTGCTTCCCCCATACAATCTTGCGAAACTCTTGCAGGATTGTAAAACACCTTATGGCATGCCCAATAATTTTCCCTGCGGATCTCATGAGAGGCTCACAGGATCGTAAAACACCTTGTGGCAGGGTCAGTAATTTCCTCTTGGGTCTCCCAAGCCTCTGGCGAGACTGTACATGTACAGGGAGCAAGCTTCACTCCCTGAAGCTTGTGGACTACTCTCACAAGAGTCTCGCAGAATTGCAACAAAACTGTAGGGAAATAGTAGTATGTGGAACGGAGTATCCTCTCTCTCCTATCTCTTATAAGACAGTTGTGTGTAATAGGGTATGAGGAGAGACTGGCCTCTCCACACAGACCTCTGTCTCAGATGAAAGGTGTACGTAGTAGTGTGTCTGTAGGGAGTGGCCTCTTCAGTGAGACCCCTCTCATAGAGTATGGTTATGCATAGTAGGGAATGATACGAGCCTCTTGGACTCTTCCCTCAGACCTTTCCCTTACATGAAAGGTGTGCATAGTAGGGTGTCTGCATGGACTGCCCTCTCTTTCCTCACCTCTTTTTCAGATAACATGAGTGTGTAGTAAGGTGTGTACATGGACTGTCCTTCCCTTCTAGACCTCTCTCTCAGATGACAGGTAGGGGGTATGGAGAGAAACTGCCTCTCCACTAAGTGCTCCCTCTCTCAGATGATGGCTGTACATATTAGGGTGTGTACATTGGCTTCTTCTGTCAGACCTCTGTCTCAGATGATGGCTGTGCATATTAGGTTGTGTACATGGACTACCCTTTCATTCCAGACATCTCTCTCAGATGGCAGGTGTCTGTAGTAGGCTGTGTAGAGAAAGACTGGCCTCTCCAGTGAAACCCCTGTCTCAGATGATGTGCATAGTATTGTGTATATATGGACTAGCCTCTTCTGTCAAACAACTGTCTCAGATGATGGTTGTGCATAGATGGGCGTGTACATGGGCTAGCGTTCCTGTCAGACTTCCCTCTCAGTTGACAGGTGGGCATATTAGGCTGTGAACATGGACTTGCCTCTTCTGTCACAACTCAGTCTCAGTTGATGGGTGGGGGTAGTAGGGTGTGTGGAAAGAGACTGCCTTTGCTGCTAAGACCTCTCTCTTTGATGACAGGTGTGTAGTATGCTCTATCCAGGGACTTACCTCTATGTTAACACCCCTCTTTGTAATAATGGGTGTGAATAATAGTGTTTGGGAAGAGACTACACCCTACTCACAACTCTTACAAAGCTGATGGGTGTAAATGGTACACTTTGACAAACATCATTTCCAGTAATATTATTTCCTTCAGTAGAAAGAGTGCATACTACAGTCTGTTCAAAGATCACCTACTCCTTTCAACTCCTTTCTACTTTTTACAATCTTGTGAGAGTCTTGCGAGATCATAACCTTTTTGGTAAATAGGAATAAACCATCTACGCATCGCAGTACTTATCTTCTACACACTTCCTCTCGATAACAGGGACCACAATATGCATTCCTATTAATAGAGTGTATTCAGAACTCAACTACCCCTTTTTACTATTCGCGATTCTGCAAGAGTCCCCTAACATCGTAAAAATTAGCTAAAAAGAATATACATTTATTTTCTTCACAGTAGGTGTGTCTTGGACACCTCCTCTCTAAATCTAGGGGGGCAGCATGCATTTCTGCTGCCCCCTTATATAGCTTGTTTATTTCATTTCCACAACACCTCCAATTTTGTCACAGTAAACACTAGTGGCCGCCATTTCATTTCTAACATTCCAACAGCCAGCCAATTAGAGCTCTTGCTCTGGCGAGACTAGTGGGAGCCATTCTCTTCTGTGAGAGCGTGAAGGCTCACAGAAAAATCTGGCCTCTCGACCATTCACAGGGCTCCATTTTTTTATTTGTGCTCTTACTGGGGGCTCCGGGGACTCTCACGAGTCCAACTGTCTAAATATACAATAATTTTTTACCCTTAATTTCACAAAAACTACTGAACGGACTTACAACAAATCACCTTAATTTCTCAAAAACTACTGAATGGTTTTACACCAAACCACAAAAAGCACAATCTGCATGCCAAGAGTTAGCTTCCTGCCGACTTTCGTGTAATTCTTTTCAGCTCTTTTTGCTGTAGCCATGTCTAAAGAAGTCTATGGGAAATGCATGGGGATTTTATGTTTTGGGTTCTCTCTTTTTTCTCAGTCCCTACTTGTCGGATCACACTGGAACTTTCCAGGAAGGAGCTGAGGTGGATGATCTTTTTTTAGGAAGGTTTCATGAAGATTCGTCAAACGGGACCAAGGTTATTAGCAAACCAAAAAATGTTCCATCTATGGAAAAGCAGACCTAACTATAACTACGTACTGGCCACTGCATACATATGTGTGTGTATATAGTATCAGTTGTTGCAACACAATGTGTTCTAAAATGCAACAATGTAAAAGAGTGCATTATAAAGGTTCAACACACTGTAATGCATGCATGGTAAAGCTATGTGTTGTAAAAGAACTGATATTCTATATATTTCAGTGTACTTAAACTGAGCACAGTAAGGATATTAAACAGCAATAAAGAGTCAATGGAAATCTAAATCGCACACTCTTATCAACTATGTATAAACAAATGACTTGATTTAGGTTGACATGTGGGAAGTACAATGACTCACATTCTGTGATAGGGAACGGCTACAACACATTAGTAACTTGCATTGCCTGGCAGCAGGATCTGCACAGAAACTGCAGGTCTGCTGGAGATTAAATGAGCCTATCGGCATTTTAAGGAAGCTATGAAGGTTGTGCATGTTGATGAACTAGGGAAAGAATTTTCTTTCTTCAACAGGGTCTTTAAAGTATTCATTTTTACTGGTGTTTAGTTGAAGTGTGTTCATGTAACAACTTGGTTTGTCCAGCAAGTTGAACTTTAGAGAGTCAATTTAGCTGTCCAGTATATAGCAATGGTTGAACCACACCTGAACATACGAAATAAACAATCTTGGAATCAGGGACATTTGTCTCACTCTCAACAATTTCTCAATATGAATTGTGTTGGTTCCTGCCCTTCTTCTGGATTACTATATTTCTATGTAGGCAAACACTTATGTGCACTGTTGGAAAGACAGATTTAGGAGTCAAATTTTCCAGGATCACTTTAAATATGCCATTTGATGTAGATGACAACTGTTTAGTTTGAGGCAAAAAGGCTGGATTATTTTAGTATTTTTAATTATCCTGTGGAAAACTGAATTGGATGTTGGAGAGAACCTTCAACATTTTGCTGATTTGCTTCCAGCTGACAGAAAAAGCAGAAAGCAATCCTTATTAGCACCAGGGTATGCCTAGCGGATGTGCATTTCATTGTTGGTTCATGGTTTGCTAGCCAGGGAAAATCGCAGAATTCTGGTTGCACCTTCAAAGTCTGACTTTGGGTGCCAACTATGCGTAAGGCAGATCCTTTACATTATGAGCCAGAATGTCAGACAGATCTGCTCCTCACAGTGGTCTTTCAAAAGTGCCCCCACCATACAGGCACCCACATTTCTTCTTTGCATTCCACCTCTTCTGGGTTTAGAGGTTAGGGTGGTAGTGGCATCTTTTCTCAGGCAACTTCTGCCTGCATGGTTGACTCTTTCGGAGCTCCGAAGATCTATGGATGGAGAGGAGGAATCTCCATCTCACAGTTTTTAACTGGGCTTAGAGTTGAATTTGATGTAAGCTCTCAATGAGTGATGTATGTGAATTAATAGAAGAATGAAAACGGAAAAGCCACATTTGAGGAAACCAAATCCCAGGAAAACTATTTTAAAGAAAGACAATTTTAAGAAAATAAAAAAAAATGAAAATTTAAGGACATATGTTAAAGGAAACATAATTTTCAGGAAGAGTTCACAATTGCATGGACATTGATTAGAGTTTAGGGATAGTGAGTGTTTTTTGTGTTCAGGGATAGGTGATGTTTAGGGGTGATGAGGAGTTTTTAGATGTCCGGGATGTTGGAATTCTGGCATTAAAAGGTGTTTAGGGCTCAGGAATGGATGGAGTTTAGGGGTGGTGAAGACTTTAAGGGATTAGGAATGAGTGGAGTTTGGGGTAGTCATGTTTTTTAGGGTTCATGCATGGGTCAGACCTAGGCATAGAAAGAAAGTTTTAGAGGCCATTATGAGTTACTGTTTAATTATCCAGTATCTAGTGGTGATCTATCGGAAAGTTCAGAATAACCTTTGAACTGTCTGTGTCACAAAATGAAAATGGGCATTGAGGCTGTGCACATATATTTGTTCTTTAATAGGTCAAATGCCCCTCCTCCCTCACCAGCAAAGAGGATCTGATGCCGCACTTGTACAATGACAATGAGGACTTTTGGAAGAGGGCCTTCAATTGTGTTTTGGGTGAATGAAAAGTTTAACTGTGAAGGTGATTAAAGGTAACACAGACATAATGGTGACAGAAGGCATAACCAAACGTTTAAAAAGCATTTCATTAGAAGAATGTTGGATTACGCTCGTTGTCCTCATTTGAGTGTTTAAAATAAACCAGAGGTAGGCATGAAGTGTATACATTACCAGCCCGACAGTAGCCATCATACTGACTTCACTAGCCATCAAACCCTGCCTTTGAAGGGACCTCAGATTGAAGTAGTCTGGGACTGTATTGTAGTGCAGCATTTATATAGTGCTTACTACCACTATGTGGGGTGCTGAATCACTTGCATGCATACATAGCATGCTATACCATGAAGGATGTGTGGTTGGAAGGATGGTATATTTGTTTTGATCCTATGTGGAAACTGTTTCCACGTAGTGTGTGATGATCACTGAGGTATGGTTATTGTGTTATGGGATGCAGAGTGTAGCAGTGTCTTGGATGATAAAGTGTAAGAGGCAGACCTGCAGTTTTATGGTTTTTGGTATACTGTTAGCTGTGAACAGCTCTGCAGGTCTCTTTACAGTAGTTCATATGATGTGTGCTTAGCTAATTACTGCATTAGGTTGTCCAGTCTGAGATTTTGTGTATAGTTGTGGTCCTGGGATGGCATGGCTGGAGGGAGTAAGTGGAGTGATTTCTAAGGGTGGGCATTCTTTATTTTCATCCCATGTATGAGGGCCTATGTGAGATGGTCATACTGTATAGATATTTGGGACCTGCAGTTAATGAAATACATTAAACTCCTCCAAACCTTTCCACTAATGTGTGACAGATCTCTTCAGTTATTCCATACCTGTTCATTTGCAGATGTATGCGTTTTTTTGCTATACACTGCTCCTGATGGACAACCCTCATGGCAGATATGTATTATGTGAATTTAATAGGTATGATTTACAATGTGTTGCTGACTGAAAGCTGTTTGCTGGTTGAGTTGTTTACAAATTATGAGTTGAAAGCTGAGGATTGCGCTTCAAGGTGCGACTGTTTTCTGCGCTCTGTTGGCTGGCTCCAAGAGGTGCATTAGTCTAGGAAATACCCAAGTTGTTAACTGTCTTTTTAAGTGTTTATGCTACTGGGTGCTTCTAATGAGGGCTGATAGTGAGTTTCAGAATTTGGCAGCTTGTACTGAGAAAGCAGGGCCTCCTACAGGTTACTTACGGTAAGGTGGTAGGATAGGTGGTGCAAGCCTTGAGTGCAGTGTTCTTTGTGGTTTGTATTGCTTGAATTTAACTTGTAGGTAAAGTGATCCCTTTTTTTGGGAGACTCTGTGGACAATGCAGAGTGCCTTGAACATTGCCCATATATGTATAGGTAGGGGCAGAGTGATTGCTGGACTGGTGTCATGCATTCACTTGGGCGAAGGTGGAGAAGAAGCCTTGGGGCAGAATTTTTGATGAGTTGTATTTTGCGTATAATGAACGTGGATGTGCCAAGGAATAGGCTGTTGCCATAGTCAATATTGAAGATTATGAATGTGAAAATGGCTTTCAGTGTATGTTGGTATGCAAGGGATTGGAAGATGCGACGTAGTGTTTTCTTTGTGTAGAAGCCACTCTTTATAACATTGTAGCATGTTGGATCAAGGATAAGTCTGAATCCTTGGTTACTCCCAGGTTTCTATGTTCTCTTAATGTTGTCGGAGGGGGTTCAAGTTCCTTAGACCATGCGGATGTAGGCTGGTAATTTGACCATTGTCCACATGTCAGAATCTCTGTCTTTGCTGTATTGAGCTTTAGATGGCTCTTCATCATCCATGTGTTTATGGCTTGAAGGCAATCATCAAGTTTGGAAGTGTAGAATTCTTAGGTAATATTTACTGTTATAACAATTTGGATGTCATCTGCATAGTTGTACCATGTGAGGTTGTAAGGTTTAAATACATTTTGTGATGGGGTTAGGTAGATGTTGAATAATAAAGGGCATATGATAGACCCCTGAGGAGCCCCCCAGTGCTGTGTGAATGGACATGATGTGAAAGGGGGTAGATAAACTACACTTTATCTGTCTTTGAGATAAAAAGCAATCCATTTTAAATCATTTTCAGGGATTACGATATAAGTCTTTGCAGTACGGTGTGATGATGGACAGTGTCAAATGCAGCCGATAAATCCAAAAGTAATAAGGCAGCAACTTCATTTTTCCACTGTAAGTTTTATATCATCCCAGATGGATATAATTGCTGACACTGTGCCTCTGCCTGGTCTGAAAAGAGACTGTTGGTCTGACAGTAACCTATAACGTTTAGTAAAATTAGAGCGTTGAGTAAACATTGCTCTCTCAAAACATTTTCGTAAGAATGGTTCATTTGATATGAGCTGCAACTTGCTGAATCAGATAGGTTACGTTTTTTCTTTTTGAGGAGAGGTCTGATGTAGGAGGTTCTGAGCTCAGGTGAGCATGAATTTTGTTCCAGGGATTTGTTGAGTAGGCACCTGGCTACCTCTCCTGCACAGACTGACTGAAGGATATCTTTAAAGATTTTTGGTTGTGCTGGGTCTGATGGTGATCCTGGTGGTTTGGCTGCAATGATAATATTGAGGAAATATTTTGTGACAGGGTACTGAAGGTATGCATTGATGGATGGTTCTTGTTGTCTCTGTTTATGGTAATTAGGTCATGCCTTGTTGTAGTATTGTCTTTGTTCCCCTTCTGATAATTTTCAATTTATGCAAATTGTTTTAATCGGTTCATTGTAGATTTTGTCAAAAGCGTTTTAGAATTATTGTATTTCTGGATTTAGGTACTCTGGATAGCGGAATCATGTTAGAATTTTATGAAGTTCTTCGAAAGGGCAATCTGCTTCAGTTATGCACATGGAGTAGTGGTGTTGTTTTGAGGCTCTAATGACACATTTGTAGACACTTTTGCTGTGCCGTAGTGTGCTTTTGTCTGTTTCAAGTCCTGGTTTTCTCCATGTGAGTTGTAGCATGTTGAGTTGTGTTTTTTTCCTTTTGATGTTGTCATTATCCCACATTGTTTTCTTTTTCTGGTCAACTCATGCCCCATGTTTATTGGGTTTCTTCGAGGTGGGTGTTGGGTTGCTGGATGTCTAGTTTTTTCCATTGTCTGTACAAACAATTGTTGTTGGTGGTGTTTTTCTTGTCTTCAAGGTGTTCTTGATAGGTGTGTGGCCTTGGGAGATGATGATGTTGTGGTCACTCCAGCTTACAGGGGAGTGGACTGTAACTGTGGCTTGTCCTGGGGTTGCAAAAATGAGAGTGTGTCCTCTGCGTTGAGTTGGACCAAAAAGGATTTGTTGCAAGTTGAAGGCTTAAAGTTTTGATGTGATAGCTTTGGTTGTTATTGATTCTTCTTGTCAAACCACAGGTTGAGGTCCCCTAGGATAGGTTTGGTTGGTGCTGATGGGTGTTGGTTACTGTATCAAGCAGTATATCTTTAAAGTTGCTATTGGGGTGTGGTGGTCGGGTGTGGTGGTCTGTGTATTAAGTGGGAGGAATAGGTAATAGTTGGAGAAGGGTGACTTCGTATCATCAAGAATTTACAGCCATCCATGGTGAGATTTTCAGTGATTATCATTTGTAGTGTTTTGTATGGATGATAGGTAGGCATTCTCCAATTTTACCAACACGATTTTTGTTAATGATGTGAAAATCAGAAGGGATGGCTTCATGGCATGTGGGTGCAGAATCTTTGTTTGGCCCATGTTTCTGTAATGCAGGTGACATCTGGTGTTGTTTCTGAGATTAGGTCAAAGATATTGATGTGATTTTTGCTTGGATCTTGCAGTTGAAGAGTAGGCATTTTTGTTGTATTTCTTCTTTAGATCCTGTAATGAGGCCAGAGGTGGCGGGGAATATGGTATTTTGATGTTGCTGGTTTGGGGGGGAATTGCGCTTGTAGCTGTTGTTGGAGGTGGAAGGGAGTTTTATACTTTGAGATAAGTGTGTGTGTGTGACTTTATGAAAAAGAAGATCCTTTCACCTCGAGACGTTCAGTCTGTAACAACTCTTTTATCCCAAAACAGGGCTATTCTAATACAGTCTGTTCAATGTCAGTTTGGATAAACAGCTGGGATCTAAAATTGAGGGAACCTCACCGGCAACCAGTTGAGCATTAAAGCCACAAAATCCTTTTTTACCACCCTCATTTACAACTGAATTCTCCAGTAATCTTTTATTTACTTTTATAGCATCATATCCCATCTTCTAGGCACTTCAGAGTGTTTACGGGGATCTAAGTGGAGATGAGAAGGTGTGCATTCGGACCTCTGTATGTATGTAAGGTATGCATTCTGCTGTGTTATGTAACTTTCCATTCTGAGGGGAAAGTGTGGAGAGGGTGATGTCTAGAGAGAGGTGCCCTGCAATATTTGACAATTAGGTTGTGGGAGGCTGATCCCAACATCTGGGAGCTGGTAAGATAGAAATGGTGGTCTAGGGTGGCAGAGGACTTTACTCACTAGGTCCCGCATTATGTAATTCCTGAGGGTTTGCAACCACTTAAAAACTTTTTGAAGTGCACTAACACCAACTGCACTTGCATCAATGGCCAATTCAGAAAACATTTTTCGAATCACTAAATGGATTTAGGAAACAATAACAAATTGGTAAATGGAAAGGGCCTGTGTTTTCCTTTTGGTATGTATCAATGTTGCTACCAAAATCAAGTTGCAAAACATTTATATTTTACCTCCATCTTAAAGGAGGTGGTAACCAATTCGCTAATGCTAGGGGGTCTACAAAGTACCAGTTCCCCTTGGCGAATGTTGACAAAACGTTGCTTAAGAGTAGACACAGCTGCCTACTCCTAAAAAAAAGAGTTGAGTCACTTTTCATTGTTTTTGTTTTGTTTTTTTAATCATTTTGCTCCTGGACCCCCACCCCATTGCTAAGATATCTTTGGGCTATCTGGGGTAGTTTGAGCCTAGGCCTCCATAACCTTTTGTCCACATAAGCTATCCATGCTAAATTTCTGTCCTTTTTGTCCAACATCCTGGAAATTCTAAAGGTGTTCAGGGTTTGGAGATTTCCCTCGAGGGGACAAAGAAATTAGCCAAAATATGGCTACATTTGGGTTTTTGGAGAAAAATGGGAAAGAAGTGCTGCAGAAGAAAGTGTCTGTTTTTTTACTGCAAATGGCATCAATGGTTTGCAAAGCTAAAATCACCATCTTCCCACCTATCAGAAACAGGCAGACGTGGTTCAGAAAACCAAATTTTTCACCTACGTTTTGGCATTTTACTGGGAGACAGCCCATTTTTCTTATTTTTTTGTGCTTACAATATCCTTCCAGTTTTTAGTGGACATGGGTATGAAGCCTATGGTGGATCCCAGAAAGCTATACATTTCTGAAAACTAGACAAAAGTCTAAATTCAGCAAGGTGTCATTTGTGTAGATCTTTTGAGGTTTTTGCAAAGAAACTAAGGCCCATATTTATACTTTTTTATGCAAAACTACGTTTGCACAGTTTTGCATCAAAATGTTTAGCGTCGGCTTGTGGCATTGCAGAGCACCAGCCGGGTGGCAAATTAATGGAATCCTGCAAGCCGTAGCAAAGGGTGAGCTAGCATCTGGGAAAATGACTTTAGCCGGGTCGGGTGGTGGTATGGGGGAGGGGGTTTTGCACCAACGTTAGGTTGGTTAGAGGCAAAATAAAATGCCTTTAACTAGCCTAGCGTCATTTCCGGACACAAAACCATCCATACCACATGACTACTGTCTTTATAAAAGGCAGGAATCATGCCCACCACCCCAATGGCCAGCACAGTGGACAAGGGTCCCCTAGGCATGGCCATTGCACCCAGTGCCATGTAGGGATGCCCCTTTCAGGGCCCCCAATGGCATTTTTAAATAATTTCTAAAATACTTACCTCTACTTCTCCTGTGCTATCCCTCTGGTGTGGGTGGGGGTGTGCTTGGGGTGGGCACCTGTGGGCTCTTTCCATGGTATTTGACCATGGAAATGGGTCCACAGGTCCCCTAATGCCTGCCCTTACCCAGGTGTTTAATAATGGCACTAAGCAGGCTTAGCGCCATTAGTTAGGCCCACCTCCCCTGTGCACCTTTTTTGCATGGGAGGGTAAATGAGGTGCCAGGGGCTTTGAGTCATTTTTTGAATGGTAATGCCTACCTTGCGTCTCATTGACTCAAGGTGGGTTCACACATCCATAAAATGACTTTAACTCCAATATTTTGGCGCTAGATGTGTCTAGCGTCAAAATATAAATATGGAGTTAAGTTTGCACTGAATTAGCGTGAAAACAATTATGCTAATTCAGCACAAAGCAAGTATAAATATGGGCCTGAGTGTTGAAATGAACAAATATTGAAAATTAGTAGGAAGAAATGGTCATTTGTGACAACATTTTCATTTGTAACTTCTCATCATGATGGCCGATTTACAAAGACAATATGCTATTACATTTGCTAGACCCTTCTGGTTGCAGGGATATATAGAGTTTGTGGGTTGTCCAAGAACTTGAGGTACCCAGAGCCAATAGCGGAGCTGCACCTGCAACGGTTTTTCATTGTGTACCAGGTATAGAGGATTATATATATGGTAAAATATAAATAGTGAAAGATAGGTATCAAGGAAACCTATGCATTTACAAAATGGGCACAAGATATGGAGTTTAGAAGCAGTGGTTATTTGTACATCTCTAAATTTGTGGGTACCTATCCTAGCATGTGAATTAGAGGACATGTCTCAAAATTACTATTTTGTTAGGCAATGTTTTACACTTGGAAGGCACACATTCAGAGAAATAAACTTGGCAATAACACTTGTTCTACTAGTCTGAATTCCCCTATTCCTCCCAAAATAAATTGTACTTGATTTGTGTGGGCAGGTCTAATGCCCCCGAAAGGAAATGGCCCAAAACGCAACATGGACACATCACATTTTTCCACTGAAAACTGAATCTTTTTTTTCAATATCCCTAGATGTAGATTTTTGGCTGTAGCTCAGCCGCCACCTATGGAAACCTAGCAAAGCTGTACATTTTTAAAAACTAGATACCTAGGGGAATCCAGGATGTGGTGCCTTGCCTGTAACTCACCAGGTTGTGTTACCCAGAATTCCTTGCACACTTCAAACTGTGACTAAAAAACACATTTCCCTTACATTTCTGTGATGGAAACTTCTGAAATTTGTTGGATGCTACAAATTTCCTTTCAAACAGCATTTCCCCAAGTCCTTTGAAAAAATTGTACCTAACTTGTGTGGGTAGGCTTAGTGCCCTCAACAGGAAACAGCCCAAAATGCACCATGAACGCCTCACATTTTTCCACAGAAAACTGACACTTTTTTTCAATCCCTTGCAAACCTCAAACTTTGAACAAAAAAACACATTTTCCTAACACTTCTGTGATTTAAAATTCTGAAATCTGCGGGGAGCTACAAACTACCTTCTACCCAGCATTTCTCCAAGTCTTCTGATAAAAGTGGTACCTCACTTGTGTGGCTACAGACCAAATCAAACCAAAGTCAATGAGGGTCTCTTTGAGAGGATCCCCTTTGATATTAGTTTGATCTGTTCCTGTTGTGGGCACTAGGCCCAGCCACACAAGTGAGGCAGCATTGTTATTGGAACAAGTGGGGAAATGCTGGGTGGTAGGACTTTGTGGATTCTTTCTGATCCTGGAAGAATATGACACAGAAATGCAAGGAAAATTTATGATTTTAGTCAAATTTTGAAGATTGCAGAGCACTGTGGGTACGGAAACTTGATGGGATCCACAAGAGGCACACCACCCAGGTGTCTAGTTTTCAGAAATGTCTGAGTTTGGTAGGTTTTCCTGGGTGGCTGCTGAACCCAGGACACAAAACTGCAGCTACCCCTTTTGTTGATGTCGCCACATTGCGTCTTGGACCCCACACGGTTGCAGCACTAGACCCACACACATAGGTGAGGAACCATTTTCATCTAGCAATAAGTGGGACCTCTGGCTTGTTGGAACTTTGGGGTTTCCAGCAGGTTCCAGTACTGTGAAAGATCCATGTGAGCCACCCCAGCGTTTGCCTGGTGGCCAGTTTACAAAAATACTTAGAGTTGGTTGATTTTTCCAAGAGACAATGTACACCCGGGCAGAGAAAGACAGAAAAGACACATATTACTGCACAACCATTTATTCCTGAAGTACACAAACATACTGGTTGGATTTGTCATGGGAGTGAGTGAAAGGTTTGAACTGTAAATTATATTATCAAGAGATTTTTGAAAAATGAAATACACTGTTAATAATTGAAAGTTCAAAAAACTGAACTAATGACTCACAGCTTGTGAGCTGTAAAGCCACGACAAGGGACCAACCACTTTACAAGCCATTCATAAACCTTTCATGTATGACACATACAAAACCATTCACACTGCTAGCTGCGGGCCCAGCACATTACGGCACTCACATCAGCAGACAGCGCCATTCAAGGGCCCATCACTTTCATATACCCACAGGACTGACACAGCAATCACCAGCTGGAAGCTGATAGAATATGGAGGCTGGTGTTTGGATGGCAAAGTGTGTGTCGTGACCAGCAGCAAGTCACTACACACACACCACCAACCAAATGCCAGCTCACACACACCACCAACCAAGCACCGGTCCGTGCACACCACCAGCCAAGCACCAGTCCACGCACACCACCAGCCAGGTGCTAACCTCCAGGCACACCACCAGCCAAGCACCAGTCCATGCAAACACCATAAAGCACCCGTCCACGCACACCGCCAGCCCCCACCACCAGCCAAGAACTGCCCATGTTCAATCCCAGCCAAGCACCAGTCCACACACACTGCTAGCCAAGTGCCAGTCCACATACACTGCCAGGCAAGCACCAGTCCACACACCTCACTATCACATTTTTTAAACAAAGATAAAAAAACACAAATAAAATTGAAGGAGAAGAAAAAACAACAATGACTAAAACACAACAGGTGTAACTAAATACATCAAACTACTGGCAACCATGAAACTGAACAAATCATCTGAAATGATACAGACCAGTCAGTTCACTTATACGCCTCTCGTGGTTACTCCCAATACTTCAGTTGCGCGTGGTACAATTTAAAACATGTGGGCACACGTTGCCCAGGATTAGAAGGACACTTGGCCAGTACATACGACTCTCCTTCAACACACCTCTTCAGACACAGACTCTACAACTCCTACAGGGCACTTTTTGGGGGGTGTGGGAGGAATGTAATCAGGAAAGAGGCCATCTTTCAATCTAGCAATATCCTTCATCCTCCCAACTCTAGGAACACTTTCCTGCTCCGCTACAACAAGGCTGCCTATCACAGACTGCTGAAACTTACCAAAAGTAATCTTTGAATCTGGAGAACAATCCTTGAAAACAACAAAAGCATCAAGAATGGTTGTCAGCATGTGGACATCTCTCCCGTATGAAAATTTCACAGCTGGAAGTTCATAACTACACAAGGCATTGCACTGTCCCTTCTGAAGCATTTTACATGCAAATTCTTTAGGGTAACCTATGCAGTTAGGGTGGATTGTGTCACAGCCAATAGTGTCCACTTTGAACAATTCCTTGAACAATTGCACACCAGTGTAGACGATGTCTACGTATAAATGGTGAACTTTGATAAAATGTCCTCTACCAAGTTCCCACACAATTTTCTCACTGACTCCAAAAGTGGTCAGACAACCGGGGGGGTCAATAGAGCAATCCCTGCCAGTGCACACCTTAAAATTAAAGGCATATCCATTACTACTTTTCGACAGCATATACACCTTAATTCCATATTGTGCCCTCTTGCTGGGAATAAAGGGCCTCATTTATGAAGCCCATGGCGCCGGGCGGCAGAGCAAGTGTCTTGCTGTGCTGCCATGAGCCACTGGGAAAGGGCAGAAATGCACGGTATCTACAAGGTACAGCACATTTCTGTCCTTTTCCCCTGTGCTGGTGCACAAATTGCTGCCATGCACCAATGCAGGCACCCTTGCACCACACCATGGTTTGCGGGGATGATTGCTTTTGTGCAGAATGCAGCACACATGGAAAGAGGAAAAAATGGGGCTCTGAGGGGGCTTAGGAATCTGATGCATTTCCAGACTAAATACTGGCAATGCGTCAGATTCCTTAGGATTCCGTTGGTGTTGCATGGAAAAACCCCAAGCAACACAGATGGAATGCCCATTTCATGCAGTGTTATGCGTGAAAGGGATCCACATTTACAGGGCAGTGAAAAGCCATGCATGGTGGCTTTGTGTGTCCTTGTAAAGATGGGCTGACACACTGCACCACCGGAGCATTAAAAAAATGATGCTCCGGTGGCGCAGCGTGCTGCTAAGGCCTCATAAATGAGGCACATACTACCTAAAAACCAAACGCCCCTTGAACAGGACCAAAGATTCATCCACAGCTATTTCTTTCCCTGGATTACAGAATGCTGGAAAGAGATCTACAAAATGATCAAAGACAGGCCGAATTGTGAAGAGACAGTCACAATCAGGATTATCCTGTGGCAATGCTGAATCATTAGCAAACAAATGCAGCTTCTGAAGCAGAAGTAAATACCGATCATGACTCACTGTCGCATGAAATATAGTCATTGCCATGAAGTGGCTAGTAGACCAATATGAAGACAGTGATGGTTTCCTTTTCAAGCCATCCAAAAAGTTAAACCCAAGAACTTGTTCAGCTCATCAAGATTTGTGGGAGTCCTCTGGCTAGCTCTAGAGTGGGGCTTACGTCTGGCACTATTGTCCTTCAAATGCTGTTCAGCATACAAATGAATCTGGTCAACAATCTCATCCATAAATACATTGTCCATATACAAGTGAAAGAAATTTATAGACAAAACGTTTTCAGTAATCACTCTTCTTTCCGTGTGACACCACTAAAGGCAGGCAACACAGGCAGCACCATGTTTGGGGCAACCCAGACTTCAGCACTTCCAATGGGAAGCCTTCCAGCCCCAGGCTGCAATCCAGATTCTTCTTTCTGCACTATTTGCACATCAGGGTTCTCCTCTAAAAGAGGTACTTCCTACGCACTGACTATGGCCTCATCATCAGATGACTCATCTCAGACAGAAAATTCACTGCCAGAATCTTGGACTTTCTCCTCTGCCTCAGAGGCATAGTCAGTCTCAGAACCATGGGCAAAGGAAGATTTGAAAAGCAAACCAACAACCTGTTGAGCAGTAATGCTGCATTTAACCATAATCCTAACTAATAAAAGTAACACAAAAACTAAGTCAACAATAACCAACACTGTGTAAAATAAGTAATATGCTGTGGCTTTGTTAAACATAAAGTAAAACAACTGGCATATAGTAATCTGGAAAGAAAAGCCAATCAATACAAAGCACACAAAGACCTATATAATCAAAAACGATACCACTCACTTGTAAGAGACAGCAAGACTGGGGATCAATTGTATCTACTCTGCACAGACACTGCAAGAGACAGCAAGACTGGGGATCAGTTGCACCCACTCTGCACAGACACTGCAAGCACCAAAGAAGTCCCACTGGAAAGAAAAAACATTACACATATCACAAGGTGGTAAAGAATGTGCACAAATCAATACATTACTTTGAAAAACAATGACACAAAAAGCTAAAGATTCAAACATTAGTACAGCAGTAAAAAAATATATATAAACAGGCCAAGGATAAACCTCCAGTGAAAAAGTTATAAACTGAGTCACTTAACAACCACAACTCCACAAACTACAGATCTGCCAAAGCTGTATCTGCAAACAGGATTCACCAACAATACAAAGGAAATGATTGTCTCTAGAATAAAAAAGAAAAGAGAATTAAAATATGGTTAATGATGATAACAAAATATTAATCAAAAGACACTGATATTCCCCCAATAGGAAGTGGGACAAAGGGAAACAAAGACACTACCAGGTAGAAGTAAACCTTGCCCCAGAAGCAGATCCCCGACCACATACATAACCTTATTCCCATGTGACTCAAGTATTAGCACCCAACCCAAGGTGCAATCCACTCAAAAAGACCAAAAATCTACTCTCAAGGGGGCGAAAATGATATTGCCCCAAAAGAGAGTGACCATTGCCCAAGGAGACACTCCAATACAAAATCCCTCCAGAGGGATGTTCGACCTAAAAATCCCCAATCTGCCCTCAGAAGGGACGAAATAAATATGGTCCCCCAAGGGGAGTGACCATTGCCCAAGGAGTCCCTCCCTTTCAAAATATAAATTTCCTGGTGTCTAGTAGGCTTCTCAAATGGTAGATCTGCCCTCTGATGGAGGGCTGAACGCAAAGAAAATTGCTCCCAAGTGGAGCGACCATTGACTATGGTCCTCTCTCCTGCTGTGCTTGAAGCAGATGGCTGACACAGTGCCACCGGCAGCATTTGTTGACATAGGCATGCTGTGCACACTATCATCAGATCACTGGGTGGGGTTGGGGTGGCCGCGGAATCGCTTCCGCTGCCATCCCCAATAGAGCATGGGGTGGGTGCAAGAACGGCTTAGAGCCATCCTCAGCACACATCCACTGTGGCTGGTGACAGCTCAAAGCCCTCCTCAGCATGAAAGGGCTTAATGCATCCTGTTTTCCAGTAAAGAAAAGGATCTCCATTTTTTTTAAAGAAGTTTTATTTAGAAGCAATCACAGACATGGTGGTCTACTGACACCATCAAGAAAACATCCCTGCAATTGTGGCCATTCTTACTGGGTTGCAATATGTGACCTACCTTATGAATATTAATGATGTAGGTTGAATTGCTACCCACTACAATTCTGTATTTTTGTGAATCTCCCTATTAGTACATACATGGAGTGGTTCACAAAAACAATTTGGTGCCCGAACTGAAACCACTTTTATGGAATCAATTCTTTGTAAGTGAGACCCCTATAATAGTTACTTTAAAAAATATATCTTTATCTTTCAGTTTTATAAACTACAATACAGCAGTAATAAGAGTATGAGTCTCAACACGGTGAGTAAAGCAGGGGAAAGGACTTTTTCTCACAGGGAAATAATTTGATATTCTACACCCTACATGTACTTCAGTATCTAGGTGCGGGGTGTATTCTCTCCCTCCACTGGCTCATTGCTATAGTCCTCATTATCCTTAGAGCTGTCACTACCATCCATTGCTGAGGAGGTGTCTGGGTCCAGGAGCCTATCACACAAGCTGAACCAGTCAAGAGTTTCCTCACCCACCTTATTATCTCATCTACTGAGCTTCATATGGACTTCCTCAGCTAAGGAGCACTTGGCTACATCCCTGTGCCAATGATCAATATTGTGGGCATGCTGACCCATCCAAGTAATGGCAAACCTGTGACTGGCCAGCATCAGCGTGAGTGAACTGCAGACATTTGTATGCAATTCTGCAATCTTTCAGTCTTTCTACTTTTCCCAGCAGACCGCACTGGGGCGTGCTCTCTATTCTTAGGTGTGTGGCCTGAGCTAACCTGTCCACCACCCAGGTACGGTAACTCTGTACATCCCGACAGTCCCAGGCCAGATGAAGGAAGCCTGCCCTCTTGACACCACAACAAGGGCAGTCATCAGGTCGAGCCATTATCATACGATTGAGATCCCTTAGAATCAGATAGGTGCAATGCAGAAAATTATAATGCACTAGCTTTTAGAGACTAATTGAGTAAGTTAACAAACTTTTGCCCAGTCCCCATCATCCAGCGGGGTCCCTAAGTCAGCATCCCAAGCTGTACAAGCCCACGTTTGTCTACCTGCCGCATTAACCCTCATGTCTTTGAATAAGAGGATGATCAGATGACTGCCCATCCCAAAAGACAGCAGGATCCCTAGGATGTGGGTGGTTCCAGGCGCTGTAGGGAAAGAGGGCCAGATCTGTTTGTTCACCTTGGTCAAACCTGCATGCCTCCTCAAAAGTGATAAAATTATTTCTGGGGAACAAGTCCCCCACTAGGCACAGCCCCTCTCCCTCCATGCTTGGAAGGACACATTGGTCGCCATTTGCCTGATCAGTACCAGAGTCCATATCAGCAGCACTCTGTGGAATGAGGCACACTTCAATACAGCAATACAGCCATTAGAAAGCTTTGCCATAATCTTGCAGTCTGTTGCACTAGATAAGGCAGGTCACCCAAGTCTCCCAGTCCCTCCATCAACAGCTCTGGCAGTTGGCCTGCCTCCACCATCCCCGCCAGCAGGAACTTCTCCCAACTGTCTCCTGCCTCCAGCCATTGTGCTGCATGCTGCAATTGTGTGGAATAGTAATACAGATCTAGCCATGGCACCTCCAGTCCACCCTCCTCATATTGTCTGATCAGCGTAACCAGAGCTACCCTGCTACGTCTGCCCGCTCACAACAAAAAGATGAAGATAGAGTCCAGTTCCCTGAACACCCTTGCTGGTAAGGGGAAAAGCTCATTCTGCAGGATGTATAAACAGCGCGGCAGGAGCACCATCTCAGAGTTGGCCAGCCTGCCCATCAAAGACAGGAGGAGTGTATTTGAGAATGCTACTGAGGTCTTTAACGAGTCAAACACCCTGCCCTTGCTGAGGCACAGTTGTTCAGTCCTAGTATGCGCCACCATAATCCCCAGATATCTAAAGTGTGCCACTTCCCAGCACAACCAAACATCCAGGAGGTGCTCCTCCGGGGTTCCAACCAGTGACTCAAGAAGAAACAGCAATAATCTGGCACAGTTGAGTCAGCCCCAAGAGGCCCCCAAAATCATCCAACAGGAGCAACAGGATTCCCAGTGAGATACAGGGGGGAGATAGAATAATGCATTGTCCCCATACATTGAGATGATGTGCTGGACCTTCCCCAAGTGTATGCCCCATTCCTGCAGTTCCCAGCATGCACAGATGCCCCAGAGACTCCATTGCAAGGCCAAACAAGAGTGGGCAGCACTGACAAATCCTGCAGCCCATGACCAATTTTTCAGAACAACTCTGCCCCACACGCCCTCTGGCACTGGGTTTGGTGTACAATATTTGGACCCATCCCCGAAAGTGGGGTCGAAAACCTATAACCCTCAGGGCCTCACGCAGATAACCCCAAACCACCATGTTGATGGCCTTTTCTAGATCAATAGAAACCAATGCCATTTCTTCATCAAAGCTCTCAACTTTGTGCAGAACATGTGATAAGCACCTGAGATTCATCATAGTGTTCCGAACCACGATAAATCCTCACTGGTCCTCATGAACCAGGCTGGTCATGTGGGGCCAAGTCAGTTGGCCAGCAGCTCACACGGGACCTTCATGTCTGAGTTTATCATGGGGAGGCGGCTGATATGCCGCAGAGTCGATCTGGTCGCCTCCCAGTTTCAAGAACATACAAATCTCTCCTTCCCTCGTAGTTGGTGTCAACATTCCTTTGTCTCGAGCCTCTAGGAAAACCTCTAATAGGCCATGTGTGAGTGTTGCTGAGAAAGCCTGGTAGAACTCAGCAGGGGAGCCATCCCCCTGCTGGCGACTTGGCCTGTGGCAGCATGTGTAATGCTGCCTGCAGTTCCTCCAGGCCTATGGGGTCATCAAGTGCCTCAGATGCCACAGTCCCAAATCTGGGCAGCCCTAGGCCTTCTAAGAAGGGTCTGTAGTGGTCTGGATCTGTGCCATGGTCTGCCGTATTCACTCACTGTAGATGTTCCCGGAATGCTCCCACTATGCCTACTCTAGTGGTGACACTGTTACCCTCCAGCCCCACCAAGTGTGTTGTCAGCAGTGGTGCATGTTCCCATTGCAGGATCCAGGCCAAGAGCTTCCCGACTTGTCACCCTCCCTGTGCAGCTGCTGCCCACAGCTCCTCCAGGTACATGGGGTTGTCAAGTACCTCAGATGCCACAGTGCCAAGGCTGGGCAGTGCCAGGCCTTCCAAGTAGGGTCTGTAGTGTTCTGGATCTTTGCCATGGTCTGCTGCATTCCCTCACTGTAGATGTTCACTGCTCAAGTGGTGACACTATTACACTCCAGCATCACCAAGTGTGTTGGCAGCAGTGGCCAATGTTCCCAGCGCAAGATCCAGGCAAAGAGCTTCCTGACTTATAACTCTCCCTGTGTAGCCACTGCTTCAGTGTGCATTTGTCTAGGCGATCCCAAATATCCGCTATCTGGCTCCGCATCCCCTTTTCCCTCCTATGTGTGTTGGGAAGGGTCTGATACCCTGCTTGTGTCAAAGCCAGCTCTGATTCCTCTTTCGCCTGTTCCGCCTGCAGCTGTCATTGTGCCCCTCAAGTCACCCCCTTATAAGCTCCCATTAGCACTGCTTTGAGGGCCTCTCATTCATTGGCCCTGTGCTCCGTGGAGCCCCAGTTGTCGTCCATGTATTCTGTCAATGTCTTTGAGAGCGCCTACCTACCAGTTGGGTCCGTAAGGATATCTACTGTTATCCTCAATGTCACCTCACTTTGTGTCGGGTTCCTCCATCAGCAACACTCAGTTGACTTGGCAATGATCGGACAGAAAGTGCATCAAATGTGTCACCTCAATTTCTTCCAAATATGGAATCCCAGCTATCAGTAACCTATCTAATCTGCTGAAGGTGTTGTGAGTCATGGAATGGCACATGTATACCTTTTGCTTTGGATGACTCGCGTGCCAGATGTCCACTTGTCCCATGTTCTGCATTACCCCACCAATTGCTTCAGTCATGAGGGGTTTTGCACCAGCCCGGGGCAGTGTTCTATCTAAATTGCAGTCCAACAGGCAATTAAATTCTCCTAGTCATATAAGGAGAGACTCCGCATCCTGCACTACCAGGTCCTGCATAGCCAAGAAGAAGGCAGGAACATCAATGTATGGAGCATAGGTGCTCCATTGTCAGTTTTTTCCTTTTGAGGGTCCCCTGCAACAACACATATCTCCTTCCCACATTGGCCTCCATTCCCTCTATATTAAGGAAAATGTCAGTCCTGATGTTATCCAGATTAGTGTCCCCCTAGCATATGTAGAGTAGAAGAAGTGGAAAACCTGTCCCCGCCACATTTTGCTAGGCACCTTAGCTCCTATGTCATCCAAACGAGTTTCCTGCAAGTACACTATACTGATCTTACGCCTCTTCAAGAAGGTGAACACGATCTTTTGATTTAGGTATCTAATCCTCTGACATTCTTGGTCAGAATTCTATAGTCACCCCCTGTCATTGTTACAGTGATCTTGTATGATCTCCAACACCCCCCCACCGCATCTCACCCACTTTCAACTGCTGTCCGAACAAAAAGATCTGTAAACAATTCAGACTAAACTCCCCCCACCCACCCATAGACAAACATAGCGCAACCTTCCAACTATCTATGCCCACCAATTGCATGTGCAAGGACTTGCACAGAATCTCAGCCTCTCCAACATGTATCAGCTTACTCATTCAACCATCAACCCGGCCAGCCACTCCCCCCTGCACATGGTGTTTCAGCCCCCCCCAACAGCAGCGTCGGTTCTCACCCGGCGGGTCAGTATTCCCTGTGCGCTGCTGTCAAATGACACACATCAAGTGTTGTGCTAACTCCCTGCAACTCCCCGAGTTGTCCCTCCCCCATCATTAAGCTCATAAACCCCCAAGCAACTGGTTCTAGAGGCAGCAATCATCCTCAGTCGTCTCCAGCCCCACCTCTGGTGCAACCATGGTGTCTGGTATAAAGTTCAGCGCAGGGCCTGATGCCCCAGTCTCTGCTCCAATCAGAGGTGGCTGGGTCCCATCACTCAGCTATGTTTCCAAGCTGTGCAACTACATGGTCCCGTCTTCTCTGATCATCACTCTCAGGGAGCCCAAGGTGAGGGTGTTTGAATCATCCTTCATGGAGCAGTTGCATCGGGGACCCCTTCGTGGTCAGGATCTCTGGTTTCACTGCGGACCTCCACACGGACAAAGCACCATTGTTTTGTCCCAGAGTTCTAATCATTCCCATATCTCGTCCAGAATGATCGAAGAAGTGTGCCCTCCCTTGAGAGATGACCTTCAGTTTTGCTTGGTACAGAAGCATGTATTGGAGTTGTAACACCCTTAGCTTTTTCTGCACACTTAAGGAGTGTCGCTGCTCCTGTACCTTTTTTGTGAAGTCCAGGTAAATGGCTATCTTGCTGTTCCCAATGAGGGGGACAACCTGCTCATGGGTAGCTCGAAGAATACTGTCCGTGTTGCAATAATTTAGGACTTTAGCAATGAGCGCCCTAGGTGGGGCTCTGGGCAGCAATGGGGAGGTCCAGTGCCCTGTGCGCTTGCTCCACTACATAGAAACTAGACAGACCAAGTTGTTTTAGCTCTTTTTACACCTTTTCCCCTCTATCTGTTGGAACCCTAAGGCGCATATGTTGCAACTGTGGGAGCGACAGCCTGCATCCTCAACTCAGTGCTCCAGCTCCCCCGTGACCGTAGGCATCTGGGCAATCTGAAGCTTTAGGGCTGTGACTTCCCCCTGCATCTCTCTGATGTTGCCATTGGCAGTTGTGACTTTATCTGCAACCTTCCTCAGGTCTGTGCTTAGGAGGTTGACATCAATGGATTCAGTCTCTATATAATGTTCAAGCGCGGTCCGGGAGCCTTGTACAGCTGCCAACAAATCAGCCTGGTGGGCTGCTGGTCCCCGTCCTGTGGGCCCTCTACATTGTCTGCCCCCCTGGGCTGTCTGGTGTAGAGTAGTGCACTGAGTGATGGTGTTCACAGAATGTGAGCGTGCAGGTCTGTTCTTACCCTTGATTCATACCCGGGGGCAGCAGTCCACTCTTGCAAGACAGGGGTTATCCAGATTCAGCCCGACTTCCTGTCCTTGTTCTTGGTATGCTATAACTGGTACTCTTGCAATCCCACTGTGCTAGTCCACACAGAAAAGGGGTCTTTCGGGCCTCCCGATTTGTACTCTCCTACCAGTAGACACCAGGCACTCCACACCCACTGTGTTACCTCAATCGTGACATGCCAGGGCTTCACAACAGTGGTTCAATGTGTTCACATAGTGATGGGTACAGTGGATCAGCTCATCCGCTAAGAGGCCTCCTCCACTCCTAAGTGGGTTAGAGGCACCCATGTCGCTCTTCACAACAGGGCCACCACAGCTGGCAGTCCATGCCGCTTCACCACAGAAAGGGAAAAAGCACCCTCCCCTTCCTACTGCCTCAGTCTAGTGGTTCCCACCCATTTGGCTACAACTCCAGTCACGCTCCCATGGGTGGGCCGAGCCACCCCTCCAAAGAATCACCATGCAGGGTCCCCCTTTCAATGTATTAGAGCCTCTCTCTGGTGCCCCAACTCCTGTATACCCGCTTGCTGGGCCACCTTCACGTTCCTGCAGTCCATCACACCACTTCAACTGGTTCCTGGTAGTCCACAAATGAGCCTGGGGCCGATCGGGACCCTGCCACACCACCACTTCCAACGTGTGTACCCCTTGTCTTGCTCTGCCTCTGTTGGCTGGAGGCTATCAGAATAGCCAGTTCCAGGCTCTGGTAAGGCCCATAGACTTCTCCCAGGTTTTGCTGTTAAGTGACCAAGTGGGGGTTGCTGTTTCCCAGGTGGGCCCCTCTTCTTGTGTTAATACTCGCCTGGGGCCCCCTTACTGGGTGCGGTTGCTGCCAGCGTGGGCCCCAAAGGCACTGATGCATCTTCTGCCTGCTGTTGGCCTCAGCGATCCTTCTCCACCAGTACCCGCAAGGCCCAGCCCGCCTTATATCATCTGAGCACCGGAGGGAGGTTGTGTCCACGGCGCCGGCTCTCAGTTACGGACTATGGCTGGTTTCACAAGTGCCAGGGGCTCCTCTCAGCTGGGTAGCCCCACTGCAGCCTCCAAAACACATCGGGTGCGATTTTCAGTGGCGGGCTGCATTCTCCTGTAGGGCGCTCGGCTGGCTCGCCGCCTCACTACCTCGCTCGACCCCCGACAGAACCTCAATCTCCAGCACTGCTGCCCTTCACCAACAGTCTTAGGGGGCCCAGCGACAGCGGACCACATGCCCACAGGCCCTGCCCACATCCATGCAACAGCTTGAGAGAGCTATGTGCAGGGATTTAATACAGGATTGTGCAGGATTGCTCACAGGCTGTCTGAGAGCTCAAGGACTCACGTCCTGTTAGGCAGGTTGGCAGGCCACCCTCCCCAGCCCCAGCATTTTTACTCAGGACAGACTGCCATGCTGAGTGTTCTAGTGCCAGGATACATATTTGGTATCTGCTCACAATTCATAAGTGTTTAATGAATGTATTAATTCACAAAAGTAGCGACTGGCCAAGCACCAGGAGATGTGAAATCAGTCTTTATTCCCAGGCCAGAGGGTTCTTGGTGGTCTCTAATTAAAGACCATTAAATATAGAAGCAGGATATTGTACTCCCTTCTGTCATAATTTCATCCTCTAGGCATCACATGGGGTCCGATTTATAAAAGCTTTTATGAGAAAGGGAAGTAATACTATAGGAGTACCCTCATAGGTACTCTTACATGCCTTTGTGAATCGGCTTCGAAACGTCCAACTCCTCATTAGTAAAAGCGCAAAACTAGCCCAGTCTTTTCTGTTTGTACTAAATGTAGAAGAACATCCCCTGAATATTACCATTTTGTTCTCAGCGTAGATGTTTCGGGGTGAATTGACGAAGGCATGTACGAGTGCGTAAAAGAGTATTACGCGAGTACTACTTTACGTACTCCCCCATGCCTTTGTGATTTACTTTCCGTAAAAGTACATGTGTTAGTGTCAACGTGAATAGTTGAAAGGAGATACGTGGGTCTGTTGACGGCGGAAGGTATCGTGTGTACGGGGAAGGTAGATCTGCGTGCGCGTGCTACAGATGAAGTCACCACACACCCTTCCCACCACACATTTTGTTTCACACTAGTTTGTACGTACTGGGCCCGATTTAGCATGAATTTTCTGGGATGTGTTGCTGCTCTACAGGGAAGAGAACATCTATTTATAATTATTCCCGCGCTAATGTTAGTCTGACAGTATGTAGGACCTAAAATGTATACCTAGCAGGTGCAGGGACGCTAGTGTGGTCACGCGAGGAAGGACTATAGAGTGAGAGGTTTTTAGAATTCAGAAGCCTGTTTTGTAATGTACGTTTCATAATAACACACTGACGTAAGACAGACGTCCAGATGCATGCACTTGCACACGCAGAACTAAGTAGACGTACGTGATTGGGATCGGGGCAGCTGGGTTCGGTGCCCAATCTTAGACGTGCAAGTACAGGTCCTGATTAATGCATGGCTGGACCAGAATTTCATCCTTCTGAGGTATATTACAATGAGTAGAGTTGTTTCTGATATAGGAACGTAATTGGAGTAGTATTAATCCACATTTTCCGTTTGGATTTTTGCATAATCATATTTCTAACTTCAGAGATGGGGAGATGTTGCAGACCCACACAATTGCTTTTTAGAAGTATCTTAGCCCGGCTTCAAACCTAGATCTCCATGTAAGGACTGGGGAGTCACAGCAGCCCAGGCAAAAGTGCCCCAACTAGCCCTGCCCCCTTCATCTCCAGCTCTAATCTCTTTCCATTCATACATCCTCGCTCTCTCCTTCCTCGCTTCTAACTCTGATCTCTTTCGCTTTATGCACCCTCCCCCCCTCCTCCCCCACACACACACACAGTGCCATCTTAAGGATTCTTGGGGCCCCAGGCAAGACATATTCACGGGCCCCACGTTTAGAATAACTTTGCATGTATTACCTATTTTCAACTTATTTGTGATGCCATATAATATTGACACAATATAACAGCTAAAACTTGCTGGTGTGCAATCCAAGTAATACGACAGCAAATCTCGAACAAGCCTTGATAAAAAAGTTTTTTTTAGCTGGAAGGTAGATTTGTTTGCCTTACTGCAACATTTCAAGCATAATTCAGTGTCTAAGCATGTCCCTCTCTTTGGACATAAGCTTGATGTGGTGAATATTTAGTGGTAACATGCATAATATTAATATAAGATATGCAGCAGCTGCAGTAATGAAAATGAAAATGCTATATGAGTTCAAAATTCTTTTGGATTAATCTGATATTGGATTCTTAAATCTCTTTCACTGCATTGTGTGTCTCCTCCTTCCTGGATGTCTGCCTGGAACTGCAGTGTAAGAGAAACTAGAGGGGGCTGAAGACAGGAGAAGGAACGAGATAAAGTGCATAGTACAGTGTGGGATATAAAGTAGAGGGAGAAGGAAGTAAAGCTAAATATGGCGTAGGGAGATAGCTTAGATAGGCAGAGATGAAATGTGAAGAGAAAAAGATGAGGTGGAAGAGAGGTAGAAAGAGGCGGAGTAGGTAGAGGCAGAGAAGTAGAGAGAGAATAGTACGTTTTTAAAGTGAGGTAGAGAGATCAGAGACAGGGAAAAGAAAATGGAGAGGGAAGAAGGGATAGAGTAAACAGACATGTGAGGTAGGGAGGAAGGTAATGTAGGAACGTTTACGCCTTTCACAGGCAACACTGGCAAGTCCCTGCCCACCCGTTCCTCACAATATGATCAGGGTTATTCCCCATTCACTGGTGGTCACATCTAGGGATTGCTCAATAGAAGGCCTTGTCTCGAGTACACTCTGATTATTCTAATACATTAAAAAATGTCTTAGCCCCGCAGCACATTTTGCAGCGAATCTCCCGGGGCCAGTAGGCCCAAAACAAGTCTAACCCGCTCTGGCAGGAAGCATGCACCATCTTGGAGGGTGCCCCGTCCGTGGGCGCTCTCAACAGCTCCAGTCTTGCTCTGGTGAGTCAGCTGCAAGTGGACTTAGTAGCAGCACCCTGCAAACAGAGACTTATGTGGTCGTGGTCCGGCAGCTGATCAGAGGTGTTTCTGCCCTCCTCCTTTGGGGTAAGTTTCCATGCTGCCAAGGCTGGGGTGATTCTGATGCTCCTGATCTTGGTCTTGTTGAGGTGGCAATGCTCCCTTGGCATCCTCACTTGGTCCACGGGGTCGGGTCAGTTCCAGTTCTCATTGCTTATGGTTACCTATGGGTCTGCTGCTCACACATCACAATTATTCCCACAACTCCTCCTGGCATAAGGGATTGCTGCACCACAGCCACGCAAGGCTTCAGCCCTTACTGCACAGCAGTCCTTACCATGGCGGCCCCTCCTGACATACATGGTCACCACTATGGTATTGCACATACCTTGTCAGTGATCCTAAGGCAGTCTTTTCCACGCTAGCCCAATCTGGCTCACGTGATCACTGCAGTGGTGCCGCACAGGCTTCCGCCCTTCCGGCTTGGCAATCTTTTTACATGGCTTCTTCTCCCAGCCTTCTTCTGGCATAGAGGGTCGCTGACTTAATCTTGCATGACCCGATCGGTGCAGCAGCTGTCTCCTCACACCAGGAGTCCACTTGACAGGACTCCTCACTTGACATCATTCCCTCCAATGCTCTCCTCTTCCTCACAGGGCACACTAGTCTTGTCAAGCAAGCAGGCAGTGGTGCTCCAGGCTCTAGAGCAGGTGGTCTTCATTTCCTTGGGTGATGACCCTTCATCCAGCAGGGAGACTAGCAGGCCTTAGCCACACAGCCCTGGTCACAGGTAAAAGTCTTGCAGAGAGTTCCCACCATTACACAGCCCAACTGGCTGTTTGTAAGATGACAGTTTTTTGTTGTCATACTCCCCTTCTTATAGTCCGTTTCCAGAACCAATGTGATTTTTGGTCAGGGTCTTTGACGTTTTATGTTGGGCCTCTGCTTCTTCTGAACTACAAACTTCTTTCCCTATTTAACTTGAAAAGCTGCCTATCACAGCAGGGGAGACCCCAAAACTGCTAGTACCACAACACAGGCAATTGGAGTGTCTAGAGTTCACACCTGAATGTCAGCCACAATGGTATGTGCATATGTGCATCAAAAGGTTAGTCTCAGGCTCCCAGTCTGACTCTTTATGATTGTCTTATAAGCCCCAGGTCCTTCCTCCTTCCTGAGATAGGTCCAGGTTCCCTCCTTGTGATCTCTCACTGAAACAAAGTTCACCCTTTGAGGCATACAGGAGGAGCCTCGTTCTCCCTCCTCCATTTTCCAATGTGTTCCACCCAGCTCACAGGAATGCAGCAATACATAAATAAGTCTAGGGGATTCCTTTACCTCCTCATGTCCATGCAGGCTTGAGCCTCTCAAAATGGAACCCAGGGTCATCCATCTAATGTATCATTACAGGCACACTTGTACTGAATGCATGTCCACAGCACACACACTGTCCAGCAGTGTTATCTCTATGTATTGTGCCACCCCAGACACAGATACACTTAGCACACACATTCACTCTGTGCACACAGTTAAATACTATAGCCTTCTATACTGTGCCACTTACAGGCACTCCTACAGCCAGCGCAAAAATATTCACCAGGTGTGCATTGCACAACACAACATTCTTCGTGTACTGTACTCCTCACAAGTACATGCACACACCAGCACGCATTTCACAGTACCATATCATTTATGTACGATGCTTTAGTACATGCACTCACCATGCACGGGCTGCACAGCACTGTTCTATCCCTGTATTGTACCCTTCCCAGCCGCACATACAACCAGTGCCTAGTGCATCTAAGTGATGTAGGCCAAGGGTGAGTTAAGCACACAGAAGCTGAACTTTAAAAAGTGAGGGAGCCTGTAGACCTCCTTCTAGGGACATAGGCTAAAAGGGACCTCTTCCTTCCTATTGATCACTACTCAGTATGCTGCCAGCACCAGTGTCATGCTGCTTAACTCCTGAAGAAGGCAGTAGCCTTCAACCACTATGAGGGTAGTGCTTTGGGAACACCTACTGGTCCAACAAAACCACAATCCTTGAGACAGGCTCATGTCATGGCACACATGCCTGATCCATGTTTACATATAATAACAAAAGTCAGCATTAGGGATCCAGACAACAGTACAGTTGGGCACTCAGGGCAGGGGTATACGTTCATTATTATGCAAGGGACTTTTCCGTCCCAACATACATGGTTTGTGGTAATGTGTACATGATGGTGACTGTGTAGGGCAAAGAATGAATGTTATACAGGTGGTATTTCACAAGTACCTAAAACACCTATTGCACACAGAAGATTAGCATGTGTCGCAGTACCACATGTTGCCTGTTAGGCTGCTTGCTGTCACCTGGTTTTAGACAGGCAAAAGTGGTATGTATGAATATATCACCTTGGATTTTTTTGATAATGTTTTAAACTGTTGTATTCTGCTTTGTTTCAAGCCCTCTTCGGCTGACCTCTGGTGGTCTTTCACCCTGATAATAATTGGAAATTAATGAGTTGCCGCGACACATACAAAATATAAATATACAAATCGATCCATCAGCTGTGTGGATAGACCATTTTACAATGATGCAGTGAATATGCGCGCCGTGCCAACTTTGATGTATTTAACCTTGAAAAACTGCATTGGAGGGCACAAATAATTAACTACCAGAGACTGACATAGAAACTTTACTCTTGTGAAAAAGGAGCACATAAGAGTCATTCTTGTTGCTGCTTCTGTGACTGGAGTGCAGGGAATGGCATTTTATGCCAGTGCAAATCATGAAGAAAGCCGAGTTCACGCTATTATTTTTTTAACAATAAGAAGCAAAAAAAAATAAAAAATTCCTCCATGCTTCAAATGCAAAATACAGATCTATGTTTGAAACAAAATGTGTATGTATGGCTGTTTTTACAAACGAAGCAAAACGGTGCAAAAACGGTTTCTCTTTTTTTCAAACAATGTTTCTGTAAGGGTCACGGTTAAAAAACATAACAATAAGTAAGTTTTTTTTTTTTTAAGAAATAACATTTGTGGCATTTTTGTTTCCACTAATCCGTATTCTCTAATGCTGCTTTTATCTCTTAAACAGACGGGGGCAAGATCTCTTTGCACCATTCTGCATTGCACAAGCATCAACAGCGGTGTAAATGCAGTTGTCCTTTTTTGCACCGGTGCAAACTCTCTCTGACAAAGGCCCTAGTCTTTCGGGCTTGTCAACAGGGTCAAAAATGCCTAATGTAGAACAGATTTCTCTCATGTATACTCTGTTCTCTTTAAACAGCGAGGTATGTTGAGACTTTCACACTCAGGTCACAAAGCTCTGCTGTAATGTTTCAGAGGTGCAAGGTGACGTGCTAGCAATTTCCACTAAACGTTTGACAGCGCACCTTTCACCTTTGCTTTAGGTAGTCTCCTGGCCTGTTCTTAGACTCACCGCCCCCAGACATAGACATTCCAGAAAAACATCAAAACTGAAGCAATGCAACCGAGGAAGTGTTTGCCTCTAGGGCAGCTTTTTGTTGCTACAATGTGCTCCGAAATCCATTAGATGAAAATGTGTTAGCTTGGCGTTTTGTTCTCTGGCTTAGCCGGTCATGCTAAATTGTGCTGAGGTACACACAGTACTATTCATGGGACGTGCGTGTCTACCATTCGAGTGCCCGCCCCCTCTGCGCTCTGCTACAGCCGCCTTTGTTCCCCTTAAACTGCGGTGAAACCGTACACATGTCGTTTGGAGATTTATTTCCAAGCGGGGCTTTCAATGCGGCGCCATTTTGCTTTTGTCACTCGGCAGTTTCCTAACTCCACCGACGTGTGTCGTGGAATGAGTTCACAGCTGAGGAATTAAGAAGGTCAGCTGCGTTTGTTTAACAGCGACAGTGGGCCCGGATTTGTGGGCTGTGCATTGGAAGGGAGAGGTCTTCAACAAAACACTCCTGAAACCCTATAGAATGTAAGGGCGAAAATGACCAACCCAGTCAAGAAATTCCAGTGCTCACTTACATGCTTCTCTGTGCCTACCACGTGCCTTTGGTAATTATTTTATTATATTCATGTTATAGATTTGAAATCATAAACAAAGTACCAGAAATATGAGTAAAAAATACGGAGGTGAACAACTGTGAGTCTATTCTTCAATGGCTGAAGGTGAGCTGGTTTTGGAGACGTGTTGTGGTCTGTGGGGGTGTTAAGGGCCATATTTATACTTTTTGACGCAAAACTGCGCCAGCGCAGTTTTGCGTCAAAAATATTACCGCCGGCTAACGCCATTTTGGTGCACCGTGCGGACGTCAAATTTATACTTTGACGCACAGCGGCGCAAACCACAGGTGGGAGTCATTATTTTTGACGCACACCGCAGCGTCAAGTCGTAAAGCAAAACGACGTTAACGCAGCGGAAATGACAGTGGGTCGATTTACGACCCCGCAAACCGGATATGCGCCATTTTTTGACGCAATAGTGTCGAAAAACCCCGCGAACACTGCCATTTCACCAGAGGAGAGCCAAAATGGATCCCAGATGCCACTACAGACCCCAGGAAGATGACATCAGACCAGGAACCAGCCAGGATGACCCACACAAGAACCAGGACACTTTTAAGTAGAAAAGAAAGTGTCGCTTCAGTGCAGAGGAGCAGGAAATTCTGGTTAAAGAGGTGACAGAACACCAGCACCAACTGTTTCTCACCTCAAAGTTGCCAATCAGTAGGAGAGAGGCTATATGGCAACAAATTGTCGACAAGATTAACAGTGTGGCTGAAGTACGCAGAACAGTCATCGAGTGCAAGAAACGCTGGCATAACTGCAAGCGCAGGACCAAGGAAAAGATGGCCAGGAACAGGAAGGCAACACTGCAGACTGGAGGTGGGAGTCCAGCACACCAGGAGGCCCTGGACCACATGGAGGAGATGGTCGCAGCCGTCATCCCTGAGGAGATCGTCACAGGGATTCAAGCACAGGACAGCGCAGACTACCAGGAGACAACACACATGCAGGGTAAGTCACATGGGGAATTATAATGCAATAATGTCAACTGTGAGCAGGAGGGGGATACCGACCACAAAATGCATGGAAGTCATCTTATACATGGAGTGGCATGGTAAAGGGGCACGGCAGGGGGGCATGGCCCGTTCTGAGAAGACCTGGGGCACACCATTACACAACACCAACAACAGTCCCATGGGGGCATGCTGTCATGCCAACGATGGAGCAAAGGGAAAGCCATGCCAGGAGGGAAGGCCACAACATCAAACTGACATCCCGGCACACGTCAGCCACCATACCTTCTACATTAACTAGGGCCCTATTAACAACCTCTAGCCATACCGACAACTGGAATGTAACATTGACAACAGTTGTCACTACCACCTCCCCTCTGTGTGCAGCTCAAGTAGCCAATGGCAGTCACCTCCCTATGGATCATACACACCTAAATTAGGGGGTGAGGATGACAACTTCAACAATCCCCAGAAACAAGACAAAGGCCCCAGTACTGTCAAATGTCAATGCCCATAGTTGTCACAAACATCAGACAATGTAAACAACAATAGGAGCTACACAGCACTAAGGACACACCCATGCTGCATATGTCAGGGTCCATCCTGTGCCTGGGTAACAATGCAACATCCCAAATGTCATACTGTTCAGACAACAGCATTGAGGGGGGGACACATGTAACTGGTCGCTGAAATACACCTGCACAGTCAGAGGAGGAAATAGGACACTGATACAATTATCAGGGCAATCCAATGTAACACACATTACCCAACATCAGCAGTACACATTACCAATGTCAACATCCATATTGGATCATAACATTGCTATGCATAGGATATGCCACATGTCAAATACATTTAAGTGGATGTGAAAGATCAGAGATTGGGGCAGGTCCAGATTGTTAAGTGTGCTGCCAGGGCCATCAGAACACCCACAGCCAGTGAAAGGTCACACCATGAGAATGGATGTAGACGGAGGCTTGAGTAGGATAAGAAGGTGGCAATTCTCTATTTGGCCTAAACCAACACCAAGAGGCGATGATGCTGACAAGTCTAATAACTCAATAACATACATGTGACATGCAGGTGGGCCATAGGCCTGGAAGAATGCCCATCTGAAGGACCTGAGCAATTAACACGAAACAAGATCACAAAGTGAATTCATCAAAAGGCAGGCACGTCACATCAAAATTGCCACAGCACAGACACACTAATTGTACCCTGTTTCATTGCAGAGGAAGATGGATCTCCTTCGGATATGCCTGTCCCAGATTACCCTGATGAAATGGATGACGAGCCGATAAACATTCCCCAGGAGACTATCCAAAAGGTCCTTGAAACCCTCCAGACCCCACCTTCAGTCACAAGGATGAGCACAGAACAAGCAGCCATCAGAGGATCCACTCACCACCCCAATTGTAAGACCTGCCAGCTCCAATACAGCTGAGCACTCTGACGACACTGGCACCAGCTTTGAGAGAACTGTAATTGTAGTACAGCGGGAGCTGGCCAAGGAGGTGTGGGTGGGGATGCAAAATATGGCAGCCAGCCTTGAGGGGATGCATTTGTGCATGATGTCATCTGCAGATCAGGCAGCAGCTATGCAAGCCCTAACATCTAACTTGCAGGAACTGCAGAAAACCCAGAAGGAAATCAGCACAGCTGTAATACAGTTGACCCAACACCTACAACAGCAATCCTGTCAACGCGTGCACAAATGCAACATTGAACCCCTCAGGGCCGACGTGGCTGCCTACCATCGTGATGTGTCTGCTATTCTCAAGAACCATCAGATACTCCTTGCTGCAGTACTGTCCTTAAGACCTTCACAGGGAGCAGTGACCGGGATGTCTGACTCCACGTCTTCTAACACTGAGGTGTGTGTTGCCCCTTCACAACCAACAAGAACAAGGACAGAGGAGGCAACACACACATCAGAAGAAAAAGTCATGGAACAGATCACATTCGCAAGGAAAATGACCCGGAAGCACTAGTCCCTGCCACATGGCCAACAATTACCAAGGTCCTGCGCTTTGTAACTTGCCAGTCTTGCAACAACTGTACTCAAGCACTGTTCTGCAAACCACTGTATATCTTGTCAACCAGCCCAGTGATTGTATTTCTCCTACTCATTGGGAAATTCTGTCCCTCTGCACTGTCTGAAACAGCAACCCCAGCATGTCAAAAGCATTTTGGTAAACCCTTGTGTTGGATCACAATGTAAGATGTCACTATAATGGACTCACAATCATGGAGAATGTACAGATAGCACTACAGCACTTTTCAATAAATAACACTTACACAACAAATCTGTCTCTGGGTAATGTGACATATCAACTGCAGTAGATAACAGAAATGTGCCTACTGTCAAATTACTAAGCTTGTCAATACAACTGTCCTGATATTATGTAGTCAGAGAAATCTGCACAGTGCCCATGATTGCATCATACTCTGCCCATCCTGAGGGACATATCTGATGAAGTGAGAAACCATACACCATCATGCTGTGTTGGACAGAAGAATGCTTCTTCAGGGGATATCTAAGTCATCAAATAGTGGCCGCAAAAATAACACCTATAAAAGTGCACACTAATCTAAGCAAACACTACAAAAACTGCATAAATGAAGGTGTCTGAGTTTACATACAAATAGGTAATCATGCTGAGCTGTGTCACAAATGATGTATGAGAGTCATGAAGACAAGAATACAAGAGTGCCAATGAGAACTCATCTTATAAGGGTGTCCTTGATCATCACACTGCAGTCTGACCTAAAACTTTTTCCCCAATACCAAGTCTGGAAGCACTGTTTGTGACTTTGAAAACACACTTATCAACTGAAACACATTGTCATCCATATTAACTGTGATTGGTGGTTGCAACAAAGGGTCGACACTTTGCAAGGTAGCTCTGGGCTAGCTGCCAATCGTACAGCTCAGTTGGGATTTGTTTGTAGCATAGGACACAAATGTAATAGTCCAAAGTTTATGTACACTGAATCCAAACCAACGATCAAGTACCATTCAACACATACTATTAAAGGTTAACCAAATATTTATTAAATGCTAATCACAGAAGAGGAAACTGAGGGAAAAATCTTACCTACCCTAATCTACCCTGACTACTCATTACCCACAACTGTCCCTAACTAACCTAAGCTACACTTGCTTATCACATGTAACGAAACGTTCTAAACATCTACCCCCCACCCCCCTTATGAGACGGGACACATGGAGGACAACACATACTAACCTAAACACATACAATACTATCCTAAACAAATATATTTTTTTTGCATTGTTTTTTGTATTTTGTTTTGTTTGTTTTTAAACACACAAGAGTCCCAACACAGCCTCCCAGCCACCCACCCACACACTTAATAAGTAAAAATATAAAGAATCTGGACCCCCACCCCCCATCCACTAACACTAACTAAACTAACAGCCTATACTAACCTAACACTAAGCCCCCTAAGCCCACTAACTATAAGAACAGGGAAAGAGGAGGGAGGGGAGGGAATCATGTCGATCAAAAAATGTCTAGAGGTTGGCCCTCTGGAGGGTCCTCTTGATAGACTTAAAACGCCGGTTAATGTGGGGCACACCCCAGCTCAGGAGGCTCAACTTGCGCAGCACATGGTCCATCTTACGTTCCATGTTGTGGAAGGCTGCAGGGACAACAGATGGAGATGTGGCAGTCTGGGTACCGGTGGAGGAGGTCTGTGTGTGTGTGGTGCCAGGCCCAGTGGGCTGTCCTGCACCGGTAGCAATGCTGGGGCCTGGAAGTCCAGCAGATGTAGGACCAACAGTCCCAGCTGTGGGTGGAGTCACCTGGCTTGAATTGGTGGTTGTGCTGGTGGTGGCTGTGGTAGACAAAGTTGGGCCACCCTGTGGGAAGGTTCTCCATGCCCCGGAGGCCCGTTCATGGCGATATCGCCGGGCCATCCTCCTGAACCCCGACTCCACAAGCAGGATGTGCTTGTATCTCATGGCCCAGCACTGGAATTCACGGACCTGGTCTGGAGTCATGTTTGCAGCTGTGAAGACAAATGCAGATATTCTACATTAGTAACTGCATTGTGTGAAATGGCACAACAAGTTAATCAGACAATACATCTACTGTACTTGTAACAGCTCATATCACAATACAGATCATTGAATGTCCCTGAGGAAGTACATGGCAGGCCTGCCTACAAAGGCCACATCACACATAGCACATCCATAACCTACAAGATGGGTAACAACTGGCTTTGACTTGCAATCTGAGTTCTGCCAGTTATCAGCTAAGAATCATGCTGCATATCCTCCGCCAAGACCTGGGCTACAAATGTCAGTGTACGGAAAGCAAAACTAAAGCCACATGGTCTGTAAGTTGTAACTGGACTTGCCAGTATAGTACCAAGTGCCACACCTGAGTGTGTGTACTAGGTTCCAACCAAACAGTCACTTATTCACATGTATGTGTAACATACTGGTAGCATCAGTACTAGGTACCCCATTCACAAACCCATGCCCGTGTTTGAGGGTGGGGGGGTGGATAAACAACTATCAATTTCCAACAACATGTACACCGAGGAGTGTATAGAAAACTCCACACGTGTTTGGCTCTACACACACACCACAGGTAAGGTCTATCAACAATTAGGAGTCAGCAAACCCTAGAGCAATCATAGGGCCACACATGTCAGGAAATGCAGAACTTGGTACACAACATATACTTCCAGTAAGGCCTGACATACATCAGAGACATAGTTGCAAGAACACCCATGATCATGAATTGCATGCACACCTAGGCCATTGCAGTCAAGTTCCACATACTTGTAGCACTACATGTGGAAGTACATGCTGCTAGGAGGTTCTACCTACTGTTTCATAATTACGTTGGTAAATAGGGAAGCAGATGTCTATTGGAAAGCAATTTCCTGTACCAATCTTGGAGAATGTGGGTCTGACAGGCTGACTAAATCGGAGTGACTTCCAGTGCGACTCTTGTTGATACAAGTGTCATCCACATGACTAACCCCTGTACTCACTGTGGGGCCTACAGGAATGGCCTACAATCCCTACATAATACCATTGGATACGCATTGGCCAACTCAAAACATGTGAGGAACTGAATGCCCACTCCTCATGGAACAAGAGAAATTATTGCCCAACGCATCACACCTTGCTATGCGTTCAACACACACGGGTCCATAACCAGCAAACACAACGCATAACAGACATATCAACACTTACTGGAGTGGTCGGGGTCCTCAAATGTCCCCACCTCTCCCACAGTGTAGGGTGCCGGTCCACCTGTAAGGTATGGAAGGAAGAAATGTGCTCAAAATCTGTGCACAGCGCAACAATTTCATAAACATATACAATGTGTAGGCTGAATAAGGAAATGGCAGCCATTCAGACATGATGGTACTGCATCTGATATATCACGGCCAACTTGTACATAGCATGGGTCTCCTGTGACAGTTACACACATATCTCCACACATACATTGGCCCTAACTATCATGTGGTTGCAAACATGCCCCGTAATTGGTGAGCAGAAAAAAATATGGAGTGTAATCGTCTCATCATGTGCATCCAAGACAGACATCCAAAGCCTGGTTACTTGAGGACTGCATTACCAGTCAAACATGCCTTGTGGCCATGATACATTAATGACACATAGGTACAATGTACAGAGGGAGGGGCAGGGCCTTTTGTTAGCCCCCCTGTTGTTACATTTGATTCAATTGATGTGGCCCAGCTATGGTGATTTGCACCAACCATGGAGATGTGAAGCCATGTGCATACACTTGGACTTCCATCCATATTTGGAATGTGGCACAACTTACTCCAACAAACATTCTAAGATGTTAGCTGAGGGCACCTTACACCTTTTCACAATGTTTTCAAATCCAGATCTGACATGTATCCAAAAAGATCAAGGAACACAATAATCCCAAACATTCATAGTGCTTCCGTGAACGCTTTCCTTCCACACTCACCAGACTCACATGAGACATATGTCTGAGCCACTTTGCTATTGTCAATTGACGTGAAGGCAGCACTCATTTTCAGCATCATGTAGTGATTCTAAAGTCAGTCTAGCTATTGCGTCAACAAAGTTAGCCAATATGTTGGTACATCTTTACTTCTCTGTCAATAGTACCCTATATAGACATGATTGGCTCCTATTTTGTTTGGTTGTCTGACAAAAAGGCCGCACCAATTTGCTTCATGGAAAAGTATCCTGTAAGTTTGCTGAGCATGTGCTACCTGACAGCTAGCAATTGTGATCCTTAACATAGTGCATCAATTATCCCTGTATGTTTCCCCAGCATTACACACAGTCAGCAAGGTAGCTGGCAGACATAGTGCAAATCCTCTCATGTCACTACAGAGCATTTAATCGTGCACATTTACATGATTAGTACTCACCAACAGTGCCACCAATCACGATTCCCAGGTGGTCCAAGAGATCCTGCTCCCTGGTGATGAGGTCAGCCCACCGGTGCTTCAGCTGGTGGTCACTCCTCTGGCTGGCATACACACACTGCAGGTAATGCAGCACCTTTCCCCACCGGATTATGCGCGCCTCTGTTGGATACCCCTGCATCACCCTGCCCCCTGCCTGGATCATGAGTGGCAAGAAATGGCACACAAGCCATATGAACCCCCCCCCAACTCCTCTTCACCCATCCTGCCAAGACGTGGCCTACCAGACATACTGGAAAAGTGAAAGGGAATGGGGTAAAAGAAATAGAAAGGGGAAAAGGGGGAAAGTAGGGGTACAAATACAGATGAAAAGTAAACTTAACCACTAAAAGAGCCCAACTATCCCCAAACTAACACTACCCACAACAGGCTCCCACAAACAACAAAAACACAAGATAAATGGACAAATGTAGACAAAACATAGTAGTACAGTATACACCAACAATATTTATTTCACAAATGGACTTTACAGGTAGCACACTGGACAAAAAAGCACAAAACTCAGGACACCACTCTCTACACAGCCACACAGTCTAGAAGGATCATAGACTGCAAAGTGAAAGTGAAAGTACACCCACTGTACATGATCTGTAAACAGGATATCCTATTACATCACTTCCTGTATGAAATGTCCCACCTTTTTCGCGTTATGCGTAATTTTTTGTCTACCAAAACTGTATTTGCGTCATTTTTTTTGACGCACAGGAGTGAAAATTAGCCCGCATCCTCATAATAGTACATGGCCTGTACAAATATCTGGATGCGGGCTAATTTTCACTCCTGTGTGTAAAAAAAATGACGCAAATACAGTTTTGGTAGACAAAAAATGACACATAACGCTAGGAACGTCAAAATATCAGTGCATTAACTGGTTTTGGGCAATTTTTCTGTTTTTTTGTTATGTTACATTTGGGACACATCAGAGATAGGCTGATTGAAGACACTATGGTGTTGATGGTGTATGTTCACATGTGTGACATCATACTGCAGCGGACCATGATCCGCTACTCCCTTCACAGTATTTTTACGGTTGGCTGACACAATAGTTGGTCATAAGTGTGGCCTACATATATGTGTTGCACAAATTGTGCATGTTTGGCATAAGGAGAGGATAGCAATGTGACACACATATGTACAATACCTAAATGCCTTTGGCTCAAAGTGTGTGCTTTGGCAACTAATGCATTTGTTGACCAAGTGTGTGTATCACATGAAGCATAATTGCACATATGCTTGTATGAATGTGACGTCAATGTGTCCAATCCTTAGATGCAAGTCATTGTGGAAATGAGAGAGGGCATGTGCTAGTCATACATGTAGCAACATCCGTAATGTGGACTTCCAAGATTTAGGGTAACGTAGACACCACATGTGACATAGCATGCACCAGATAGATGGCAGACGCTTGTTCATGTCAATGGTCTACATTTTCAACATCCTATGTCCTAGAGTATTGGTAACAGCTTCTTAGGCACTAGTTGGTGAATCCCACAGTGAGTCATACACATGCATTGAGGAAGTGGGTACCATGTTGTTTGCACAGACAGACAAGTGTGAATCTCAAATGTATGATGACACCACAGTTGAGGCCATAGAAGTGAGCCCCAACTATCAAGTGGCTGTGGTGGACCAGGATACAAGACAGCACGTGTCCACATATTACCAGTGATCAATTGCACATAGGTGTCTTGTTCATGTGTGTGGTCCAATTATGATCCTGTATATAGTTTGGGGTGTAATTTGTCACAGGTCGGTCCAGGACTCATCATGAGTCAGTGGCAGGTATTCCTGTATCTACTGAGTATCCTTTGTTGATCAATGTGAGTAAAGTGGATGTGGACATAAGAACCTACATGGGGAAGGTCCCACCCTGTCACTAAAGATGTGTAATGAGACAGTCAACAGGGCAACCTTGGTGTGCTGAGTGAGATAATGTCTCAGGTGTCATGTTCCGGCAGGTGTAATTACAACATTTGTACACAGGTTAGCCTCTGCAATTCCCACGGCATCTGGGAACATCATAGCCTCTGTGCTGATTATTCTCACAGCTATTTACCACACACGGCCCATCAATATGTTGTGAGCACTGTGATTCTGTGTGTGAACTGTCATGGTCCTGACATGTGTGTATTTTTCATGGACATTATCAGAGGTTGCTGGTTGTGCTGAAAGCCCCGTACCCAATCCCTGCCTACGGCCCTGGAACACTGTCACACTTTGTCATTCATGCATAAATGAGACCCAGACAAGGGATGGGCCATGAATTTTGCTTTTCCCAGAGGATTTTACTCAAATGGTACAGTTAAAAGGCAGATGATGCTATACAATGTATTTGGGTATGCATTGAAGAAGCTCATGCCCAATACCCCGTGATGAATGAGAGGTTTGCTAACGCAAGTGTGGTGCACATGTAGACACAGGGATACCCTAGTGTGACGCACAGACAGATGCCAGTCAGGCTGACAGAAGGCAGGGTGATTCAGGATCCAGCAATTTGACAAGTTACATAATCAGTGGTCTGACTCAGACTGTTTGGAGGACAAACTAGACAGTTGACATGTCAAACTGTGTATGTCCTGTGTTTTTGAAGGTGACAAATGAACCCAAGGGCTGTGTTACACAGCTTAATTAGTATCAATGCTTAACGGTGTAATTGACTAAATGGCAACTCCTATGCTGTTCCAGGCATCAGCAGGGGCAGTGCTTTTTGAAATGGGTGGTGTGCATGGAGGTGATCACAGGTGTGGGCTGCATCTGTTTCTCACCAGTCCTGTAGGTGAGATTTGCATTCTTAGGGGCAACAGACATTTTCACACGGGAAGCAATCTACAGGTGCTAACAGGGCTTTGAAACTAGAAGACAGTGTATAAATTAACCTGACGTCCATGCAGTCAGATGTTCTATGACAATGGCATACCATAGGAAAGGGTGTAGCTCACTGGATTGCTAATGTTGGTCTGTGTGTGTGTAGAGGAGGGAATATCAGGGTACACATCTTAGTATTCCAGGGACCTCTTCCGACAGGTGGGTTGTGACCAGGTGCATGGGTGTGTCAGGAGTTAGGAAATGGGCTGACATGTACATGGAATGTCATGTGTGCAATGCTGCTCATATGTGTGGCACTTGCGCTGTCTATGTTCTGCTTCTATGGAACTCTGGTCACATATAGGGGGTTATTCTAACTTTGGAGGAGGTGTTAATCCGTCCCAAAAGTGACGGAAAAGTGACGGATTTACCACCAGCCGTATTACGAGTCCATTATATCCTATGGAACTCGTAATACGGCTGGTGGTATATCCGTCACTTTACCGTCACTTTTGGGACGGATTAACACTCCTCCAAAGTTAGAATAACCCCCATAGTCTTTGCAAATATTGGATGCAGTTGGACTTACTGCTGTCAAGGGTCTGGTCAGACATTCCTGTTACTGATGCAAAAGCACATCGACTGCCTCATGTATGAGGCTTGTTTTCCCCTTATTGAGCAATGGTGTCTTAGTTGTGTGCCATATGCTGCATTGGACCTTGATTTCAACATGTATGTGTGAAATAGGTGTGGTCCTCTGCTATTGGCCTTCAAAGGAGAAATGTACATGATATATGTCATTAACAGTGTGTGTGAATGTGACCATTGTATGTTAGGCATCACATTAGCTCTGGGATGTTCAGTGTCCTAATCAGTATCTCAGCAATGCTCCATGAGGCAACACTCTTATTCTGATAAGTAGAGATGAAGGTGTGCAAAAATGAATAGCCAGACCATGATATGGTGATTATTATAGGTGTTTATTTAGATTAGTTAACTAAAGTGGTGAAGGTGATTATATTTAAAAGAAATTGTTGACGATTTGTTGCCGCCTGCGTATACCAACAGCCGTGTTCTGTAGTTCCCCCTCATGTTGCAGGCAAGCATCCTCCTCTTCCTCCTCTTCAGGCATGTGTGGCTCTGGTTCCAGGAGGGGAATGTTCCTTTTGATGCAAATGTTGTGCAATATTGCACATGTTAGGATGATCTTACAGACCATCTCCAGCGAATATAGGAGGCTACCACCAGTGATGTCGAGGCACCGGAACCTTGACTTGAGGATGCCAAAGGTCCTCTCGACTATGCTGCGTGTCCTCCTATGTGCGTCGTTGTAGGCACGCTCTGCAGCAGTACTTGGGTTGCCAAATGGTGTCATAATCCATGGCTGGATGCCATACCCCTGATCCGCTGCAAGAGAAAATGAATGGGATCATGTTGATGTAGCTGGCCCTATTGAAATCACCTTTCATGGCAGTAGTTGTCTTGTGTTGTCTGTGACTCTTTTGTGTTATAATGTAGCATCCTAGGCTTGTAGGATGTACCATCTGCATTGTGTTGTTTCCTTGGCTGAACAAGTGTTTGTCTGCTAACCGGTTGTCAGCAGTATGTTTTGGGATTTGCAGTACAGTGTGCCCTCCCTAGCATTGTGACTTGTGATACAGGTGTCCGTGTTTCTTCACTGGGGGTGAGATGATAGTTCCATAGGTTAAAATTGACAGTGTTATTAACACGTTCATATCAATGTACCCTGGACATCCCATACCTTTAGACTTATGCAATGGATTAATGTAAACGTCATTGGGACACTTACATTTTGCAAGGTGACATTTAGGCAACCCACTCCACATGTTGTGATCTTTTACGTCTTAACATTAGGCTGTACAGTAATTTCAGATGTGTGACAGGTTCAATGGTGACCTAAGAAACATGGCTAGCGATGTCACGACCTCAGTATATTCCTGTTCACATGTTGCTGTTGTGGTGAATGTGTTGTGTGTCCTAGAGGGTTGTTGTGCAGTGTGTATATAAGTAGGTTTTTGTACTTACCAACAAGTAGTCCATTGCCATACCGTCCATCCTGGAAGTGTTCATTGATGGTGCAGTGACGGAAGATGAATGAGTCATGTACACTCCCAGGATATTTAGGCACGATGTTGGTGATCAAGCCCTGGTGATCGACAATGTCCTGCACATTGATGGAATGTGTGTGCTTCCTGTTGAGGTAGAGGTGTTCAGTTGCAGCAGGTGGCACAAGGCGTACATGTGTGCAGTCGATTGCACCAAGGACATGTGGGAAGCCACTGATGAGGTAGAACCCCTGTTTTGTTTCCTGCTGCTTCTGCAGTGTGTTAGGGAAGCAGATGTGGCGGGGTGTCAGTCCAATTATGGCATCCTGTACTTTGGGCAAAAAAGCGGAGAATGATGGTTGTAATATTCCGGCAACCAGGGCACCAGTTGTTTGAAAAGAGCCACTTGCCAGCACATGAAGTACGGCAAGGAGCTTGGTTTCTGTTGGAATGGTGCGGGGTGTCAGAAAAGTGGGGGCCAACTGCGGTTCAATGTTGCGCAGCAGCTGTTGAATGGCCTGCCAGTTCAACCTGTACCTCTGGATGATGTCGTGTTCCCTGAGGCCCAGAAGGGTTGTTCTGGCACGGAATAACCTCTCCTGCCTTCTGCGCTGCCTTTGGGGTCCCTGCTGGTGTTGTTGTAGCTGCTGTTGTTGCTGCTGGGCTCTCCGTCTGCGTGCACGCTGGATTAGAATCACCTCCGTGTCTCCCTGTTGCTGCTCTGCTGCTCTGCTGTTGCTTCTGTGTGTTCTGATTAAATACAGGTGTGTTTGCCCCATTTTAACGCCTGCCCTGACCTAGGCGTTAATTTTTGACGCAAATCGGGCTGTGCGTAATTTTCCGGGACCGCCTCCCGGCGTGCGTAATTTTTGCCCGAAAGCATAAATACGACGCACGGCCGTTTAAGTCATGTTTTGGACGGGAACGCCTATCTTGCATATGATTAACGCAAGGCGGGTTGCCGCATCCAAAAAAAGACACACATGGTGGAATTTTGTCGTCCGCGGGCGTCAAAGTTTAAATACGGGGCAACGTTTGCGCTGAATGTGCGTCAAAATGTTTGACGCACATTCGGCGCAGACGGAGTATAAATATGCCCCTAAGTCTTTCGTCCTCTGGATCTGTGGCGCAGCTGCAGGCTTCTTTCATGAGTTCTTGTTCAAGCATTAGATTGTGTTTTCATCCTGGTAGGCTTTCAGTGAGGGTGGGACGATGATTTCAGGCAGGCAGGCTGATAATGACCAACCCAGTCTAGAAATGCCAGTGCTCACTTACATGCTTCTCTGGGTCTACCATGTGCCTTTGGTAATTATTGTATTATATTAATGTTATAGATTTGAAATCATAAACAAAGTACCAGAAAAATGAGTAAAAACATGGAGGTGAAAATCTGTGAGTCTATTCTTCCATGGCTGAAGGTGAGCTGGTTTTGGAGATATGTTGTGGTCTGTGGGGGTGTTAAGTCTTTCATCCTCTGGATCTGTGGCGCAACTACAGGCTTCTTTCATAAGTTCTTCTTCAAGAATTAGATTGTGTTTTCATCCTGGTAGACTTTCAGTGAGGGTGGGTTGATGATTTTAGGCAGGGAGGTTCAAGGTTCCTGAGGCTGCTTTGTGGCGGGTTGTGAATTTGGAGTTATAGCACTGTGGTGTGGCTCCAGAGAATGGGTTTTTCACTGTAGTGTTCTTTTGAGGAATCAATGGGTGGTCAGATTAGATTGTCTGTTCAAGGCCAATAATTGCACCTGAATTCTGAGATACAGGTCAACTTGGAAAGTGTGAGGGTGGGGAATGGTGGAGTGATGGTGATCTCCGATGGCTTGAGGGAGAATGCCCTTTATTATAAGGTACTGGAGGATCACAAAAGGTGAATGGTGGTCAGTATCTGTTGCTGTGTTGACTGAGGTTTGTGGAGGACAGAGATAAATAACAGAGGTTATCAGGCGGCCACTGGTGAAGGTGACATAGTTCCCAGGTATCTAAGGGGGTCATTCTGACCCTGGCGGTCATTGACCGCCAGGGTCAACGACCGCGGGAGCACCGCCAACAGGCTGGCGGGGCTCCCAAGGGCATTCTGACCTCGGCGGTATGGCCGCGGTCAGAAAGGGAAAACCGGCGGTGTCCCGCCGGTTTTCTGCTGCCCTAAGGAATCCTCCATGGCGGCGCAGCTTGCTGCGCCGCCATGGGGATTCCGACCCCCTCACCGCCATCCTGTTCCTGGCGGTTTTGACCGCCAGGAACAGGATGGCGGTGAGGGGTGTCGTGGGGCCCCTGGGGGCCCCACTAAGATTTTCAGTGTCTGCCTTGCAGACACTGAAAATCGCGACGGGTGCAACTGCACCCGTCGCACCCTTCCCACTCCGCCGGCTCCATTCGGAGCCGGCTTCCTCGTGGGAAGGGGTTTCCCGCTGGGCTGGCGGGCGGCCTTCTGGCGGTCGCCCGCCAGCCCAGCGGGAAACACAGAATAACCGCGGCGGTCTTCTGACCGCGTAGCGGTATTCTGTTGGGGGAACTTTGGCGGGCGGCCTCCGCCGCCCGTCAAGGTTGGAATCACCCCCTAAGAGTGTGTGTGTCCAATGAGGGGCAGTTTCTTGTGACAACGAGTGGTACCACTGGATTTAATTAGTTATTGACCCAGGGTGGATGGGCATTGCTAGCTTGCTGTTTTAACAGGCACACAAGAGTGAGAGTAGATGTATGTCAGGTTGTCTGGTCCATTTTCCACAGTTCACAGTGTAGTATTTGAGTTGGCATGCTTCAGACAACTCTCTTGCAATATGCATATTTTTATTCAGTGATCAAAGGAAAGTAGGGGTTTTCAGGTGTTGGTTTCTGATTTGGGCCCAGTGGGACACACTGTGAATCTCATTATAAACTATGGGCTCTAGAACAGAGGCATCTGATATAAATATCATCAGTTGAGGTAGATGTCCTAATATCTGTGACTGCTGTGCCATTTTAACATCGTTAACACATTGTTCTCATTGGCAAACATACCTGTTAAGTGCAGGTTAGTAACTCTAGGAGAAGTTGTGTGAGATGTATTTCTAATCACTGGAGGACTTGCTGGTAATTCTCTTCTGGATCAGGTGAACTGATTTCACCTCTTAACAGATTCAATCTAGTTTCCCCCAAAAGAGTGGGATGGGTCTGAGGAGTCTACAGGCAGATGTTCACAGAAGGACAGTTGCATACATCCAGGATCTTTGGGCTGGCAAGTAGGAATATGGGGATTTTTACTCAATCTTGGTGCAGAGGTCTCTGATATGTTCATTTTATTCTGGCTATATCACACTCTTTGCCTTCTTGGATGGTGCTAAGGTGGCCTTTACCAACTTCCTGGCAGCAACCGATTCATTGTTCTTGTTTGGGACACAGATGTTCTGTGTTAGGTGGGCTATAGGATTATGGGAAGGTCGAGAGTGTTACAGTGGAACATTATGCTGGCAATAGTCATTGGTGAGAGGCTGGTGCAGTGGGGTGCATCCAAGGACTCTTTGCGATTCAGGACATAATAAAGCCTAGATGGTGTCAAAGTACTGTATCAGGAGACACATGGGGCATTTTTTCAATAAATCAATTAGTTTACCATATCCCTCTATAAGAGATCTTCCCACAAGCAAAGGCCATGGTGGCAGATCCTTGAAATAACTTAAGATCTGACACACTTGCATGTCACTCTATACATAACCCCTCCTGCTTCACAGTCTCTTCTATATCAAACTGTCCACACCAGTCTCACGTGGCAAAATGTAGCGTGAAAGGCTGAAAAGCAATCACCAGATGTTTAGGGTATGTGTTTTTATATAGAATGGGAGACTACTGATGATATATGCTGATGACACAAAGACAAGGAGCTAACTCCCAGAACCTGGCACATAGACTTTGAAATGTCTTGCATTTTACATAATGTTTACCCCACCTAGAAGGTAACAAAGATGGGAGCTAGTACATCAGTGAAGACAAGCACTGAACATGATGAAGCAGCATTTGACCAGCATTCAAACATCACTGACAGAAGGAAATAAAGATGAAATTGTGACTGTGAACTTCTTAAAATGTGAAGGATAAATAATGTTTACTCATGGAAGCGGGTTGCTGTCACCATGTCACTTTTACAATGCACCCTTTACCACGCATCATCTTTGCATTGCAGTGTGTAACAGGCAGGCTATTTCTTAGGTAGCTTTACAATGCAGTACTTTACCATGTAGGTAAGATCTTATTTTTTTTAAATGTTATATATATATATATATATATATATATGTATATATATATATATATATATGTATATATATATATATATATATATGTATATACATATATATATATATGTATATATATATATATGTATATATATATATATATATATGTATATATATATATATATATATATATATATATATATATATATCCTAGCTAGTAATGGAGGTAACGTTTGTAGACCTGGGCAGAGTTTGTGGAGTTCCGCTATAACTCCGTAAAGTGACCAACAATAAACTCTGCCATGCTGCGCAGAGTTCCGCAAAGCTACGGAGTGTGTTAGGTTGCACCGTTCGTGCAGATTTTTAGCACCGGGTGTTTGTCACGCACTTTCAAATCAGCACGGATAGCACCACGCAGAGCCCAAGAGGGCACAGCTTCTTTTCTGCCACTCAAGTAGATTTTCTACTTGAGTGGCAGCTTCCTCAAAGCAAACAAAAGGTTTCTCAACACCAGCGGTAGTGGCCATCTGCGACCGCCCGCATTGAGAAATCTCACCGGTAGGTGGTCTTGAGTAACATTTTCCTTGCTCGCGCTCACAAACTTACGTTTGGCAAGCACGAGTGTGAAAAAAACTCTTCTTCGCTGCGTGGAGTTTTCCAGAACTCCTCACTCTAGGCAGAGCATAGAGAGGGAAAAACTCTGCAAACTCCACGAGTGGAGCGGAGTACACCTCCCACCCCTAGTTTCTTGCTCACATTTTTTACATTTTGTATGAATTCTCTTGACTATTTTTGGATAGTTCAGTGTTATATATTGGACTGTTCATGAAGCAGATTTTGGCTACTACATCCTGGATTAGACAATGTATAAGTCCTAGATAAACTATACTTACAAAGCACAGAACAACTATTTTAGTCTTTCTTCCTTGTTTTTCACATCAATGGATCAATATGATAATGTATTGCTTATGTCGATTTGTGTTTACTTTAATGATCTATTTGTGCATTGCAAATTCATGTGAAAAAACATTGCATACGTTTTCCCCTTATTTTTTGAAGAATCACTCCGTTATCTGTGCTTAGGTGGTTTCACCCAGTGGTTCACTATTCTGTCATTGATTATGTTTGTTTATTCATATCTTGCACCTCGAAAGTAAGTTTGGGTCACATGTTACTTTTACTGCCTGGAATAAAAACATATAACTCTGGCTGTTTCTCATGAATAATTTAATTGCAAATGTTGCAGTGATATTATCAGTGATGTCATAGAAGAAGTCATGAGTGATGTAATATGTGGAGTAATTAGTAGTGCATGATGAGGGCTCGAGTTATAGTTACATTAGGGCATGAGCTGTGGTTACTTGAGATAACTATAACATGTGAATTTCAGTAGTTTTGTGTGGTTAAAATGTTACATTGTCACTGAAATTTTCACCTAGCTATAAAGTTACTTTAACCTTTGTTTTTTTCAGTGAATTTTATGGATTTCTTAATGTAAAGTAATATTTTATTACCATATGTAAAGCCAAAACTCTGCCATGGCAGCGGGGGCTGGCCTCAGGGCCTAACTGCACCCTTCCCCCTTGCAGGCTGCAAACCCCACACTAAGCACAGCTTTGTCTGTGCTAGGGTTTGGGTTGAACGGAGGCCTTGCATCCAACCCACTGGTCCAGCCCCGGCCCCAAGCCAATTTGGGCCCCGGCAACCCCATCCTTCATGGCTTTTTACATTTTTATTAAGGGGAAGTAGGGTCTGTGCCCCCGAGCTACTAAGGACCCCAGGGAACCCATCCCCTTGGACCTTGTTGTTTTCTAATAATAATGGGAGAGGCGCGCATTCCTCTCTGCCCCCTTTCAGAACCACAAGGAGCCCTGTGAAACCTATCTCCACGGGCTTTTAAGGGGAGAGGGCATGTGCCCCCCCATCGTATAGTGGACCTGATCCACTGGGGCCTGAGGTGCTTCTGGGTGAGTGCCCCGGTGCCCACCCAAGCCACCCACGAAACAGTACATTGGAGGTTTCAAGGGGTGCCTCAGGGCCCCCGTGGTTCCTCCGCTCTTGGCATGTACTCATCTTGGGTGCTGCGGAGCTGGCATTGCTACAGCCTGGTGGAAGCAGCTGTTTTTGTTTGCTGCTTCCACCCAGATAGAGTATTTTTAAAGTTCCAGCCTGGTGGTAGAAGACACAACTTTTCTGCTCATGTTCCTGCGAGCAGGGAAGGCATGTTTGCTTCCACCCGACGGGAACTTTCTAAATGCTCCTGTCAGGTGGGTGCAGACATATGTTTCCCTGCCCATGCTATTGTGGGCAGGGAAACTATTGTGGTCCGGGTGCGGTCTCTCTGGAACACAGTAATTGAGCTGGGCCTGGGGAATGGAGTCCCTGGGGCCCTTGAAGGTTCAGGGAGGGGGCGTTGCGCCACCCTCCTCTTCAGTTTAAGATTGGCCCCTGAGATGGAGTCCTTGGGGCCTATTAACGCTTGTAGAAAAGGGGCCATGCACCTGTCCCCTTTTAGTGATTACAACCCTGGGGTTGGGGTCCCTAGGACCTCCCAGTGGCTCAGGGAGAGGATCCACGAGCCCTCTCCCTTAAATAATGTTTTGCACCACCCCCCAGGCCATGGCTCACTCTAAGAGGAAGGGAAATTTAAAGTAATGCAGGTTTAAAAAATCAATATTTCTACAGATTTGCCAAAAATATTTTTGTCCCTAGGTGGGGTCCCTCTAAGATCCCACCACCAGACATAGGGTGTCAGGGGGTCCCTAGACTGCCCCCATATGTCATTTAACTTTTTTGTAGAACTTGGGACTAAGGCCCAAGTCCAAGGATGGCTGCAGCCACATCCTTGTTGATGTGGTGCCAGCCAGTCAGATCCCAGCATGAGATCTGCGGACCCACAGCGCCTCTGCTGTGTGATATATACAAATATATTCAGAAAAACTACTGAACTGAGTTACACCAAGTCACAAAGGCTCTCTTTTTGGAACAAGATCTAGCTATCTTCCAGAGTTGGTGTCAATCTGTTCAGGCATTTGGTTTGTAACTCTGTCTAAAGTTCCTATGGAAAAATGAAAGGGGAAAATGTGTTAGGGACCCCTTTTTTATCTCACCCCCACTTGACTGATCACCCCAAAATTTCCATGCACACACTGGTGCAGAAATTAGCTCATTTCTTTGGGAAAGTTTTGTGAGGATTTGTCAAACAGGGGAAACGTTATTTGCAACAACAAAAAAATTCTATGGAAGCAGGATCCCTAAGGAGGTGCTTAGGTTGCAGGAGTGGGTTGAGTAACTGATGCAGTCCTCCTCCTTACCTGCTTCGTGTCTCCTCTCCTGACATTTGTGGGCCATGGTGACTCTTTCTGCAGCGGGGGCATGATGGAGTTCTCGTTGATGGCCATGTTGAGGTCAGGCACTGGCTGAAATAGAGGTAACCTAGTCTGTTTTCATGAGGGCATACAACAAGATAGAACTGTGATGGATTATTTAAAAGAAAATAAGACATAAATTGCAATTTCTTACTTTTTCCCAATCCAAGATGGGCTATTCTTTCCTTTAGAAGGTTTTCATGCCCTGTTACCTGCTGCATAAAGGCTCCATTTTCATGTCCAGTTGCATCAGAATTATTTCTGTAGCATTGTTTGCTCACTGGACCGCATGGGCCCTGTGTTCTCCCTATTTCCTGTGTTTTACACACCTTGTTGCCTCTCTGTTTGGCCTGGTCATTCAGAAGGATTTTTCTTATCTCCTGTTTTTTCCCTTCTTGGTGAATTATTTTCTGGAACATCGCTAAGCTTCCTGTTTAAACATGGCATCTGGCAGTGCCTTTGAGGATAAGAGGCCCTTTCTTCTAACCAAGAAGATACTACTAATGTTGCCTAGGATATCCGGATACAGGTTACAGGGACATTATAGTTAGGAAATAGAATCTAAACAAACGTTAGAAATTCATTAAAAAACATAGGTGACAGGGACATTATAGTTAGGTTCACATTTTACACACACAAAACCATAGAAATTTAGCATTTATAGTTAAAATTATCACAAGTAACTATAACTCTTGCCCTTAATTTCTTATAATTTGTGCCCTCATCATGTGGTCGAGGGTTGATGTTTGGCGTCTAGAGGGTAATCTGACACCCCTTGTTAAAAGGCAATCCGGTATCCCAATAGACTGCCTAGAAGTACCTTAACATAGCACCAGCCCTGGCTAAGCCATGCCCTATGGGTTTGAAGCTGCTAATGTTTAGAAAATTATGCCATGGTAAATTAATGTTTCAGAAACTTGCATAATGAAATTGAAAAGGAATATCAGTATACTAATTTTCCAATTATTTCTACATCTCATATTCTAAGTTAGTTATAACAACTGCATTGCATTTGTGGGTAACTATTTACTTAGATTATATTACGAATATTGACATATCTGAGGATAGGCCAGCTAGCGTTGCTCATGTAGGGAACTTCAATCTACCTTTTTAAGTTGTGATTGAGATTTCTGATTTCTGGCACATTTCAGTTCTAATGAGATTTGGATAGCTAGTGTATCTGTTAGTAAAACATACTTGTATATTCTTATAAATAAACTAAATAATATCAGTATACCTGATTGGATTTGTATTCTTACCAGTAACCTCCTGCTGTTTGGAACATTATTGAATACTAACTTGTTTTTTCTAACTGCAAGTTTCAGGGAGCACACCTCTTTATAGTGTTTTGAAGGGCGGTGTCAACTTAAAAAAAATATTGTGCTGGGGACTAAATGATTGAAAGGGCCATGACCTTTAGCATTCTAGTCCACAAATGTTAAAACCTTGTCATTTTTCCATTAAAAGAATAAAGCCCTTTCCATCAAGCAAAGCTGTAAAAGGGCAGATAGGTTCATAGTTTCTTAACTGTGATTTACACAATATTCTCACTAAATTGTGTGTGTGTGGGTGTGTACGTCTGTGTGTATATGTATGTGACTATGTAATATGGACCTATACTGCCTGCGAGGATTCTGGTAACATTTACAAACCCCCCAGTCAAAAGCGATGGTGCATAAATGTCACATAAGCACAGAGATGGCAATATAAGATCATAGTACACATTACTCATTATGTCATTTTTTGAGATTACATGATTTATTAATTGATTAATTGTAGTACTCTTGAGAAATGTTTAGAGATTTTGAACATTAACATTTTTTGCCTGAGAATGAAGATTTGCCTGTCACTGTTTTGAGAAAGTTTTGTTTTTGTTGAGGATAATGTGTATACACAGGAGAATATGTGTAGATGCTTGCATCAAAGATGGACCTGCAAGGATGCACTTGTCAGGTGTACTGATTAATGGTCTAAGAACAGCAGTGTGATTGTGAATGAATTTTATTTTCCACTAGCAGTGAAATAAAGATGACAATCGAAATATCCTGAAAATGAATTAATCGCTGTGAATTACAGGAAATTAGACCTCTTTTCTGTGAAATTAGTCTTTGACGGCAAATATTCAGTAAGAAAGCTTAACTTATTAATGCATGTTGGTATATATCTATATGCATATACTTTTTAACTAATAAAACAAAGGTTAAAGTAACATTAGAGATAGTTGTGATAAAAAGATATATATATTTTTTTAAAAACCTTGCAAATTCACTGAAAAAAACAAAGGTTAAAGTAATGCTCTAGTTAGGTGAATGTGTCAGTTACAATGTTAACATTTTGAATTAAAAAACAAAACAGAAATTCAACAGTTGTAGTTCACAAAGCTAACTGTAACTTGTGCCCCCGCCATGCACTGCTTATCATCTCACATATGACATCACTTATGACATATTCTATGACATAATTTATGACATCACTGATGACATCTCAAATGACATTGATGAAAATTCTTCCACCCTCGGGGAATGGACTTTTGATCTGTTTCCCTACCAGCACTGATGCAGGCAGGAAAATAGATCAAAATATTGCAACCACATTGAGTAATATTAGTAGCTGCTCCCTGATGGCGGGAGCAGTGCCAGTTCCGCTGCATATGGGGAGCCAGCTGGGGTGGGGGGGCTTGGAGCCTCCACCTCCACCCCCCTACCAAGTATGGTGGATGTCCTGGATGAGCTACACGGTAACCACCTTTGACAAATATGGGCCCTGGGGGAAGGGGGTCCCTGGGGCCAACAGCGGTTCAAGAGGGGGGCACAACTTAGGCTCTGGGGGATGGGCTCCACCGGGCCCAAAAAGCATTAGGGAGGGGAGACTCGCTCCCCGCTCCATTCAGTTTTTAGAAGTGTCCCTGGGTGATGGAGTCACAGGGGTCTAACAAGGCTCAGGGAGGGGGGCCACGTGGCCCACCTCACTTTACTAAAAATAAAATGCCCTTGAGGATGGAGTCCCCAGGCCTAATAAGGCTTGGGGATGAGGCCCGCGTGGTCCCCTCCCCTTTAATGAAAATAAACAGCCCTGGGTTTGGTGTCCCCAGGGCCCAATACGGCTGGGGGAGGGTGAAAAAGAAAAGCCCCTGGAGCATGGGATCCCCAGGACCAGGTCCCCTCCCACTTTTGTACAATTTTGGCCCACGGGGTGGGTTGCTTGGGGCCTGTAGATTTTCAGGGAGGGGGCTCTGCGACTCACTTTCCATTTTGTAAATTTTTGGTCCTGAGTGTGGACTTTCCAGGCTATTGGAGACTTGAGGAGAAGGGCCTCGCAGCCCCCTCCCCTTTAGGAATTCAGCCACGGGGTTAGACTCTCCGGTGCATAAGGTTAATAAATGCAGCTTGGGTACCATTTGTTTTCTGATCCGTTGAGCGTCCCACAGAATATCAGCATTTTTTGCAGATTTTGTTGTTGTTTTTGGAACCAGGGGTGGTCCCTCCGGGACCCATCATGGGGCCTAAGGGGTCAGGGTGTCCCTACCATGCCCCCTTATGTGCGTTAGTTTAACTTCAGAACAAGGGACTAAGGGGGTGATTCTGATTCTGGCGGGCGGCGGAGGCCGCCCGCCAGAATTCCGCCCCCATTATACCGCTCCGCGGTCAGAAGACCGCGGAGGGTATTATGAGTTTTTCCCTGGGCTGGCGGGCGGTCTCCAAAAGACTGCCCGCCAGCCCAGGGAAAAACTCCCTTCCCACGAGGATGCCGGCTTGTAATCGAGCCGGCGGAGTGGGAAGGTGCGACGGGTGCAGTGGCACCCGTCGCGTATTTCAGTGTCTGCAAGGCAGACACTGAAATACTTTGCGGGGCCCTCTTACGGGGGCCCCTGCCGTGCCCATGCCATTGGAATGGGCACGGCAGGGGCCCCCAGGGGCCCCGCGACCCCCCCTACCGCCATCCTGTTCATGGCGGCTTTCCCGCCATGAACAGGATGGCGGTAGGGGGGGTCAGAATCCTCGGATTCCCCCGAGCAGCGGTAAGTCGGCGGGAGCCCGCCGACTTGCCGCTTCTGACCGCGGCTGAACCGCCGCGGTCAGAATGCTCGTGGGAGCACCGCCAGCCTGTTGGCGGTGCTCCCGTGGTCGGTGGCCCTGGCGGCCACCGGCCGCCAGGGTCAGAATGACCCCCTAAGTCACTGAGTCTTGCAATGGGTAACAGCAACATTTTTCTTATGTTGCTGGCAGCCAATCAAAGCGCTCGCTCCCGCAGGAGTCGGACACCCACAGAAGCGAGATGTCTCAAGGGAAATAAAGCCACCTGGGACAATAAGAATGCTCTATTTTTATACTGGTGCTCATGCAAGAGTCCCTCAAGGTTCTTGCGGGTACAATCATCCAACTAAACAATTATCTTCGTCCCTTAATTTCTAAAAAACTACTGCACGGATTTACACCAAATCACAAAAAGCAAACTCTGCGTACTAAGATCCAGCTGCGTGCTGAATTTGGTGTAATTACGTTTAGCAATTGATGCTGTAGCCCTACCTAAAGAAGTCTATGAAAATTGCATGGGGATTTTGCGTTTTGGGATTCCCAGCTTTTTCACAACCCCTGCTTGACAGATCACCACAGAATTTTCTAGAAAGGAGCGGAGGTGGATGAACTTTTTTTGAATTTTTTTTGTCAAAGTTATTAGCAAACCAAAAAAACACTTTTTCTAAGGCATAGCAGACCTAACGATAACTACCTAGTGGCGACTGCCACTAGGTAATATATGTTACCTCCTGGCAGTCGTCAGTAGGTAGTTAAAGTTAGGACCATGTTTCCATAGATAAAGTGTTTTTTGACTTGCCTTTATTTTTGGTGCTGTTCGACAGACCTTCACGGAATTTTTTAAAAAAAGTGTACTGGTAGTTCTTCTTGGGCATGAAAAGTTTTGTGGTGATTCGTCAAGCGGGGAAAAGAAAAGGGGGGAGGGGTAAAAAAAAAAGTGTGTTCCCATGTTAATTTCCATAGGAGTTTTGAACTCAGCTATCTGTAGTTGTTGAGAAATTTAAGGAAATCCAGATTTGTATATCTAGGGCTGTGGTTGCTCCCCAATGACTTTGTGAGGAATAATGAGCTTGTGCAGGGAAATTCAGAGCTCTGATTGGCTGCCAACACTTCAACCAGGAAGTGTTGGCAGCCATCTTCGAATTCGGCTTCAGCCAATCTCACAAAATAATGTGAAAAAAAGAAAAGGGGACAGGGGAGGCATACCCTGACCCCCCCAAACCTTATTCTTGGGGTCAGAGAGGGACCCTGGCAAGGAAAAAAAGCATTTTTGTAAAAATGTTTGCTGTGAATTCATGAAATTTGTGAATTCACTGAAAAAATGAAAACAAGTGCAGTGTCCCACACTTGTTTTTAAGTATGTCACAGGTGGGCCAGGTCCCAGGGACATTCCTACTATATCAAATTAGAGGAAGGGGCCACACATGGACTCCCTCTATGAGTATTTTTATGCCCCGGGGACCACCACCTCCACGGGGCTCTTGTTTACTATGCTTGCGGGGCCTTGCAGTCCCTCAAGGCCACAGGGACCACCATATCCCTGGGGGCATAATTGTCAAAAAACATAGAGGGGGCTGCCTAGACCACCCCGGCCCCAGGGACCACTACCTCCCCAGGGCCAATTCTATTTTAAAAGAGCAAGGGAGGGGGGCTGTGCTGCAGCCTCCCAGGCCTTATACAGCCCAGGGACAACCACATTCCCAGGACCAGCCTGTGAAAACAGAAGAACGGGGTGCTGCATGGCTCCCCTCCTGGAACCATGCATGGCCCTGGAGACCGCCACCTCCCAGGGCCAGCTCCTGCTATGTCGCAGGGTGCCCACTCCTGGGAAATAGCTATTTGCTCTGAGTTGGCGGGAGCTTTGACAGCTCCATCAAGTTAGCACAAACACTCCGCTTCCAACGGGTGAGAGCTGTCAAAATGCTCTCGCCCGCTAGAAGTGGAGGTTTCATCCCTTTCCCTGCCAGCAGAGATCTGGGCAGGGAAAGAGTTGAAACAATTGCTCTTGCACATAGGGAGATGCATGTTTAGCAGGTCCCTGTGTGCAGTAGCAGTGCCTGCTCCCGCAGGAGGCGGGCAAGCCTGCTGGGACCGCCGGGGCCTTGAGGCTCCCCGCGGTCCCATTGCAAATTGGGATCCCTGGCTGGGACCAGGGCACCTAAGGACATATGGCTGGGCCCGGGGCCAATATCGGCCAGGGGGGAGAGGGGCAACATGACCGCCTACCCATTTTTATAAAATAATAAAAATGCTTCCCCGTTTTCCCAGGGTGATGGACAGCTTACCAAAGGGCCCCCAAGTGTGTTTGCTGCCGATTGTGGTGACAAGTTCTTGATGCCAAGGGATATGAGGACATCTCCACAAAATAAAGAAGCACTTACGTCATATAGATAAGAGGAAGGACCCTGGTTTGGGAGAGATTTACGTCTTTGTAGTCTTGTTGGCCTCTCTATTGGAGGATTCATGTTATCATAGAATTCTGGAGAAAGACACATGGGGAACAATCACATTGCTAAACACACACAAGATCGCTGTAGACATTCCCTCGTGGTCCATTACGCAGCTGTGGTGTAGAATACACACTGGACATTTACCCAACAAGGTAGCACTTACTAACTAACCAGTAGAAAGTACTTGAGTTGGGTAGACATTTTGTGCAAAACTGTGGACTCTTTTTGGATAAACGGGCAGGTGCGGTTCCTTTGTGGCCAAGTCACTCACACAGCTACTGACACACCCTTTCAGACACTCATGAACCCACTCACAGACCCACTCAAAGACTCGTAGGAGCTCACAGACCACATCAGACACTCATTCACCCACTCACAAACCCACTCACAGAGTCATGCACCCACTCACAGACCTACTCAGGCAATCACACAACCACTGACAGACCCACTCAGACACACTCATACCCACTCACAGACGTACTGAGTCACTTTTGCACCCATTCACACGATCACTGTCAATGGTTAGTGTTACATTTAGGAAAAAAAATCAAAAACCCTTAGAAATTCACTTAAAAAACCCCAAAGGTTACATGGACGTTATAGTTAGGCAGCAACATCAAAAAAACGTAGAAATTCAGTGAAAAAACAAAGGTTACAAGGACATTCTTCCTAGGAAATAGAATTTTAAAAAACTTAGAAATTCACTGAAAAAACAAAGGTTACAGGGCTGTTATAGTTAGGCTCACATTTCACTTGTACAAAACCAGTGAACTTCAGCAGTTATAGTTACCTGAGCTAACTATAACTTATGCCCTCGCAATGCACTGCTTATGACTTCACATGTTACAACATTCATGACATGGTCACTGACATCACTAATGACATCACTGATGACATCTCAAATTACATCACTGATGACATCACTGATGGCATCATCCACAGAAGCACTCACACACCCACTCACACCCCTATACAACCTTTCACACACCCACTCAACCACTCACATACTCATTCACAGACCCATACAAGTACTCACATAACCACTCGCTCATCCATAGAGCCACTCATATACCCACTCACTCACTCATACAGGCACACACACAACCACCCACTCAACCATACAGCTCATACAACCAGTCACTTAATCATACAACCAGTCACTTAATCATACAGCCACTCACAGAGCCACACACTCCCCCACAGAGCTACTTATGCACTCACTTATTCACCTATACTGCCACTCACACACCCACTCACTCACCCATACAGCTTCTCAACACAGCCATACACTCACCCATACAACCACTCACACACACACCCACACATCCACTTATATACCCATTCACACATCCATACAAGCACTCCTACAACCACTCACTCACTCATACATCCATTCACACAGACACTTACTCTACAATACAGCCCCTCCACATACAACCCACTTAACTAAACAGCCAATAAAACAGCCACTCACTCACCCATAAAGTCACTTGCACACCCACTCACCGACCAATACAGCCACAGACCTGCCCAGTCACTCACCAATATTGTCACTCACAAAGCCACTCACTCACCCACACAGCTAATCTCATACCTACCTTTACACCCATGCAGACACTCACACAACCACTCACACCCATACAGGCACTCAGACACCCACTCACACACGGATACACGCAGTCACACAGTCACTCTTATATTATATGTTAGAAATAGTATCTCTCATTAGTAGTACAAAAGTATACTATTTTAACTTTTGTAGTATCTTGATATATATGCTTAACACTCATAAACATTTAGAAAACACACTCACTGGATAATGCCATCAGTGATGTCACTGACAATATATATATATATGTATAGTCAGGAACTGATGTCATTATCCATTAGTATGTGGGTGAAGTGCAGATTTATAAATAAATCATCCATCAAAATCATCCTCACTCTACACTCCTGCCTCTGGAATCTCCAGCACATGATGAGTGATTACTTTTTTGGGGGTTAAGGTAGAGAAAGTTAATTCATCCCCCTCACACTCAAGCACTTATATTTGACTGCGCAGTTCTCTCTGAGATCAAGTTGGACATGCTCTCACTCTTTCTTTACACCACATTAAAACCATTGGGTTTAACACTGACAGCACTTGCTGTCGATCATTACACAGTTACAGTCACTCAAGTCTTGTGAAACTTACATTAGCTTACAATCGAAGCCTGAATCATTTATCTCAAATCTTTAGTTTTATGTATGACTCTCCATCTGGAATTTCAACTTTAACTGACTAAGCTACTGACTATTACCAGTGGCCAGCGCGACTTCTGGAGTAAAGACTCACTCTTTCTGGGAAGACTGAAATTCAAAATATCTTTAGTCCTGAAACAATCCTGGTGCCAAATCCAATTTTTAGAACCTCCTACGTTCACAGTTTGGAAGCCAGCTGACTTTCCCGTCCTTCAAGAAACTGCTTAAATCTCATCTCTTGCATCTTCACTTGAACTATTTCAGCTAGTTCTATAACTACCATTCTTCCACTTCAAATACTTTTTCACTTATTCAGTATCGCCTAATTAATTCTAATTGTAAAATTTCATTGAATGTAGTGCACTGTAATAGTTGTAGGTGCTACGAAAACATGTTAAATACACACTTTATGCAGCTTTTCTTTTAGAAATACTCAAAGCAATAAAAAACACTGTATGTCCCAGACAACAAATATGGTCATTTACTATATTTATGTGGCACCATGTTCAAATGCTCTAAATCTTTGCAAGAGTACTAAAATCACTTAATAAATCATATAATGCAAAAAATATATAACAAGTAACATGAAAACTAAGGACCATGGTACAGTTATGAGCATTACATTATAAACATGCAGATGAAAATGACATGTCTGAAAGTTTTCATGTGACATTACAGTGGTCTGATCAGACTATTATTGTCATTTTAGATGTCATCAGTGATGTCATGTGTGAGGTCATTGTGAGCTGAAATTCCCTGGGCATGAGTAAGCCAGGAAATGAAAGATAAAACTATATTTAATTATCATTTTATCTTTCAGCTGGTGGCTAAGCAAGAAGCGTATTCAGGGTGGGGCAGGGCTGTACCATGGGAGGTGGGAGGGGTTAGGAGTGGAGTGCACTAAGTGCGCATGTGTGTTTGGCCGGCCGTCTCAAACATATATGCGCACTTAGGTTTTTCCAGCCCGGCTGTAAACATAGCTGGGCTGGAGACTGCTTAGACCCCAGGGTTGTGTCTGAGTGGCAGTCCAAGCCGCTCAGACCAATCCTGGCGCTGCTTTTATGCTCGCTTTAGCATGAAAGCAGCACCAAGATTGCTGGGGAGCCTGTGCTGGAGTCCCAAGAAAACCAGAGGAGCAACGAGGCAGGAGGCGGCGACGGGAAAAGGTAAATTTTTTCAAAATGATTATGTTTTTTTATTTAAACCCCCTCGTCCCTCCATCCGCCCCTCTCCTTGAGATTTGCAGTGGCCGCCGCTGCCCTTTTTGTACCTGGATTTCTAACCTAGAGCAGCAGTAAAAGGGATGACACTGCAGCCCTGGTAAGAAGGAACACAGGGTCAAAACAAGCCATGTGAAGTTTAAGGCCTGGGGAACCGAGGCAACAAAGAAGGAACAAGCAAGAATGGTGAGGGGACGAGTGTAACAAGACTGCAAACGGAAGCATAAGCAACGTTGTTGTAAACATTGCTGTTGCCAGACAGCTTGCTCATCCACGTTACGTTTATATACTAATCCTGCCTCTACTGACGCAGATGGGCTCCTCCCTATGGTTGGTCCGAGTGGGGCTAGTGCACTGCAGCTAATATGTCAGGCTCTGCAAGTATCTGACCTTTCAATCACGTCAATCACAGTTGATATTGTCTGACTCTTTCCCGGGCTCCCTTGTCTGGTGACACAGACCCACCCAGTGGTGAACGGCAATATAAAAGTGCATTTAGTGCATGACTCACAACATTATCCACACGCCCAACATTTCTGCTGATAATCTTACAAACACTAACCTGAATGGATCAACACACGCCCTACACTTCATAGGTTCCATCCACGAGATGGAATTTTCTGGACTGTTCTATCTTCCAAATCAACCACTACAGAGAATAAGAATTTTTAAAAATCACCCAATCAGTGGAAAATAACGAGGATACACAATAATTCTACTAACTACACTATAAAAAGAGCCACATTTGCTTCACATTAAGGTGGCAATTTACAGCTTCAAAGGCTGAATACAATTCTCAGTTAGGCTTTTTGTAGAATAATCCACCCCAATCAGGGTGAAGTTCAGCAATATTTTCTATCTCCTCGGAGTTCCGAGTCTATATAGTATAAGGTATTTCACAGAACTACCAGTGACCTAGAATATTCCTTGATCTACGTAAGGGGTTATATTATTCTCATTGTCCTTTAATTTATACCCTCACAATTCTACTTACAGGTTAAATAAACAACCAAACAAAATGTGTGTTATTACAATATAAGGATCCCTCACCTTCTGTTCCACTCAAATAAACTGTTGTGGCTAGTTCAGGAATCGTAAACATCTCTTGAGATTAGGATGTGGTGCTAGATACCCGTGGAACCTTGTTAGGTTATAAATGTAACAACCAAGGGCATGATGAGAGCAGTGAGTGGCAAGAATTCACAAATAAAACACGTTTTTGTATTATTTGTTTGTGTATGCCCCCGGGACCTGGCCCACCCAGGACCTTTCTTTAAAAACAAGGGCAGACTTGCTTGTTCTTGTTTGTTTTTACATTTTTGCTGCAAATTCACCACGGATTTATAGCAAACGTTTTAAAAAAAGCATTTTTTGTATTGTGCAGTCCCCGGGGGACTCTAGCATCAATGGTAGGGGGTTAGTGTATTTATACCCTGACCCCTTTTCCTTTTTTTATGTTTTTGGTGAGACCACCAGCAGCCCACAGTATAGATTTAACATTGGTGGAGCTACGATGAGCCTTGTGGAACCATGCATGTCATGAGAAAGGTTCTTGAAAAGGGCATGGCGACCTACTGAGATTCCAGCTTCTTCTGGAAGCCTGGGCATCTGCTTTAAGCTTTGTGTAGAGGTTTTAAACTTGATTCATGGCTCAGTAGGAGCCAGTGGGATGTTTCCAAGACTGGCAATAAAAGGCATTTTTCCCTAGATTCAAACACAGCCTTGCCACTTTCTTTGGAACACTATGCATGCATCTGCTAATGACCTCTTAAGGTACTTTTTATACATTAAATTAAGGAAATAAAGGGTATGCTCATAGCAGGAGACCAGTATGAAGGAGCAATATCAGTATGATCAGTTTATATTTGAGAGTCTGAACCATTGCATTCATTTGGAGTATAAATATAATGACTTTAACAAATATTGGACCTGATTAGGATCTTGATGGTTGCCCTGCCAAGCTGCGTCAGATGCGGGCGCGAAAAGACCAGCACGTTTGCGGTCTTCTGTCTGCCGTATTTAGATGTACTGCAACTGAGCTGCAGACCGCCACGTTGGAGTGCTCTTCCTAGCCGTATTTAGATGTAAAAGTTGAACAGACGGTTTGCTGACGGAGGGAGGACATCACTGGGCCCAATGGACATCAGACAATGCCAGCGGCTGTGAAAAAGAAGTAAGTCTCACACACACATTATACCCTTCACATATGCATCAGACTGCATCACACATGGCACAGCACACCACATACACACCATTATCCATTGCCATTACACCACAACACAACACCTATCTGCCGCAAACACACATACACATACATCATCACACAACATACACACATTAGTGACAATGCATCCACACACAACACAACTACAACAACCAAAACACTCATCTAGGCAAACACATGCACACAAGCACAACCACACACATCACGACAGCGATCGCCACACAACAACATGTTCCTGATTTCTACACGCAGCAATGCAACACACAACACAACATACACAACAATATCCACGCCATATACAAGTGGCACACATATTGACACAACCATATTACCCAGTACACCTCCCTTCACCTCATACTGCCAATCGCATTGCACGCACACATACACGTACTGATTCACACACAACTTAAAGCACAACATGACAAGTACAGGTCCCCTTGCAATGTGCACACTTCAACACAGTTGACAAGTGTGAATGTACCGTTATTGTGGTGCCAGCATTCATTTGGCAATGAATACTGACGCCATAATGAAAGTTATGTATGTGTTTGATATGTGTTGTGTTCCAGTGTGTCCCCATCCATGTCTTACCCACCCGTGTCCCTGACATATGCATGTTACAGTAATTTTTAAAAATTACTATGACATGTATTTGTCTGGAGTGGTCACATGCCCATGTGCAGTGTCTCCTCCCCTCCAAGTATACAGCTAATGTGAGTTGCCTATCTTTGTGGCCAGTGAGGGGGGATCATGCCTTCTTTGTGGTCCTGTGGCAGCAGTGGCAGAGGGTCCTGTCCAGTTGTGTCCAGCCAGAAACAGAAGTTGAATCAAGGTGAGTTTCCACTCCCTTCCCTCCCCAATCCACCAAGTAAGAATTGGAGGTCAGACTGCCACTTTATGCTTGGCGGTAAGACACATCCAAATCTGCTTGGCGGTAAGTGTGGCTGAAGTCCTGGCATCAGCCACTGTTTCCTTTGGCGCCATGGTGCAGGTTGGAATTCTTTGGCAGAGTCAGTGGGACTCAGGCAGGTTAAAGTCTATGGGACCACCAACATCTAAATACGGCAGGTAGACCGTCATAAGGGTAGGCAGGTTTTCAGTCAGAAAACCGATGGTGGTACCATTACCACCAGCATCTAAATCAGGCCCATTATTTCCATTGCTATGTTGCTTTGAATATCTCCAGGTTTATGGGCCATTTTAAGTAGGGTCCAGCTAGGACATGGTGGAAACAGCACCCAAGAAGTTATTTTCTTCAATAGTAGTTAGAGTAAATACAGTTTGTTCTGTACATCTTGCTCCAGGATCATTCCAGTCAGAAATGTATTTGGGTATCATGAGTAAAAACAATAGGTTTCATTCTGAAAGAGTTCATGGAATGGACAAACGTTTGTATGCAGCACCAATTCAATGTGAGAGAGGCCCAATGAAGTGTTCTTGCTATCAGTTTTCTAGAACAAAGAGTCGAAAGAGACCAAGGGTCTAATTTTGAATAATACAGTAATGGGACTGCTGCCAAAAAGAAGCAGAAGTTCCATCAAGCTCCTTTCCACACTCTCTCCCATTTTCGTTCCTTCCTTTGGGAACACCATTTTGAAATTGGCATTAAGAAGGCTGCCCAAGTAAGAGTTCCAGCTAAAGTAATTTTAAACTCCCCTTTGCCAGTGGCTGCCCTTGAAACCATGGAGGTTCTACACCGCATTTTCATGAAATGTCTTCCATTGCTCGGAGAAGCCTTTTAATCATGCAGATTCATTTGTTGTGTACCTCCCCTCCCCACTTTGGAGACCCACCTATTGGACTAACATATTTAGTGACAGTTCCACCATCCTGCCAAGGCAGGGTGAGCCTGCTGTTACTCTTTTGTGCCTGGAGGAAGCTCCTGTCATGCATGTAGGAGCTGTTTCAGGGGGCAAATGGACAGCACAGTGGCAGGTATGTCTACATTTGGTGGTGACGTTGCCGCCCCAATGGCAGAGGCTCTCTCTCCATCAAAATAAAGATTCAGCCACTAGACTCCCAAAAATAAAATGACCCCTCACATTCCTTCAGAGCTTTTCAGCCGCATAAAACAGCTGATGCACACTGCCCAAATTATTGTTTGTGTGCGGATTTTTGCTTTCAAGCATAAGTAGACGTGAAGGTAAGATGGAGACGTGCGAAGCAGCACTTATTTCTAAGTATTCTCACACTTAAGACTGTGTTAGTGTTTAGCCCATTTGCACACATTTTCCTTCACCCCTGACTCTTCTGGGTAAGTCTAGGAGGTTGTTTTCAGTGAAGCTCTGAGTATACATACTACACACTAATATAAAGCACACATGTTCAGCTATTTCACACTCTGCGAGTCAGCCACAGGCTACAGTAAGTCTCTTCTATTTCCAGAATCATCGGAATGGTTTTCTGCGCTTCTTATAAAAAAGCAATTTTCTAAAGCACTTCTCATCTGTCAATAACAAGGCCATCTGGAGGTCCTCTTCGTATAATTTAGTGTCACCTATGGTGACGCCCTAAGTTGCCTTAGCATGTGGAGTGAGGCACCTTACCCCAAAATGTAAAACGTTAACCATATTTACATCTCAAAAAATTGTGAACCATGGCATGTCATGTGACTCACGTTTGTGCTAGTCTATCAATTGCATGTTGCCAGATGCCCATTTAACCGCGTTTGTATAAAGCAGCTTTTGTTTGATTACGAGCACATATTAGTTTAGTTGTCATGTGGTGATGTTGCTTTTTTTATACATTAACAGCAAAGTAAATAGGAGCAATCCACTAAGCCTAGCAGTGACCTCATTTTCAAAATATATAAGAATATAAGCACCAATAGCCTATGAGGAACTCATTGAAATTATGCATTTAGGATACAGATGGCTTAATTTCCAGTGGAACGAATGCCAAAGGACTAAAGACTGGGCAGTCCAAAAATATTTATTGAAACATACTCATTTCAATACATTTCTAAATGCATCTTTTAAATGAGATCATAGTGGGCCATTGCTTCTTATACAATGCCATCATATTAAAGCACTTAAAAGAAATCTCCCAGGTGGAGAACTACAGGGTTTCATAATAAGCAATGTCGTTGGTACACAGTGGCTGAAGCTCGATTTGATACATTTTTACTATTTGTTAAATGAAGAATGATATGAAATTGGCATATGACTATTCTTACTGAAAACATGAAAGCAGCAATCAACAAAGGCAATTATAGCTCACTGCAACGCAGCTACAGTACAATGTAATCCAATCAAAAGGGTTCAAAATCATTGCTTACAGAGCAGAGTATTTTTTCGAGAGGTCTAGATGATCACAGCCTGTACAAAAATGTTTATAATGGCCATGCAATTTGTGACTACTCTGTTTACATTATATTTCGCAAATTTTCTGGATGTGAACTTTTGCATATTTTTTTGAGCTTTAGACCTGTTTGAGCAAAAAATAACCCGCTTGAGACATAGGCCCTGATTTAAAAGGGCCTACCGCCGCATTAGTGTCATTTAAAAAAAACTAAGGTGGTCTTTTCCCCGCACCATATTTACAAAGTGGCGCAATGCATGCATTGCACCACTTTGTAACCCTTTGTGCTACATTATGCCTGGGCCACGCATAATGTATGCAAAGGGGGCGATTGCTCGTTGGGGGGCCGAAAAAAAGGCACAAAGTAATCTAAGAAAGTTCATTGTGTCACTTTTTTCAGCACTTTTAACGCCTGCTCAGAACAGGCGTTAAAAAGGGGCACACCATTGTTTACAAAGGGCCCCGATGTACTGTTCAGGGTTAGCGCCAAACTTTTGGTGCTAACCCTGAACAGTACATTAACAGCGTCAGAAATTCTGATGCTATTGCCCACCACCCTGCGCCATGGTGCACCGTATTTTAAATACGTCGCACACATGGTGGCATTAGGGGGGCGCAAGAGGCCACAAGAAAAGTGCAGTTACATATAATGTAGTGCCACTTTTCATAAATCTGGCCCATAATCTCTTCAAAGTAGTAATGTGTATCTCGTGTGACTTTGGAATGAAGGGTACGCATGTACATCAATTTTACGGGAGACTCCACAAAACTATTTTTGTGAAATGTTACCCAATTTCACAAACATTTGGCAAAAATGTCCAAAATAAAATGTTGCACATCCCTGATGATTACAGAGAGTTGTTGTTGTAGGACCAGTTCTTGTTTATTCAGATAGAACTCATGGACATTTTCCCACGAAAGATGTTTCAGTTTATTTGCTTTCGCATACTAAGTGAGTAATATTTCCTCCTTGAAAGTGACAGAACTCCAAATGTAAAAGGCAGCCTTAAATATGAACACACCGAGGCACTGCTGTCCCAGATGCCTTGAATCACATGAACAGCATGGAGGGATGTAATCACTGTGTAGCCGGATGTCCTGTTTCTTTAAATTGTGGTTTTGGCACTGCTGTTTTATCACTTTAAAATGGAAAGCATCATCCCACGGATGTTTGGGAGGAAAGCGAACTGAAATGTAAATTTCTAGCAAAAGTAGTTCAGATTGTTCCTTTCTGAGTTATAAGCCTTGGTGACATTTTAAAAGACCCGTTTTCCTCACACCCTTTTCACAGATGGGATTTTGCTTCGATTACTGGAGTAGCGAAGAACTGGTCCAGTCGTGCAAACCGAGTAGAACGTCCGAAGGTTTTCAAACACTACTGTTTCATGGATGGCCAGTGAGCACCGATCTCAGCACTGTCACACATTTTGTGTCGGCTTTTAAAATATGCTGTAAGTAGGTTCAACCATTCAGTAAATCAGTCACGGAATTTGTAAAGCGCACTACTCACCCGTGAGGGTCTCATGGCGCAGGGGGTGCTGCTACTGCTAGAACTGCCATGTGTTCTATACATAGATTTGCATAACTGTAAGGGCGGAGTTGTAATATAATGCAGCAGTATCTTCAAGACCACACCCGACTCTCATTAAGGGGCATATTTTCAAGCCCCATAGCGTCACCGGAGCATCACTTTTTGTGATGCTCAGGGGGCGGTGTGCATTATGCATATTTCCAAGGCGGCGCTAAGCCACTTTTTGTGGCTTAATGCCACCTTGTAAATATGCCCCGGACGCAGTTTTCTGTGGCACAGGGGCGTGCCATTGGTGTTGCTGTGGGCGTTCCACTGCATCACCCATTGCTTTTGACGGTGTCCCAAACTCACAAGAATCTATAAATCTATGGCAGCGCCAAAAACTAACCCCACTCCAAGTGTGACGTTAGCATGGTGCAATGAGGAGAAATGCTTCATCTCGCCCCGTTTTTTACAGCATTATATTCTGCAGCACATATAGAAAGAGCAAAACTGCCATGAATGATTGTTCATGTGCAGAAAGGTGTCCCTTCCTGTACATAAACAATCATTCAAAAATGACGTTTGGTACTTGTATGTGTGCTGCTTTTTGCCAAATCACCATTATAGATTGTTTATGTGCAGTAAGGTGTCCATTCCAGCTCATAAAAACCAATCCCTTCAACCCAGACACCCTTGCACTATGGTGCAATGATGTCTGTGTTGGCGCTAGGTGGATAAATTTAGCGTTGGCACATGGGTAAATGCAGGGGTGCACCGTATTCTTGTAAATACGACACATCCCTGCATTTCAAAACTGGCGCAGCACAGTGCTGCAGATTTTGACACAGCACTGTGCTGTGCCAGTTTGTTGTAAATCTGGCCATCATTTTGTTAGAGATTTACTGCCAGGAACTGAAACCAGGCAGCTCAGAGCTAGTCTCCAGCCCACAATAAACAGCTTGAACGTCTTTCTATATAATAGTGTCATCAACAAAAGCCTTTACTTTTTTAAGTGGCCAGATTACACACGTCATCCACACACTAGTAAATTCTGACGTCTTTGTCTTTAGCAGTAACCCGGGGGCTTCATATACGGGTTCAATATATCTGGTGCACACACAGGTGCACAAGAAGTGTTGCACACAGGATTGCATGTTTTATTCCCTTAAAATGGGCCTGCAATTTTACAGGATTAAAAAAATTCTAGCGGGCAGTATGTCATTTAGAGGCTGCAATGCAAGCCATGCCAGCAGCTGTGGGGGTCGTGGCACAGCTTCTGGACTTTGGAGGTTTTAAAGCCATCAAGGGATGAGCTGTTAATGGGACTCTAAGTCCTACCACTAAGATGATGGCACTCCTCTGACCAGGTAGTAGCAATTTATCCTCACGCGCCACACATTCTAAGCACCAACTTGCAAGGGCTTAGCAAGACAATTAAAATACTCACGATTTAATGACACTGGGCGAGCAAAGCAAGTGACCTGAGTGCCCCTCCCCACCAAGAAGACTTCCCTTCACCTAACATCTTCATCCACCCATCTGTAAATCCATTCATCCACCTGTCCATCTGTCCATTCTTCCCCCATCCATCATTTCAGTCTTTCATCCATGAACCCTTCCACTCTTTCTTCTCTTCAACTTTTCTTACTTTTCCTCTTCTTTGCCACTTTCTATTAATTTTTGTTTTTTCCTTACTTTTTCTTTCTTCCCTTTTTAGGTTTCGCCTGCACAGCGCTTGCGTGGTGCTTGTGAAATATGTTGTATTTAATATAAATCTTAAAATGGGCTTACATCCTGCCCCTTGCTTTCCTTGCATTTCATTGGTTCCTGTGCTTGCCACTTACTTTTCCTCTGTTTCTATTGACTGTTGCATATTTCCTGCATTTGCCAATACTTGTTCATCATGTGTTTGCTCTTATCAGGTTCCGGTCGACCAAGTATGGTTTCCATCCACTATGCTTTGGGAACACAGAAACCCTATACGGTTCCATGGAACCGATCTCTTTCCATTTTTAAGATGGCTGCAACACTGAGTGCAGCCGCGCAAATAAAGCATACACCATAGGACAATATATGATTAAAACATCTTGCGGTGTTTCTATTCATTACGTCTTACAATACTAATTCTTGAGATGTGCCTTTAATATGCCATTGTACAAACAGTTTTAGCATTCTAAAATAATTCCTGAGTTTTTTTTTTATTATTTGTGTTAAATATTTCAATAGTTAGGTTGAAAAGATGATTTTAGGTTTGCTATAATAATTACATAAAACGATGGAAAATAGAAAATAGCTTTCTTTGCTTTTATGGCATTTTGCATTGCACAGCACAGGGTTTCTAGCCTTTGTAAAATTGTCATGCTTGCGTGTCTGCATTTTCCCAAAAAAGTCCATTGTTTATGTTGATGTGAATCCTTGTCTACTTCAAAACAATATGTTATGCTGAACCTGCCACAGAAGAGTCAGGCAATTGAGCTGTGAACCGGAAGTAGTAGCCTATGGCCAGCCTGCTTTCTTTTGTGTTTTGCTCTCTTTGCAGTTGCGGCATGCTTCTGAGCAACCTGTGAAATGGCAGCACCATGAGCATTCCCGCTTTTATCGATGTAACTGAGTAGGACCAGGTGAGAGCCTGTCCCAATCTCTGGAAGTGATTGGTCCCCTGCTGATCTCTTGATCTATCCTTGCATGCACCGTCTACTATCGTACTGCTTCTCTATAAAGGGGAATACTTGGCTTTCTGTGACACCCTGTATCTCTCTCACAGGAGCATTGTCAACACTTGGGATTTTAACTTTGGGGCCTATGACCTGATAGTGACTTGACCTTTAGTCTGCCAGTACTTAGACGTACAGATCGTTTATACAACCACATCTTGGCCCACACTGTAGGAAAGTACCCTCTTTTTGGCTTGGTTACCCCCACTTTTTGCCTGCTATCAGTGTGCTTAAACCGTTTTCACTAGGATCCTGCTAACCACAACCCCAGAGTTTGTGCTCTCTCCCTCCAAATTTTGTTACCATGGACCTTTGTGCACTCCACAATTAACATACTCATGTCCCCTTATAAGTCCCTAGAATATGGTATTTAGGTACCCAGGGCATTAGGACACCAGGGGTGTCCCATAGGCTGCAGCATATATTATGCCGCCCATGCAAAATGTATCACCCCTATGGTAGGCCCTTCTAGCTCAACGGACAGGGTGCAGGTCCCTGTGTGTGAGGGTAACCCTGCACGAGCAGAAGTGCCCCTATGCACTCTAGTTCCAATGCAGTAGTCTTTGTAAGTGCAGGGAAGTCATTTTACCAGTGTAATGGCCAACTCCGAACCTGGGCATGTTTGGTGTCAAAGATGTCGAAATTATACCCCCAATGCTGTTGTCAGTATTGGGTGCATGAGTCCATGCACTCTGGGAGCTCTTTAGAGGACCCCCAGTATTGCTCCTACCAGTCTTCCAGGGTTTTGCTGGCAGCCCACGCTGCTGCAGCCCCTCAGACAGGTTTCTGCCCTCCTGGTGCTTGACCAGCTCATGCACGGAAAGGCAGAACAAAGGATTTGTTATGGGAGAGGGGAGGCAACACCCTCTCCCTTGGAAATAGGTGTTACAAGGCTTGGGAGGGGTAGCCTCCCTAAGCCACCGGTTAGCTTTGAAGGGCACATTTGGTGCCCTCCTTGCATAAACCGGTTTGCACCAGCCCAGGGACCCCCGGTCTCTGCTCTGTCGTGAAACTAGACAAAGGAAAGGGGAGTGACCACTCCCCTGTCTATCACCATCTCAGGGATGGTGCCCAGAGCTCCTTCAGGTGCCACTCGATTCTGCCATCTTGAAAACAAGATGTGCAGAGGGCACTGGGAGCATTCGAGTGGCCAGGTCAGGCAGGTGACATCAGTGACCCCCTCTGATAGGTGGTCACCGTACAAAGTGATCAAACCCCCTTTTAGGGCTATTTAGGGACTTCCTTGTGGGTGGGTCTCCAGATTCCCCATCCAAGACTCCACCAGGGCTCCTCTGCATCATCTACTTTTGCTCCTGGTCACCGGAACCACAACTGGACACTTCAGGAACCGACAACAGTGCAACTCCAGAGATGGCCTTTCCTGGCAACATTGTTTCCCAGTCTCCTTACAGCAACTGCAACATTTTCATGGCTGTGCATCCTCTGGGGTAGGCAAGACTTCAGCTGCACTAGGAAGCAAGACAGAATCTCCCTTGAAGCAAAGGAGTCACTCCCCTGCATCTGCAGGCACCTACAGCAATGATGACTGGCTGTGTGGATCTGATCTCCTCTGAAACTGCATGGATCCTGCAACACAGGCGGTGGTCTGGAGTGGTCCCCTCAGGCCTCTCTGCCCTTTGTCCGTTTTGGGAGACAGTGAGTCCTTGCCTCTCTTTGCAGTACAGTACCCCTGTGAACCATGATTCTTGCAGCAACCAAGCCTTGTTGTCTCTTGCTCCGAGGGATCTTCAGGCGCTGAGTAGTCCTGGTCCCCAGCATTTCACTCTTGCAAGGACAGTCTCTCCTCTACTGCTCCAGTGATGTGGGACTGATTGGGCCTCACTGCAACTTACTGTGCCTGCTGCCAGTGGGTTTCCTCTGGGGGCTGTGACTGCTTCTGCTCGCTCTTCCAACTGCTGAGGATCAGGCCAGACTCCCCTCCAAGGGTCAAGAGCCCCGGACCATGCTGGTCCTCTTCAGCCTTGCAACTCTTCTTTTGCCTCATCTTGCATTTGCCAAGGCTTGTTGGTGGTTCTCCTAACCACTAACCATCTGGGACCCAGCGACCAACGTGGGTCATCATCTGCACTGCTTCAGAGACTCCTCTGCAGCTCCTGGGTTCCACAGATAATCTTCTCCTTCCCCTTTCGACCCGGATCTTCATCCACAGAAGGGTGGGTAGTGGCTCCTGCCCTGTCTGGGTATTCCATCATGGACTGGACTCTGTCCCCCTCTTTTGCAGGTCCTCTTCTTCCAGAATCCGCCTTTGGGTTCCTCTGGTCTGATCGTGTTCTTGCACAGCTCCTTTTCTAAGTCCTCTTATTAGTCCTTGGGAAGACCAGGTAGTTACCTCTGCTCTCCTGGGCGCTGGGGGTCACCTAGGTACTCACCTCTTGAGCTCCACTCTAATGACTCCATATCCTTGGGTGGGGGACTTCACTTCACATTCCACTATTTTAGTATATGGTTTGGCCCTCCCCTAGGTCCCTAGCTATTTTCTATAGTTCTTGCCAATGCTTGTTGTTTCCTATGCTAATTCCTAGTTATTACTGTGTATCTATATAGTGTGTACTTACCTCCAGTTGGGGGACTGCCTATAAGTAATCTAGTTCAGTGCTACTGTAATAAAGTAGCTTTATTTTTGTGATATTGTGTGGTTTCTTTCAGGTGTGATAAGTTACTGTGTGGCGGCTGTGGTATTGCAAGTGCTTAACACTCCTCCTAGATAAGTCTTGGCTGCTCATCCACAGCTACCTCTAGAGAGCCCTGGCTTCCTAGACAATGTCTTCATTCACTAATAGGGGTTGCCTGGACCTGGCATAAGGTACCAACACCATAGGTGTCCACCACACACCAGGCCAGCTTCCTACATTGATGGTGCAGCGGTGGGATAAGACACTTGCAATTGCCTTACTACTCTGTCACTGGTAACTTTCCACAGGAAAGCCCACTTCTAGTCTTTAGGGTACACTGCACTTAGTTAAAAGGCCCACTAGCGTCCTAGTTTGGGTAAGTTGGGTGTCTGGCATAGCCCTTTCTCCAAACTCCTAGGTAATCTAGTTACGTAAAGTAGGTAGGTGCACCCACACTACTCTAGGGAGAATGTCTTCAGTGGAAAACACAACTCAGGTCCCATACTCTCAGTATGAGAGCTGCACTTTTCAGTAGTTGAGGGAGATGTGTGCTTCCAGGAACCTGAAGACAGGGAGAAATCCCAACAAGAACCTACTTCTGGGATTACTACTCCAGGCGGACCAGGAAACGTCAGGCAGCCAGGGGAGAAAGAAGTAGAAACTGACCCTCCAGTCTTAGATAGGGTAGTCTGAGGCCACACTGAGGAGGGTCAGGAAGAAACTGGGGAACACCACAGCCCTGTTAGGTGGTGAAAAGGAGAGTCACTCAAGTAGGCCCTCTTTTACTCCTAGAGGGTTGGTACAAAGGGTCTCCAGGAGGAGAGATAGGTCCCCCCCTCATCTGTCCACATCCATGTCTCAAGGACCTCCTATGAGACAGACCACTCTCACTCAGGGGGGAGTCCCTAGGTAGGGCATTTCACAGACTGAAGTTAGACCAGGCCAAACTGATGCTGCAACAGCGACAGTTAGCTCTAGCAAGCGAGGTCCTGGCAGAAGAAAGGGAAAGAAAGACTTTGGGGCTAACTCCCCATGGTGGCAGTAATAACTTTAGGGCCACCAGGGTCAGGGAGGACTTCTATTACTCTAGGAACAAGAGTAAAATTTGGTCCAACTTACAAGGTGGGAGATGACATACACAAGTGGTTCACTGCCTTGGAGAGGGCCTGTAAAGTACAGAGGGTTCCTCAGAGACAGTGGACAACAATTGTGCGGCTCTCCTTCTCTGACAAAGGCAGAGACAAACTCCTCACTGTCAGGAAAGAAAATGCTGATGACTATCCGGCTTTAAAGAATGCACTCTTAAATGAGTTTGGGCTAACCACCGAACAGTCCAGGAGCAAATTCAGGGAGACTAAAAAAGAGTCCTCCCAGGATTCGGTAGATTTTGTGGACAGCTCTGTCAAGGCCTTGGAAGACTAGTTGCATGGAAGCAAAGTACGTGACTACCAGGGCTTGTACAACCCTATTTTGAGAGAGCACATTCTTAATAACTACATATCTGATCAGCTGCATCAGTACCTGGTGGACTCAGATCTGACCTCTCCCCAAGAATTGGGAAAGAAGGCAGACAAATGGGTCTGCATCAGGGTGGCGTGGAAAACTCCCACTGGGGGTGACCCCAAGAGGAAGGGTTCTGCCAAGAATCAGGACAAGGGTGGGGACAAACCTAAAGAAAAAGAGTCTTCATCAGGCCCACAAAACTCTTCTGGTGGTAGGTCTAAGTTCTCTTTCTCTTCCCACAAGAAACCTTGCTACTACACTTGGAGACAGGAAGGCCATAGGGCAGGTGACAGCACCTGTCCTAAAAAGAGCTTCAAGCCTACTACCACTACTACTACCACTTCTACCCCTAGTGCCCCTAGGAGTAGCAACAATAATGGTAGCAATAGTCAGTCAAAAAGTGTACCTTGGCTCACCTTGGGGACTGTAGTGGGATCTGGGCTAGTCAGGGAGACCACTGAGGCAGTTTTGGTCTCTGAGGGTGGCACTGACCTTGCCACACAAGCTGCTTGTCCCCTTAATATTGATAAGTACAGGCAGCATTCTTCATTCAATGGCGTTGAGGCTGAGTCCTACAGGGATACAGGTGCCAATCTCACAATGGTTCCTGAAAAACTGGTGTGACCTGATCAACACCTACTTGGTCACACGTACCAAGTGACTGATTATCATAACAACACTCTTAGCTGGCGGGGGGGGGGGGGTACTGGCCCAAAGAAAGTTGTAGTGTCCACTGATCTACCTGTGGAGTGTCTGTTAGGTAATGATTTGGAGGCTTCAGCTTGGGGCTGAAGTGGAGTTGGAGGCCCATGCAGTAATGATGGGCATCCCTAGGTATATCTTTGCTATAACCAGGGCATAGGCTAAAAAGCAAAGGGAGCAAAGAGCGCTGGAGCCTGAAGCAATGGCACAGGAAACTCCTAAATAGAGAGGCAGGCAGGGTAAAAAGTTGCCCACTGCTCAGACTTTCAATGGGGATCCCACTCCTGATGGAGAGCAACCTACTCCTTTGGTGGAACCTACAAAGCTGACACAGCTGAGCTCTTAGGTGGAGGAGGACTCACTAGGGAGAAACTTAGTTTAAAACAGCAACCCAATCCTACTCTGGAACGTCTGAGACAGCAGGCTGTAGCTCAGAAAGCAGGGGATGTCAGTGAGACCCATAGGGTCTACTGGGACAACAGCCTCCTTTATTCTGAGGCAAGGGACCCCAAATTTGGTGTCACTAGCAGGTTGGTAATCCCTCAGAAGTTTAGGGAGTTCTTGTTGACCTTAGCCCATGACATTCCCCTTGACGGTCATTTGGGGCAAAGCATACCTTGGGACAGACTTGTCCCTCACTTTCACTGGTCCCACATCTCTGAAGACACCAAGGAGTTTTGTCGCACCTGTGTCACCTGTCAAGTCAGTGGCAAGACAGATGGTACACCAAAGGAGCCCTTAATTCTACTACCAGTGGTTAGGGTACCCTTTGAAAGGGTAGCGGTGAATATTGTTGTTCCCCTGGACCTCCCAACAGCCTCTGGGAACAGGTTTATACTGGTAGTGGTGGACCATGCCTCCAGGTACCCAGAAGCAATACCTCTTAGGACCACAATAGCACCTGCAGTGACCAAGGCCCTCCCGGGAATCTTTTCCAGGGTGGGTTTTCGTAAAGAGGTGGTATCAAACAGAGATGCAGACTTCATGTCCACATACCTTAAAGCCATGTTGAAGGAGTGTGGTGTAACATACAAATTCACCACCCCCTATCGCCCATAAACCAATGGGTTAGTTGAGAGATTCAACAAAATCCTCAAAGGCATGACCATGGGGCTCTCAGAAACTCAAGAGGAGGTGGGGTCTTCTTTTGCCTTGCCTCCTCTTCGCCTACAGGGAGGTTCCTCAAAAGGGAGTGGGCTACAGCCCGTTACAACTTTTGTTTGGACATCCTGTTAGGGGTCCACTTGACCTTGTGAAAAAAGGCTGGGAGCAACCTCTCAAGCCTCCCAAACAGGACATAGTGGATTATGTATTAGAGCTAAACACCATAGATGTCCACCACGCACCAGGCCAGCTTTCTCCACCCACCACTGCCAAAATACATTTAAAATAGCCCATGCCACCTGAATTAAGTCATCTGGAGTTGAATGTGCCTTTCCTTCGCGAGATGCTCCCTGTGTGCACTCTCAGTGCAGGGTTGCGGGGATCTGTGGGTGAACAGGGGGTGACGTGGTCTGGGAGGGAAAGGGTGATCAGTGCTGTTCACTCAGCCCCATGCCCCTGACCTTAGCATGCAGTTTCATTGCAAATACTCCTCTGCTGTCAAGTTTATTTGCAGCTTTATGAACAGTTATTCAACTCCAAGTTTATGCAAACACATTCTGGCAATAGAAATGCTTAGGGTGCTCTGTGTCTTTACCATTTCAGTCAGACAGACACACATCAGCCCTCGAAATACATGCCACAAAACTGAGGCAGTGACCGACAGAATGTTCCAGGTTCCCCTGCACGTGAAGCAAACTGGCTTGTGCTCTTTGATGCCATTTGCACTCAGTTGTGGTCCTGAACCCTAAGCCCACACAAGTGCACTTTCAATAGAACACCTCAATAATCCAGGCAGGTTCCACACATACTGGCTTGGCTATGAATGTGGCTTTGCAATTTATTAAGAAAAGTATATTGTACAGAGACAGGTAAGGTCCCAGTGCACCCTCTCTAGCAGCTCCAGGGTTTAAAAGCAGCTTAGCCTGGCCCTTGGAGGTGAAGGCGTCTGGATCATGGATCTTTAGAGTTTATGCCTCTTGAGGTTTGCAGTTACATTGCTTATACCGTGAAGTGATAGGTGCCCCCTTCTAATTTGCAAATACATAGCTTTTTAAATCTAAGTGACCTGACCCTTAACATTTAAGATGTCTCAGACAGAAAAAAAACTTTCCCCTGTCCCCCCTCACCTACCTACCTCTTAATTTACTATTAACCCCATAGACAAAACCTAATGCATTTACCAATTCTTGTTCTATTATGCTTGTCCTTCTTATTTTCCCCTCTTGCTCCTGTTTATGTCAAAGCCTACCACAGCTGTCTGGTTTGGTAACAACATCTTTGGGACATTTGGAAAGCTGCCTTGCGAATGCATTCCGCCCATTGCTTACCATTGACTTTGTGGTTTGTAACTCACATCTACTCGCTTTCTATTTGCTGGCTTTATTTGTTTTAGGCTGCCCAGCTTGAGTTTGTCCCTTCCCTTACCCAAACCCTATTTATTCTTCCACCAGTACTGTATTTCTGTAAACAGTCCTTCAAATTGTGTTCTTATCTTATCACATTTGCTGTGCATACAAAGACAGAGGTCAAACGTCAGGCTCTGTCTCCCAGGGAGCGTGGTGTTTACTTTTCTTTCTCTGACTTCAAAGTGAGATGATTTATGTGACAATCATGCTGGCTAGTGTGGGAGTGCTTGAGGAAGGTTGTATGATGTTATTTCTTTCTAGCACGCAACAAAATTCAAATGTCTGTAAATGAACTGTGCAGGTGTTTCAGAATATCAGAATTAGAAAAGCACAAATGGAGCACAATTTTGGTAGTTCAGAAGTATAGTGGAAACAAATAGCTTAATATGATCAAAACACTAGGTGATGACATTCCAGCACATTATATTTAATGTGCTGTATACTTTTATCAGTGAAACTGTATGTCTGTGCAAGTGTAATGGAAATTTCAATTTAAGATGTGTTGTTTGTAATTGCAGTGTCCTACCACACCGTGCATATTCCACTTTGTATCACTCCATTCTACTCTGCACCATTCCACATGATGCTACTACACTCCATGCCACTCCACACTGTGTTACTGTACTCTACTCTGCACCACTCCACTCTACAACACTTCACTATACGCCTCTCTGCTCAACACCACTCTACTTTATGCCAATGCATTTTACCGCACACTATTCTACTACGCACCACTGCATTCTTTGCCACTGCACTCTGCACCACTCCACTCTATGCCACCATATTCTGCAACACTGCACTCTGTGCCACTGCACTCTACACCAATGCACTTTAGTCTGTTCCAGTCCACACTAGATGCCAATCCACTATACGCTACCCTCAACTACTCTGCACTCTGTGCCACACTACTCTACATCACTGTACTCTACCATGCACCAGTACATTCTACTCTGAAACAATATACTCTGTGCCACTGCACTCGGTGCCATTGCACTCAGCTCCATTGCACTCAGAGCCAATCCACTTCACTCTGTGCCACTCCACTCTAATGTGTGCCAATGCTATCTACACCATTTTCCTCAAAACCAATGCACTCTACACCAATCTACTTTACACCTGCACTCTATGCCTCTATGCTCTACTCAGGCATCAGTTCAAGTCACTGCACTCTACGCCACTCAATTCTACTCTGCACCACAGTACTCTATGCCACTCTACTCTGCACATCTCTACTCTGCAGAACTGCACTCTCCGACACTGAACTCAACTCTGCAGCACTGCACTCTACACCACTCTATACCATTGCACGTTATGTCACTCTACTCTATGCCACTCTGTTCTACACTAAAACACCCTACTCTGCACCACTCTACTCTGCAATGCTCTACTTTACTGCACTCTTTTCTGCACCGCTCAACTCCACACCACTCTACTGCACTCTACACCACTACACTCTGCATCACTCCACCCCACTCTGATCTATTCTGCACCACTGAACTCCTTGCCACTGCACTGTGCACCACTCTACTCTATGTCTCTGCACTATGTTCTACTCTACTCTACACCGCTGCACTCTACCCTGCACCACTCCACTCTACCCTGAACCACTCCATTTTAAGCCACTTCACTCTACTCTGAAACAATGAACTCTATACCACTAGACTCTAGCCACTGCAATCTACTCTGCACCACTCTATTCTATGCCACTGCACTCTACGCCACTCTCCTCTACATCACTGCACTCAGCACCCCTTTATTCAAAACCAATGCACTGTACGACGCTGGACTCTATGCCAATCTGCTCTGCACCATTGTACTTTACACCACTTCACTCTAGACTACTCTATTCCACTTTACGACACTGCGCTCTACTATATTCAACTCTAAGACGCTCTATTCCATTAAACTCTCAACCAATCTCTGACACCCTATTCCACTCTGTTCCACTTCACTCTACAACACTTTACTTCACTCCATGGCACTCTATGCCACTCAACTCTACGCCACTCAAATCTATGCCACTCAACTCTACAACACTCTGCTCCACTCTATGCCATTCCACTCTCCTACACTCCACTCTACACCACCCCATTCTGTGACAAACTACTCTACTCTAAGCCACTCAGCTCTACAATACTACTTCTCTCTGTGAAACACTCTCTGCGCCACTCCACTCCTCTCTGCTCTGCACCACTCCATGACACTTTATGCCACTCCACTCTATGCCACTCAACTCTACTCTGTGCTCTTTCACTGTACGACAACCTACTTCGTCCACAACACTCCACAGCACTCCATGCCACTCCATGACACTCCACTTCACTCCACTCCATGCCACTTAACTCCAAACCACTCTGCGCTACTCCATAACACAACAGTCTACTCCACTTTATGACACTCTCCCTCCATGCCAGTCTCCTTTACCCCACTATCTTTAGCCAGGCGGAACAGCAACCATGTGGTGTACAATTTGGCTAAAACATATTTGCGAAGGCAATAGCTCTTGCATAGGTGAGGCCCATTGGCTTTGTCATTGCTTGTTTCCTATATTCTCCATTTTTCCTACACTGTGCATGGGTCAGGCAGCAGTGGTTTCCTTTGCCCAGCATCTTATTTATGCAGTCAGACGAACAAAATACACCTTTGCCGAACGAATTCAAGTTAGTGGCAAGTCCTGCTGCATAATGACCTAACTACCAGCCCCAGTGCGTGATGCTGGTCAAGCACTTTTCAGCATAGTTTTATTGTCTGCCTTTTCTAGTTGAAGTGACATTTTTAACTCAAACCAGGATCCTGTCTGTATCTCATTGGACGTTTTCTTGTGGAAGGTATACTCTCACGGAGAAAAGTTACTCAAGTTGCTGTCGAACTGAATTTTGGTTAACATTTAATTTCTCACAAATTAGGCCCCATTCTTATTTTTTTTTTCCTAATTTTCCATCCTACCACTGTGCTGACTGCCTAACACTCGGTTTTCTTCCCCTCACTTCCTGTCCTTTTCCTTTGACAGTAAGTGCTGTCATGTGTCCTTGATGAAGACACTACATCAAGTGGAAAGGATGGATATGTTTTGCTCAGGTCACCATCTAAATTATTATACCAAGTGTTTATGATCTTTGCACACAGATATACAGCACTCAGTTGCATGAGCAATAACTTGAGCATACAGGCACCCATGAATGCTACAGCACGAGCGATACAAGTTGCTCTATAAGACAACAAACACACCAACACATCTTAGGCGGGCATGCACCAGGCTTCATTCATTGCTACTGGATTGTATGAGAAACATCGACAAACAACTATTTATTCTGGAAAGTGTTAAAAATGTACCTGTTTCATAATTGTGGTTGACTGTTGCAGACAGCATCATTTTGATTTCTCTCTGGGGTCTTTGCTGTCCATAAATTGATCATCGATTATGAACCACCACATTGCCAAAGGTGACACAGATGGCAAAGTGTAGCTTCCAACAAACAAGATGCAATTCATGCATGTAAGAACCAAGCTAGCTCAAGGGAATGCCCAGTGTACATGGGAAGACCACACTCACTCTACCCAAAGATCTACAAGACCTTATCAATGATAGATTAATTCTGTCAGAGCCCATTAGCACAATATAAGGTTGTAATCGCAGAGGGCCCACACAGCCGTTCATCCTATTGAGGTTGAAATAAGTTAATATCATTGAGATTAAATGAATACACATTGCTTACCTGCCAATGCCACAAAGCACATGAGCTCTATAAATACACATCATGTTATTCTGAGTTAACAGTGAAGGTCTCAAACCTACACTCGTGTTTGTTCGCCCTGCTGAACTTTTTAAAAAAAATCTGTTTATTACATTTATAACATTCCGTCATATATCACAGTTCAACAACAGATCTTGTGAGCAACACTTGAGAGGAAAGAAGAAACAATAAAACGCCATTCGACAGAAAGAGAGAATTGCTCACCAGAGGCCCAAGGGCATGTCTGGGTGATTGTGGGGAGAGAGGGAAGAGAAGGGAAGACAAGACAGGGGGGAAACAGGGAGGGAGGAAGGGGGAGGTGCCGCCGCACGAAAAGATGACGTGAACAGCAGGTAGTGGGGACGGCACCAACGGGGAAACCCAGCAGAGCCCCCCGAACACGTGAGGAGATCCAGCAGCCGCCACCGCTGGGACTGTGTGTGTGGGGTCCGACAGTGGGGCCCCCCACCAGGGCGGCTCCAACGTCCGGAGCGCACAGTCTCAACTACACTCTGTACCTCTGGCGCCAGGCATCAGGACAAGTTTACGCAGCATTTAATCGAATGAGCAAGCATTCCAGCCCAATGCCTGGGCCCCCCGACCATCCCCCATTTGTGCCAGCTCGTGCAGATTCAGCAACCTCGATTCAAGGAGGCCGGGTATCATCTTTTTTTTCCAGCTGATCTATGAAGGAATCCCATATGTCTGCCCCCCTGACCACCACGCCGCTGACACGAAGTGTGTGTAGTACCTGCGCCTCTGCTCCGGCCCAGTGCAACAGTTCAGATAACCAGCGGTGTATGTCTGGAGCACTGGGTGACTTCCACTGTATCGCTATGAGACGTTTATATAGGACAAACGCAAGGTCCACGCATCGGTGCATCTGTTTCTCCCCCCCGCGCCGTCGGCGCACCCCTAGCAGACAGGATTCAGGAGTAGGGGATAAGGATAATCCCGACCAGACAGCCGTCTGCGCCGTGACATCATGCCATGTACGGAGTACCTATGGGCAGCTCCATGTCATGTGGAGAAAGTCAGCTTCTGATTTCCCGCATCTTGGGCAATCCGGGTCAGATTGTGGGAACATGCGCTTTATCCTGGCTGGGGTTAGATATGTCTGGTGCAAGTAATTAAATTGAGTATATCGGAAATGAGCGTTTCGCCATACCTCTCGTGTGGATGTGAGTGTCGTAGTCCATGCTTGTTTATTTAATGGTGAGAGCAAAGCCGCCTCCCACCTAGTCTTTGCCTGTGTCTGCGCCTCCTCAGGACAAGCCTGTAAAGTTTTATATATCCAGGATATATCGGATTGTGTGCCCGCTCCTAACAACAGCTCATGTAGAACCGATGATGTTTGTGGTTCGTTGTTGCTGTTCCCCCATGTATTGCGCACCAGACGCTGCAGCGCCCCGTGTGCAATAAATCCGCCCATCCTAGGTTGTGTGCTCTCACTAGCGCCTCATATGATAAAAGGGTCCCTCCCCGAAAATGTCTCCTATAGTTTGTATACCCTTTGCGGACCAGGCAGCCAGTCCGTGTTGTCCGCTTATTCTGTCTATTCCGGGGATGGCTAGAAGGGGGATCTTGGGTGAGTACGGCGGGGACCGCCTTCCGCCATCACGTACCGACCCCAGACCCGGTCGGCTACACTCATCAAGGTATTACTGTGGTGCGACGGGCCATCTTGACCAATAAGCCATCTCAATACGCATGAGTGTCCCAATGAGGCGCCCCCCGTGCGGCCCTCCGAACCGAGGGGGTCGCACAGCCAGCCCATAACCCAATGTATCCATGCCGCTGCATAGTATAGTTCAAACTGCGGCGCACCCATCCCCCCACTCCAACGGCAAATAAGTCTTGGCTAGGGCCACCCGCCGGCATCCCCCGCCCCATATCAATTCGGTCAACAGGCTAGTCAAGGGTTCAAAGAAGTTCTTAGGAAGCGCTAGCGGTAAAGCCGAGAAATAATACAATACGCGGGGATGACAATCATTTTTGCGATTGCTACTCTTCCAAAAGGTGAAAGTGGGAGTGAGCACCAAAAGGGCAATGAGCCTCCTATTGACCTGATCATCCAGCCCAGGTTCCCCTCCCTGAGATCCAAGTCATCATGATATATGTGTACCCCTAAGTATTTGATAGTGGTATAACACCACTGCAGGGCGTGCATGGAGATCGTATCCCTATGCGGTCCCAGAATCGGCCGCATCGGGAACAAACATGATTTTGACCAATTTACTCGTAGACCGGACAGGTCGCCGAAGGAGTCCAGCAAACGTAGTAAATCCGGCAGGGATTCGGAGCAGTTTCGGAGATATATTAGTGCGTTGTCTGCATATAGGGAAATTATTTGGTGTTCACTTCCGTCTAGAATGCCCCAGTGTGGAGCCGCGTTTCGCAGCTGTGCTGCTAGTGGGTCAATTGCCAGTGCAAACAGGAGTGGCGATAAGGGACAACTCTGTATCGTGCCTCTACCTATTGCAAACTCCTCGGATATAATCCCACCAGTCTTAACTCTCGCTTTCGGATCTGTGTATACAGTAGAGTTGATACCCAGTGCATGAATATGTTGCCGAATCCCATGTGCTTCAGTGCCTTCATCAGGAAAGGCCAACCTAGTGTGTCGAATGCTTTTTCTACATCCAGAGAGACAGCGACACATGCATGGTCTGATTCTGAGGTCTCAGTTATGAGCCTCAAAAGGCATCTAATATTAATGAAAGTGCTACGGCCGGGTATGAAACCAGACTGATCTGGGTGAACCAGGATTGGCATCAGTGGTAGAAGGTGATTCGCCAGCACCTTCCCCAACAGTTTGCAGTCTGAGTTCAGCAGTGACAGGGGTCGATATGACCGAACGTCCAGGGGATCACGGCCTTTTTTGTGAAGGACCACTATTATTGCCTTACGCTGTGACCCTGGAAGGTGACCCAGTTCATACGACTCCGTCAGCATTTCTAAATAAGGTGTATGCGTCTGCGCCGAAAAAGTATGATAGTACTCAGCTGGTAGTCCCCCCCCCAGGAGCTTTATTGTTGGCTAATTGTCGCAAAACTTGCTGGATCTCGTCCATTTCTATGGGTTTCTCCAAATCGAGTAACTGTGTCTCTGTTAGACGAGCGAGCTGAGATGCCTGAAAAAAATTCCATCATCTGCTCCAGCGGCGGAGGGGGTCCTGCCGCGTACAGAGTGCTATAGTATTGTCTGAAAGCCTTGTTTATCTCTAACTGTGTATTAACTATGGCTCCTGTATCTAGGTGGATGGCGCTTATGGGGGTGTGTTGTTGTTCGCCTTTCACTAGCCAGGCCAGTAGCCTGCTAGAGTGGTCCCCCTCTGCATGCAACGAGCTACGTGATGTTTCTTAGTCGGGAGTCAGCCTCGGCCCATTGTTTTTTTAGCCCAACCATACCACCCTGGTCTCCCTCACCCGACGCCACCCTCCGCTCCGCCCCGCGCAGCTCCTCCTAAATATTGTGTAGCTCAAGAGTTAATGTGCGATGGACCCCCCGGTCCCCAACATGCTCATGCCGCTTACCAACACCTTATGTCCGTCCTACTCAGCCGCCTGCGATGATGCCGTCTGGGTATTTATTTTAAAGTATGAGTCTATACTGTCCGCCAACTCCGCTCGGAAGGGGGGATCATGCAACAGAGAAAGTTGCAAGCGCCAGGTGGGAATGTGTGCAATCGTCTTGCCCCATCGTACAGTGGCAACCAGGAGACAATGGTCCGATAGGGTCTTGGCCAGATACGATGCACTATACAGAAGGGGAGTTAACTCACGTGAGCACAACAATAAGTCTATCCGAGTGTGAAGGTGATGTACCGAAGAGAAGAAGGAGTATTCTCTGTCCAGGGGATGTAAACCCCTCCAAATGTCATGAAGTCTCCTCTCTAGCATCCAGGTCTGCAGCGCCTGAGAGAGTCTCCTGCTATGGGCGCCCTCGAGCAGAGGGTGGTATCTATCCATGGCTACGTCTGGTACACAATTGAAGTCCCCTCCCCAAATACTGGGCATTGACGGGTCCTGTGTCAGTAGCGCAGAAGTGGACAACAGAAAATCTCCCTGCTTGGTGTTGGGTGCATATATATCCGTAATAGCCAGTTGTTTCCCATCCAATTCCCATATTACGTGGACATATCTGCAGTCCTCATCTATTTGTGAGTGCTTAACAGTGTAAGGGACTCCGGGGGCGATCCATACCATCACCCCTCTCGCATATGCAGATGTTTTCGTAACATATATCAATCCCGACCACTTCTTGCCAATATTGCCCAGTTTGTGAACCGTAAGATGGGACTCTTGAAGTATAGCTATATGTATTTTATGGCGTTTGAGATAAGCATATATTCTGCAGCTTTTGGGGATGTTAGCCATACCTCTCACATTCCAAGTTAAGATGTTATATGTAGCCATGACTTTGTGATTGTGTTGTGCCGCAGCGCCCCCCCACCAGGGCAGGAGTCATCTGCACCTCAGGAACCATCCTCCCATCTCCCCCACCCCGAGCATGAAAGAGTTGGCGTACAGAAAAGAGATAGAGATATGTAGTGAAACTTACAGTAAACAAAGCAACATTAAACCGTGTGGCACAACCGGTGCTAACATAGGCACTACTCCGATCAAGTTCCATTCGGTATCCCATATGGGTGCAGGGGCGCAGCTGGGATAGGGCATGGATCAGCCCGTGCTCACAGCCCTATGGTTGGTCTTACTTCCTTTACGGTCTTGGACGCTCCACCTCCCGATCGCAGAACTCCCAGCGAAGCAAGAGTCGACGCTGTAGCCAGCTCTGACCCCATCTCGGCCAGGGGGGTAAGTGCATGTTTGGAGTGTGGACTCTCGTCAGCCATGGAAGGAGGAACTCCAAACAGGCCACGAATATTAGCAGTGATGAAGAGGGACTAAGTTGACTCTGTGATGAGCCCGAGTCTGTGTTTCTGATTTCACTTCTGATCAGTGTTTGCGCGGTCGCAAACATGTTGGCCTCTTTTAAGGCTTGTGCCTGTCCATCTGCTGCCTGTGACTTGGAAGGGCGCGGCTCAACCCCAGTGCCCGTTTTCTTCCTCCTCCAAGGGCGCTGGGTGAGCCAATCCCCATGTCCATCATTCTCCCCCACTGGGTCCACCAGGCCCTTAGCATGTAGCCACGTCCATGCATCCTCCGATGTCGGAAAAATGAGGGTTCTACCTCCATCCCCCACTCACAATCGGGCCGGAAACATGAGGGAGTAAGTGATATGCTTATCTCGTAGCAATTGCTTCACTTTGGCGAAAGAGGCGCACCTGCGCTGAACTTCCGCTGTATAATCTGGGTAGGCCGTGACCACAGTGTTCTCCATCCAGACAGGGCCCAGAGTCCGAAAGCCTTGTAGGACCTGGTCCCTATTGCGCTAATTTAGAAATCATGCAATCAACGGTCGGGGAGGAGCACCAGGGCGAGACGGCCCTTCCAGGATCTGGTGGGCTCGTTCCACCACTAGCATAGGCGATATATTCTGTAGCAACACAGTGTCCTTCAACCAGCGCTCCAAGAATCGTTCAGCATTGGGGAGCTCCGTACGTTCCAGGATACCCAAGAACCTGACATTGTTCCTGGGCAAACGGCCCTCTGTGTCCTCGGCTCTTCGTTGCAGTAGTGTTATTTCAGCGTCCATGCATCTGATTTGAGCTTTCATGTCTGAGATATCAGGCTGGGCCGTTTCGAGTGCTGATTCAGTGATGGTGACTCTATCCACCAGTTTGCGGTGGTCCGTACGGAGGAGATTGACTTCCAGCACTACCGAATCGATTTTCCCCTCCAATGAGGTTTTAGTGTCCAGCACCGCTTGCAGTAGCTTGTCAAACCATGCTGAATGAGTGGCCAGAGTTTCAGACATCCTGTGTAGGGTGTCAGCTTGAGTACCCATGTCCCCCTCTGAGGATGAGGCTCCAGCATCTGCATTGAGGTTTGCCTTCGAGGGCTTCGGTTTGACCATAGTTGTTCGCGGAGCAGCCGTGTTGTCCACTGAGTGTTGTACTGGGTTACCAACCCCCGCTGTGTGTCGCGGTCCCTTCTAAGTCCACCGCAGGGCTCAGGACCAAACCCGGACACTCTCGGCCTGGCCCGTCATGGAGGAGCCAGGCCACCTCGCTGCCTCCACCTCACAGGATTATTTCACAAACAGGCCGCTGCATGCAGCAACCCCAAGGGAGGTCACAGGGGCTGCTTTTCCAGAGTATTCAGGCGGCAGGACTCGGAGGAGCTATAAGTCATGCCAAAATTTGATTATGGTGTCACCCGGACTGACCTGGGATGGGCCTGCGATCCTCTTCCACCACCTCATGGCCCGAGGCAAGCTGTCCAGTCCAAAGCCAGCGCCGCCGGCCCCCCAGCCAAGACAGAAGAAGAGAGGAGGAGGCAGAGGGGGGGCGGGGGCCGGCACCCCACAGGCGGTGCCGCAGCATCGCCGAGGCCGTCAGGCCAGAAGGGGGGGAGGTCACAACCCCCCTGCGCCACTGGGGAAGGCTTCACCCTCAGTAAGCATCCAGGCACTCCTTGCGTCCCACAACAAATCCGGTCGGCTCCACCGAGCCCCCTCACGATGGACCTAAGGCCCTGTGTCCCCCGCAGCCACTCCCGGCAGACAGCAACTCTGGGGGCACCTACACTTTCTTTGAGGCCGGATGGCCCAGCTTCAAGCGTCCCCGATGGTTCCGCCACACCGATGCACTGTAGCCGCCTCTGTCTCTATCGGGCCCCTGCTGGCTCGAGTCGTGTTCTGCTGGCGATTCGCCGCCTTTTTTTTTTTTGCATCTGGGCACCTCAGTTTCTGTTGCGGCGGAGTTCTGCGGCCACGGCCAGAAGACCGTGCCGCTCGTGCTCCACACACGGCCCCGGCGAGGGCCCAGCAACCTCCGCCGAAGCCGATCGCCCGTCTAAAATTATATCCTGGCAGTGAGGGAAGTCGCCAGGGAGCACCGTGATGCCACGGCAGGTGCCGGAGACCGCAGGGACGGAGGATTGCACGAATTACTGGTGGGCTGCGAGCCGAGCTCTAACTAAGCGTCCACTCCGGCCGCCATCTTGACCACGCCCCGCCCTGCTGAACTTTAGTGTTACCAAGAGTTTGCTGGGTGAGTTGTGGGCTTCATGCAAAACTAATAAATAATGAAGAAATAAAATCTTCAGTATATTTTCTAGATGGTAAAGCTAAGGCACTTCCAAAGCTCTTGAGAAAATAGGACAAAGAAGAAAAAGTGCAGATTGTGAACAATAGCCAATCAAATAACTTCAGCAGTTGACAAAATGCTGTGACATTAAGCTCGGCACTGTGTGGAGTCTGACAACGTTTTTTTCTGAATGACACAGTTTTATACCTACTTTTAGATAGTAGCATGAAAAAACATCAACTGGAAAGCCTTATGACAAAGAGGTCCAAGTAGCAAACCTTTGGATTGCCAATCAGATGTGCTGCTAGTTAATCTGGGGAATTCGACCCACTTAGTGATAAAATGGATGAAAAAGACCAATAATTAATCTTTGATTTCTAATCTATGAATGTGAATATCCTTTGTACTGGTTGCATCATCTCGGATATCTTGGCAACACACCCATGTCTTTCACAACACATTAGGTGTACAATATTATAAGTAACTCAGAGAGTAATTGATTATGCTTTTGCATCTGGAAAACAAGGCACAAGAGCTCCTTCATAGTGTGGCTATCAGGAAGCAGTGGTTGTGGGCGTAGAGTCAGTTTGATTTGCATGCGTGAGTGGGACTCTGTAACGAGGCTAGGAAAGGATCCTGAAACAGCCACAACTTTGGAAGCCTTCCTGGGCCTTGTAGTTGTTCTAAACCGGGATGTGCACAATAGCCTTGGGCTTTTCAACTTTGGGGTGACAAAATCAGCCTTTTTGTGGACTAGGACCCCCACAGGAAACCCCAAACTAATGTTTTGTTAGAATGCATTCCTTGTACCCACCACACTTTGCACAGCCCAACAGACATGAGGCCTAATTTATGAAAAATTAGCGTTCCATCAAAAAATTATGCAAAGGCAACACTAACTTTTCATAAATCAGGCCAATAGTGTGTTCCTGGCAGTGCTCCTAACATAGAAGAGGATCCACTCCTAACCTTGCTCTTGTTAATGCCATGAGCTTCTCCGACTTAAATCGATAACACTGGAACCAACTAACAAATATATGGTCAAAAGAGAAGGGCGCTCTGACTCACATACCCAAAAAACTGAGCGAAACAGTAATGAAGTGCCTAGTAGGTAGCTGGATACAGTGTCCCATCTACTGCAAACTGCTCCACATCTACATCATTTAGTACCACTCAGGGTATCCGAAGCAGTCATGTCCCTGCTCAAAGAAACACCACCAAATAATACACCATTCCACCGCCATTAATTTGGGCACCAGAGTATCAAAAAGGCCATAAAACAGAAAACACAGCAGGTATGTCCACGTGGCTCCAATCCTTACATAAAGTGTAGCCCAACAGCAACAAAAGGCACCACAAATAAGACAGTAAAGTCCTTATCTGCCCCTTTCCTTCATCTCTGCACATAAATGTTACTAAGCACAAAATAAAACGTTTCCAAGGTGAGGACAGTCGCCTAGCTTGGCTTGATTCTATCTGCAGCCTTAAACAGTGACTCAACCACTGGTGGATCCTACCGAGCTCCACCAACCACACCTATGGTCCATATCTCAGGCCTGCAGCATTTGGTGCCACTGACCTTAACATTTAACTGTTGGCTATAGCAGAAATCTGCTATCCTGATAGTAACAACAACCACCATAGATACAGATATAAGGCTTGTCTTCCAGTGCTCAACCAGTACTAACCATGAGGACTAGACTAGAGCAGACATTGCAGCTTTTGACACTACCACAGAAGTACAGCCTTGTTACTTCAAGGGAACCACACCAGATGGCATACCTAATGAGCAGGGCTAAAGGTATATTTCTATTAGCATTGCCTGATGATGGTGACAAACCTATCCTTCTGTTCGATTATCATATAATGGGAGATGGTAGCATCGCCAAGGTTTTCAGTGCTTAATTTGTGAAAAAAATTGGGCTGGTACCCTAAGCCGCCCTCCTAAACACGCAGCTGCTGCAATTAAATGTGTGAGCACAGGATACTGAGGCAGCGTAATCCTGAAGCCATCTCGGGCCTCTTTAGTGCATTTACAGCCACTCCCTGCCCCTTCAGCTCACTCTTGCAGCTTTCCGCTTTGTCCCATTGTGACTCTTTTTCGTTTTTCTCTTCCTCCATCTTTCCCATGTGTGTCTTTTGCTCACAGTAAATGCTGGAGGCAGAAAAATAAGTGCCGGCCCTCAAAAATAAGTGCTGGTGCCTGCACCGGAAACAACATGCACAAATTAAGCACTGGGTTTGGTGATATGAAAGGCCATTGGCAGATCCACCTTTCCATGCTGCCGTCAGCAACTTTGCCGCCCAGCCTTGCGCAACTTGAAATACCTAACCAGAGAGGCTACCAAAAGTATCAGAATGGCTACCAGAAGTATCAGAAAGACAGACCAGCTGTCCAACATGAAACATATTAAAAAATATTCAAGCATGTACCCTTACATTCCTTTACTAAATATGTACTGAACAATTCAAGCAGTGATGGTGATATTTAGGTAGGGGGAATTACCAATAAAAATAAGATATGACAATGTTACTATACCCAAGCACTGTGGTACAAACCTATGGATTAGAGAACTCAATACATTGTGCATTATTATTAGAGTGGGCACATGCTTTCCATCAGATATTTTATTATATTAAATATTTACCTCGTATGGAATCAGTACCCATTTTACAGTTGGAATGGAACCAAAAATAGTGAAACAGATTACAATCTTTCATCTTCTCTTTGATTACGAACAGCACAGCATTTATGTGCACAGGTGTCTATAGTAAGCACAGCCTCAGGACGTTGAATATGAGAGGATGCTTTATTATAGATACAAACAGGCACACGACGTGCATCTACCATCCAGCTCGGATGCCAGCGACAACTAACAGGAGAATGCTGGAATTCTCGTCTGGTTGTTCGAAACTGCAGGCACGAGGGACACTGAAAGAACAAAAAGAATGTCATGCACAGGAAACAAGAATGACATGCACGAGATGCATCACAGTGTCTCCTGATGGGTTATGCTATTACTTGTGCAACCTGATAAACTGAGAACATGAGTATGCAGAGACCCATCTTTGGCATGGTTGTATATCAGAATATTGAGTACAAAAATATCATGCTACAAACATATCCTGGCCAGAATAAGTAACCTGAAGATACATTCAAGCCATAATACATTACATATATATATATATATATATATAGTTAAGGTACATGGATGTGGAGGAGAGTGTAGTATACTTACCTTCAGAATATGTTCGTAGTTGATAATCTAGCTATATTTTTTGCACGATATTTGAATGGTAGTATACTCATTGACAGAGCATGACCAAGTGCCATGATTTCTGGCACTTTAAACAAGACAAGATTACATAATCCTGTTACAGATATCAATATTGCGATTCTTCCACTTTTTAGCCCAGGGCTATAGCACTTCTGTGGTGACAGGTTACAAAATACGTTTAGGTTAATGCCATGACAAAGCGGCACTTGTTCCCTAACTGATTGAAGGAGCAGTGTCAAGGGAGAAGCTTTCACCCCATACCGTAAGAAAATGTCCTGGCAAGCGTGACACATGAGAGCACACATTGGTACATATCAAAAGCGGAAATGGATAGAAGAGAGAACAGCTTGATCCTTCACTAGTGGATGATAACAGAGCAACATGTTTTTGCCTTGCATCCTGGGACTTGTAGGACTGATTTTATAATGCAGTACACAGGACTCAAGCTCCAGAAGCAAAGCTAAATACCTGGCATAGATGAGCTACTCGTTCATGGAGCCGGGACTTTGGCCGGACTGGCTTTGTTGCACATTCAGTCAGTCTGACTTTTCAAGAAAACAGCGCCTTGCCTTCTGGGATAAGTAGTTTCTCTGATCCCACTGTGTCAGGCTACAAGTCAATAGTACCAAGTGTTATTGGCTGCTAGCCTATGTTTTGAAGCCAAATGACTTGGAAACCTTGTTTGCCGCCATGTGGTCAGAATTTCCAGATTCCAGTCTGGTTTGAACAGTTACTTTTTCCCCGTGTCCTTCGTGGGGTTGGTGGGTAGGACCTCCCCCTTACCGTTCATAATCCCTCCCCCACCCCACGGGAAAACCTGCTGTCTTTGTCCCCTTTGTTGTCCCAAAACAAAAGGTGAGCCACAGCCGACCCTCCGTGTGAAAGGCTTGGCCATCCGCACACTGGCAGCGGAGGCTGGGGCCGCCTTACCATGTCCAAACCAGGGTGTAAAATGCAGATTGCAACCAAAGTGGTCAACTCAAGGGAGGAGACGTATCCACCTATGTAAGGGGGGTATATGTAGTGCCCATTTAACTTCCAGAAATAAAACTACAACTACCAGAATGCAAGATTTCATTATTCAGAGATTTAATTCAGGGATAAATCATAATAACATTTTGTCAAATGTGACTCACTAGCACAATTGCATAGTTCTGTTAACAATGTCTCATGTCTGTAAAAGTAAGTCGTACCCATTTTATCAATCTTGGAGCTATTATAGGCCAAGACAGAGTTATTACACTTTGAACCTGTAACAGACAGATTTCCACAGGCATAGGTAACATATATGTATCTCTATAAGTTATTTTAATAGCATAAATAATATGTGTTGGTGCCCAGAGTGCAGACTTAAGAATCTGTAATGTTATTACTCCAAAGGATAAACAATTGTTGTTGGACTTTTCTTGATGTTCGGTACGGATACAGGCTAAAATCTCCAATTGGTGTGCTAACATCAGCCTTACGGCTCTCTAATAAGATTTATCACATCTCTGGAAACATTAAATAAAAAAGAAACCTACACTTTGTATTAAATTTAAAAAATATAAAGGAACATCACATCACAATCCCAGACATCGAAGCAGTTGAAATTAGCTATAGGTCCATGGCATTCTTGATGACATCACTGACAGCAAGAATGTCGCCAATGCTTCAGACGAGGCATAGGCCCTTTGGCCATCGTCTGTCTGCTCTACATACAAAGATAGAGGGCACAGACGCGTGATATGCAGAAGCAAGTTCTTGCACACTCTCTACAAGGATGTGATCCAGCAGAGCACAGTAGACCTGTCCACAATATCCACAGAGTATCATCAGTTAGAGGAAGTTCCTGTAAAGGAACTGTCTCTTTTAATGCACAGCACAATTATTATTCAGTAAAAATATGCGTTTGTCAAGGGATTGGGTCTGGCATTGGCTGCCGACCTCATGGCTTTGTCAGTGCTTGTTTTGCCATGTTTTTTAGGTCTTATCTGCAACAGCACATGAGCTTTCGCTTGCAAGAGATATTGGGGGTCATTCTGACCCTGGCGGTAGACTACCGGCAGGCCAACGACTGCGGATGCACCGCCAACAGGCTGGCGGTGCATCCATGGGCATTCTGACCGCGGCAGCGCCGCCATGGGGATTCCGACCCCCTTACCGCCAGCCTGGCTCTGGCGGTTTTGACCGCCAGAACCTGGCTGGCGGTAACGGGTGTCGTGGGGCCCCTGGGGGCCCCTGCAGTGCCCATGCCACTGGCATGGGCACTGCAGGGGCCCCCTAACAGGGCCCCACCAAGATTTTCAGTGTCTGCCAAGCAGACACTGAAAATCGCGACGGGTGCAACTGCACCCGTCGCACCCCTTCCACTCCGCCGGCTCCATTCGGCCCGCCAGCCCAGCGGGAAACTCTGAATTACCGCGGCGGTCTTTTGACCGCGCAGCGGTATTCTGACGGCGGAACTTTGGCGGGCGGCCTCCGCCGCCCGCCAAAATCAGAATGAGGCCCATTGTGTTCTAAAAGTGGCTTGCAGCCCACACGCTGCTTACCATTTGTGGGCTTAATTGTCACTATTATCTGCTGGCTTACAATTGGCCAGCACAACCGGGCTTCACTTCCTCCTCTTGTGTGCGGCACCTGGAACAATTACTGACGGCATTTTCTTGATTAGTATCATTCCACTGCTGCTGCTGTGATTCTGGTATTTTTTTGCTTTTTTTCATTCTGCACCTTCCTTCCCACCCCCACCATCTTGCTGTCTGTGTTGCTTATTTCTTCCCACCCTTTTGCTGTCCGTGTTGCTTATTCCACCCCCCCCCCACTTTCCCAAGGCAGTGTTGCTTACCTTCTCCAATCCCCGCCCTCCTGATATCAATGTTAATTATTTCTTCATACCGCCCCACCATCCTGTTGTCTGCGCTTATTCTCTTCCACCTTCCACATTTCTGTTGTCCAAGTTGCATATGTTCTCTCACCCTCCCACCCACCCTCCCACCGTCTGTGTGTGTTGTTCCCCATTTCCGCGTCACAATGCTTTTTTTCTCTTGTCTTGTTGCCTGTTACCATTGTTGTCTATGCCGCTTACCTCCCTCCCTGCCTCCCGGTGACCTTATTGCTACCCCAACCCACCCTCCGGAAAGCGCTATGAAGTGTCTAGTAATGGCTGCATCACAGTATGTTTTTTTAGCATTTCGCCATGCTACACAGCAGCCACGCTGCTGTATAACATGGCTAAAAACATTGGGAGAGCCAATAGCTCTTGCATATGCGAGACCTTTTGACTTTGACAATGCTTGTTGCGAAAGTTTCTGTGGTGGAGGTACTCCCCCTCAAACACATTCAAATCGTCAGGCTCATTCGCTACACTGCTTTACATCGTTCAGTATCGGCATGGTTTCTACATTTTTGCCAGGGCTGCTTCTGGCCTTGAATGATGTGTGCTGCAACCCTTCGCAGGTTTTCACTTGTACCTTTCTTTCTCCATTACAAGAATTCCCCCTGGAGGAGCTCTCATTTGCATGCGAGTCAGTATTGGGTGATGACTCAGGCACGGCAGGCACAGAAATGCGTCAGTTAAGGTCTGACCCTGTTTTGCATAGCGGATGCAAAGCATCTCAAATGAAGCATTTGCCTTGACATCTAGAGATGACGAGTTACTGTTTTCTCGGTTGAGGTATCTGGCACCTCTTCCTTGCTGTGTTGTTGTGCGCTGGGACATCCTAAGGATTGTGGGGCACCTGTGCCACACGTATTTTGGGGACCCCTGTTCAGAACAGCTTTGAAATTATGATCCAGTTTCAGCTGTTTCGTGCCCTCTTTGGCCAGGTCACTGGCAGTGCAGAGGCACACTGGTCCAAATTCTAAATGTATTGACATCAAACATTTAAAGAAAGTGACGTGTTCTTAGCACAGCAGCAGCTCAATAATATTACTACAAATAAACTCTGTGACACCCTCCCATTTCTCATATGTGAGGCCCTGTTTTGATCTAAAAAACGTTTTTATGGATGATGCATGAAACACTAAGACAACATTTCTCACCAAAATGTCTCTACTAGAGTCTCACACATCACCCACATTAAAAATACATTAAAAGAAAATAGTATTTAAAACAATCTAAGAATTATTCAGGATCATCAGACCAAGACTCTCCGCAGAACAGAGCTGGCTCTGTCAGGGGGCCCCCTGAAATGCTTGGGCCCTGGGCCAGAGCTCACTTTGCCTATGCCCTAAACGTCTCTGGTTCTGTGGATTGTTTAGCGCTAACGCGTGTCCCTTAAACCAAACACGGGGATTCTCAGAACCCACAAACATAGGTAGCTCATAGTGCTTGACATGCCCATACTAAGGACAGCAATGCACCTTCTTCTTGAACTGTTCTTATGTAGTTATTAATGACCTGTTTTGCATCCACATGACTCATTCCACTGTCTCAGCACATCTTTAATGTGCAATAGTCTTTTTATTATGTATTCTAATCGTGTGCATATTTAAGAGCACTCTCACCAAACTTTCTCTGTAATATTGCCTGTGAAGTGACTTGAGTGAAAGGCTCTCAAGTGATTTACAAGCTTCTACCTCATGACCTTTTGACCCGCTGATGTTTGGCACAGCCAAAATAGTTTATGTGGACCAGTGGCAGCTGGTTAACTTTAACAGTGGTGGGGCGAGGCCAACATATCATGGAGGGGTTCAGCTGGAGATTCTCAAATCTCAGTCATAAAGCAGAAGCCAATGCATATGTATACTCAATCGAGCACACCCACTCACTCATAACCACACATATCCACCCATTCACAAACACACTTGCACACAGTCATACATGCTCACACGCACCCATTCATAACTTCAAGCATACACCCAAACATTCACTTACCTGGTCAGCCATGGTCGTGATAAAGGCTCCGCTCCACATAGAAGACATCCCCAGTAGGTGATGGGAGTCGGTAGATGAGGACCATGAAATCATGACGTGCATGATTGTGCCTGATGCTGTAGGTCAGGGCAGCAGGGAGATGTTGCAGGAAGTCTCCTCTCATTGGCTAACTCTGTGAAGCATCAGACAACAAGAAGGCCACCTTAAGCCAACTCCACACGGTGGTGAGGGATGGGTGAGAATGGCTGATAACATGCTACTCAGTGAGAAGCTAGGACAAAGGCAATTAGAAGAATCTCTGAATCATAATCAGCCCCTGGCACTTCAGAGTCTAAACAAAGAGCTCCCCACTGACTTTATCTGTGGTGTTGCCATGCGTCATCAGTGGAGGATTTTCACAAGGCTTTGCCAGGGATAGTGATGTCACTGCACTCAGAACTGTGAGATCTTCATCTCAGCAAACCTTGACTAGGAAGCACCTGCATTTCAGCGCACGGAAAGCTCCTGGCTGCCTGACCCTGTAGCATTGAGTGTTTGTCAGGCTGACTGTCGGCCAGCTGACAGCTACTCATCATGCACTGTGAAAAAAGGGAGCCCCAACACACAGTAAGGAAATACCACATGTAAGGACTAGGAAAGGTTAGTATAAATTGGAGTTTCATTCTTGTTTTGTATTCAGGTGCATTTCATTAGGCTAGCAGATTTAGGCCCTCATTACAACCCTGGCGGTCGGTGTTAAAGCGGCGGTAATATTGCAAACAGGCCGGTGAAAAAAAAAATGGGACTACGACCGTGGTGGAAACCGCCAGCATAGATAGTCACTTTAACACTCCGACCGCCACGGCGGTACAAACAAACAGCGTGGCGGACACTGCCAACAGACAGGCGGAAGACAATGTACCACCCACCCTATTACAACAGGCCTATCCGCCACCTTTTCCGGGGCGGAACCAACGCAAACTAAAACACGGCAGAAACAGTACACAGAAGGGAAAACACTCACCTCTCCACACCACACGAGGAACCAGGACGCCATGGAGCCCGAATTGCAGTTACTGCCGATGATGGTCTTCCTCCTCTTCTATCAGGAGCACCAACGACGGCGGCGACGACCACAGTGAGTACTGCACCTACAACACAGGGGAGGGGGAGGGAAAAGAGGGTGACACACACGCGCAACACGCAACACCCCCACCCCCACCCACAACACCATACACACAAATACATGCAGCATTAGTACACATACACCCCCCCACCCCCTGGAAGAACGCAAGGACAAATGGAATTGATTTGAACGAATGTAATCATGTGAAATCTCATTATCAAAGTTCAAAATCTAGTAAACGCAATTATGTACACCAACTACACAAGTCTGGATAGTGCACCAATCATTGTCCGTGGACCACTGGGCCCAAAATGCATGGGCCAAGCCCACACATGACACCTGACTGTAAATGGAGAGAACACTGCAGGGGCATCAGATCGAAATTAAACAGGCACCTCATGGGGAAGGGGGGGGGGGGGGACCTCAGCCAGATGAACGTACGACGCCACTGCTGCACGAGGGGGCTCCATGCCCACTGCTTTATCCTGGGGAGTGCAAAGCCACAGTCTCTCATGTCTCTCCAGTGGGTGGTTTGCCCACTGCTTTATCCTGGGGAGTGCAAAGCCACAGTCTCTCAAGTCTCTCAAGCGGTGGTTTGCCCACTGCTTTATCCTGGGGAGTGAAAAGCCACAGTCTCTCAAGTCTCTTAAGTGGGTGGTTTGCCCACTGCTTTATCCTGGGGAGTGCAAAGCCACAGTCTCTCAAGTGGACAGCAGTCTCCACTGGTTCTGGAGGGGGCCTTGTGCCCAGAGTGCTTCATCCTGCCAAGGACTGAGGTAGTGGATGTGATATTCCACTGGTTCTGGAGGGGGCTTGGTGCCCAGAGTGCTTCATCCTGCTAAGGACTTAGGTAGTGGATGTGATACTCCACTGGTTCTGGAGGGGGCTTTGTGCCCAGAGTGCTTCATCCTGCCAAGGACTGGGGTAGTGGATGTGATACTCCACTGGTTCTGGAGGGGACTTGGTGCCCAGAGTGCTCCACGTGCAGTGTTGCCGGTACAATTCCCTCACCTGGGTGTGTGTGCCACAAGATTGCCGAGGTACAGGTAGCATGATACGCCATGGAGGCTGCAACATACCCCACACTGCTGCAGCTTCGCATTCCACCTGCAGGTGACAACTGTGATGTCTGTAATGCTTCATGGAAGCTGCCCAGGGTCCTGGAACTCACCACCAGCCTCGGATGACTGACTACTGGGGATGGTAGGCATGTCTGCGGTGGTGCCACTGTCCAAGGACGTCGCAGGGCCACTGGCGGTGCTTGCGGCGGTGTCAGTCGTGGCGGTGCTTGCGGAGGTGTCAGTCGTGGTGGTGCTGGCTGTGGGGTCTGTGGCGGCGGTGCTGGCTGCGGGGTCTGTGGCGGCGGTGCTGGCTGCGGGGTCTGTGGCGGCGGTGCTGGCGGTGGGGTCTGTGGCGGCAGTGCTGGCGACGGGGTCCGTGGCGGTGGGGCATGTGTCAGCACCTGCTGAGGGAGAAAGCTGGATGTCTCCTGCAGCCTTGGACGGCTGCCCACCGGGGAAGAGGCTGGGGACTGTCGCAGCAGCTGTCGACATGCCGGAGGCGTGCAGGTGGGGGTGCAGCTGGCGGTGCAGGTGGCTGTGTTCGCCGCCATACAGGTTGGTGTGGACATAGACAGAAGGTGTGACACTGGTCCCTCAGTCTGTGCCACCATACCCTCTCCTGACCTGCCCTTCAGTTTTTGGCCCTTCCCCACCTTTGATGGTGGCGCAGTTGTCTTGCCACTATCCCCTTTTGTTTTTGCTGACCCCTTGGTGACAGGTGTTTTCGGCTTCTCCCTCTGGGATGTGGGCAACTTTTTAACCTTGGCAGGTGGCGGAATGTCCTTGCCCTCGCTCCGTGGCACACTGGCAGCCCTGATGGTTGGTACACTCCATGACCCTGCAGTTGCTGGCACCACTGTGCCTGGGGATGTGGTGGCTGAGGTGCTGGGCTGGGACCTGGAAAGCCTGGCCCTAGGGGAAGGACGGGGGGGGAGGTGTAGGAAAGAGATCAATGTTAGCCAGGAAAAGCTTTTTAGACACACTGGGATGGGTAAATGGAGGGAGTTTGGGAGTGGAGGAAGAGGCAGTGGTTGTAGGAGGTGTACGTCTGCTGAATTTGGGTGAAGGTGCATGGGCTGGAGGCTGTTGTGAGGTGGATGGCTGTTGGGTGGGTGTGTGCCTGCGTTTGTGTACTTTGGGAGGAGGGCTCACAGACACACTGGCAGAGGACACTGGGGATGTGTGAATGGTAGTGGGGGTGGTGAGTGCACGTGAGCGGTGTGTGGTGATGGGCGTGCTGGAGATGGAGGTAGTGGCTGAGGATGTAGTGCATGCAGTTGTGAGTGGAGACGAGACCGGGAGGGAGGAGGAAGACGTGGAGGAGGGGGACACAGTGGAGGAAGTGGATGTTGGTATGTGTACATGGGTATGATGCTTGTGTGAGTGCTTGTGGGTTGTGTGGTGCTTATGTTTGCCTGAGCCACTCTTGTGTGTTGATGTGTGTTCATGCTGGTCTGATGGTGTGCTTGCGATAGGCTGAGGTTCATGGGATTGGGTCTGGGTGGAGGAGGTTGGAGGGGGAAGGCTGGACACAGGGACAATGGCTGCCATCAGTGCTGAAGCCAGAGCCTGAAATGCTCTCTGTTGGGCTGCCTGGCCAGAATGAATGCCCTCCAGGTATGCATTGGTTTGTTGCAAATGCCTCTCAACACCCTGGATGGCATTCAGAATGGTAGACTGTCCAACAGTGAGGGATCTCAGGAGGGCAATAGCCTCCTCACTGAGGGCAGCAGGGCTGACTGGGGCAGGGCCTGAGGTGCCTGGGGCGAAGGAGATGCCCATCCTCCTGGGAGAGCGGGCACGGGACACACGCTGAGGGGCTGCTGGGAGGGCGGTGCTGGTAGGGGGCTGTACCTGTTGATGCGGTAGGCACAGAGGGGCCCACCACCACAAAGGAGCTCCCATCAGAGGAGGAGTCGCTGTCGCTGGTCTCTGCTCCTGTCCCCGCCGTGGAGCTCCCCTCGCCCTCCATCCCACTGGTGGCTTCAGAATCCGTTGCTTCACCCTCCAGGGCCAAGTGGGATGCAGCTCCCTCCTGCTTCGGTGCCAATGCTCCTCCGCCTGATGATGCTATTGCACACAAGAACAGGGAGACCACAAAAAGGGGGGGGGGAGACAGAAGAAAGACATGTTCAGTGCATGCAACACCACTACCGTTGGCGTACACAACACAAAGGGAGCAGCCCTCTGCACTACGCCATGCACTAAGAGTTCCTAGACATTTCAGCTGACCATGGGGTACGAGGCCTAAGCCCAATTGCTGCACAACTGGAAGTCACAGGAGCCTGACTAGGTGTAGATTGCTCTATCCACTAGTGGGGTTGGGGTGCCACATAGCCTGCCTCACAAGGGACCTTGCCTACCAAGATCGCCCTGGCCTAGGGGAACCCACTGCCCACCTCCCCCACCCAGACACCTCGTAATGCGCGCAAAGTCAGCTGAATGAGAGTGTACTCACCCCCTTTGAAGAACCAGAACCTTATGGGCCTGGCGGCGCAGGGTACGCCTGAAATCTCCTTGGATTCACCTGCCTCAACTAACAGAGACACGGGACACTCTGTCAGGCGTAAAAGATCAGATTTTATTAGCTGCAGCTAGTACAGTTGTCCAAGAAGTACACAAGGTATGTTCTCAGGAGACTGCCACTTTACTTTGTGGCGCACAATCTTATATACCGTATAAAAACCATTTATTAACTACATACACTCCCAGAACACATAGAAAGGAGCCAGTAAGAATAATGTAAAGATAGAACAGAGCCAATAGAAATGTCGGAAAACAAGACAGCACCAATAGAAGGAATTGGAAAACAAAGTATCAAGTGACTTAAGGTTGCCTCCCCTCCAGCTGTGTTTGTCACCCCTCCCTTGAACTAATTCATTAACCGATCCACAACGAAGTTGCATGTGGTGCGATAAGTTTGTGTGCGTTTGGAGGACAGTTGTGAAATGAGAGAATACTAGCAAAGGACAGCGAAGGCCAGACGATAAGATAAGATCGGCGGAGAATAGTGTGAGCCTACAGATAGTTGAAACAAGGATTAGAAAACCAGACAGGGATTAGTGTACTCGGTTAGACCTTAATACCAGCCTTGTAAAGATAGAGGCAGAAGGCTGTTTTGAACACCATGTTGCAGAATAAGCAGAAAAGGCAGAATGGACTTCGTTCGCTGTGCTGCCTGAGTGAAGGCAACATAAAATGGCGGCGGGCCACAAAATGGCGGGTCGATACGATCGTATTAAAAATCGAATTTCCTCAGACCCTCCTTTTGCCAGAACTCAGGCAAGACACACAAACTCATGTTAATCTGAGTCGATGTCTATGGCCATGAGGTCATCAAGCTGTTGCTGTACCATCATTTTGATATTCTCTGCTCTTTGTGACTTGGGTTTGGGAATACATGCAGTAGCACATAGGTTGCAGATGGCAGGACCGCAGTGCATACAAAGACAACAAGAGAATATAAAAGCTAAAATTACTCCAAAGAATGTCAATACCTTCCAACCCCATTTGGACAGTAATCCCCAAAACCACTCTGAAAAGGACCAATCTCCTTCGTCCTGATGAATCGACTCGGAGATTATGTGTAACTTAGAGATAGCTTGGTATACTGTCGGAGCGTCATTAGGTATGAAAATACAGCAACTTGATCCGATCAATTTGCATACTCCACCACGGTCCGCAAGAACAAAGTCTAAGGCAACACGGTTCTGCAAGGTCATAAGACGATCAGTCTGTAGTTCAGCTGTAATGTTACTTAAAGCTCCTACAGTGATGTCTATGGTGGTTTCTACGACACGAACCAATTGCCTTATATTTCTGCTGTTGGCCATTGGACGCCAGAAGGGAAGAAATCCTTTGAGGAAATCTCCTCCCTCTTGTCCTGCTGTGTCTTTCGAATCCACAATCCCTCTGCCATATCTATTTTTATGATGGTTCGCAGGAGCGGTGTATGTAGGGGGAAGAAGAAAGGCTATATAACAAGTACCAGAGAAATCAGCTGGCAACCATGTATAAGCCCTATCGTGGCAAACGAAGTATGTACCTTGAGATGGTACTAACGGCAGTGAATTCAGGGCTGAATAAACATATGTATGGGAACATAAACTTTCTCTTTGTCCGGTGTTTGGAGTTCTACCATTTATTTGCAGACAGAAATTTCCTTGTTGGGGTATGACCCGTATCGGAGGAGATTTTCCTTGCTTAACCTTATCATTGAGGCTGGAAATGTAATTAGTTATGTTCCAATTGGTATATGCTTTTCTTTCATCTATGGAAGCTTCACTTTTTTCCATGATTTTAGCCATAGCTACCATTCCCTTTATCAATAAACTATGACTGAAATTTGAACCAACACTATGTGAACTGACAGGTTGTTTAATTTTACTTTGATATGCATTATTGAAAATGACAAAATAAGCCCAAGCGGAACCTTCATAGGAGAATGGAAGAACTAAATATGGCATTCCTTTTTCTACCGTATGTGGTATGAGTCCACACACCCAACAGTCAGTTGTATTGATCACTAACTGATGTTGATGTAACAACTGGACGAAGGAATTGTTAAAGTATTCAGTTCTTCTGATGAGTTCATGCTGGGGAAGAGTGTGAAATAGGTGCGGAGAGATAGTAGAAGAAGATGTAGAGGTAGGAGAAGAGACAACTTTTTGCTGCAGAGTAATAATGATCCAGTTTACAGATGCCAAAAGAATACACGACAATATAATGACGCATAGAGCAATACTACAACGACTACATATTTCTTTACAATTATTCTTTACATTTTTACTTTCTCTTTTATCTAATGTAGCCTCCATCTTTCTAAGTGGATGCTCACGGCAATCTTCCTCAATCACTGTAGTCACGATTATCTACCGTCCTATGACACTGTGAGGTCCTGCAGGCCTATTGCCACTTACTCAGGTCGTAACTAAGACTCCTACCGTGACCCTGCAACCGGGATAGAGTACTACATAGGAGAGAAATTTACAAGTTCTTTGGTCTTGGTCTCAAATTATAGCGTTCCTGTCCAGAGGCAGTCTGGTTTTGAAACAATGTTCCTGGATTTGTCGTGTTCAAACGACGATGCAATGGTATTGCTTCTTGAAGGATGTCGTCGTCCTCTTTCTCAGAAAGTGTTCCAATTAGACGTGCATCACTGAATGGTACAAATTGCGGAACTTTCTCACTTTCAGAGTCACTGATGCCTCTACGGACCCACTGATCGAAAGGCAAGGGCAAAGGCACTTTCTTGCAGTGCACGGCATGCACCCAGTTTTTCTTTCCTTCGACTTTAACTGCTGTTCTTGTGGTCAAAAGAACCAGGCGTGGCTCTCTCCATCTGGGCTCCAAATTTCTCTGTCGTTGGAAATTTTTCGTGCAGACCCAGTCACCTGGTCGGATGGAATGACCTGGGTCTGTGGAAGCCTCTGGTAGAGCACTCTGAACCTGTTGATGAAGAACACGCAATTTAGTTGTAAGGTCATGCAAGTAGTCAATCAACATCGGGTATGGCAAGTCTGAGTATTTCTTAGGGCGAGGAACTCCCCATACATTAGCTGGGCGACCAAATATCACTTCGTAAGGGCTAAGCCCCAAACGAGAGTGTACTGCTGTTCTGGTGGACAGAAGAGCCAATGGTAAAGCATCAGGCCAATTAAGTCCTGTGCTAGCTTGCACCTTAGCAATTTTAAGCTTCAAGGTTCCATTGTAGCATTCTACTAAACCAGCCGACTGTGGGTGATTCGCCGCGTGGAACTTCTGTTTTATGCCAAGACCTGCACAAACTTTTTGCATGACTTGACCCACAAATTCGCTCCCATTGTCACTCCAGACAATGCGCGGCAAACCAAACCTAGGGAAGAATTCTTTCAAAAGTATTTTGGCAGTTGATAAAGCAGTATTGTCCTTCAGAGGGTAGGCTTCTACCCATCTAGAAAAAGCACATACTACCACCAGAACATATTTGAGGTTGTTGCATCGTTCCATGTGAATATAATCGATCTGCAACACCTCAAATGGATATGTTGGAGGAGCAAAATGACCTGCTGGAGTTGGGGTTCCCTTTCCCGGATTGTACATCAAGCAAACAATACAATGTTTTACTACATTATTTGCACACTTTGGGATCCCCTCATTTTGCCACACTGGAGCCAGAAGTTTACATATTCCTTTTGCACTTAGGTGAGCTGGACCATGTGCCATAGTAACTACAGGTAGTACATAAGCATCTGGTAACAGCCAACGTTGATGTTCTGATAATTCAACCCAACATCCCATCTCATCTAACGTTCCTGTACTTTCCTTCCACTTTCTCAACTCATTCTCCGTAGCCTCTCCTTGAATTGATTTCACACTCTCTACTGTATCTTCACACATTCCCTTTTCTCTTACGCAGTTTGCGGGACCTGCAACATACTTTCGACTTGTGTTGTCTCTGGCTGTCTTTTTCGCTACCTCATCTGCAAATGCATTTCCTCGACCAACATCGTCCACAATCTTTTTGTGTGCACTACACTTCACGATCGCTATCTGAGTAGGCATTGTAAGTGACTCAAGAAGTTCAGTCACTAATTGACCATGTTGTATCTTAGTACCATGGGAAGTAAAGAATCCTCTTTCCTTCCATAAGCGCCCAAAGTTAAACGCTACACCAAAAGCGTATTGGCTATCAGTGTACACGTTTACTCTTTTTCCTTTGGATAACACACACGCTCTAGTTAAGGCTATCAATTCAGCTGCCTGAGCTGAATTATGTCTAATGCGTGCTGTCTCCACAATCGTATGCAAAGTAGTAATAGCGTAGGCTGAAACTGTATCTCCATTCGGGAGCTTGAAACAAGAACCATCTACCCATAGTGTTCCATCTGGATTCACTAATGGCGTGTCTTTTAGGTCAATTCTACCCTTAGTCTCTTCTTCAGTACGGAGAAAACAATCATGCTGTTCAGAGACATCTCTCTCTTCTGGAAGAGGCAACAAAGTAGCTGGATTCAGGGTATTACATCGTTTGATGTGTATGTGACTAGCCAAAAGCGTCAGCTCATATCCGGACAACCGAGCACTCGTAAGATGCTGCGTTTTTGTCCTATTTAGTAAAGTATCCACTGCATGTGGCACCATAACAATGAGAGTATTATCTAGCACTACTCCAGCAGACTGTCGAATAGAAATTGCTGCTGCCGCTGTTGCCTTAAGACAACTAGGCAATGCTTTAGCTACTGGATCTAACGTAGCTGAGAAATATGCGCATGGTCGCTGTTGATCTCCAAAACGCTGCGTTAAGACTGACAATGCACAACCCTCTCTTTCGTGGACATAGAGCGTAAAGGGCTTACTGTAATCAGGAGTACCCAATACAGGAGCAGAACACAAAGCAATACGCAAATCAGTAAAACTCTTCTGACACTCGTCAGTCCACGGAAGAGGCTGAGGCGTATCTTTTAAAGTTAGCGCCAACAGCGGTTTAGCCAATAAAGAGAAACTCGGAATCCACTGTCTACAATAAGAAGTAATGCCCAAAAAGGCACGTACCTCTCTTTGTGTGGATGGCACTGACATTTGTGCAATTGCCTGAATTCGTTCGGGGGTCAATCGTCGTCCCTCCTTTGACAAGAGATGATCCAAATAAGTCACCTCGCGACAGACATATTGTAATTTAGAAGGAGAAACCTTGTGATTCAGATCAAACAAATGACGCAACAGTGCAACGGTCACGTTTTTGCAAATCTCCTCTGAATCAGCTGCAACTAATAAGTCATCCATGTACTGAATGAGAGCGGCACCGGACGGTAAGGAAAAGGCATCAAGATGACATTTTAGAGCTTGACTGTAAATAGAGGGACTTTCACAATAACCTTGAGGTGCGCGTTTAAACCGGAAGCTTCGGCCTCCGAGGGAAAAACCAAAAATATCTCTACTCTCTTCGGCGATGGGAATACTAAAGAAAGCATTCTTTAGATCAATAACTGAAAACCAAGTCGCTGTAGAAGGTATCATCATCAACAGAGCAGTGATATCTGGGACTACAGGAAACTGCGGTACGACAATCTTGTTTACCTCCCGAAGATCAATTACAAAACGATAAACAGGAGGCTGAGAAGGATCAGTGCGTTTAAGAACCGGAAGAACAGGACTGTTACATGTATTTCCTCTCGTTTCCTCAACCACACCCTTCTGAATCAAATCATGGACAATTTCCAGAAGTGCTTTCTCACCTTCAGTAGAGATTCTGTATTGCGGAATACGTGGCATTTCAGCATTGGGCTTAAGAGTAACAACATAAGGTGGGATCTCAAGACAACCAACGTCATTCGGACCCGTAGCCCAAAGCGTTTCGGGAAGAGAAAGCAATTCAGGTGGGAATTGATCTTTTGATAAGTACATTGGACTAGTCATTTTCTGTCCTAGAGTGAGGTATACACCAGAAGGTGAACAATATATCGTAGCATGCATTCTTTTTAATAGATCTAAACCCAACAGATTTTCACCACAACCATTCGTCAGAAGAAGCGGAGCTTCTAAATCATAAGGGCCTATTGAAACAGGCAAAGGGCAAGAAACTGGATTGCGAACAGGGGCGCCAGAAAATCCTACAGATACATTCGTTAAGCCAGACAAAGGTGCGCCAGGGAGTTTAGAATGAATGATAGAGCTTCTCATGGCACCAGTATCTAAAAGAAATGGCTCTGAAACACCCATTGTAGTGACATTAACATAAGGTCCATTCTGATCCACTGGAATTGACGTAACCCCCTTACTTTGTCCATGGCTGTCCTATTCAAAATGAAGACTTTCATTCCCTCCTTCAATATACTGATCCTCACTGTAATACTGTGTAGACCTAACATTTTGCTGGTCAAAGTAATTTCCGGAATTTGGAGGAACAAAAGAACGCTGCTCTTGGGTTAACACACCTCGACCTCTACCTCTATTTGCTGACTGAGGACCACCACGACCTCGTGAAGCAGATGTTGCTCCATTACGCTGCAACAATGCCGGACAACTGTTCTTAAAATGACCTTCCTCCCTACAATAAGCACATTGATTGGGACCTAGCAAAGGTCTTGGAATGAATGGTTCAGGCTTTTGATACAACCTCTGAAACTGCGGAGGCTGTTGAAACTGAGGCTGAACATAACGAGGAGGATAAGCCTGTTGCAAGAGAACTTTAGTTTTTAATTCTTTCGTCTTTTTCTCTTGTTTTTCCCTTTCTTCTTTGTCTCTATTTTCATAATATTGTGCAGTAGCCAATATCTGGGCGGAAGAAGAAACTGCCCATGAACTCTCGGAGTCTTTTAGCTTGTGTGATAGTTCAGGAAGCAAGTTATATACGAACTTATCCACAAATAATCGCTGTCCCCCTTCTGTAGCCATATCTTGACCACTGTGATCAATGAATGTCTCCTCGAATCGGGTAAAGAAATCGGAAACACTTTCATCTTTCTTTTGTTTACATGCTGCTAGCTTATCCCAATTAACTCTCAAAGCAGGCATCATTGTTTTCATTAATGTAATAATCCTACCAGGGAGTTCTGAGATCAAAGCGTCGGGCTTTGCACCACCTACTTGACCTCTATCTGCGGCAATAATAGCGTTCCAATCGCCGCCTAATTCTTGAGCGTGATCCTCTCTACGAATTTTAGCCCATATTGTCTGTGGAACTACATTTCCCATCAACATGTCAATATCTGCTAGATTCATAGTACATGCATCAACTGTTTGCGACAACTCTTTATAGTAACCAGCAGGATTTTTGCGTGAATCTGGTAGTGACTGTTTAAGTGCTAAAACTTCAGACCTTTTCCAGGGGACATGTATCCATATGCGCTGAAAATGCGCAGGAATAGCTGGATTAGCACCTGCTGCTGCAACTTCTTCCTTCCATATTGGAGAAACCTCTCTCATGGGATAGTTTTTCAGTGCTGTCCTAACTGAAGGATCAGAATCAGGAAAAGTCTGTGAGAACAATAGGGATCTGAAAGAAATAAGTGTTCTGACAGCGTTTTCAACCTTAGGACCCACAATAAGTCCTTTGTCAAAGTCAGCCTGAACATCTAACAGATCCTGTGGGACCGAACCCAAATTCATATCCTCCCATTCTTTAGCGAGAGTATCGCACATAACTTTAAAAACATATCTCTGCGTAGGTGCATTCCATTGCAGAAAGGTGGACATAATATCAGACGTACTATATTGGGGACCCTTCTTGATCCATCTACAAGCAAGTGAGTCCAATTTTTCTCGCTCTTCGGAGTCTGGGAATTGACTACGAGACTGTCTTCGAGAAAAAGCTGGAGACACATTTAAAGCTTCAAAGAAAGGTGATAAGAGACCAGAGACAGTATCTGCAAATCGCTTACGCATAGATGGAGAATTTGACATAAGGATAGGGGACAAGGTATTAGGTGAATTAACTAAAGGAGCATTAGGAATTGCCAAAGGAGCAGAAGGCAAAGGAGTTAAAGGCAAAGCTGGCATAGGCAATACTTGAGGAGGCAAATGTGGAAAAGCTGGAGCAGGCGGAAGCACAACTGGCGGCTGAACAGGCTGTAACATCGGGGGTGCATTAGCACCTTGTACATAGGGCGGAGGCAATTTCAATAAGTGGGACATTAAGGAATCTTCCTCAAAATCTTTTCTCTTATCAAGGGAAGAGATAGGCAACGTCGGATAGCATTTATCTATTGCCATTCGATGCTGTCTGTCTGAAATTTCCATTGCATTATCTATTTCATCATCTTTGAATTGCTGAGCAGCCTGTATAATCGTCATTCCCTGTGTTTTCCTATCTCGTTTCGCTTGTTTAATTTCTCTCTGTTTGGCTTCCTTACGCCAAAGGCGAAAAGAGTCAAACATTGCCGGCCGGGCTTTTCTTTTAAATAACGTTGCTTCTAAATTATCTTGCACATCAGTTTCGAAACTACCATTTTCTGGCCATTTTAAAACACCATCTTTCTTTGTATATCGGGTCCATGTCTTATTAAAGGCAATAGGACCAACACCATGTTTAGAATAGAGCTCATATGTGGGAGTTCCAACCGAAGGAATCGGACAGGAGTCCTCAAGCTGGGAGTCCCTATTACAACCAAAGCAACAAAGTTTTCCAAACTTAGTCAGACCAGACATCTCACGATTTTTACTGGCTGTTCACAAACATCAAGGGGGTAAAACTTTCAGTTTACACAGCACAAATGCACTTACCCCTCGGCTTTGGCCACTGCAATGGCCAAATCTAAGGACCTAAGGACAAAACAAAGACCAAAATTTGTGGGCGCGACCCACCAAATACTTAACTAAGGATGTCTTCTTACACCAACAGAGGCCCGTCTATCGTCTCGCTTTACCATACATCATCAAAGAAAGGGCCAAGGCAGGGCGGCAGTCAGGGCAGCAGTCGTCAGTAGCCGTCAGGAAGGAGTAACCGCGCTGAAAAAGACCTTCGGACCACTTCGACATACAGGGGTCGCTTGACGTGGCTCGCGATTCCTCCAGAATATTCTTGCGGGGTTCCTCACGACCTTCAGGCAGAACCGGTACCGCTGAAGCCGCCCCACGTTGGGCGCCAGTTGAAGAACCAGAACCTTATGGGCCTGGCGGCGCAGGGTACGCCTGAAATCTCCTTGGATTCACCTGCCTCAACTAACAGAGACACAGGACACTCTGTCAGGCGTAAAAGATCAGATTTTATTAGCTGCAGCTAGTACAGTTGTCCAAGAAGTACACAAGGTATGTTCTCAGGAGACTGCCACTTTACTTTGTGGCGCACAATCTTATATACCGTATAAAAACCATTTATTAACTACATACACTCCCAGAACACATAGAAAGGAGCCAGTAAGAATAATGTAAAGATAGAACAGAGCCAATAGAAATGTCGGAAAACAAGACAGCACCAATAGAAGGAATTGGAAAACAAAGTATCAAGTGACTTAAGGTTGCCTCCCCTCCAGCTGTGTTTGTCACCCCTCCCTTGAACTAATTCATTAACCGATCCACAACGAAGTTGCATGTGGTGCGATAAGTTTGTGTGCGTTTGGAGGACAGTTGTGAAATGAGAGAATACTAGCAAAGGACAGCGAAGGCCAGACGATAAGATAAGATCGGCGGAGAATAGTGTGAGCCTACAGATAGTTGAAACAAGGATTAGAAAACCAGACAGGGATTAGTGTACTCGGTCAGACCTTAATACCAGCCTTGTAAAGATAGAGGCAGAAGGCTGTTTTGAACACCATGTTGCAGAATAAGCAGAAAAGGCAGAATGGACTTCGTTCGCTGTGCTGCCTGAGTGAAGGCAACATAAAATGGCGGCGGGCCACAAAATGGCGGGTCGATACGATCGTATTAAAAATCGAATTTCCTCACCTTGTGGCTGTGTGATGCCCTCAAGCGCCCATCCAACTCCGGATACATCACCGCCAGGATCGGGAACATCATGGGGTCATGGTGCGACGGGCACCCCTCCCACCTTGGGAGGCCATCCCCAGCTGGGCCTCCGCCGTCTTCTTGCTCCTGCGACGTAGGTCCTCCCATCTTTTCCGGCAGTGGGTGCTCCGTCTGTGGTGGACCCCCAGGGTCCGGACGTCCTTGGCGAAGGCACGCCAAATACCCTTCTTCTGGTGGGCGCTGACCTAGAGGTATGGTACAGGGGGAAAGGACATTTCTTACCCGTCCGGACCGTCATACTCATTGCCCCCCATTCCCACCCTTTCCCTGCCGCACATACACTCCCCATCTGCACATGCATGCCTCAGCCCCCCATGTATCTTCCATCCACACCACTCACAACAGGCATTGCCCATGCAGCATGCTCACAGTGTACTCACCTGTTTGTCTGGAGAACCGTACAGTTGCGTGTACTGGTGGAGGACCCCATCCACTAATCTATCCAACTCCTCTGAAGTGAAGGCAGGGGCCCTTTCCCCAGACACATGAGCCATTGTCTCTTCCAGACACAGGTCACAGCAGCACTTGCAGTGTAGGTCTTCTCCTGTTGAAGGTCAGGTATCAAGTGAGTGAACAGACAGAAAATGGCGGTCACGTCCGCGGCGGTGCGTACCCTCACCGCTGGTGTACATCGTCATTGGCTCCTGGGACCCATAGGGCCCAATGTCAACCAATGCTGAATAGCGCCACGGTCTTCGACCACCCACCGTAACGGTGTAGAACGCCAGTGCAGTTACCTCATATCCCCTTGTCCCACCTTACAAGTCAGGCAGCCGCCATTTCAGGGGGCCACATGGCATTAATAATAACTGCGTCACACCTACGTAGGCCTGGAATACTCACAGTTACAGGCACATTGCGTATTAATAAATTTGTGCAAATTACATTTTGGGATACCTCAGTGTTGGCTGACTCTCTGCTCGCTGTTCTCCATAGGGCACGTCTGCTGGGACAGGTGATGAGATGGCGGCATCCTCCGTGTACAGACCCCTGGTGGACCTGTCCATAATGGAAGAGAGACACATAATTATCACATACAGACTTGATCGTGAAACAATCCAGGAACTGTGTGCCCAGTTGGAGCCAGACCTGATGTCAGCTATCCGCCATCCCACAGGGATATCCCCTCTAGTGCAGGTCCTGTCAGTACTCCATTTCCTGGCAAGTGGTTCATTTCAAACAACAGTGGCCATTGCATCAGGGATGTCCCAGCCAATGATCTCTAACGTGTTGTCCAGAGTGTCGTCTGCCCTGCTGAAACACATGCACAGCTACATTGTGTTCCCTCAGGTGGAGGATTTGCCAACAGTTAAAGGTGACTTCTATGCCCTGGGACATATCCCCAACATCATTGGTGCCATTGATGGGAGACATGTGGCATTGGTACCCCCCGCAGGAGTGAACAGGTGTACAGAAACCGGAAGAGCTACCATTCTATGAATGTGCAGATGGTGTGTTTGACAGACCAGTACATCTCCCATGTGAATGCCAAGTTTCCTGGCTCAGTGCACGACGCCTACATTTTGAGGAATAGCAGCATCCCTTGTGTGATGGTGCAACTCCAGAGGCACCGGGTGTGGCACATAGGTGAGGCCAAGGACCCAATACAGTGTGAATAGGTGTCTGGGTATGGGGTTGTCCCTAAGGGTTAGTGTGGGTCTAACAGTTGTCCCTTGATATTTGAAGGTGACTCTGGTTACCCCAACCTGTCATGGCTACTGACCCCAGTGAGGAATCCCAGGACAAGGGCAGAGGAACGCTATAATGAGGCACATGGGCGAACTAGGAGGGTGATCGAACGAACCTTCAGCCTCCTGAAGGCCAAATTCCGGTGCCTCCATATGACAGGTGGTTCCCTCTACTACTCACCAAAGAAGGTGTGCCAGATAATCGTGGCCTGCTGTATGGTGCACAACCTGGCTTTGCGACGGCAGGTGCCTTTTCTGCAGGAGGTGATCTTGTTGCAGCTGTGGAGCCTGTGGTCAGTGAAGAAGAGGAGGCAGAAGAAGAGGATATCGACAACAGAAACAACATAATCATGCAATACTTCCAGTGAGACACAGGTAAGAAAATGTCACTGCTTCCCACATCTCATACAATTTCTGCAGCTAGCATAAGTCTGTCATTTTCACTCAGTGTATGGACCCTGATTTGCCACTTTGCCTTTCCATTTCACAGATGTGGGTCCCACTTTGTGCCCTCTGCTATATTTCCTCCAGGCCTACAGATGTGTTACATCAGTATGTGCACAAGTAAATTGACATTGCTATACTGTATTCAATGGTTATTGCAATTACATGTTTGTGAAAGCACAGACTGACTCCAGATTGTTTTGTGATTGAAGTGTGTTTATTTCTGTGCAAATAAGTGGAGAGGGTTGTAAAATGGGCTGGGGATGGTGGAGGAATGTCCATGGCAGAGTACAGTCTATTTGTTTCACAGGTACATTGTCCAAAGGGGCATAGGAAGTGGAGCAATGGCAGTTGAAGGACAGGGTGACATAGTGGGACAGAAGGGTGACATTCAGGGGGGTCTCATTTCCTGGCGGGTCTTGGCAATGTTCTCTGTCTTGTTCTTTGATCTCAGGGGCCGTTCGCGGGGTGGTTCTCCATCTGCAGGGGATGGGGTGCTGGTGTTGTGTTCCTGTGGTGGTGCCTCCTGTCCACTAGCGCCGGCGGAGGTGAAGGGCTGTTCATCGTCCAGGCTAGTGTCAGGGGCCCCTTGTTGTGCCACTATGTCCCTCCTGGTGTTGACAAGGTCTTGCAGCACCCCTGCAATGGTGACCAGGGTGTTGTTAATGGACTTCAAGTCCTCCCTGATCCCAAGGTAGTGTTCCTCCTGCAGCCGCTGGGTGTCCTGAAACTTGGCCAGTACCTTTGCCATCGTCTCCTGGGAATGATGGTAAGCTCCCATTATGTTGGAGAGTGCTTTGTGGAGAGTGGGTTCCCTGGGCCTGTCCTCCCCCTGTCGCACAGCAGTCCTCCCAGCTTCCCTGTTTTCCTGTGACTCTGTCCCCTGAACCACGTGCCCACTGCCACTGCCACTGCCCCCAGGTCCCTGATTTTCTTGGGTTTGTGGGGTTGCCTGGGTTCCCTGTAGTGGTGGACACACTGCTGATTGACATGTCCTGGGGACAGAGGGATGGGCCCGCTAGGTGGGTGCTGTGCTGGTGTTTCCTGCGGGGGGAGGTTCAGTGGTGGTTTGGGACTGTGTCAGGTGAACCGACTGTCTGAGGTCCCTGATGGGCCGGGCTGGTCATCATGATCCAGTTGTGCAGAGCTGCTGTCATCACTGTGGGTCTCTTCTGTGGGGGGACTGGCTATGTCTGGCACCTCCTATCCGGTGATGTTGGATAGGGGTCCTGTAGGTGTGTAATGGCATGATTATTGCATCTGTGTCTGCCATCGTGTGCAATGGGTGAGTGACCCTGTACTCCAGTGCTTGCATTCTTGGCTTGGTCCTTGTGTGATAGTTGGTTTGGGGTCTGTGTGGGTATCTGTAGTGGACATGTTTTGGTAATAGGTGTCCATGCTTTGGTGTTGCATGCAGGGCTTGGTATTGGGATGTGTGGGTTGTGATCGTGGGGCATTTGTGAGGTGTTGGAGTGATGGGGGTGAGGTGAGGCTGGGGGTATGTGATGGCATGCAGGTGGGGTGGGGGGATAAAGTAGTAAAGATTTGCCTTACCAGAGTCCAGTCCTCCTGCTACTCCTCCGAGGCCCTCAGGATGCAGTATTGCCAAGACTTGCTCCTCCCATGTTGTTAGTTGTGGGGGAGGAGGTGGGGGTCCACCGCCAGTCCTCTGTACAGCAATCTGGTGTCTGGAGACCACGGAACGCACCTTCCCCCGTAGGTCGTTTGACCTCTTCCTGATGTCATCCCGTGTTCTTGGATGCTGTCCCTCTGCGTTGACCCTGTCGACAATTCTGCGCCAAAGCTCCATCTTCCTTGCAATGGAGGTGTGCTGCACCTATGATCCGAATAGCTGTGGCTCTACCCGGATGATTTTCTCCACCATGACCCTGAGCTCCTCCTCAGAGAACCTTGGGTGTCGTTGAGGTGTCATGATGTGGTGTGGGTGATGTGTGAGGTGGTGTCTGTTGTGATGTGTGAGGGGATGTGTTGGTGTGTGTTGTTTGAGGTGTGCGGATGTTGTGTAAGTGATGGTGTTGTGCGTCTGTGGATGCTGGTGTTGTTTTAGGTAGTGTATCTCTCTGGCCTGCTTTCAAATTTCTGGTAGTAAGGGTTTGTGGGTAATGTGGGTGTGTGTTTTATAGTGTTGTGAGTGTGTGGGAGTGGTGTGTGTATGTGTATCAGGTGTGTGTATTTCGAATTGTCCAATTTGGTTGTGTTTTGTAAGTGTGTGTGTATTTTGAGCACGGCGGTGTGTACCGTCAATGGATTACTGCGGTTGAAAGACCACCACGTTGATTCGTGGGTCGTGATAGTGTGGGCGTATTCCTGTTTGCGTGACAGTGTCGGTTTTGTTATCGCCAGTTTGGTGAGGTGGACTTGTGTGGGTGTCTGTATTATGGCGGATTCCGAGCTGTGGGTCGTAATAGCTGTAGCCGCAGCGGTATGTTGGCGGTCTTCTGCACGGCGGTAAACGGCATTTACCACCTGGGTTGTAATGAGGGCCTTTGTCTTGTGACCAAATTGTTTAACTTAACTTGGATATTAGGGTTCTATTTCCAGGTTTAGCACTTACTCTACACAAAACCAGTAACACTTGAATGTATTGAGGACAGAGAGGAAACATATCACAGAAAGACATTTTTTAGATTATTTTGTGGGTTCTTATTATATGCTTTTTTGGTGCTCTATTTTGTGTTATCTTTGCTCAATATTCTGAAATACTACTGAATTCAACTTCTGAAATGATGTTCAAACACTGAATATATTACTGAATTCAACTTCTGAACTGCTGTTCAAGCCATTGTACTTTTGCAACTGGATGTTGCAATTCCTTGCTCTTGTCCTCCCAACCCCATGTAGGCTTCCGTAAATGGCATCTTTCATCCTTCACACCACAGCATGCATCATCAGGGGACTGAATGAATATGACAATATCATCGGCACCCTGATGAAGGTCCCCTGGCTTCTTTTGCTGTCCCTCGGCATTTTAGAAACCTGTTGAATCATTGGCAGAGTAAAGTCTGACAAGCACCCCTTCTTCTCTGGCTGACAAGTTCATCATCTCTGGTAGCTCTCTGCACATTGTACCCAGGACACCGTAAAAAAAACAGGTAAAAGGCCTCCTCCATCCTTGCACGCAGAAATATGGAACACCATTGCAGTACCAATCAGGACTGCCCCAACCTTGCTCCAATTTATAAAAGAGCTAAAGAGACACCTCATTATATAGAACTACATTACAATTCAGTAGCAGTCCACTTCCGTCCAAGGAACCCTTGTGCCTCTCCAACCACTTGTTGACTATGTCACTGTCTTTGACCCTGTGCAGAGCGCTTGCCTTTTTTGCTAGAATTGAAGTATGCAAGTACCCCATTCATAAATACATACATACATGCTTGATTAGAATGTCACGTTTTACTTTTGGCTTACCGCCCAGATCAGATGGGTATGGCATGTGGCCTTGGTTCTTGCAAGTCCTACTCTGGCCAAGGTAGGGGCGACCCCTTCCGGTAGCCACGGTGCTGCTGACAGTAGTATGCCACCACAGTCCGTGCCCTCCAGAAGGAGTCCCAGAGGAAAAACCCCAAAGGGAAAAAACCTCTTAGACAGGAACTCCCTAGAACAGAAAGGAGGACACAAGCGAATCAGAACTTTGATGCCTGGAAAATCGCTGGAAGACCGAGAAAAAAACATTAGCAAAAACTGGAGTCCAAAAGACCAGCCGGAGCGTGACCACCACAGGAGAAGTGTTGCAACGCAAAGGGAAGAAGAATCTATCCCCTTATATACCTCTTGACAGAAAGTGACATGCAAGAAGAAATAGGACTGCCATCTTGGATTGAAAAAGGGGCTATGGAACAATATAGGAAAAGACACCATTATAGTAAGGGGAACAGATGCATGCAGGGAAGGTGAAGGAGAATGGTATGCTGGGAAAGAGAAATCATGGCTCCTCTAGGAAGAAATAGGAAAAAAGAGAAGGCCCTAGAATGGGGCACCAGGTAAGTGAGAGGACCGAGGGGGAGCGCGGGCACCCCGCGACAACACCCTCGCCACACATTATACGCGGTGTGGACGGACGCCCAATCCTGGGTCTCCGGCCTCGCTGTGGCAAAGCAAACAGAGTGTGGCCAGAAGAAAGGGCCACTGCGGGCCCCGCGATTCGGAAAACGGACTGCGACCCCTACCATAGCCTGAGCGGGAGATGCCACAGAGGCCTGCGGCATGACATAGAAAGGATACAATTTATTTTATTTGAGAGATTTACTATTGCTGTAAGTACAGTAACCACTACCATTCTGAATGGCACTCACTTTAATGGAGCGCAGGATCAGGAAAAGCTGAGACTGCCCACTAGAACGTGGAGCAGTGAGCAGATTATAAACAGAATCACGCAGCTGGTACTTGAACCTGCTGAGTTGCCTCACCAACATTATGCCTTCTGACCACTAACTCTTAAGGATTCTATCTCACAAGATTAGCCCTATGGATAATTATATACTAGCAATTGGAAGCAATAGCTTGCTATTCCAGTCCTGCACTTTCATTGAGCAGCCCATTGCATCTTGGGAGTTGCTGGCATGGTTTGCCACAGTTGGTCTAAAGTTGTAGATTGTAGTGGGTCATGAGTCATCACACAGAGGCAACCATTTCGACATATTTATAAAATCTTTAATTTACCATTAGAAAGTGGCAGGCGGTAAATCTAGAATGGTTAATACAAAAAAAAAAAAAAAAGAATGTGTGCGATGCTGCACAATGAAAAAAAGAACCAAATAGCGCGGTGGTAGTGTGAAGTGACTAGGTCCTCACCAAAGCAATTTCAATTTAAATAAATAAAAGGGAAGGGCTGGGGGAGCAGCAATAAAGCAGGGGAGATAAAGGGAGTTCGAGTTACCAGACAGCATAGTAGCAGGAATGTAAGGTTGAAAGAGGTGGTGGGGAGAAAGCAGAAAATGAAAAGTACCCCCATTGAGAGTGAAAAGGAAAATAAAAAAATAGTTCCCTCGTGTCAGCACTGCAGTGGACGGAGACAGCTCACTGAATCAAAAAGAAGTGAGAGGGTGGGGAAAAACAAGAATAGGAAGGAAGAGCGGGGGACTGAGATAGACAAGAAAAACATCCAATAAAGAGCAAAGGTCTGGCACAAAGCCCTCTCTAGGTATTGTTAACAAAAGGTCTTCCCTACACCCACAGCTAAAGCTAGCAGAAGGAAAAAAACTCAAAAGTAACACTTTCTAGTGAGTCATATACTGCTGGAGCATCCCAAATGTTTTGAAGTTAGGGGACCCATTTTTTCACTCCTCGATGTGCAATCTGAGGAAATCCACCTGTCTTTCAGGTGAAAGTGCATTTTTATTTGTCATCTAACAAACCAAATCATCTACGAATGACTCCGTTTCTTGATATGCACCAGGCATGTCTATTCACTGGATCATTCGCTCCCTGCTACCATCTAAGATACAGTATTTTAATCGGAAATGCATTTGAACCGTATCCTTGTTCTTTCGTCTCTGTTCAGCATTATGTTGAACGAAGGCCGTCTGGGTTTGAATTTTATAAACACATTACTTAAATGCACAAACGCTTTTTGTCATTTAATACTTAAGAGTTTATTACAGCCTCACGATACGATTCTACTTCGAGTAAAAGAATTGATTGACAATTTTAAGCAAAACATATACAAACAATGGCAAAGCTAATAGGTCTTGCCTCTGAGTGTCATTGCCTTTTTGCGATGCTGTACAACACCTGCAAGATGCTGTGCAGAATGTCCAAAGGAAAAAAAGTGAAAAAGGCACCATGGCACAGTTGTAGCAGCCAAATAATTTTGCAAACGTATATGCATGATGACGTGTTCACGTATTTCATTATGCCTGTGTGGCTGCCTACAATGTGATGCGGGCTCCATTTTTATATTTACTGGTGCGAGATGGATTGATAAATAAAAATAAAACATCAAGAAATATTCTTCTTTAAGCAAGAGTACTGCCTGGTTCTCCCCTCAAAACATAACAAAATAAATTATTAAAAAAGGCAGTGTGTGTGAGGGTGGTGGAGGTGACAGTGACACAGCTTGACACATGAGGGAGACAGCAACATGGAGAGAAGGAGGTTGGGTACTTGGAAGGAAAAAAGCACATGAAGGAGTGAGCTGGAAAACACATGCATTCTCATGGAGTGCCTAAGGGCAAACAAAAAAAAGTAGTGTAAGCAAAGAAGTCAGCCAATCAGAGAGGTGGCAAAGAGGCTATGCCCCAGGTGAGGCAAAAACACCAGCTGGACCAAAGAAAGCCATCGAATAAGAAGCAAGCAAATGACAGTGACAGCAAAGTCTAACAATGGTACGTAAAAAAAATGATGCTAATGTAGTGCAAGGAGCCACAAGGGGCTTGTAAATATGCCCCTTAGCTCCTAAAATAAGCATAGAACAGTATATCGGGCTGTATTCATTAAACCTGTTCGCATTTGTCTGGAGTAGCCTTCGATGTATATTTGATTCAAACCACTGTACTTACAGTCACAGTTTGTAATGCAACGCGACCAACAGTAAATGAATGAAAAGTTTATTTTTTCTCCCCGTTATGGCTCCAGGGACTTGACTCAGCCATACTGATACGCAGCTGATGCTAACATCAACCTCCAAAAGACACCAGGAATGTGCAGGGAGCATCAGAACAGCAGGCAAAGCAAAGCTTCAGTGATGGTGCAAAGGGAAAGCGGAGGCCAAGAGGACAGGAAAAAACAGCAGCTTGGCTGCAGCACACGACATGTTTCACCTGGGGGATAGTTTTAAATTAACTGTGGTCTCCTTCCCTCCGCAACAATTTCTTCATAGGCTTGTGATTTTTAGGGCGAGTACAAAGCGCTTCGTCCCCTGTAGTAATCTCTCTTTGGGCTTCCAACCACACCCATGTCATGTCAGTCACTTTCATTCGTTCGTGGGCTTGCCTTTTAAAATCTGCTTGCTTTCATTTGTGAAAGGCATGCATACGTCATGCCTTTTCGGATGTTTAGCCCACCTACACAGCACCGGTAAACTACTAAAAACATACGAGGCTCGATGTTTTCAGCAAGGTTTCCGAACTACTTTATCTGTGTATTTTCCACACAGCGCTGAGTTTTACATAGCACAATCGCGCTCGGTCTTTCTGTTTTCAAATTCAGCACGATCGTGCTGTGTTCTTTTTTCTTTTAATTTGTGTGACAAGAAAAGTCCGGTTAGGAGTTTACAACACTAATAGCTCTAACTCGAGCAAATGCAAGGCCTGTTGCATTGTAAATGCTTGTTTTTATTGAAGTCATTCATTAGGCAGATTTCTAACCTCTGTTGAGTCCACAGTTAATTCAGGTATTCTACATTTATCTCTCAGTGAGCAAAATAGTGTGGGATGTTGCTAAGTATAGATATGTTGACGTTTTAGTTTGAGCCAAGTTCCGTTGTGTGTTTTTTAGTATTATTTCCATCTGCATAACAATTAAAAATTTTAACAATGACTAATGCCCACTTCAGAGGGTATTAACTGTTGCTATTTGCTTGTCATAAAATTACGGGCCAGGTTTAAGAAAAGTGGCAATACACTGCATGTAGTGCCACTTTTCTTGTGGCTCCTTGCACCCCTCCACCACCGCCACCATGTGTGCGCTATATTTAAAATATGGCACACCATGGCGCAGGGTAGGGAGCAGTAGTGTCCGAATTTCTGACGTTAATGATGTATTGTTCTGGGTTAGCGCCAACATTTTTACGCTAACCGTGAACACATAGGTGCCCATTGACAACAATGGCATGCCTCCTTTTAACGCCAGCTCTGCGGAGGCGTTAAAAATGCAGAAAAAAATGATGCAAAGAAATCTTTTAGATTTATTTGCGCCATTTTTTCGGCCTCCCTAACGGGGGAACACCTCCCTTGTACAACGTTATGCCTGGCACAGGCATAATGTGATGCAAGGGGTTACAAAGTGGCGCAGTGCATGCATTGCCCCACTTGTAAATTTGGCGCAGTGATTTTGGCCTCGTTGGGGCACGTTAGCATAAAAAACGATGCTAATGTGGCGCAAGGAGGTGCAAGGGGTCTTAAATATGCCTCTATGTGTCCGAGCAGAAATCTACATCGTGTAGTGAGGGGATAACAAATACTCGGTGTTGATGGGTCTTTAAGATGGCGAGGCTTTTGAAGTGTATTGAAATAAATGTTAACACACATCTACGAATATATACTTAAGAGGGATACCAGTAGGATAAACTCTTCAAGACAATTATGGAGATGCAAAAAATCGCGGCTTCTGCTTGGGAGGTGGTAGGTGTCCACCTCTTGCACTAGGATGATTTATGTGAAAGATGCAGCGTGGGCCCCTTATTGACATAAGCTTAAAAAGGTGCTGACAAGGAGCAGGTCTTCAGCTTGCCTTACCTGCTGGTCTATTCCAACAGCATTCCAGCCTCCATGCCCGGGGACAGCCTTAAACAAGCCCTGCAAATACCTTCCTTTTGAAGGGCTCCTGGGTGGCCATTGTGCAGGACATCTTAAAATAAACACAAGCGTCGACTTTCCCCTTGTTGCCCTCTGGTTGTTTCTGTTTGTGTGCACTTTTCTGAACCTGAAGATAAAGTGTGTGATGAGGGGAAAAACAATACTGAGAGGTAGTCCCTGACCTGGGCAGATAATAGGATGGCTTCGATAGTTATTTTTCAGAGCTCAATTCCCAAAGCTCCAACTTTAAAACCGCCTGATGTAGGGATATATGTCTAAAAAGAGAGCATATTTATTCGTATTTGGAGATTCCCAAAGAATAGCAGTCATACCTCAGGAATTATGCGACCATTGTTGATGTTCTGAAGTAAGCTGATGTGTAAATTCTATCCATGCAGATTTTCCACCAAGAGGCACCATCAGTGTATAAATGTGCATTAGCACTTGTAACTTTATTTTGGTTTTTTTCTTTATAGAAAAATAATTTTTCCTATAAAGAAACTCTTTTACCTACTAGTCCATCAAATATCTCCTTACCATTTCCAAACAAAATGGAATTTTCTCCTTTTATTCAACTTTCAGGTGTGGGAAAATACTTGCAATAGATTTGTGATTTCCCGTAAACTTACACATTTATACCCATGTAGCTAATTTAGGGCCTGATTACGACCTTGGCGGATGGGATACTCCGTCACAAACGTGACGCATATCCCATCCGCCGTACTACAAGTTCCATTATATCCTATGGAACATGTAAAACGGCGGGCGTGATATCCATCACATTTGTGACGGAGTATCCCATCCACCAAGGTCGTAATCAGGCCCTTAGTGTCCAACCCAAGGGATGTTGAATCTACAGCCATCAGATGAAACAAATGCATCTGAAAGACTTTACATGGAGATCACAATGGAAGATTTTCCCAACCATATTGTCCGTAATACTGCGCAGCCTGAAAACAAAGCACGATACTTGGAAAATGCAGCCAGGGACACCTATATATCAGATTACTGTGGGTAGTACTCCCCGTAGACACTGAGGATATTAAACATCTGATTCTTGCTTTCATTAATCAGGAGATCCTGGGGAATAATTCTAAGGATCCAGTGACTGTGACCAAAGTAATGAGATTGCCTACAAGGACTTCAGTGGGATGCGGTAGACTGCTGTTCGAGCTTGTGATGACGCAGAAAAAGAGGGTCTTACATATATCCACATATCATGTAACCAAAATCGTATAATGTAGTGTGATTTTAGTAAAGAAAATAATGTACGGGGGAAATTGTGCCCTCGGAGTAGTTTGCCAATATTATAAACGTGCTTTATTAATCATGAAGAATTGAAAAATGTAGTAATCCGTCATAATTGCAAATGTGTGCCATGATTTCTTATTGAAAACTGTTTGTGCTTAGCTTAAATTTAGTAGAGGCTTTGGCCTAGTTGCCTGGTCTCAAATACTAACTGCGTGGCTTTCCCTTGAACTAATGTAACATATATTCTCGTTTAAAGTTGTATTTTTCCAGTAGAGATGACTAATAAACTTATCTCCAAGGTTTCGTACTAGGCCAGTTTCATCCCCTTTGAAGCAAGGTCAGTCTCTGCAGGTGCGGACAAAGGAGGTACAGATATCAAAATAATTGGCAAGCCATGTTACAACTTGTGTTCCAAGGCTAAAAGGACAATGTATGCATAGATGAGTACTAGTAGAAAGACATTTTTCATTGGTCAATTTGAAGCCACCTTATGAACCCTCCAATGGAAGACCCTGCAGAATTTGGAATGTTTCTTACTTAAACCCACTGGACAAAGAGAAGTCAGCCATTTTCCTTGATGTCACCTTTGAAGCCAAATGCCAGACGCCATCTTAGACGATATCCCGATGCCCTTTTCTCTATTACTGAGAAAGAGACTTTGAGAATTCTCACCCTAGAGACTTTAACTTTAAATTGCCCCATCTTGCCTATGCAGTAACTTTGCCCATTCTCCTTGCTGCTGCAAGGAAACTTGCCCTTAACTTTGCCCCTTTGAAATTCTGCCCCATGCTGGTCGAACCGGTACCTGAAGGATGAAGACTTTCTTGAATGCTGAATGTAATTGGTAATTATGAAAGGATAATTGTATTATGCATTGTGTTTTTGTTCCTTTTAGGTACCAACTGCTATTTTGATACGGCCCGAGCTAGAAGTTTTCCAAATTTGTGTTGACTAAATTCGTTTTGCATGAAGCCCCACATGCTAATGCTAATTAGAGGTTAGTCGAGGTATGAACTTGATGCACCATGCTGAATTGAAATCTTGTCATGCTGACCGATGTATGAAATTAGTCAAAATCAGTTGCTTATATTAGTGATTTGTATCGCAATAACTGAATGTACTATTATTCAGATATTTCGTAGATTGCGTTTCTTCAGCCGCTATGGACAGCTAGTAATGTTCGTATACATATATGATTTGGTTTTGAGACTTATATACTGTACATTGTGCTAGCTTTGTTAATATAGGGAAATAAATTAACTAACTTTTAATAAACCGGTGTGGCTATTCATGACTGAAAGGTCATGGCGCGTCGAATTACCAACTGTTATTGATTCCTAACGAGTTATTTTGATTCATTAACTGAGTATTGACTATCGACTACAATAGTTATTGATTATTGATTTAAGTGACCCGACTATTCAAGAATGAAGAGAGCCCAACTCGGCTAAAAGGTTCACTGACCTCCAACGTGTCCATGTACAGGTAATCTATAAGGGCTGGACGCGTTATCACTTGCATATGTGTATGAGCAGTATCACAAACTACGTCCTTACCAGTAAGCCGTAATAGTGTATATATTCTCAGACTTGGCCACATTTCATAACTCAAGAGACAATAGATGCAAACTAACAGAAAAGATATGACTGCAAGATGCATGGAAGACTCCTTGTGGTTCTTGTTCAAGCTAAGAGTGAAGCTTGGGAAGAATTATATTTTCACACACCCATCCACAGCAAGAGTTTCTTGAATCACATCGTCAACAAGCCAGTGATGATGCAGTCATAACATGCTTGCAGTATCCATCCCTGTGACTGTCCCATATGTAGTAATTGCAGATCTGCTTGCATTCATTCCTCTTTAGATTTGACATGTTTTGGCACTTGTGTTACATTCTCAAAGGGGTTTGGTTTTACCTTCTTCAGCCACTGAATTCTGTGCAATGGGACTTTAAGTCATTGACTTGAGACACCAATAATCACTTCACTTGAATGTTTGTTTAATAGTCTGGAGGCTGATGGGAAGCATCACTAGACACTGTGAAAGTCTGTCAAGGTTCCTTCTTGACTGCTCGAAGAAAGTGAGACCTAGTAGCCATAGTGTGACCCTGCACTTAGTAGTACAAGTGAAAGGTGGTAAGCATCTCCTTTAGAGGGTCCCAGATAGGAGCAAAAAACTCATGATCCTGGGGCAATTTTTTAACTCATGATTGAAGATGAAGAATCTTGGAGAAGAAGGTAAGCCAGGCACCAAACTCTTCTTGACACCAGGGAAAGGAAAGGAGCCTAAACAGGACTCCAAAAAAGAAAACTCAAGGGACTTCTGACTGCAAAAAACAAAACGCAGGGACAAAAATGTAAGCAAATGGCTGATGAACATGATGAATAATAAGGGAGCAAATTTGTTGCAATACATTTGTCACTGAATTAATGCCTCCTTTTATATGACTCAAACAGGAACTGAGATCACAGGAAAAGGCTCAACTTCATCTTCAAGTGGGAACCTCATGCAGCAATTCTTACACAGACCATCAAATTGGAAAGGGTACTTCATAAGGCTTGGCCACTGTCTTTTTGCTAACACATGGCCCTAACAAGGTTTAAATAAAGGAAACCCAAGTTTGAAATTATTCTTCTGATGCAGGAGTCTGCAGACCAACTGGCACCCTTCCCTGCCCATGCTCGATACAAGTCATGGAGCACCCTCTGGGTGACTGTAATTACGGAATCACAGGCACATTTTAGGCCACAACGGTGCCCAGCAGTGCACCGATTGTGGGGTTCAGGTAAGTGCTGCTTGACTGAGTAATAAGCACATGGCCATATTTACTATACCTTCACACAGGGCAGCAAGCAATGTTGCTACGCTGCGTTTCCACGATTCCTTCCTGCACAAAAAACGTCTTGAGACATTTCCCTCTTTCTATCTGTGCTGCAATTTGCAGCACACATAGAGGAAATAACAAGGAGAAAAAAGAGGTTTCTCCTCGTTATGCCATCCTCTGAGAGGTGTAGCAATTCCATGCAATCTCAGTTTTACAAACCTTTGTTAATTGGGGTTTGCATGAAATCCATGAATGGACGCTCATGTTCCACCCATAGAATGCTTCCCAGAATTAAATGTAACACAGTGCAGAACAAACCACTGAATTGTGTTACAATTTCTTTACAAAGCCAGGCAAGGCGATGCAAACGGCCCCTGGCATGGCTTTCTAATTATCTACTAGCATTTTGCATCATTGATGTGCCATAAAAGTGGTGCAACCATGATGCAAAATGTTAGTAAATATGGCCTGCAGTTTTGGTCTTAACACTGGCCATCCCAGGTAAGCTCCTGGCGTAGTTGTAACCGCTAGATAACTCTATATGCTTGCCCATTACCATGTGAGGTCTTTAACCATCACTTCATAATTTTTGTTCTTCCAGGAATTCCTTGGGAATGTTACATTTTTTCATCTCCCAAAGATCCTTAATTTACCCAGACCATCTTAGTAAGAGCAGTCCTGATGCTTCATCATGTGCTTAATTTGTACAAGAATGAGTCCTGGTGCCCAAATCTCTACTCAGAAGCGAGCACCAGTGCTATTGAGTGTCAGCATGCAGAAGACCAAGGCTGTGTAGTCTTAAATCCACCTCAGGCCTCCTTAATCCACTACCAGACATTCCCTACCCCTTTATCTCACTTTTGCAGGTTACTTCTTTTTGCCCTTGTGACTGTTTTTAGGTCTTTCTTTTCCTCCTTCTTTGCACTTTGTTATTCTCTCTCCTGCTCTTGGTAAATGTCTGATGCAGAAAAAGAAATGTGGGTCCCCGAAAATGAGTGCCAGTGGGCAGTACCTGCACCCACCGGCTCAAATCAAGCACTGCGCACTGCTTATACCATATCATGGGATCTACCTTTATCATGAACAAAACATTACTTAATCCCCTCAAATTCTATTAGCATCTGGATTGAGATGTATATAGCCGCAGTCAATCTTAAAGCTCCTGTTGCATTAACATTACACCTAACATTAAAGTAACATTTAATTAACAGTACATATGGCCTGTAAAGGGAACTATACGTCTCCATTCTGAAGTAGCTGGTTCACACTCAGCTACCCAGGCTGTTCTGATTTCTTTTATAGAGGGGTGTAGTGTGGGGAATGCCTCCAGAGTCTCCAACACCAAACAAAATAAAGTGAATCATAAAACGGGCTCATCAGGCACAGGAAGCGAAGCCGGACGCAGGAAGCGAAGCCAAAGAAAGCGTCTGGGCGAAAGGAGACCTTCTGTAAACGTGCTTCTGCTCTGTGCTGAAGCCTGTTAATGGGCCTTAGAGTATCCAGTAATCCGAGGTCAGCCCCACTCCTGGTACCAAATTGTAGTGTGGGGAAAAAACGACCTCGGACACAGAAAGGTAAATAATGCAGATAGTTGTTTAATCCAATCCAGGGAAGACCCACGACAGAAACTGCTGCCTCCAGCTCTGGGAACAACGGTCAACTGTCCGTCATCACCGAAGCTCCAGAACCCCGCATCCCACCAATGAAAAGAGATTCTAATATTACAATAGCAAAAGCACCTTAAAGAACCTTAGTACAGTCTACATCAATACATCACCTATTACAAGGGGGAAGCTTAATCAGCCAAAGAAAGATAGAAAAAAAGTTAATTAAAATGTTTCTGCTTTTGTTTGGCTGACTGGACCTCCCTCTTACCAAATGCCAGCGGAAGAGTCTGGACACCCATGCTGGAAGTAGCTGCTCCAGGACAGGCTGGGGGCGGCGGGTGACTGGATACCATTTTTATCTAATTACTCAAGAAAAAGCAGCTCTGGTAGTGCTCTTTATTTTTGGCGTTGGATTTTTAAGGCGCTAATAGCCTTATTAACTTTATGTGCAGGTCCATAACAGCTGTTAATTATTGACCATCTTTGTTACATGCTCTTGCCTGTGGCTGTTGGAAAGGTAATTAACTGCAATTATTGCCCGCACCTGACGGTAATTACTGTGTCTGCCTTTCTTATCAGTTCACACCTGAAGCAATATTTCGTTTGGACCCTGCCAGCACCAAGATACCCTCATAGGTGACAAGAAGCGCTCTACAAATCTACTGATTGGTTGACTGATTGATTGTTTTGCCTTATGTTTTTTGTGAGATTCTGCAGGGGTGAGCAGCTCTCGTTTCCTTATGTGAGGATTTTACAGCTGATACAGCATTCAGACTAGCAGCCTGTACATTGTGTAGCTTTAGCAATGAGCCATGAAGATTTACTGCAATGTCCTATAGGATAACAGCACTTTTAGGAGCTGGGCAACCACAGTAATGCTTAGGGTTATAGAGGTCTGTGAAGCAGAATCAACCATGGTAAACTGAGAACTGGTACATTTAGCATAAGCAGTAGGAGCTGAATGCCAATATAGCATATTGACAAGGTCATACCCTCACAGTTAGCTCCCTGGTGCATTATCAGTTTTATGACGTCTAGTTCCTCGGTTCATCCTTAATTTCATGTGTGTACCACAATGATATTTATTGATAATGCAGACGATGGGCCAGTGTAAGATGACTGTACTGCGGATTTCAAGAAAAGCACATCATACTCTTGTGGCTGGAGCTCTTCTGCTCAAGACTGGCTTTAGGGCTGTGCTACCAGTGTTGTCACACCGGGCGCTGACCTGGATGGGGGGCACTGTGTTTAGCAATAATTCACGAAACAAGCAATTTAAAAGCACCTGCTACAGAGTTACTTGTGCTTCCAGCTTTCAGGAAGCAATAAAAATGTCAAGGTAACTCTTGTGATTAATGTTCATGTTAGTGAGAGAGCAATGGCGTTTTGTTCAGTGGCAGCTTTGACTCACCACAAGGTAGTGCAGAGGGTTAATGTGTCTGCTGCAAAGAACAGATCTGTATTTTATGTGGATAGTTGAGTGAATTGGTGAAGCCAGCCTTTACCTGTGCTTTAAAAGAAATTAAATGTATGAGAGAGGGGGCTATGTAGAGAAGGAGGGGCACCTTTGCCAGGTGGTATGGAGGGAATCCTAGGAGGTGGTCATGGGATGGGGTGGCGCCAAAAAAAGATTGTCGCACAGGGCGTCACCAGCGCTCAAGCTGGCCCTGTTCTGCACCTGTGGGGCAGCAGCACAAGCACCACTGATGAGGAGAAACAACAACAAAGGGAAAACAGACAAAGGGGACATAGAAAATGTGGAACAAAGAAGAGAAGAGAAGGAATGAGAAAGGAAAGGTTAGGTGCGCAAACACGAAAATGGAGGCAACACAAAATAAATTCAGATGTAGAAGAAGAGCAACTGACGCAGAGAAGAAAAAGTAAAGATAAAAAGACAGACTCTGAATACTATGGCCCATATTTATACTTCCTTTGCGACGGATTATCGTAACTTGTTTTACGCTAATTCAGCGCACATTTAACACCATATTTATACTTTGACGCCAGACCCGTCTAACGTCGAAATATCCTAGTGTGCTCCATTTTCTAGATGCGTGATACCGCATTGCGTCAATGAGATGCAAGGTAAATGTTCCCGTCCAGAAAATGACTTAAACCCCCATGCGTTATATTTATCCAACACACAGCAACCCTGTAGGACACCCAACACATACACCACTACATTGACACATGGCCAGGAAGACACAGAGGTGTGACACTGGTAGTCATGTTTGCTATCCTGACCAATGGGATCCACACCTATGGACAAATGACAGATGCAAATAACAAGAGATGCCACTCTAGAGCCACAAGGGACCAATTTAAAACCGTACAGTGACAATGGCATGGCCTTAACTGGCAGTACAACTTGGAAGATTAACCAGTCAATATCACAGAACACCACAGTCAATCCCACACCCTTCCAAGCAATACGTCCTGTGTAAGGGGTGTGTAATGTGTGTTGTTGCAGGTCAAACACCATGAGACACATAGCATCACTCAAATGAAGGTGACAAGGAATTTTTGAGGCAGTACCAACATCTCACATCACTCCTGGGGTGACATTGCCAGCGGACTGTGCTGTGAAAACATGTTGATGTGGCACTAATGCAAAGTGCACACTGCTACACATACTGAATGAGACAAATCTCCATATACATAACAGATGTACAGGGAGATGGACCTTCCTACACTAAAGCCTTCACCCGCACAGCCAAGTTAGCCACCTCACCTGGAGCAAGTTCAGTAGTGTATGTGCACGGTTGCACATGAGCCAACTGGATGAGGGAACAAAAACAGGTTTGCATAGAACCTGTCACACATGGGATAATTGTGCATTGTCAATACTGAACACTTCAGTGCTGTCAACTTATGGAGATGTGTTGTGCATTGTCACCTAGGCAATTCAAAGGGCCTCACTGTTGCATTTCACCTGCAATTACATATGTCTAATTGGATGGGATGTCCAGGGCATGTAGTGCAACCATGTTACCACCACAGTGGAATCTATTGTGTGTGTGGAAGTATCATGTCACCTCCAGTGAATGCATACGGACACATCTTTCTCACTACATAATGCATGGGAGATACACACTGAACTGCAAGTTTATAAATATACCACAGATATTAGGTCAATTAGCCAAACACCAGTTTTGCTAGTCAAACAACCCATTGCAGAAAGAACATCACAGAAGCCTAGGATCCCACACAATACCACAAACACATATGAGTCACAGACGACACAAGATAACAACTGCCATGCAAAGTAACATTCCCAGTGCAACCAACAACAAAATACTTACTTTTCTCTTTCAGCTGATCAGGGTTACGGGATCCAGCCATGGATCATGACCCTATTTGCCAACCCAAGCACAGCAGCAGAGCGTGTCTATAATGAGGCACATCGTAGGACACGCACCATAGTTAAATGGAATTTTAGCATCCTGAAGTCCAGATTCAGGTGCCTGGAGTTCTCCGGAGGCAGCCTCCTATATTCCCCAGAAATGGTCTGCAAGATCATTTTGACCTGTGCCATCCTGCACAACATTTGTGTTAGGAGGAACATTCCCCTACATGGACCTGAACAACAACTGCCTGAAGAGGAGGAGGAAGAGGATGCTGTCTGGGAAAATGAGGGGGAACATCCCAACACAGCTGCAGGAATGCGTCACAGACAGCAGATCGTATACATTTTTTTCCAACTGTAGTCACTATCACCACTTTGTTATGATATGGAATTAAACACCTCACTTCATCACTCAATCATGCTCTGGGTAATTATTTATGCATCACATGATCTCTAGGAATCCAATTAGAGTTTTGCCTCATGGAGCATTGCAGAAAGACACATTTGCATACTTCAGATGCCACATCACATTTGATGGGTATGAATGTACAGCAAACATCACACACAGTTTTTATGAAATACATGCTGTTATTTCACATTTCAAGGTCAATTTCATAGGACCACAGCTATGAGACACATCCATGTTGCCAACATGGTCCATTGCAGCATATGACACCCAACTAAGACACCATCAATCATAAGGTAAAAAAGTGCATCATACATGAGGCAGTGAATGTGCAATTGCATCGGTAAAGGAATGTATGACCAGACCCTTGACAGCAGTAAGTGTGACATCAGCTATCTCTGCAAGAAGCATGTGTCACAAGAAGTGCATCAAACCTGAAAATGGATAGCACAAGTGCCCCAGGTATGACAAGCATTGCTCGCAAAACATGCCCTGCGCAGTCCATCCCAGGTAATAAGTCCTGCCATGTTTTAAGTCTCTTCCCACCCTTCTCTAGGGGGCGCTGTAAATGGACTATCTGTACCCCAAGAATCATCATCTACACTCACCCAGACTCCCATTCTGACTCCTGTGTGCTTCCCTCTTCAGTATGGCATGCCATAGGTTTAGTTCATCAGTCTGCATGGACTTCAGGTCCCATAATGCACTGCCTGGTAGTCCGTAAGGCCTTTAATTTGCTGTCCATTGCTTCCCATATGAAAGGTCCAGTTGGCCCCTTGCACTGGATTCTCAACTCCAGGACTTGTGAGAGACTGAAGGTGCACACACCTGTGAGCACTCTCATGCGGCCCAGCCATTTGACTCTGCCCTGCCCTTGCTGCTGCCAGGAACTGCTTAGAAGCTGAAATTTCCTGAATCCCCTTGTTCTGCATTGGAGTACAATTCATTTGTGTACTGGAGCCCTTGGGGGATTGTGTAACAGTGCAGAGTACACCGGAAACTGCTCTTTGTTCCCCACAATGTTGTTCCTGCTTGTCCCAGTCAGACTCTGCTCAGTGTGAATTTGCCTTGTTCATGTTTGTTTCTGACAGAGCCTGAATCCTGTTGACGCATATGCATAAAAAATGGACTCATATGCATCACAAAATGACGCATATGCATGAAAAAATTATGCATATGCATTAAAAAATGCAGCTCACGCACATTATACATCAATTGGTCCCAGGCGTTAAGTCTACCAGTGCACCCCACGCATGCAGATATCCATTGAAAATGTATTGATCCATGAATGCGTGGGATTTTAATGCATATGCGTCAAAAAATATTGATGCAAACCCCGTAAGCGTCAAACATTTCCACGCAAGACAAAAAACGGGCCGCAAATTAGACAGGAAGTGATGTAAAAGGATATCCTGTTTGCATAAATGGTACAGTGGGTGTACTTTCACTTTCACTTTCACTTTGCAGTCTGTGATTATTCTAGACTTTGTGGCAGTGTTTTGACTTGTCTCTCTGTGAATATTGTGAATTTGTCTCCTGTGTGCTCCTCATATTGGCTTTTGGTGTTTGGTAAGTGTCTTTTGTACCCTGTGTAAGTGTATTTGTGTCATTTATTGTATTTAGATTTATCTTTGTACTGTTGGGAGTCTGTTTGTGGGTAGTATTAGTTGGGGTAGTGTTGGGCTGTCTGTGGGTTGGATAAGTTTCCTTTTTTCTACCTCCTTTCCCTGTTTTTCCCTCTTTACTTTTGATTGATAGTTTTGGTGTGATGTCGGGAACGCCACGGCTGGGGCGAATGGATGAGGAGGAGCTAGGGGCATTTGTGTGGCTGGTGTGCCACTTCCTCCCCCTGATGTTGGAGGCTGAGGGCCATGGGATACAGAGGTATCACACGGAGGCAAGAAGGCTGAGGTGGGCAAAGGTACTGTTCCACCTGAGGCGCATTTTCAACACCCAACGCAACAATCATCAGCTGAAGGATTGCTGGCCTGACCTGGTTATCACAAAACAGGGTTATCTTGTGGACTTTTCGGAGTAGGCATTGAAATCCCATCATTGAGTAGCATGGCCCAACGACATTTTTTGCTTGGGCACAATTGCTGGGACTGAGCTAGTGCAGTTACCATCTGTGTCACTTTGGGGCTAACCCATTTCCGAAAGTGAAAGGGTCAGCATGGGATCCCTGCTCTTTGTGAATGCATGGTCACAAACTATTTTTGAGCATGATGTTGTGCAAGGGCCCACTGACTGCTTCCATACTATTTTAGTGAGGAAATAGGTTGTTATTTTACTTTGGGTACACCCCTGCTGAAATATTGCAGCATTTCTACAAATGTAAACTTCTCAGTATGAAGGCAGTCACAGACATGGTGGTCTGCTGAGATCAGCAGGCCAGCATTCCTGTGAGTGCCGCCATTCCCAAGGGGTTTCAAATAGAGACCTACCTCATCATGATTGCAGAAGTAGGATATTTGATACCCCTTTTTTTATTAGCGGACAGTATCAGTTCGGGTGTACTACCACTGATCACACAAGATGGCAATTCTAAGTTGCTGATTCTGGCAATGTGTGATTTACAATACCTGATATAGGAACACAGGGCCCAGAGTAACACATTTCAGGTGTAATTACTACACCTGTGCCCATGTATTCTGTCAAAGATGATCAACTAAGACACTGTCAGCATACATAATTTTGCTGTTTTGAATCAGAAAAGTGGCCAATCCAGGTTTAGCGTAACATTATCATCAAGTAACACACAGGATCCCTGCCATCATGTTGTCATAGGGGGCATATACGGCTTAGGGTACACTGCCAATGAGCGACCCTTGACCCCAGGGTAGGTCGCTCCCCCGTCCTCACAGCGCCACCAGACCTGTGTGCCTTCTCCCTTTTGCTGTCTGCCCGCTTGGTTTTGCCTGTGTGTGCCCTTTGCTATCTGCTTGTTGTGATCGCGCTCCCCTCTCTCCGTGTACCCCGAGTGTGTGCCCTTTGCTGTCTGCCTGCTTGGTTTTGCCTGTGTGTGCCCCTCGCTGCCTGCTTGTTGTGATCGCGCTCCCCTCTCTCCGTGTACCCCGAGTGTGTGCCCTTTGCTGTCTGCCTGCTTGGTTTTGCCTGTGTGTGCCCCTCGCTGCCTGCTTGTTGTGATCGCGCTCCCCTTCTCTCCGTGTACCCCGAGTGCCTGCCTTCGCCGAGTGTCCCCGCCGTCCCCCCCGTCCTTCCGCCGCCTTTTCTCCTCGTTTTCCGCGTTTTTCCCCGTTTTTCGTACCTTTTTCGGTACTTTTTCGTTTATAGGCCTCCTCGCCATTCTCGAGGCTTCCCGCCGTTGCTTTTCCCGCTTTTTCACCTACCTGCCCACCTCCCACCTCCCAGCTAACCCCGCCTCCCCGGCTACCCCTTAAATGGCGGCCGCTGCATCTCGACCCACACCGACGACTCACTCCCCGACGCCGAACATCTCCACTTCACGATCCACAGCGACCCCAAGACCACCCTCAGAGGCACCCTCATGTACAGACCACCAGGACCCCGCGCCAAGTTCAGCGAAGACATCGCAGACTTTGTCAACCCTCACGCACTCTTGTCCACCGACTACATCCTCCTAGGAGACCTCAACTTTCACCTGGAGAACCTCACCGACAAAAACACCACCGCCCTACTGGACAACCTCGCCAACCTGGGACTGAAACAACTAGTCAACACACCCACCCACCACGCCGGACACACGCTCGACCCCATCTTCTCCTCCAGCAAACACATCACCGTCAGCCACGCCACCGAACTCACCTGGTCGGACCACAGCTGTGTCCACTTCAGCTTCAAGAAGACCACCGTGCTTCACCACACCCAGCAACCACCAAGAAGACACTGGAATCGTATCACCACTGAACAGCTCGCATCAACCCTCTCCCAGAACCAACCCACCAGCACCACCGACCCAAACGAAGCTGCCAACAACCTCACAAGCATGATCTCTGACTGCGCCAACCTCCTGGCCCCCCTGAAGACTCAAGCCAACACCAACAACCACAAGAAAAACTCCTGGTTCACCCCCGACCTCAAGAACTCCAAGAAAGAATGCCGCGCCCGCGAGAAGGCGTGGCGCCTCAACCAGACCGAAGAGAACATGTCAGCTCTCAAGGACGCCACCCGCCAACATCACCAACACCTCCGCGCCGCACGAAAAACAGCCTACCGGAACAGACTTGACAACAACGCCCACAACAGCAAGGAACTATTTGGCATCGTCAAAGAGCTCTCCAACCCGGACGCAGAAAACAACCCTATTCCCCCCTCACAGGACCTCTGCGACTCCCTTGCAACCTTCTTCCACCACAAGATCATCGACATATACAACAGCTTCCCGACCGCCAACGCAAACCCCCACCCGGAACCCGCCACCGACATCACCACCATCCTCACCTGGAGCCCTACCACCACCAAGGAGACCACCCGCGTCATGAACTCGATCCACTCCGGATCCCCATCAGACCCCTGCCCGCACAACATCTACAACAAGGCCGACAACATCATCGCACCACACCTCCGAGACGTCATCAACGCCTCCCTCACCGCCGCCACCTTCCCGGAGAGCTGGAAACACGCAGAGCTCAACGCCCTCCTAAAGAAACCTACAGCAGACCCCACCGAACTCAAAAACTTCCAGCCCATCTCTCTCCTACCATTCCCCGCCAAAGTGATTGAGAAAATCGTCAACGCTCAACTCACCACCGCCCTGGAAACCAACGACTCCCTCGACCCCACACAGTTCGGTTTCAGGGCCAACCACAGCACCGAAACCGCCCTCATCGCAGCCACGGACGACATCCGAGCCCTGACCGACAAGGGAGAAACCGTGGCCCTCATACTCCTGGACCTCTCTGCAGCCTTCGACACGGTCTGCCACCGCACCCTGATACACCGCCTCAGCAACGCCGGCATCAGAGGCAAGGCCCTGGAATGGATCGTCTCCTTCCTCTCCGGAAGGACTCAGAGAGTCCGCCTGCCCCCCTTCAGATCCACAGCCACGGAGATCATCTGCGGCGTACCCCAAGGATCCTCCCTCAGCCCCACTCTCTTCAACGTCTACATGACCCCCCTGGCGAACATCGCACGCAAACACGGACTCGACCTCATATCCTACGCCGACGACACCCAGCTCATCTTATCCCTCACAAACAACCCCACCTCAGCTAGGACCAGACTACATGAAGGAATGAAGGAAGTAGCGAACTGGATGACAGACAGCCGGCTGAAACTGAACACAGATAAGACGGAGGTCCTCATCCTCCGCCCTACTCCCGCCGCATGGGACGACTCCTGGTGGCCCCCCGCCCTAGGCAGCACTCCCCAACCCACCGACCACGCACGCAACCTCGGCTTCATCCTGGACTCATCCTTCTCCATGACCAGACAGGTCAACTCGGTGACCTCGGCATGCTTCAACACCCTCCGCATGCTCCGCAAGATCTTCCGCTGGATCCCCACCGACACCAGGAAGACCGTCACCCACGCCCTCGTCACCAGCCGCCTGGACTACGGGAACACCCTATACGCCGGCATCACCACCAAGCTGCAGAGGAAACTACAACGGATCCAGAACGCTGCCGCACGACTCATCCTGGACATACCCCGCCACCACCACATTTCCGGACACCTGAAGAGACTTCATTGGCTCCCAGTCAACAAGAGGATCACCTTCCGACTCCTCACCCACGCACACAAAGCCCTCCACGACCTCGGACCCAAAATCATCAACAACCGCGTCTCCTTCTACACCCCTCCGCGCACTCTACGCTCGACCGGACAGGCCCTGGCAACCGTACCCCGCATCCGCAAAGCCACCGCCGGAGGAAGATCCTTCTCTTTCCTAGCAGCGAAAACCTGGAACTCTCTGCCCAGCCACCTTCGCGCCATACCTGACCACCTCTCCTTCAGAAGGCAGCTCAAGACCTGGCTCTTCGAGCACTGACCCCCCCCCCCCCCTCCAGCGCCTTGAGACCCATTATGGGTGAGTAGCGCGCTTTATAAATGCGATTGATTGATTGATTGAATGTGGCATATGCAACATACATACAACACTGGCACACTTATTATGAACCACTGAAAGCACAATACTTCCTGAAAGCAAATCAACCCGAATGACCATCGTACAGTTACTCATTGTCCCTTGATGCACAAACCACAACACCTGAGTCACTGGTATTGCAGTGCACCAGGAATGTGTCATTGCATGTGTCTCCCAATTACAAAAGATGAAATGGAGTACCATCTGGAATGTATTAAGCACAAAATTGAGTAATCATCTTTGGCACCACATGATTGTTAGGGCCAGTGCATGTGTGCATATGTGTGTCTATCACTCACTGGAGTGACAGTGTCAATGCATGTTTGCAGTGGTATGTCTGTTGGGTGTCTACATGCCTGATGTGCAGCTCTATCATATAAAATGTCACACACAGTGATTTGTTGTTCCAACTTTTGTACAGTGAGCAGACATTGAGCACATCTCACCCTTCCATGTTTTACAGGTGGACCAGCCCCCTACACAATAGGTGAAGTGGCTCGATTCCAGGACCCAGACATATCCAGTAAGTGTTAAAATGTTTGTCCTGTGTTGTGCTTGCAGCTGTTGTGTGATTGACTCCTGTGTGTTGGACTTATTGCAAGATATGATGAGCTGGCACGTGATCTGATATGTGACTTGACTGGAGGTTGACATAGTGTTCCATGGAAGAGTTAGACATTCACTGTCAGAGAGTCATATATTGGGAGTCGAGTGCTGCGCAATAGGCATGGGCAGGTAAACAAGGTGATTTATTGCCACATGTATGCCAAAAATTGATTTGGAGGTGGCCAGTGTCATAATTTAGTCAGCAAGTCCTACCCTAATTCACATAGAACAGTGATGTTTCAGTTTTACACACCAACTTGTGCATCCCTGTTATGTAATGAACATGTAAGACTCTATGGGTGACTGTCCAGCAGCATCTAGCCCCACATGTTGTACTCCATTTACGTGGCACTTTAATGAAATGTCCTGCAGGTCAAGGCCAGATAGGTGCTTGCATCAATGTGGTTGATTTAGGAAATGTGTCAGTGAGATCTGATGGTGATGGTTGTCCACAAATTGAAACATTAATGTAAATGTCATTGTCCAATGGTTGACTCAGTCCTAGTTGGCAGGCCTCCTTGCCTGTGATAGACTGACTAAATCCATGTACAGCTGGACAAAGATTCGTGGTTGTCCTTGACGGTTGAAAATATGTATTGCATGCCCACCCCCCCCCCGAGGCACAGGGTTAGGGGGAGAAAATATGTGTAGCTAGGTGTGATGGTCACAGTGTATATCATAGACATGTAATTCAAGCATTCATGTCTGCCAAACTACAATGCCCCCTTATGATTACCAACTGCATACCATCCTGCCAGTTCCATCTACTAATCACAGGTCTTGTGTGCCTTTAATTAGATCCAGAAGATAGGGATTAGTTGGCATGGCACATTTCGAGTAGTTGCAGCATTTGTTTTGTGACGAATGGCACTACAAATATGCACAGATCATTTAATTAAGTACACACCTTGTTGTGCATTGCTGTGCTGTTAGATAGTTGATGGGTAGGCTGCGTTGCCATGTCATTCCTCAGGGACATTCTATCATCTGTACTGTGATTTGGACTGCATGTGCTATTTGTGAAGAAGTGTTAGATTATCATCTGTACATTTATCACACAATGATGTCACTAATGTTTGCCTGTCTCTATTTTCACAGCTGTCCACATGAATGCACCTGAAATCCATGAATTTCAGAGGCGGGCAGTGCGGTACCAACACAACCTCAATGTGGAGGCTGTGATCCGTATGATGGCTAGGCGGTATCGTCATGAGAGAGCCACAGGGGCATGAAGGGCATTTGGCCAACGGGGGCCAGCATTGGCCACAACTGCTGCCACCACACCAACTCAAAGCACAGTGGGCACTGGGATGACAGCCACTCCAGCTGCTCCCTCAACCTCATCAGCACAAGGCCCAACAGCAGCACCTTCTGCTCCTCCACCTCCAACCATGGCATTAGCACCTGCTACATCAAGTGTTACGCAGACCACCACAGCTGGAGTAATGGACGTGGCAGATTTCCGAAGCCTCCAGCGTAACATGCAACGTATGTTGCGCCGCATGGACACTCTACAGCAGGAGGTGGCCCGCAACAGCAGGAGACTGCGAACGATAATGAAGATCCTGAGGAGGGCCAATCTTTGAAATTATTGATCCTCACCCCTAATTCCGTCCCCTCCCTCCTCTTTCCTCTTACTTTTGTTTTGTGGGTTTAGGGGGCTTAGTGTTAGGTTAGAGTAGGCTGTTAGTTTAGTTAGGATAAGTGTGTTAGGGGGTGGAGGAGTTATATTATTACATGTTTGTTTGTGGGTGGGTGGGTGTATGATGATGTTGGGGCTTATGTGCACTATACAATTTTTAAAAAAATTACAAAAAAAAATATATTTGTTTAGGATTAGTTAGTATGTGTTTAGGTTAGTATATGTTGTCCTGCACGTGTCCCGTCATATAAGGGGGGTGAGGGGTTGATGTTTAGAGTGTTTAGTTACATGTGGTAAGTAAGTTCAGCTTAGGGTAGTTAGGGCCAGTTGTGGGTAATGTGTAGTTAGGATAGGTTAGGCTAGTGTAGGTGTTTGCCATAGTTTAAGTTTCCTTTCATACATATATAATAAAGTTTGATATACTCCTTTACAGTATGTGTCATTCGCTTGGGGATCAGGGCCTTTGCATGAGTGTACAGTGTCAAATTTGTGTTTGTCTGTGTGTTCCATCCTGCATCCACATCCCATTCTGGACATGGTTATTCCCACTTCCAAATGAGCTGTCACATTGGCAGCTACTTCTCTTTGCATCTGACATCCATTGAACCCACCACTCAAGGTAACTATGGTTCCCAATGTGTTGTAACGGTTGGTGTTATTTTAAAACTGCCATCGTTTGAGTCCTGTGTTGGAACCTTGGGCACTGTAGGACGTCTGCCTGCAGCCTGAGGTTCATGTGAACTCTTATAAACTGAGTGGTGTCATAATCTTATGAAGTTCAGTATACAGAAATGACACCTATGATTTATTACATTGTACTCCCAGGTGACGTTATTTTCCATACACACGTACACATCCATTCCTGCTGTATGGCGTGGGTGTGGGATTAAAATTTAGAGTCATATGTCACATGCATAATGATTGTCTTGTAGGTAATGTGGGCCACATTGAGTTTCATCTTGTAGATACTTTGGACCTAACATATACACTTCTACACAGCATTATACTGTTTGTGATGCTTTAACTTCGGAAATAAGCCAAAGGCAGCACAGATGATGATAAAATCCAGACCCTTGTGCATACTGTAGATATCAGCCCACATTCTTTCTACACTATTGTATTGACATTCCATGGCCATTGACATGTTACATGCATCACAAATCTCCTACACAGTTGATGTGTCACATTACACAGAGACACAGTGGTTGTGTAGGTGCTGTTTATTTTAAAGTGCTGTAGTGCAATATTTACATAGTCCAGGATTGTAAGTCCATTAGTGTGACGCCGTCTATTGTGACGTAACACAAGTGCAATGGTGAGGGACATGTCATTTGACATGCTGTGATGGAGTGTCAGTCAGTGCAGTGGAACATGAATTGCCAATTAGGTAGTGAGAGGCAATTGCAGTCCATTGGGGTAAGGTAAACAGTGTGTTGGAGAACACTGCATGTTACCAACTGTGGCAAGACTGGCATGTTAACAAGCACAGGACATAGGAAAATCAGTGCCCATGTGGCATGGACTGGTGCTACCGGGTACTCCTACGGCTGAAGGTGATCTGTTCCACGTCTTCATCTTCTGATGTGTGTGTCGTCTCCTCTGCCCTTGGTGGTGGTGGGTTTGAGGGGACAACACACACTTCAGTGTTTGAAGAAGTGGACTCTGAATTCCCGGTAGCTGCCAAATGTGAGGCTATTAAAAGCATCACTGCAGCAAGGAGGAGCTGCTGGTTATAGAGTAAAGCAGCTACATCGTTGTGGTAGGCAGCCAGGTCGGCCCTGAGGGGGTCACGGTTACAGTTGTGCACGCAGTTAAATGTTTGGGATGCCAGGTGTTGTGATAACTCCCTAACTGCTGTGGTGAAATCCCTCACACACTGTTGTAGTCCTTGCAGTAGGGATTGTTGGACTTGCATGGCTGCTGACTGTTATGCGGATGACATCATGCACATGCTCATCCACTCAAGGCTGGCTGCCATATTTTGCATCCCCACCCGCACCTCCTTGGTCAGCTCTCGCTGTACTCCCACTACTGTCCTCTCAAAGGTGGTACCAGTGTCATCAGAGTCCTCAGCTGTGTTGGAGCTGACAGGTCGTACTATTGGGGTGGTGGGTGGCTCCTCTGTGATGGCTGCTACATCTGTGCTCCTCCTTGCGACTGAAGGTGGGGTCTGGACGGTTCCAAGGACATCTTGGAGGGCTTGCTGGCTAATGGTTGTCAGCTCGTCATCCATGTCATCAGGATAGTCCAGGACAGGCATATCCCCAGGAGATCCATCGGACTCTGCAATGACATATTGCAGACACAATTAGTGTCTGTGTTGTGGCAGTTGTAATGTGATGTCACTGACTTTCTATTAGTTGAACATTGTAATCTTGGTTCCTGTTCATTGATCCTGTCATTAATATTAGCATTCTCACAGGCCTATGCCCCACCTGCATGTCACATGTAGTGTTGGCAGTTTGGGGAATTGTCTGCGTCACATCCTCTAGGTGTAGGTTCTGTCCAAATTGTGTCTTGCCACCTTCTTGTCCTATTCAACCCTCCCTCTACTTCCATTAGCATGGTGAGGCCTTGCAGCGCCTGTGGGTGTTCTGATGCCACTTGCACCACACATAACAATATAGGACTGACCAAGTCTCTGATATTTCACAAACACCTATACGTTGCTGAGACCTTGCACATACCATGTATTGCATTGGCATGGCACAATACAGGTGTCAGCATTGGTAGTGTGTCATGTTGATGTTTGCCAATGGGTGCTACATTGGATTGCGCTGATGGGCCTGGCAGTGTTCCATTTCCTCTTATGACTGTGCTAGTGTGTTTCACTAGCTAGACACATATGTCCTCCCCCTCAATGTTGTTGTCTTAGCAGTATGACAGTTGAGATGTTGCAAGGTGGCATTGCAGCTATTGTAACAGGCACGGGGTAGACCCTGGAATGGGCAGCGTGGGTATGACATTACTGCTGTGTACTTCATAACGCAAGTAACAATACATGATGTTTATTGCGCCTATAGACATGATCATTTGACAGGATTTACACTTCGTTAGGAATTGAAGGGGATTGATCACATTGTCAGCCTGAACCCTCTATTTTGGGTGTGTTTGTTCCTTGGGCACCCAACCGCCATTTGCTACTTGACCAGCACACACAGCACAGGTGGTAGTGGTAACTGTTGTCAATGGTAAATGCCACTTGCAGAAATGGCCTGAGACTGGACATTGTCCCCTAGTTCACATTGTGACAATCCCAGCTGTCCTGTGACAGCAGCCCAGTTTTACATACTACCCTACCCTCCTGGTCTGGCTTTGTCTTTCCAACAGCCTTGGCATGACAGAGTACCGCCATGCAAAGGTTGTTGGTGTTGTGCTGTGCTGTGCCCCTGGATTCCCCTGCACAGCCCATGCACCCGTGCCGTGCCCCTTTGCCCTTTCCACTGCCTGATTTCCATGGCTGACATCCATTGTGTAGAAGGTATGTACCTCCCCCGGCTTGCAGTTAACATTTAGGCATTTTGGTCCCCCATACAACTTACCCTGCATATGTGTTGTTTCCTGGTAGTCTGCGATGTCCTGTCCTGCGATTCCTGTGATGATCTCCTCTGGGATGCCGGCTGCCACCATCTCCTCCATCTCGTCCAGGGCCTCCTGAGGTGCTGGACTCCCACCTCCAGTCTGCAGTGCTGCCTTCCTGTCCTTTGCCATTTTTTCCTTTGTCCTGGGCTTGCAGTCATGCCAGCGCTTCTTGCTCTCCATGACTGTTCTCTGGACCTTTGCCACACTGTTGGTCTTGTCGACAATTTGTTGCCAAATTGCCTCTCTCCTACCAATTGGCAATTTTGAGGTGACGAAAAGTTGATGCTGGTGTTCCGGCACCTCTCTGGACAGTATTTCATGCTCCTCTGCACTGAAATGACACTTCCTTTTCTTCTTCTCCCTCTCCTGGGTCTTGTCTGTGTCCTCCTGGCTGGTTCCTGGTCGACTGGGGTCTCCCTGGGGTCTCTCCTGGCTTCTGGGATCCATTTTGGGGCTCCTTAGCACTGTTTGTTGCGTTTGCACTGCTTTTTTACGCTAATGCGGTGGAAAATGTTGCATATCCGGTTTGCGACGTTGCAAACCGGATTAGAGTCATTTTCCCCACGTTAACGCCGTTTTGCTTTATGATGCGGCGCAATGGTTAGAGTAAAAAAAAATGACTGCCTTGTCTTGATCCCACCTCCTGCATCTTTAGGTCACTATCAAACACCACCCGCCTATTTATCTCACTCTCACTTATTTGGGGCAGATTTATACATTTTCACGCAAAGCTGCATTATCGCAGTTTTGCATGAAATAGTATAGTGCTGGCTAGCGCCATTCCAAGACGCCGGTCGGGCACTATATTTATGGAATGGCGCTAGCCTGCGCTAATGCCCTGCTGGGGAGGCATTGGGGGAACCGGGGCTTGTGCGCCGAATTATGGTGCTACACTGTTTAGAGGCAAAACAATTGCCTCTAAGCAGTGTAGCGCCATTTTCTGGCGCACAACCCCCATGGACAGGGCTCCTGTCTTAGTAAAGACAGGAGCCATGCCAACCACCCCAATCACATGCCCAGGGGAAGAATGTCCCCTGGGCATGGCCATTGGGGCCAGCGCCGTGCAGGGAGCCCCAAGTCAGGGCCCGAGCGGTGTTGAGGAAAAAAAAAATACTCACCTGGACTTACCTGGGATGGGTCCCCCATTCTTAGGTGTCCTCCTGGTGTGGAAGGGGGGGGGGGTGTCCCTGTGGCCAAGGAAAGGCACCTGTGGGCAATTTCCATGGTCTCCAACCATGGAAATATGCCTACAGATCCCCTTACACCTGCCCATACCCAGGCGTTAAATAATGGCGCTAAGCAAGCTTAGTGCCATTATTTAGGCCCCCATCCCCTGTGATGGATTTGAGCACGAGGGGATAAATATGGCGCAAAGGCCATAATATCCTTTTCTGGACTGGAATGCCTACCTTGACACGAGGTAAGTTTTCCCCTCCAGAAAATGACATTAACTCCATAACTTTGGTGCTAGACGTGTCTAGTGCCAAAGTATAATTATGGAGTTAGGTTTGTGCTGAATTAGCGTGAAGAAAAAATGACGCTTATTCAGCACAAACTGAGTATAAATATGGGCCTTACTTTCTCCCTTTGGCGCTGTTTTCCATTTTCTCTTTCGCCTTCGCCTCCTTTTTGTGTTTTTCTTTGTTGTGGCCTGGGCCAATGTCTGTTGATGAAAACTGAGTGCCTGTCCACAAAAAAAGCAATACTGATATCTGAAAATGAATAATGTTTTCAGACTACTGATTAACCTCTTCTAATTAATTAGTTTATTATTTACTTGGGGGGCTTTATAAAGAGCTTTAAAATAGTCAGTATATGACCCAGCATATATGAACCAGGTGCATTTTAGGCATCTAATTAGTCAGGTTCAGGTAGCAGCTGCCGATAGGGTTAACCATATGAGTGTTTGAATAGATCAGTTTTTAGAAGTTTTCTGAATCTGTGGAAGTTGGGTTTAAGTTTTAGATGTAGTGAGAGACGTTCCATAGATATTGTTCCTATGCTTGAAGAGCCCTATTTCCAAACTTCTTGTGATTGTGATAGACAGTAACTTATAGTTGGCAGATCTGAGGTTTCTGTATTCAAGGTAAGGGAGGATTAGCTTGGGCAGGTGGTCTGGTGATGGCAATTCAGTGCTTTGTGAATGAAGCTTAGGAATTTGGGGTCAGATGTATCAAACACTTTTGCATTCGCAAACGGTGCAAATCTCACAATTCGGCCATTTGCAATGCAATTTCAAGGAATTGTTAAAATAGCGATTCCCTGAAATTGTGACTACATTTAGAGAATAGCAATTGTGATTCTCTAAATAGGAAATCGCAAATAGGGAATTCCTATTTCGGATTTCCAAAGCACATGTATCAAGCATTTCCTAAATGCGAATTGGGCATTTAGGAAATGCAATTACCACCAACTTCAAGTTGGTGGTAAGCATGTGCAATTTATAAAAATGCATTATAAATGCATTTTTAAAAATGACATGTAGCGCACACATGCCACTAGGGCATGTGTGCGCTTCATATGTCCGCAAATATTTTGGGGGCTGCATCAAAGGGGGCCTGAGGCCCCCAGCACCCTGTGGTTTGAATTACCTAATTTGCGAATTCCTAACAGGAATTCGCAAATTAGGTAATGCAAAACCATTTGCACCTAGGCCCATAGGGATGAATGGAGTCCCATCCCCTACTTGCAATTCGGTAATAGCGATTGCGAATTTTAAGAAATTGCTATTACCGAATTGCAATTTTCATACATCCCATTTTGCATTTCTTAAATAGCGATTTCTTAAAATTCGCTATTTAAGAAATGCAAACCAGGAGCTTGATACATCTGGCCCTTGAAGTCTACTCGTTCCTTTACTGAGAGCAAGTAGAGGGGATGTAATGCAGTGCCAAAGAGGAGGCGGACAGCTTAATTCTGGACCAGTTTGGATTTAGATGTAGATTTTGTAGGGAGCCCTGTATAGACTCTATTACAATGGCCAGTTTGTGATATCACTGTCAGTAAGATGGCAGTTTTCTAGAGCAGAGGAAGGAGACCTTGAGGTTGGTGTAGGTTGTGGATACGTTATTCACAATCATCAAACACATGATTGTGGGTGGGGGGTCATTAATCTGTGGCAGAGATGTGAAAGTAGGTAACCACCTCCTTCCAGCTCTTTACGGATAGAGTTTCCAGTTATGGACTTTGTGTGATCATCTAATGTATTCTGATTGTTGTAGTCTTGCTTTGCATACATTGAACTAATTAGACTAACACACCTGAAAAAAAAAATTCTAGTTGAAAAGTTCAGGACTAGAGACCATGTGCATAATTAACTTGACTGAGGTGGTTACCCTATATAAAAGCACACTAGAAGTAGCTCCCCTACACTCTATAAGCAGTAAAAACCTCCTGAGCCAATAAGGTTTTATTGAGCCATCTACAGCTATTCAGCATTTTAATTTACCACATAGCTTAAAGCCAGGTATAACTCAAGCTTGAGAATTCAACATGTTTGTAATGACTAGACGGGCAGTCATTGATGCAGCAGAGCTCTTCCCTACCATGCATATCCTAAGAATTAGGTTTGCATAAATATGAAACTCAGAAGGCCGAACTTCCAAAGGCCTGCCTCTGACCTTTTGCCACTTGAATGGCTTGGTTGATCAGATGCATGGCAGCTCAGCAGAGGTTGCTCAGTGACATATAATGAGATGCCAGTTTGTTCATGCACCTCAGTTCTTAACTCCTCGGTCCCTTATTTATGGCATTGGGAGACAGTGGAGAACTTTCAAGGCGCTTTAACTGTGTCTTGTTTCCTGAGATTCAAACACTTTATGACCACATGGTTCAGCAACCATTGTAGCTTGTCGATAAGTTGCTGGTGGATCCTGCTGTTGCTTATGCGGCAAACGTCCTAGAACACCTGACGGAAAGTTTAAAGCAGCAGAAGTATTAGGAATGTGACTGAAAAGCTATGGACTTTATATAGAGTTTGGAAGATGTGGGACATACACTACAAAGTGGCGATGTCCATCTTTCCTATTTAGAGTGTTTATGGGCCTTATAGACTTTAAGCAGGGTGTACAGGACGTCTGACATTTATTGGTAAGTGCATGCGCCCACCAAATTATAAAGAGGCCCTTTGTTCAATATCATTCAAATATTTTGTGTTTTTTGGGAAGGGACCGTGGATGGTCACGGTTTGAGAATACATCTTAAAGAAATTGGGTTCTGTTCCATCCGGTACCAGGGTATTTTACTTTCAGTGGTGCACGTGGTCTACATGGCCGTGTTTGCTTGGCATCTTAGTTCATGTTCCAGAAATAAGTGAATTTTAGTGCCATAAGTAAAAGTTTGTAAATCAACCCGATAGTCTCTAAGATTTGTGTTGTAGGTACATAAACGTAATAAACTGCAGCATGGAAAGTGAAGGTCTCTGTGACATGCTTTATGGTCTCCTACATGTTGAAGATTCTAATTACCTAAACTTTATTTGTTTCCTTTGAATGAGCATCAAGGAGCGAACTCATTACAAAGACGTTCCATCCACACCCACTATTCTTTCAAGTAAAAACAATGTCAGACAACACTGACCGTTTATGTAGAATTGGAACAAATGCCTTTTCAATGGTTCTAATCTTCTAGAACTTTATTGATGTTCACATTTCCGTTCAGCTACTTCTTTTAGAGTCATTTATTGCCACATTCCAATGTGGTTTTCTTTTTCTAAAGGGTTTGTGTGTGATAAAGGTTTTCCAGAAGGGTCTGCAGGTCTTTGTTGTTCACTGGGCTCATTCTGACTGCTCTGAATGGTTTTCCACTGTCTGCGCTGTTGCACCAGTTGTAGTAGCTGCATTCGCAGGTCCACTGCCAACAAGCTCATATTAACATTTTATAGATGTGATGTGATTCTGCACTCACAGGCTATACTCTCACATTGGCATTGCTCGTACACTACCTACCTACCTTTTTTGTAGATGCGCAAATCAATAGTAAAAATCATTTTTTCCTTTTGAGAATTAACAGGCCCATTAAGAATGGATTTAAGTATTTTTTCACTTACAGATTAAACTACAGTGTTGGGCTGTCGTGCGTTTTAAACAAGCATCGCCAAAGTTTATAATTTGGACTTTCGTTTTAAAATAACACAATAATATCTTATGTCAGTCAATTATAATGTCAGTCTTGTAATTAACTTTTCCCCATACATGGCGCCTGGCCATATTTTGTAGACCTAGACTTTCACAAAAAGAGAACTTGAAATGACTTTTGCATACTAAGAAGCATCATTTATGCATACATAAAGCACACCCAACTCGGAAAAGACAACAGAAGTGTAATTTATTTACATAATTGCATACTGAGTGCTAAAAGGTATACTACTGCAGTATCATTAACAGAATCCAACAAAATATGACCAAAATATGGAGTACAAAAAATATCAGAAGGTGAAGTGCTTTTAGATAAGTGTAGGATTACTACACCTAACTAACCATACATGTACTTTGGTCAAATAAATAATTCATTTTCCAAGGAACGTGTAGGTAGAGTTAAGGATAATGCAACTATACTTACCAAAATATACTTACCTTCACAATATTCTGATTTGCTATATTTTGGCCATAATACCTTTGTGAGACGATAGATCTGTCCTCGATATTCTGACATACTGCCATGCCATAAATGCATAATTTACACGAGGTTAATGATAGACAAGGCATGTGATGGTATGCAGCAAGTAGATGAATCGGCAACCAAAGTAGTAATGGACCCTTCAGGCATTAAAACCAGAAATATTCAAGGTATGTGGAATAATCTATGCTCCAGAGCAATAATCATCTGGCTCTGAAGAGATGCATTTGAGTACAAATGCATATCCCCCATTGCTTTCGTTGGAACTTGAAAAATGAACATGAGGTTCCAGATGTTAAAAATTAATGGCTCAAAAATGCAACCCAGGAGAAAAGGGCAAATACAAAGGACTTATACGAACATGGATTTACCCTCAAGGCAATTCTAATGCCAAGATTCAAAACAAGGCTATCACCTTTGACACTTCTAATAATCAAAGTCAAAGATGACTTAAAACTGTGAACATATTACCCATCCCAGTTAAAATTAACTTGGACCATGCTCACTAGATTTGTGCCATAAATTTGTCAATTTATGTTTGTTCTTTTAAGTATTTACCTTCAGAATATCGTGGTAATAGAATATTGAGGGATAAAATATCAAAAGGTAACTACATATGGGGAAGTACATATTTACATTTCATAACTCCACGTCTACATACGTTGAAGATATATATATCGTGAAGGCACATATATTTAGAGTTAGGTGTAGAACATCTAGGCTTACTTACCTGTATATATTTTATTTTCGATATGCAGTTGATAGAGCGTTCCGTCCTACTAAATTACCTGTATCTGGACGCTCTTGGGTCGATGAATCTTTTGACCATGTGGGGCTCTCTTCACCCGAGAGTAATCAATTTAATCAAATCAATAATCAATAACGAACATAAGCAATGCCCTGATCAACATAACACTTCACAATTAATCCAGAAAACATTTCGGCGAACCATGACCTTTCGGCCATGAATAACCACACCAGTTTATTCAAAATTAATGAATTTATTTCCCTATATTAACAAAGCTAGCACAATATAAATGTGTCTCAACACCAAATGATATATGTAAATGAACATTAATAGCTGTCCATTACGGCGAAAAGATGCAATCTATGCAGCATTTGAATAACAATGCATTCGATGATAGCAACGCAAACCACTAAAATGATAATCTGTAATAGGCTAATTGCATACATTAGTCAGCATAACAAGGTCTCAAATTGCATCGTGCAACAAATGAATCCTCATCTAACATCAAATTAGCATCTGCATGTGGGACTTCATGCAAAAACAATTTAGCAACATTAATTTGGAAAAACTCCTAACTAGGGCTCATATCAAAAATCAGCAGTTGGTTACCTAAAAAGAAAACACAATGCAATTGTACATTTTATCCTTTCATATTTACCAAATTCAATCAGCATTCAAAGAAGTCTTCGTCTCACAGGTACCGGTTGATCAGCATGGGACGGGGGTAAAGGGGCAGGGTGGACGGGGCAATTGCCTCACAGCGGCAAGATAAAAGGACAAAACTACTACTTTATGCAAAGGGACGAATCAAAGTTAAAGTCTCTAGGGTGAGAATTTCTTAAAGTCTCTTTCTCTCGATTAGAGAAAGCATCAAAGTCTCATTCAAAATGGCGTCGAACATCAATTGGCATCGTAGAAGATGGCAAAATGACGAGGTCGGCAAGATGGGCCATAATGTCTGCAATGTCTAATGTCCTCAATGGGTGCAATGGGTAATGGCTAATGGCTAATGGCTAATGGCTAATGGCGAATGGCGAATGGCGAATGGCTGCTTTCTTCTTGTGCACCAGGTTTAAATAATCAACAGTTCAAATCCAGTAGGGTCTTCCATTGGAGGGTTCATAGGTTGGCTTCAAATTGTCCAATCAAAAACAACAATTTACAAGCTTCTACCTAGGCCTACATTATCCTTGGAGTCGGGAACGTAAGTTGCAACATATTTTACCAATTAATTCACTTTCAGAGCTTCCATTGTCTGCACCTGCAGATTGACCTTGGAGCAAAGAAGAAGATGCCAGGCTGGCACGAAACCTTAAAGATAAGCATGTGAACCGATCTCACTGGAAAAGTACAGCTTCAAGCAAGAATACACGTTTTATTAGCACATTAGAAAAATACGAGCATCTAAACCGTGAGACAAGGCAACTGGGCCGAAGCCTCCACTAAAGTTATGCTAAGTTAAAACATTTCAAACAAGCAAATCATGGCACACGTTTACGGTTATGTCAGATTAGTACAATTCTAATACATCACATTATATAAAGCACGCTTATAAATGTTGGCGAACTACTCTGAGGGCACATTTGTCCCCGTACAATCTTTATTAGTTCGGTTAAAGTCACACTTGATTATTGCAGCACTACGTTTATGCGCTAATAAATGTAAAACCTTTGTTTCTGCGTCATCAATCCCTCCTCTGATGACTATTTGTCATCACACAAAACCATTCCCACAAATTTTATTCCATTAAAATTCTGTCAGTTCTCTTTGCCTTTTAGTTCCCCTTGTTCTTGCCTTGTATTCTTCTGCCATTCTTTTCATTATTTTCTCTTCCTTCCTTCTTTTAATTTTTTTCATGATCATTAGTATTCCCCTCTTTATTCCCCAAATCCCAAAGATGCAAATTAGTACTATTAGTATTCCCTGTATTATTTTTAGTAATATTCCATTCCAAATGCCACCAAGCCAATTTCCCACTGAAGCAACTCCATTTCCAACCTTCTCCTAAACTCCTGGTTCTTTCAATTCCTTCAAGTCTGCACTCTCTTTTGTTAGATTTGCAAGCATTGTTTTAATCTTCACACTGTTGTCTGGTATATACGTGCAACAGTGACGCGCACCAAGCATTTTGCAAACGCCGCCATCCTTTGCTAAAAGAATGTCTAGGGCAAGCCTGTTTTGAAGAGTCATAGCTCTTTCCGCTGCAAGTTCAGCATCCATCAGGATTATAGCACCTGAAAACTTTGTCAACATGTTATCCACTATAGTAGACAACTTTCTTATTTTGATGGAATTCAACACAACTCCCAATGACGGAATTATGGCTCCAAATATATCTCCTACCACAGCAGCTGCGGTCTCTCTTTTCTGGATATGATGAGATCCAGACGTCTTTGGAATCACCGATAGGTCATCCAGTTGATAAACCTTTGGGAACACTATACCCAAATAACATCTCCCCCACCATCCCTTTGGAAGACGATAATAGGCATTATGCCCACAAATGTAATATACACCAGGTATGACAGGGTCAAGTCCGTTCAGCATGAATGTCCATTTGGCCTTAAAGATAAACGTATGTTTACATTCACTCGCTCCCACGAAAATGTTATCATAATAAGACTCACCACGATATATACAATATTTCCCTACATGCCAAGCGTCTAAAGCTATTTTTCCTTGTGTTTTTATTGCGGCAAAAGCATAATTATCTACTGAAGTCCTCTTACTTAGCTCTTTTTCTAATTTCGCATTCATTTGTGCCCTTCTATCATCTGTGCGATCTAAAAAGCTTATTTCTACTGCAGAGAGCGAGCAGGTAAGGTTTTCCCTATGAGCGTGAGCTGTTTCAAAAGTTTGCATTGGCTCGAAAAATTCCCTCATTATTTTTGCATCCCAATCTTTAGCAATCTGGCTTAGTTGCGTTATTATAGGAACATATGCAAAGGTAACATCATAATTTGAATAAAAATACTGTATGTTAGTTTGACCATAAAATCTAGAAGTTACTAAACTACATGTAATCCCATATGTAAGAGGCATGTGGTGATAAGTCACCCCTTCCGTTACCGATGTCGGTATCTGTGTACACACATAACAATCTTTCGCATCCATAGTCTCAACATATTCTGTTAGTAGGCGATAGAAAACATTATACGAAAGTTCCTTCTTATCATGCAAGTGTCTCTCATCTAATTCTAGTCTTTTCAATGCGGTTAGTTCAGTGACAGTAACAGGAGCAGAAGTAGAAGCATCAATTTTCTCATTCTCACCCTTAGTACACATGCAGTTATCAAGCCTATACACGCATATTTACAATATTTCACTCTACTGTTTTGTGTAGCGTACTTAGTCATGATCTGTATAGAATCAGAGAGCTAGAAGCACTTATAAAAGAAACGATTTAGCAAATTGTTACAAAGCTGAACGAGCGCAATGTTCACACAGTTTTCTTCAGGAGCCCAGTCACTTATCGGTTAGCAGCATTTGTCTCAATTCGGCAATAACTCAGTCTTTTATCAGTTAGCAACGTTGTCTCAAATCGGGTTTAAGAGTCAATCAGGTTATCAAAGTCTTATCAAGTTAGCAAACGTCTCATCCGGTTTAGCAATGTCTCAGCTGGTTGTATCACGTTAAATTATAGCAAGCAATGTCATTTATCACCTTTTCAATCAATAGTGTCCATAAAACTTTTCTTTTCTATTGGTATCTCTTCTTCTTCGTTCTCGAGGCTAAGAGATACAAATTCGTCGGTCCAATCGTCATTGACTACATATGCCCATTCTGGACCGGAATATCTCCTGTTTGGTATCTTTTTCCTTTTCAATTTTGCATCTCTCTTTGATTCTGTCTCACAGGTACTTTCCTCTTTGGCCAAGTCTTTTCCTTCACTCGATGTTGGTACCACGACAGACACTTCCTTTTTTTTCTCTTTCACTCTTGGCCCTTCACTGTCGTTCAACGTTTCTCTAGTCCTTACTTTTACTGGTGATATACTTGGTCTTCTCTTTGCACTGTGTCCACTTGATGGACCTGCGATCTCTTCTGAAGAAGTTTGAACGGTTTTGTTCTGTTCTGCCTTGTCCCCTCCTTCTGGGGAGTCAATCAGGTTTTCCTTTTCTTTTTCTGTACCGTCTGCTTCTGGGAAAGCCCTCCTCTGATCAGGCTCTCCTGCTTCTTCACCTCTTTCGAGCCCTTTGTCACCGTTACTTTCTTCAGGCTCTTTGTCACTTTCAGCTGCTTCGTCGCTGTCTGAGGCTCCTCCTTGGCCTTCCCCAAGTGAATCGGTTGCTTCGTCCTCAGAGAATATTTCTCCCTCCTCTATTTCTGCCTGTTCGCTTCTAGTTCTGTTTTGCTCTGCCTCAGCGCTCGGCACTTTGTTATCAGGTACTGGCAGTTTCAGCGCTTCAACTTCCTCATCTGTGGGACACAACACTTTCTTTGTATGACTGGCGTGGATCCAGTTGGGAACTCCCGCACACTTCACAGCGGTAGTGGTCGTCAGGATCACTTGGAAAGGGCCTTTCCAACGGGGTTCCAGACACGACTTCCTCACGTGCTTCTTTATCACGACCCAGTCACCTGCTTTCAGTGTGTGTCCTGGACCTTGGATCGGTGGCAAGGTGGTTGCTTCCACCTGGTGAGAGAAAGAGCGAACCACGTCAGCCAGACCCTTGCAGTAGTCTAACACCATATCATCTGTAATATTCAAAAGCGCGTTTGCGGGAACTGCAGGAAGTCTCATGGCCCTGCCCATGAGAATTTCGTGCAGGGACAATCCAGTCTTTCTGTCAGGGGTGTTTCTCATTGACATTAACACCAAAAGCAATGCGTCAGGCCATTTCAAATTTGTCGATGCACATATTTTCGCCATTCTTGATTTCAGTGTACCATTCATTTGTTCCACCAGTCCTGAGGCTTCAGGGCGATAGCTACAATGCAGTTTTTGCTCAATGTTCAGCGCTGCGCAAAGTAACTTTATCACCTCGTTATTGAAGTGACTTCCCCTATCTGACTCTAAAGAGATCGGGAATCCGAAACGTGGTATCAACTCCCTCAACAATAGTTTTGCAACTGTAAGGCTGTCATTTCTACGTGTGGGGTATGCTTCAATCCAGTGACTAAAAATGCACACAATCACCAACACATACTTCAGACCTCCATGCACAGGCATCTCAATAAAGTCCATCTGCATTCTGCTGAACGGGCCACCCACCCTGCCAATGTGGCTCACGTTCACAACCGTTCCCTTTCCTGGGTTCATCTGCTGACAAATGACACAACGATGGCAAACTGCTTCTGCAACTTGACGGAATCTGGGGTTAAACCAATCAGTTTTGAACAATCTTATCATGGCATCTCTCCCTAGGTGAGCCTGTCCATGATAGAACCACGCTAGCTGCGATAAGAGACTATTTGGTAAAACAAATTTTCCTTCATTTGAAACCCATAACTCATCTGGTCTCCTTGTACATTGTGACTTAATCCAGGAAACTGTTTCATCCTCCCTGACGCTATTCTGTAATGCTTTTAGCTCATCCATTGTATCCACGACCTTCAAGGCAAATGCTTCAGCTGGTTCGAGCTCTGGCTCACTTATCAAATTCCATTCATCCCTGAGCAATATACAGTTCAAGGCACAAAATCTTGCGACTTGATCCGCATATGCATTTCCCAGGGAAACATAGTCCTGTCCTTTTGTATGAGCACTACACTTTACCACTGCAATTTCGGCTGGCATCTGAATGGCGTGTAACAATTCCCTTATTCTCTCCCCGTTTTTCACTGGGGACCCTGAAGAGGTCAGGAAACCTCTCTGTGACCATAGTTGCCCAAATTTGTGCACAATTCCAAACCCGTACTGACTGTCAGTGTAAATGGTAACCTTCATCAATGTAGACAGTTGGCATGCTCTTGTAAGGGCTACAAGCTCTGCTACTTGTGCGGAATAGACTCCTTGAAGCCAGGACGCTTCCAAGACACCTGTTACAGTACATACAGCATATCCTGCTTTCAAAATTCCCAACCCATCTCTTAGACATGAACCATCAACAAAAATAATATGGTAATTTTCATCAAGCTTAGTATCCCTAATATCAGGTCGGGGTTTTGTGCAAAATTCAGTCACCTGAAGGCAGTCGTGCTCGACGTCTTCAGCGTTCTCAATTTCAGCATTTTCACCGGGAAGCAAGGTTGCTGGATTCAACGTAGTGCACCTTTTCAGCTGCACATTCGGTGAGCCCAGAATTATTGTTTCATACCTTGTGAGTCTTGCTCCAGTCATGTGTTGCGTTCGGGAGCGGGTCAAAAGTATCTCAACTGAGTGAGGGACCATGACTGTTAATGGGTGTCCCATCACTATTCCTTCACTCTGAGTGAGGCTGATACCAACTGCTGCTACGGCGCGCAAACACCCTGGCAGTGCTGCTGCAACCGGATCCAAAGTAGCTGAAAAATACGCTACTGGTCTGTTTATGCCACCATGGGCTTGGGTCAAGACAGACAAGGAACACGCATCACGTTCATGACAAAACAATGTGAAAGGCTTTGTATAATCAGGCATACCTAAAGCTGGAGCCCTGCACATGCATTCTTTCAATTCAATAAAAGCGTCCATCTCATCTCCTTTCAGCTCAATTTCATCCAATGCATCCTTCTGGGTCAGTTTCAGTAAAGGCTTTGCTAGAGTTGAGAAGTTGGGAATCCATTGGCGACAGTAGCTCACCATCCCCAAAAACTTCCTCACCTCCCTCCTCGTCTTTGGTGGACTCATTTGAAGTACACTTGTTATTCTTTCCTTCGTTATTCTCCGTGACCCTTTCTCTATTTGATGACCCAAATATTTCACTTTCTTCTGACAGAACTGCAACTTTGAAGGAGACACCTTGTGTCCATTCCTTCCCAAATGGTTCAATAGGGCAATGGTGTCGGCTGTGCAGTCACTTTCTGTCTTAGATGCAATCAGTAAGTCATCAATGTACTGTACTAGGGTTGACTCGAATGGCAATTCTAACGCTTCCAAGTCTTTCTTTAGAATCTGATTGAAAATTGACGGTGACTCCGAAAACCCTTGAGGAATTCGACACCAACTGTAAACTCTGTCTAAGAATTTGAAACAAAAGAGAAATTGGCTGTCCTCATGAAGAGGCACCGAAAAGAATGCTTGTGACAAGTCGATGACTGAGAACCACTCGGCATCGCAAGGGACTTGAAACATTATCACAGCTGGATTCGGCACTACAGGGCAGCATTTAATTATGATGTCATTTATTTTTCTCAAGTCCTGCACAATTCGGACCTTTCCACTCGGCTTTATTAGTCCCATGATTGGTGAATTACATGGACTGCTTAACACTTCTTTCAGTACTCCCTGTTTTACAAACTCGTCAATGAGTTGGGCGACTTTCATGAGGGTGTCTTGTGCCATATGATATTGTGGGGTCTGGGGAAAGGTTACATTGGGTTTTATGGTCACTTTCACTGGTTCCACTCCTTTCACCAATCCCACCTCTTTTCCTGTCATATCCCACACTTCCTTTCCGACTGTTTCCCGTAATTCAGCTGGAATATCTGCTTCAGTTATCATCAGAAAAAGGGTAATCAGAGGATATTCTTCATCGACAGTTTCCATCTCATCCCCTTCTACACTGTCCCCTTCTTCCCCATCACTGCTCGTCTGAATTCTAATTCCATCGTTCGAACACATAATCGAACATCCCAATTTGCACAATAGGTCTCTCCCTAACAGTGATATCGGGCTTGAGTCACATACCACAAAATTATGTGACCCTTGATAGTTACCAATTCTGACTTGTACTGGATCTGTGATTGGGTTCGTCAGGTGCCTGTTTGCTACTCCCACTACTTGAACTGTTCTCCCTGAGAGTGGCAAATTTGGTACTTCAATGCTCCTAACAGTTGAGCGTGTGGCTCCTGTGTCAACCAAGAATGAAACACAATGACCCATAACTCTTACCTCCACATGCGGACCCTTTTGATCAACTTCCAAGGATGCTGCAAGCACACAATTTCCCTCCTCATCTGAACTTTCACTCTCCCATGCATTGTTTATTCCATTCTCACTGTGTAATGGGAACTGTTGTACTGTGCCATTTGTATTCATCACCTGACCCGAGACCTGTGGAGGAACCATCACTTGCTGCTGACTCATTGGTGCCAAAGGTATTTGCATTTGCTGATTAGGTACCATGGGAAACTGCTGTTGCATTGGCTGCATTTGCGTCATCTGCATACGGGGCATCTGCATCTGCTGCGGCTGCATGGGCTGTAATCCTTGCAGCTGATTTATGGTCTGGAAATTTGGGTTTGGACCTCTCATTTTCGGTCCCCTCATTGTCTGGAATGCATTGACATCATTGTTTTGCTGACCAACACCTGCACCTTCCTGCATCACCATCGGGCACTCGCGTTTCCAATGCCCTACGATTCCGCACACGTGACACGGCATCACCCTTTTCATTGCCTGCACACCATTCGGAATCGCAACAGTGTTCAAATCCGGACCATTACTCCCAAAGCCTCCTCTGCCTCTGCCTCTCGCCTGTGGCTGAAACGCCATGTTTCCCTGCGGCTGCGGCTGAGGCATCTGCTGTTGGAACCCTTGCAAACCTGTCTGAGCTGCTTTAAGTTGCATCACCATCACTTTCTCTTTCAACCTTTTCTGTTTCACTTCAATTTCGTCGCTACAGTATTTCGCATAATTCAACACCTCATCAATCGGTTTCGACTGCCAACAAATCAAATGCGTCTTTATCATCTGACTTATCTCTGGTCTCAGCCCTTCCACAAATCTAAACACAAAATGGAGCATGTCCTTCGCCTCTATTGTTTCCGTGCCACTGTAGTTCTTGAACGCCTTCAACAACCTCTCATAGTAACCATGAATCGACTCTTTAGCCTCTTGGGCAGTCCGATCAATCTTCTGCCAATCCACGTTTTTCACGGCAACCTTCGTCTTCAAGTGCTCAATCACCTTATAGTACAAGCTCATTACCATGGGTGATGGTGCACCCGTATCCCTGTCTCTCTCTGGTTCACTTGTCGGCCAACCTACAGCCCTTTTGCAGTCTTCCCACAAATCTGCCGGAACCACAATCTCAAAGAGGGTGTTCAGGTCTTCCCAAAGACATTTTGCAAGCTTCACAAACCTATCAGTCTGTTGATACCATTCAATCGGTTTCTCTCTCAGTTTGGGAAAATCATCCGTAAAAGACTGAATGTCGCTCCTGTGCCACGGTACATGTATTAATTTTCCCCCTGCTGTCTCCCTCATTGGTAACATAGTTATTGCATCACTACTCTGTGGTCTTTTCTCCTTGTGCTCTGGGACACTGTCTTTCTTCTTTTCCTTTTTCCTTGCCCATCTGCTCTCCCATTTGTCTAAGCACCTCCACACTTGTGCACTCTGCAGCAATTCTCTAAGGTGCGTTTTCATGCCTGCTGACCTCATGTGTTCAAAGTCTGTGGTCCCGAAATCCAATCTATAGCTCCTGCTCAAGTGTTTTGTCTCGTCTATCTCAACCCCGTTTTTGTCAGCTATTTCTTGCAACCTTCTATGTACCTTGTTCGCTTCTCTCGTAATCCTGGGACATAGATACCTCAGCTCTTCTTCCGAGTAGGACTCTAACCTATTCAAACCGATAGTCCCTTCCACCAATTCTTCTGCTTCCATGTTCAACCTGACCTTATTCAGATAGTCTTCTCCCTTCCCACTGGCTGAGCTTTGTGTGGAATTCAGACTGTTGAACCACTGCGTCAGCTGTTGCGCATTCAACCCCATCAGTGTAGCATTCACATCGACTGCCTTTGATGGTTGCGGCAACTTTTCAGTGTTCGATGAGAGCGGTATCATCAGTGGGGGACTCGACCTCACCACTGTTGACTGAGCACATATGGGACTAAACTCCATCAAGGACCCAGATCCAGTCGGCAGAGCCGCTATCGGAGTTATCTCTGGAGTGTTTTCTATGCACCTCCTTTCCGTCCCACTCTGCACCATTGATCCTTGACCGCTCATACCTGAGTTAGGCTGAATGTACAAAGGTACCGGTGGACCTACAGTAATGGGTAGGGATATCGCATCTGGGTTCTGTCCATTCCCCAGGTTCTGAGGCATGTTCATTCCCACACTATGGGTCATCATTGCCGGCATGCCCGTCTGACTCCCCGTCATCTGAGCATGTGTGGTTCCCCCCTGCATCTGCTTTTGACACATCAAAAGCTGGGTTGATTCAGCTTGTGCCAATGTTGGGTTGCGACCATTCTGTACTCCCATTACGGTTGGATCTAGAATCATTCCCGTACTTTTGTCACTGCTGTAGTACCTTGGGACCTGCGGCTGATAATTTTCTGCTGTTTTCAACATAGGCACATCTGGATATATTCTCCTAACCTGCGGTATCTGCGGGGTAAACAGTAAACTCGGGTCCTTAGATCCCGATGGCGTTTCTGAATTCGGAGTTTCATTATTCTGTACCGGTGCCGGAGGGGCAGAACTGGTACTTGGACCTTGTTCACTCTCTGCATAAGGTGGTGGACGGTCGTTCAGCAATTGCATGATGAACTCCTCATCCTCTGACTCGTCTTCTCTCCTTAACTTTTTCTCGTCCTCTCTATCTTTGGAACACCTCCTGTTTGTCTTACAGGTAGCTTTCTTGCCTGTCGCCTCTTCTTCCTTAGCAATTGCGGGAAACAATTTTATCCCCTGCAATATATCTGACCTCCACACCTTCTGTGCATTATCCCACCTAGCGTCCGCTAGTGTCTTTTCTACCTTTCTTATCCTGGTCTCGAACTTCTTTTGCTGTTGCTGTCTAGCCATTAGTTCCCAAATCGCTAGAGCCTCAAACTGTGCTGGCCTTGGAGGTACCTTCATGTCGTACATCGCAAATCTCAAATTCTCTAGGATCCTTTTATTGAATGTCCCATGGATCGGGAACGCTACGCTCCCATGTCTCTCTGTCAGCTTGTGCCATTGCTTTAGCCAAAGGCACGGAGCTACACCCTTTCCTCCATTACAATGTAAGCTGGTGTACCTTCGGGTGGCGTCTCCTCTCCTACGCTCGCTTTAATGTAAGACTCCCCCTTCATCGCACTCTTTAATGCTTTAAAAAATTTCATTTTCTCGTCTTTTATTTCACAAAGTTTGTAATCAATAAGTGACTTTAATTCCCGGAATACTCTTCGCTTGCCTTTCCCCTTCCAATCGAGCCCCACGGACTGCGTCCAATCCGTGCGCGGCCCTTCTCTGCAACCAACCTATCCCAGCGCGGCTCCTAGTGACGTCACACTCACACGCACTTCGGCTGACAAAGCCTCGCGGCTTGTCCTTCTTCACTCAGCTCCTCTCGTAACAACTTCTGGCATGTATCGCGAGCAACCAAATAATAATAAAACAGATCTGTCGGTTTACTACAGGAAGGGTAACACAATCGCTTCAGGACCTTAGGGATTTTTCACTAGCCTCGGCAGTTATTCCATCTTTCTCGGTCCCCACTTTCGCAAGCAAATCCTGACCCGCAGACTCTGCTCTCAACTTGTCAATGATCTATTCTAGTGCACTTAGAATTTGTCAAAGCCCGAAGTCGAAGTTTTCTTTCACTCCCTCAACACACGTACCGACTCGTTGACCACGCCCGGTCAACCTATTAAACCGACCAGACCACAACATAAAACAAGTGTCTCATACACTTTTCAACATACTCCGGAGTCTCTTGACCTCGCAGGGCCCGTCTCAACATCAACAACCACGTGGACATTTTTCTGCACAAAGCGCCACATGCACATGAAGTTCGACGACTTCCCTACTCTCACACTCGGAGTCGCACCTCCGCTATTCTCTAAAATCCTCGCAACCTTTTCAAACAATCTGCGGCAATAAGCTGTGCAAGCGCAAAACCCTGACTTCACTCATACCGTCACTAGTACCGCCAACGCCGATTTCACACCTCCATTCTCTCCATTCGCAAGCTCCGAGATCCCGGGAAAGTCGCGGGGACTTAGGGCATCATCATTCTCTCAATCTGTTTTACCCAAGAAAAATCTAATTCAACACCATATACCTCTCGAGTGGGGTCTCAAAGAGCGCAACCGTTACCTCTCGAGCGGGGTCCCAAAGGGCGAAACCGTTGCCTCTCGAGTGGGGTCCCAAAGGGCGAAACCGTTACCTCTCGAGTGGGGTCCCAAAGGGCGAAACCATTACCTCTCGAGTGGGGTCCCAAAGGGCGAAACCGTCCTCTGCTACCATCTACTGATAGAGCGTTCCGTCCTAATAAATTACCTGTATCTGGACGCTCTTGGGTCGATTAATCTTTTGACCATGTGGGGCTCTCTTCACCCGAGAGTAATCAATTTAATCAAATCAATAATCAATAACGAACATAAGCAATGCCCTGATCAACATAACACTTCACAATTAATCCAGAAAACATTTCGGCGAACCATGACCTTTCGGCCATGAATAACCACACCAGTTTATTCAAAATTAATGAATTTATTTCCCTATATTAACAAAGCTAGCACGATATAAATGTGTCTCAACACCAAATGATATATGTAAATGAACATTAATAGCTGTCCATAACGGCGAAAAGATGCAATCTAGGCAGCATTTGAATAACAATGCATTCGATGATAGCAACGCAAACCACTAAAATGATAATCTGTAATAGGCTAATTGCATACATTAGTCAGCATAACAAGGTCTCAAATTGCATCGTGCAACAAATGAATCCTCATCTAACATCAAATTAGCATCTGCATGTGGGACTTCATGCAAAAACAATTTAGCAACATTAATTTGGAAAAACTCCTAACTAGGGCTCATATCAAAAATCAGCAGTTGGTTACCTAAAAAGAAAACACAATGCAATTGTACATTTTATCCTTTCATATTTACCAAATTCAATCAGCATTCAAAGAAGTCTTCGTCTCACAGGTACCGGTTGATCAGCATGGGACGGGGGTAAAGGGGCAGGGTGGACGGGGCAATTGCCTCACAGCGGCAAGATAAAAGGACAAAACTACTACTTTATGCAAAGGGACGAATCAAAGTTAAAGTCTCTAGGGTGAGAATTTCTTAAAGTCTCTTTCTCTCGATTAGAGAAAGCATCAAAGTCTCATTCAAAATGGCGTCGAACATCAATTGGCATCGTAGAAGATGGCAAAATGACGAGGTCGGCAAGATGGGCCATAATGTCTGCAATGTCTAATGTCCTCAATGGGTGCAATGGGTAATGGCTAATGGCTAATGGCTAATGGCGAATGGCGAATGGCTGCTTTCTTCTTGTGCACCAGGTTTAAATAATCAACAGTTCAAATCCAGTAGGGTCTTCCATTGGAGGGTTCCTAGGTTGGCTTCAAATTGTCCAATCAAAAACAACAATTTACAAGCTTCTACCTAGGCCTACATTATCCTTGGAGTCGGGAACGTAAGTTGCAACATATTTTACCAATTAATTCACTTTCAGAGCTTCCATTGTCTGCACCTGCAGATTGACCTTGGAGCAAAGAAGAAGATGCCAGGCTGGCACGAAACCTTAAAGATAAGCATGTGAACCGATCTCACTGGAAAAGTACAGCTTCAAGCAAGAATACACGTTTTATTAGCACATTAGAAAAATACGAGCATCTAAACCGTGAGACAAGGCAACTGGGCCGAAGCCTCCACTAAAGTTATGCTAAGTTAAAACATTTCAAACAAGCAAATCATGGCACACGTTTACGGTTATGTCAGATTAGTACAATTCTAATACATCACGTTATATAAAGCACGCTTATAAATGTTGGCGAACTACTCTGAGGGCACATTTGTCCCCGTACAATCTTTATTAGTTCGGTTAAAGTCACACTTGATTATTGCAGCACTACGTTTTATGCGCTAATAAATGTAAAATAACAGAATCCAACAAAATATGACCAAAATATGGAGTACAAAAAATATCAGAAGGTGAAGTGCTTTTAGATAAGTGTAGGATTACTACACCTAACTAACCATACATGTACTTTGGTCAAATAAATAATTCATTTTCCAAGGAACGTGTAGGTAGAGTTAAGGATAATGCAACTATACTTACCAAAATATACTTACCTTCACAATATTCTGATTTGCTATATTTTGGCCATAATACCTTTGTGAGACGATAGATCTGTCCTCGATATTCTGACATACTGCCATGCCATAAATGCATAATTTACACGAGGTTAATGATAGACAAGGCATGTGATGGTATGCAGCAAGTAGATGAATCGGCAACCAAAGTAGTAATGGACCCTTCAGGCATTAAAACCAGAAATATTCAAGGTATGTGGAATAATCTATGCTCCAGAGCAATAATCATCTGGCTCTGAAGAGATGCATTTGAGTACAAATGCATATCCCCCATTGCTTTCGTTGGAACTTGAAAAATGAACATGAGGTTCCAGATGTTAAAAATTAATGGCTCAAAAATGCAACCCAGGAGAAAAGGGCAAATACAAAGGACTTATACGAACATGGATTTACCCTCAAGGCAATTCTAATGCCAAGATTCAAAACAAGGCTATCACCTTTGACACTTCTAATAATCAAAGTCAAAGATGACTTAAAACTGTGAACATATTACCCATCCCAGTTAAAATTAACTTGGACCATGCTCACTAGATTTGTGCCATAAATTTGTCAATTTATGTTTGTTCTTTTAAGTATTTACCTCCAGAATATCGTGGTAATAGAATATTGAGGGATAAAATATCAAAAGGTAACTACATATGGGGAAGTACATATTTACATTTCATAACTCCACGTCTACATACGTTGAAGATATATATATCGTGAAGGCACATATATTTAGAGTTAGGTGTAGAACATCTAGGCTTACTTACCTGTATATATTTTATTTTCGATATGCAGTCCCCTCCATAATCTGATGTTAATATTAGGGGTGCACAACCTATTTATTTACCAGCCAAACTCAATTAAAAGGAACTTCAAACAGGTGACTGCTGAACTTCTCAAAATATTCCTCTCTCCAAATTTGCCTTATACCCTGTCTGAGTCTTATACTCCTAGTTTTGAAAATGTCACCATAAAACAAATATTGTTCATTACAGAGGGAGATTAAGCCTCCTGGTAAGGAATATTGAGCCAGATGTATCAAAAAAGCCTTTTGCGAATCAGTAATAACGAATTTTAAGAAATCGCTATTTCTGATTCGCAAAATGCCATGCATCATATTTGTGATTCGGTAATAGCGATTTCTTAAAAATCGCAAATGCTATTACCGAATCACAAATAGCGATACAGCCCCCATTCACACCTATGGGCCTGTAGGCCCATATTTGCGATTTTTTTGCATTTCCCAAATAGCGAATTCCCAACTGGAATTCGCAATTTTGGAAATGCAAAACCCCAGGGCGCTGGGGGCCTAAGGCCCCCTCAGCTGCACCCCAAAAAGGTTTTTTGGACATGTAAGGCGCACACATGCCAAAGGGGCATGTGTGCCTTACATGCCAATTTTAAAAATGCATTTTTAATGCATTTTTAAAATTTGCACATGGTTACCACCAAGTTTTACTTGGTTGTAATTGCGATTCCTTAATGCCAAATTCACATTAAGGAATTGCTTGATACATGTGGTTTAGAAATCGCAAATAATGATTCCTTATTTGCGATTTCTTATGTAGAGAATCGCAATTTGCGATTCTCTAAACGTCTCGCAAATTTAAGGAATCGCTATTTTAGCGATTCCTTAAATTTGCGTTGCGAATGCCTTTCATAAATACTGAAAGGCATTTTTGCATTCGCAAACGGGCATTCGCACCGTTTGCGAATGCAAAAAGGCTTGATACATCTGGCCCATTATCTCCTACCATAGTTGGCGTTGTCCTGCTTTCCAAATTGGTCAGCTCATTCCTGTACCATACATCCTTAAGAAAGACACTGTTATAGTGTTGCTGAAAAAGGTAACAAGTGACTCAAAGGAACCATAGAGGGTCTGTATTCAGAGGGGCACTGGACATGTGCGTTGCCAGTTGGGATTTCTTCTTGTCAAATGTGCACCTGGGGAGATCTCCCATTGCAGTTCCTGCATGGGGCCCTTTCTAAACCTAGCTGGGTACCTACTAGGAAACAGAACTAAGGACGAGTATGTAGAATGACTATAAGAGCGTGTGTGACAAGGACACTTGCTTTTACACCTAGGTCACCATTTAGATAAACTGAAAGGCAACAATCATAAAAATAAAAATTGGAAGCTAGGAGTCCGGGTCCTGGAGAAAGCCAGGAATCTGCAGGAGTCCGGGTCCTGGAGAAAGCCAGGAATCTCACATGAGTCCTATTGGCCATGGCTGAAACATGTTGACAGGAGGTCATTGATTATCCTGAATTACTCCCATTGTGGTTGTTTAAATATCATCATAGGTGGCTGTAATAAAGTTTGTGTAGGTGCTTTTAACCATCTGTGTCTGCATCCCTAAACTATTCAGTTTGTGAGAACCAAAAGATCTCTATTAAAGTGGTCCAAAGATTATGGAGACAATCTGTACCACCAGAAATGACGTCCTGATGAGGAGCAGCCCAATGATGAATTATGCCACCTATGCTGGTGGGTGAGGATTTGCGTCCTTTTTAGTAAACATATTCAGGAAAAGAGAGATTGTCTTTACTGTTAATGGAAACATACCAAAACATGTGACCCGGTTCTATGTCAAAAAAGTTTTTTGATGATTGATAGTAATACATGGGAGGATACATATTTCGGACAGCCAGACCCTCTCCTCCCTTCAGATTATTGAAACCATAAAGCTATAGTCATTGACCCATCATGTATTTTTAATTTTATTTTTGAATTTCGTTTTATAGTTTTATAGAACACATTCAAATTATTTAGGGTATCCTGACTCTACTAGTTGATAGCACTTAAAAGGGCAAAATTACTGCATTAACAGCCAGGAGGTTTTCATTTATTTTTTTAAAGTAGGATGATTAGCAGTGGTGAGGATCGACAACAGAAGAGAATTCCAAGTTTTACCAACAAGGAAAAAAAATGAATGCCCAGCTAAGGGGCCTCTACAGATCCTAGAAATCGTCACTAGAATGTGGAGCAGAATGTACAGTGTGAAAAAGAGGAAATTGATTTCGGATGAATAACAGATCTTGTCTATAAAGCGCTTCACATACAAGCACTTAAAGGAAGAGTGAGTGGATGTAGGAAGCCAACGCAGCTGCTCCAGATGTTGTGATATTTGGGATCTCCGAGAAAGTCATAAAAGTAGATGACATATCAGTTTCTATATGAACCTTCAACTCTGTGTTTGATTTCGAGAATTGTCTGAAATATAAGACATTGCAGTGATCCTGCAACCGCCGGGAACACTCCAAACCGTACCCCAGACGATAGAAGTACCAGGATCATCTAAGTCTCCTTAAATAGAAGAGCAGATACATGCAACTTTTAGAATTTAAGGAGACAACTTAAGGAGAATGAGATAGAGCCTGTTAAAAAATGAAGTTCACATTGTGAACCACAAGGTAGGACATCCAACAATAAGTACGTCAGTCTATTGGGAAAATTGACAATGATCCATTCTGCAATTGCAGACAAAAGGATACATCAATTGGGTTAATTATAAATCACCATCTATTCTCAGGATTATTTGCTTGTCATTTCGATATTATATGTACAACAAGAGCAGCCCTTAACGCTGAGGCTCCTTGTTTTGTGAACAGATTCCTCTTGGTTGTCTTACCCATTAATCTACAGTCGTTTCCGCACTCTTGTGAGCACCCTTCAACATGTCATGGATGACTGACAGATGAATATCTGTTCACCTCGAAGGGGATAACAGAGGAATAAGTGAACGCACAATTACTTAAACGCACGGGTTACTGAAGGATGTCAGTCACCCCAGCCATGCAGGCATGCTTAACTCACTGTAAAACCTTCCTTACACATTGCTACTGTGCAACAACTCTTCATTTATACAGCATTTCCACATCGATGCATAGATCTGATTCAGACCATAAAATAAACGTTTTGTTAATTAAACCATGTTGTCAGATTAATTTAAGCAAGCAATTCTTTTTGTAGAAACCAGTGCATCATCTTGATAAGGCCCTGTCGATCTCAAAGTAACAGCATTGCCATCCTCCAGCCTAGTCTGGATTGAGCATGTCACCCTGGAATTTAATCTAATCTGCTCCTTTTTTTCCATCAAGGAAAGTGTTACACATATCAGGATTGGGGGTCCGTTTGAAGTGCTGCAATGTTAACAAAAATAAACTATTGATTTCTGTAAATAACCATGATGACAAACGAGGGACTTTTCTTTATTGGTGGTAAGCCCTTTATATGCAGCCCAGTCTTTCTAAAGCATAACATTTCCCTTGGGCAGGATCGGTGAGGGTCTTTCATTCAGTATGTTGTCTTCCTACTCAATAGCTCTGGCTTTCTATGGGACCAAACAAACACCACCATTCAGTCACTCATCTTTACTGTACTACCTGCTGTGAGTTCTGCCAGCATTGGGGACAACCTCCCATCAATGGCACATTTGCAGGATTCTGATGGTGAAGCAAGGGTTCGCCTCTCTCCTGAGCACCACACTGATGTAACAGCTATACACCATGCCACATGTTCTCTCAAAGACAGTACAGTCAATCAACCACCCTTGAAAACTGGCCCAGACTAGATTAAATTGCTAAGACTGGCTACAAGGGTGAAGTCTCACTTCAGGCATTTGTGATTTACTTCTTTTTTTTTTATTTAGCAATGATGCTAATATTTTACTTTTGGAAGAAGAAATATGTTGATATTGCAAGAATAGCACACTTGAAATGTTAAATCTTGGAATGATTTGATGACATGTATTTTGAAAGTACGTGGTTTTAATAACCTACAACTGGTAAACATGTAAAAGTTATGGGATATAATGGAGAACTTGGGGGTGGAGCCTGACCCGTTGGATTATATCAAACACTTACAATATGATCTCACAATTGCCATCCGTTATGGTCCACAAGGCGAAAAGACACCACATATTTCAACATGGCTTGTGAGACAAGGGTGTATCCTGGCCCCGTTTTTGTTCCTTCTTTGCATAAATGGGGTCAGTAAACACCTTATTAAATGCGGAAAGGACACGCCAAAGATGAGGGCTCAATACATACCTATTTTGCTGTACGCGGACAATGCGGTCATAATGCCCCATAAGGCAAATGGCGTGCGAGTGCTGCTAAATTAATTTCTGGCATATATGGTCTTTCTTGATTTAAAAGTAAACTTCCCAAAACATATGTCATGACTTGTGGGAAATGCAATGTGAAATCTAAATATTTTCCCATGAGGGAGTAACGTTTGGAGAAGGTGCAAAACTTAAACTATTTGGGTATCACCTTCAACTCATTGCTTAGATGGCATACTCTTATTACTGTAAAAACCCAGAAATTGGGGAGGAACTTAGAGCCAATTTTTAGATTTGCCCACAAATTATACAACAGACCAATTAGGATGATGCTTAATTCACGCAAAAGTAAATGAGTGTCTGCTGGGCTATATGGCACAGGGGTGTGGGGCTAAGGGAACGGAAAACCCATCCAGTGATTAGAAAATGCTTTAGCTCAAAGGTTATTTTCAATATCGAAAAATACAGCTACCTTTATCACTCACGGGTAAGTAGGTTTGCCATTTGTTGAGAACAACATAACTCTGGCACCACTTTTTTCAATGGATTAAGGGCCTCATTTACAAGGTCAATTTTTTTTGATGCAAAGGTGGAGCATGCAGCGTTCTATACTGCTCCACATTTACAAACTAACACATTGGGCCCAATGCACCAGTTTGTGAAGTCATGGGTCACATTGTACCTGTGCCAGGTATAATCTATGCAAGGTAGGCATTCCCACAGGAAAAGCCATGCAGAACTGACATAATGAAATTTACAGCATTTCACAGCCTCATTCTGCGACTTCACTGCGTCAGAATTTTACATGCTCAGAGCAGGCGTAAAACTGACACAGGGCTTTTCTCAATGGGGCCTCCTGGCATTGCTGGATTAGAGTTTTTTTTTACGCCAGTCCAGCAATGCGTGAGTTTAGTGCCACAGATGCATCAGACTTTCTGACGCATCTGTGAAAACATGCTCCATGGAGCTCTGTATTGTAAATACAGTGCATCCAAAGCATTGTTAGGGGGTCGTAGTGCAGCGCCAGAAATCTGACGCATCGGAGCCGATGCGTCAGATTCTTGTAAATGAAGCCTTAAGTGTTGGAGAACTCCTGAGGCAATCCTTGTGCGATCTTGTCTGCCCGATTGCTTGGCCGTAGATTGGATGAACAGCATTCCGTGGGTTGCGTATGTGCGGAATACTTGTAGTAAATTTGGATTAGCAGAGATATTTACAAACCCAGAAGAATTTAATCTAATTTACAAAGAAACCATTAAAATCCGGTTTCATGAGAAAGTCGATAGGATGATAATGAATGAGGCGACAGCTTTACAAACAGTGATTGTATATATCCAGCTGTTCACAACAAGATTACACCGAGCCATATCTGAGTTGGGTAGAAAACCCATTCCAGCGCCAACTTTTGACACTTTTTAGGTTAAATGTTGTGCGTTTTAAGGTGGACTTGTCCTTAGGAAAAACTTGTTTTTTTAAGCTACTGTCGTGTAGGTGCAATAATATTGTACAACGAAGCATGTGCCACTTTACCATGTTATGTCCGTTATATATGAGTTCATGCCGATCCTTTTTGTTGCAGTGTGGCACAGTCGAGAGGTCAGGAAGCACCAACTGGAGCTGGAATTGTTGCAAAGCCTTCCCACTATAGAAATTTCCATGCTGTTTTAAAACATTTTTTATTTGCTATAGCATTAAGGAAGTGATATGAAGAGATCCCAGAAGTATTGCTCGAATAACGTTTGTCTTTTGTAAGAGTCTATATTGGTCTTTTCAGGAGCTCTATGGGGCTGCATGGTTTGTATGACTTTTAATATGAAATTTTTAAGTTTGTTCCATGTGGACTTTTTAAAAATACTGTTTGCATTGCAGCTTTTATCACAATTTTGCCGAATGAAGCTTATTATGACTTGAAACTACAACTTAATATTCTATTCACACTCCCTGAGTATCCTGGTCAGATGCCAGGTGCCCTTGTGTCAGCCAGATGAGATGGTGTTTTTAAAGTCTCGGCTGCGCTTGTATTGCCTCTTGGAGACATGTTGTTACAGTTAGTGGGATAAAGCCTGCTCACAGCCTTACCATTTGTTAGTTGCAACGTTGCTCTCAATTCCTTCATTGCAGTTTGGCATGACTTGCATCATGCCTCTTTTTGTGTTCGGCCTTCCCCTAGCGCATGAACCACATTTTTTGGGGCTACTTTTTTTTCTAATTGTGTTTGAGCACTCGTGCGAGTGCATCAGTTCTCATCCCTGTTGCTTCTTTTCTGTCTCACTCCACCCGCTCGCTTTAATTGTGTTTAAGCACTCCATGCGAGTGCTTCACTTCTCAGCCCTGTTACTTATTTTCTGTCTCACGCCCCCCTCCCTTTAACTGTGTTTAAGCACTCCATACAAGTGCTTGCTACTGAGGTTTCCTATCTACATCTTTTACAATAACTAGCAAATGTCCCTGACTGTGCATTCCATGTTGCTTCCCCCAAACCTCTACACAATTTCCTTTTATTTTGAGATCAGCAAGCAGGAGAAGCTGTAATGTTCTCCTTGAGACCCCTGGTGATAAGTCGTGCTTTATAACTGCTGATTGATTGATGATTTCCAGGCAGAATATGAACTGTGGAAGAATCAAAAGACAGTATGTAAAGCCCTAATCTGAAAAGGTTACAAAATAAGAGTGATTTTGAAAAATAAGGCCCACAGCCCATGCACTCTGCGCTGTCTACTGACAACTTTCAAACATATCGCTGTGTGGCTAAAAGACAATTAAAAAGGAGGAGCCAGCTTAAACCACCAATTAGAGTCCATGGCAGTATGGGCATGCAAATGAACCCCGGAACAGCTTTCTCTTTTTTACGGTTATGGACTAGTAAGAAATGAAGCTGATATGCAGTGAAACAGATTTTGTCAATATTGCAGTTGCTCGCTGGAACAACACAAATTTAATGCAAAGACAAACAAGTACACAAAATGAACATGTTTTCATTAACAACATCCCTACATTTAAAATAGCTCCCAAGCATTTGAAACTGGATAGTTGGATTTTTCTTTGTGTACCTGCAATTGAATAAATGTGTCCTGGACTGGAAATCCTTTTTTTCACTTTTCAAAACAAATTGGCTACACAGCTATTAATAATAGAAAGGAGTGTGCACTTCACTGTAATAATGTTCCCACTTCCTGATTGCAGCGCTGTTCCTCCTTTCTCATCGCACTACTGCTCCTCCATCTTCGTGGTGCTGCTTCTCCCCTTTCCTCCACGTGCTACTGCTCCCCTTCTTCATTGCATCACACTCCACCCCACTTCAATCTACCCTATTCCACCCAATTTCAATCTTCCACAATCAACACCACCTAAGTCTGCCCCACCAACTCTAGCCCACCCCATCTATCACACTCCAGTCCACCCCAATCTACCCCACTCCAATCAAATCAAATTCACCCCACTAAAACCTATACTACTTCAATCTACATCAATCTGCACCACTCCAATTTACTTCAATCTACCCTACTCCAGTCTACTCCACTCCAATCTACCCCATTTCATTGTGCCCCACTCCAGTCTACCCCACTCCAATCTACCCATCCCAATCTACCTCACCCAACCTACCCTACCCATTGCACCCCACTCCAATCTACCCTACTCCCATCCACCCCACTTCAATCTAATCTACCCCACTAAAATCTACCTCTCTCCAATTTACCTAATCTACCCACTACAGTCTACCCTTGTCTACCCCACTCCAATATACCCCACTCAATCTACCGCTGTCTACCCCACTCCAATGTACCTCACTCCAATCTACCCCTCCTAACCAATCCCCAAACTACACCACTGCAAATTTTCCACCCAAACTAACCTACTCCAGTTGACCCACATCTATCCCATTCCAATCTACTCCAATCAACCCCACTCTAATCTACCCTACTCCAGTCTACCATATTCCAATCTACACCACTCCAATCTATCACAATCTACCCCACTCCAATCTACTCCAATCCACCCCCTCTACCCTACTCCAATCGAACCCCTTTATCCCACTCTTTTCTACCCCACTTCAATTTACTTAATTTCAGTCTGCCCCAAACTACACCACTTCAATCGACCCCCAATGTACCCCACTCCAATCTACCCACCCCATCCGACCCCAATCTACTCACCTCAGTCTACCCCACTCCTATATACCCCACATCAATCTGCCCCAATTTTCCCCAATCTACACCACCCCAATTTACCTCAATTTGCCCATCCCAATCTATCCTGCCTCAATCTTCCCGCCACAATCTACCCCAACCTACCCCACTCCCATCTACCCCAATCTACTCCATCTACTCCAGTCTCCCACCCCCAACCTACCCAATCTTGTACACCCAATCTAACCCAGACCAATCTACCACACTCCAATTTACCCCACCCAAATCTACCACAATCTACCTTAATGTAGCCCACCCAATCTACCAATCTGCCCCACCCAAATCTACCCCAAGCTACACTGTCCCATTCTACACCAATCCACCACTCCTGTATACCCTACTCCAATTTACTCCAACATACCCCACTCCAATCTACCCCACTTCAGCCTACTCCTCCCCAATTTACACGATCTACCACACTCCAGTCTACCCCTATCCACCACACTCCACCCTACTCCAATTTACCCCAATCTACCACACTCTACCCCACTACAATCTAGTCCACTACAATCTGCCACTCTTCAATCTACCCCACTACAATTTACCCCAATCTACCCCACTACAATCTACTCCTATCGACTCCAATCTACACTAACTACTCCAGCCTACCTAGTCCATTCTATTCCACTCCAATTTAACTCAATTTACCCCATTTCCGATCAACCACAGTATACCCCACTCCAATCTACTCCAATGTACCGTACTCCCATCTACCTCATGCAATGTACCCCAATCTAACCCACTCCAATCTACCCCACTCCAATGTACCCCACCCCAATCAATCCCCCGCCTCCCAATGTAACCTATCCCACTCTACCCATCCCCACTCTACTCTACCCCAATCTGCCAACCCCAATCTGCCTACCCCAAACTACCCCACCTCAATCTACCCAAACCTACCCCACCACTGTCTGCCCCAATCCACCTACCCCAATTTACCCCAATCTACCACTCTAATCTACCCCACCCTAATCTACCCCACACCAGTCTACCCCAATCTACCCCACCCCACCCCACGCACTTTTAGACATGCTGAACACCAGCCACACTAGTGTACCACATGGCTAAAACACAAAGCCAAAGCCAATAGCTCTTGCAAAGTTGAGACCTATTGGTTTTGCCAGTGCTTGTTAGTGAAGTCAACATCTCCTGGTGGAAGAGGCTTGAGACTATCATCTCGTCACACACTGGCATCCAGCCAATCATAATGACTGCTCACTTTTCACTCTTCACTGAGGAGGACAGGTGATAGCTTACCCAGGACTTGAGATATTTAAGCCCGGTGTTTGCATCTTTTTTTAGGCCATGGCAAGTGAACATAATACATGTGACCAATTACTGTTGGCCCGCCGCTTCATGAAAAAAGCAGAGAACTATGCATTGTAGAGTAATACACATGTTTTGCTTAGATATGCATGTCACATACTCGTAAAATCCAATAGGCGTACGCACCGAAATCCATACAAATAGGACATTTTTAGACCTATGTCTACTCTATGGGTACTGGTGATTTGCCATATTGATGAAAGTGTGGAAATGTGTAAAAGTACATATCACCTCTGTGTGTTTTTCTGCTTGTGAGGAAATACTCAGTGATCCTGATTCTGTGAATAAGGACCATGGAATTTCCACTAGCACTGCACTTTTTGTACACTAAAATCCACTTAACTGTTCTTTTTGGATCAGACTGTGGATTATTAAAAGTCTAATTAAACTGCGTTGTATTGCAGTTAGAATGAGTTTACCATGCTTCCTAATTGCACGTTTAAAACGGACAAACAACTGTGATTTTAATTCATGAAAATGTGCAGTGTCATTTTCACATACGTATTCATTTAATGTATAGCTTTTTGAATTTTCATGTATGTTCCTCTGAAGCTCATGCATAAAGAATGCAAGTCATAGCATACTTTCTCATATGTGTCAAAGTTGCGTACCTCAGTTACCTCTGCAGAGTGAACATGGTGCATCCATAAAACATTTTGAACTAGGAAATATGGGAAATTATTTTTCTAATACGTTTCTTTCATACAGTTAAGTACAAATAGATGTCCAAATAATTTAATTGAATGACTAAACAAATGAGAACATTTGTTAGACAGGTATAACTTTGTCAAAGATCTCTTGAAAGAGGAACTGGAAATAGGAATTGAATTCCTAATTTTTATTAATATTTAAATATTAATTAATTTGTGAACGTTAACCGAATTTGCATTGCACATCGTTATCTACTCCTTGAAGTTCCAGAATGCAGCAACGACCACTCCTCGATTAGGGCAGGGGGGCGAAGCTGCAAACCTTTCACAACAAAAGGATAATAAACTATGCGCCACATTAGTGTAATTTTTTTTTTAGGCCAACGAGGCCAAAATCTTAGCACCATATTTACAAAGTGGTGCAATGCATGCATTGCGCCACTTTGTAACCCTTTGCACTATATTAAGAGCCTCATTATGACCCTGGTGGTCTTCTGACCGGCAGGGTTAATGTGGCGGTATTATCACCAACAGGCTTGGGGTACATACCGCCACATTATGAGATTACCGCCATGGCGGCATGAGCCACCGGGCCGGAGGTGTCTATCTCCAGCCCGGCGGGCTACATAGTATTGCCCATGGCATTATGAGCCGGCCTACCACCATGGTTTTTGTGGCATTAGCAACGCCACGAACACCATGGTGGTAGGCCCTACCGGTGACAGGGAATTCCTTCCCTGTCACCGGTAGGCAGTTCACCCACCCCCCAACATTCACCTGACGCACCCCACCCCCGCACCATCCAAACTCAACCAACCACCCACCTGATAGACAAACTATCCCCTCACCCCCCTCTGATCCATTCACTCACCCCGACCCCCTCCGATCTGCTCACTCACCCCCACCCCTTCCGATCCACTCATTCACTCCCCCAGCCCCCATACACGCACACACCCACAGACACGCACACACCACACAACTGACTCCACTCCCCACAGCCACACATGCACACATCACCCCCCCTCCCCACACCTCCACTACAGTCACAGAGCCCCTCACCCCACACACCCCCTCCCCATATACACGCACACAGACACCCACTCGCACAACACATACACCCATTCACTTACACTGGCATACACGCATTCATACACACACTGGCATACATGCATTCATACACACACTGGCGTACACGCATTCAAAGACGCCTACTTCCAGACATACTCACACACATTCTTACACACAATCACACTGACATGCAGACACGCACTCACTTCACCATTCTTATACACATTCTGTCGCGCCGCGATGTGCGGCGCGAGCCGAATGTTCGGCACAAGCCGGGCGTTCGGCTGGGGCCGCACAGCGCGTTTCTAAAACGCGGCGCGCCCCCAGCCTTTCATGCACTTTTCGAGGCCCCAGGCATTGCATGGGGCCTCGCTCTATCGTTTTCCACCGCCTTGCTGGGGTCTCCTGACCCCCCTTACCTGTTCTTCTTTCTTCCTTCTTGTCCTCTTTCTTTTCTTCTTTCTGGGGTCTTTTTGTTGTACTTTTTTTATGTCTTCTTCCCTTCCCAGGTTACCTTTCTCTTCCCAGCATTCATTGTTCCCTATTCTCTATGGTTTCTATTCTGTTTTGTTCTATGTACCTCTCCCTGTCTAATATGGTGTCCTTTTACTTCCTGTGGGTCACTTCCTGTCTTTTGGTATATAAGGGCTGTGTTTTCTTCATTTCCTTGCGCTGCAACACTTTCTGCTCAGTTAGTGTCTTCGCTCCTGATTTCCTTCCCTTTTGGTTCTGGATTTCAGCATTCTGTGTTTCCTGACCTTTGCTCCTTTTGGATTCCTGTTTGTTTGTTCTTGTTTTTTCCAGGAATCTTCCTGTTTGGAGGTTTTTCCCCTTTTCCTAAGGGGTTTTTTCCCTCTGGCGCTATTTTCTGAAGGGCATGGTCTGTTCTTGGTGTCTTCATTGCCTACAGCACCGTGGCTACCAGAAAGAGTCGCCCCTTTTTGGGCCAAAGTCGAACATTGAAGATCCACGCCACCAGATCTGCAAATTCCAGGCGCAAGCAGCACGTGAGTCGTGACAGATTGCAGCGCCCAACCATTCCGACGTCCTCAAACACCATGGATGACTCAGTGGCGGCTGCTGCAGATCCGGAACAATCTCTTTTGACCACGATTCAGCAACAAGCTCAGGAATTGCAACAACTACGCAATGAAAATGCTGCGTTACGACAGGCTTTGGCTCTCCGCACCAGTGATGTTCCAACTATCTCCGCTTCCACCCCTTGTTTCTCTGGTGAACCAACCAAGCTTCGCGAGTTCCTGGATGCATTAACAGTGTACTTCGCCTTCCGACCTACCCAATTCTCCCACGACAGGACCAAGGTGGGTTATCTTATCAGTGCCTTATCCGGTCCAGCCTTGGCCTGGGCAACCCCGATGGTGTCCTCCAACGACCCGGTATTGTCGGACTATTCCACCTTTGTGAGTCGCTTCAAACAGATGTTTAGCCGTCCTGGATTGGAAGCCTCTGCTGAAGAAGCCCTATGTGACATCCAACAAGGCTCGCAAGACGTCCTGCAATATATAACCCGTTTTCGTCAGCTGGCGGCAGAGACCACTTGGGTGGAACGTACTCTGGTAACTTTATTTCGTAGAGGACTCAAAGAAGAAATAAAGGATGAACTAGTACATTCTACCAGAGCAGAAGAGCTTCGTGGCCTGATGGATCAAGCACTGTCCATCGAATATCGTCTTCAGGAACGGAGATCGGAAAAGAAAAGGAGTAGAGGGTTTTCCCAGCCAAGTAGCTCACGAGCTTGCCTACAGCGTTCCGAGGAACCTCGCACTCCTGCTAGAGACATCGAAGGGGAACCCATGCAGGTGGATACTACCCGAGGTCCGCTCTCTGCTAGTGAACGAGAAGACAGACGCAAGAGAGGGTTGTGCCTGTACTGTGGTTCTGCTGGTCACATGCTTCGTACCTGTCCTGTACGTCCGCCCAGGCCTTCGGGAAACGCCACCTCCAGTCCTCTGTAAGAAGGGAGGGGACGGGATCTACAGCTATACCTTCCATCAGCTCCTTTAATGACAATACAACCGCCTTGTTCATTTTTCCTGTCCTGTTACAACTTCCTGACGGTCGTCAAGAAAAGACTATGGCATTACTAGATTGTGGTGCTAGTGGTATATACATGGACAAGACGTGGGCTGCTGCTCACCAAGTTCCTACACAAGCAAAAGAATTACCCGAACAGGTACACACCGTGGATGGATCCTTGATATCCTCGGGTCCTGTAGACACCACTACCCTGATGTTAAGTCTACAGGTGGGAAACCATCAAGAACACATTTCCTTCGATCTTATCACGTCCCCCAACCATACCATCATTCTTGGAATTCCGTGGTTCATCAGACATAACCCGTATATAAATTCGGTAACCCGGACAGTTTCTTTGTCTTCGCAATTTTGTCATGAGAACTGTTTTACTTCCGACAAGTATTGGTCTCCGAAAAGATCCTTAGATACTGAAGGTGCCACTGGTATGTCCATTAATACGGTCCAAGGGGTCCCAGACCACTATTTGGAGTTTCAGGATGTTTTCCAAAAACCGTCGAAACCTGTGCTACCTCCACATCGAGAATATGATTGTGCTATTCCATTGGAACCCGGCACAATTGTTCCTTTTGGGAGGATGTACTCTCTCACGGAACCCGAAAGAGAAGTTCTAAAAGAGTATCTGGACGAAAATATACAGAGTGGTCTTATTGTTCCATCGTCGTCTCCGGCTGGGGCTCCTCTCTTTTTTGTGCCCAAGAAGACAAAGGATCTTCGTCCTTGCCTGGATTTTCGAGGTCTGAATAAAATAACAATTAAAGATCGTTATCCTTTGCCTCTCATCAGGGATATACTAGAAGCTATCAGAGGGGCTCAACGTTTTACTAAATTAGATTTACGAGGAGCTTACCACCTTTTACGCATAAAAGAAGGCGACGAATGGAAGACAGCTTTCAGGACTCCATTTGGCCATTTTGAATATAGGGTTATGTCGTTTGGCCTCACTAACGCCCCCGCAATCTTCCAGAGATTTATGGACTCAGTGTTTTCAGACCTTCTGAATCAGACAGTCGTGATCTACCTAGATGATATTCTTATTTATTCTAGAAATCCTGAACTCCATTCTTCCCATGTGAAACAAGTTCTTCAAAGACTTCGTGCTCATCAACTATTTTGCAAACCAGAAAAATGTGAGTTCGACATGACGGAAGTCAAATATCTGGGCTATCATTTAAGTCCCACTGGCATAGCTATGGATCAAGAAAAGGTACAAGCTATCCTAGAGTGGCCTTCTCCTTCTTCCATAAAAGAAACACAATGTTTCCTAGGGTTAGCAAACTTCTATCGACAATTCATTCTAGACTTTGCCAGACTGACTAGCCACATAACTCACACCTTAAAAAAGGAAAATTTAAAGAAAGGGTTTGTCTGGACTGAGGCGGCTGAAGCAGCCTTTCAAGAATTAAAGAGAGTCTTCACCCAAGCCCCCATCTTGAGACATCCAGATACCACCAAACAATTTATAGTCGTTACTGATGCTTCTGAGAGAGCCATCGGAGCTGTCTTACTCCAACGACAAGAGGATGATGGTCTTGAACATCCTGTTTTCTACTTGTCTCATATCCTTTCCACAGCTGAACAACACTATTCTGTACTGGAAAGGGAATTATTGGCTCTGAAAACAGCCTGCCTTGAGTGGAGACAGTTTCTGATGGGTTCCAAGGAACCATTTGAGGTGAGGACAGACCACCGTAACCTACAATGTTTAAGAAATTTTGTATGCCAGAATAGTCGTCAGGCCCGCTGGGCCTTTTACTTCAGTCAGTACGATTTTTTTATCACATATATTCCTGGATCTCAAAACATTCTGGCTGATGCTCTGTCTCGCCGATATCCAGAGTGTACTCCTTCCTCATCTCAGTATCTTCTGGAACCCCGTAAGATCATTGGAGTGGCTCAGTCTTTCCTGGAAGAAGTACAACTGGAATACGCCAACCTATCGGACCACGACATTGAAGAACTAAGACCATTAATACATAAGAAACAAGGATATTTTTATTATCAAAACCTGATATTCCTCCCCACTAACAAGGTGCAAGAAAAGGCATTACAAATGTGCCATGATTCACCTGTAGCTGGTCATAGAGGCATCAAGGCCACACAAGAACTTCTTTCACGATTTTTCTGGTGGCCTACCTGGAAGCTGGATGTGGAAAGATACGTTCAGGCCTGTCCCATATGTGCCCAAATCAAGATACCCCATACCAGACCGGCAGGATTACTACAGCCTTTGCCTGTTCCACCGGCCCCATGGCATACCATCTCTACTGATTTTATGTGTTCACTCCCACCATCAGCAGGAAACCGGGCCATCATGGTCACGGTGGATTCTTTCACGAAGATGGCTCATTTCACTGCCCTGAAAAGGCTACCCACTTCTCAAGAACTAAGTCAAATATTCATTGATCATATCTTCCGTCTCCATGGACTTCCACATACCATAATATCTGATAGAGGACCTCAGTACATTTCCCGATTTTGGAGGCATTTTTGTAAAACACTAAATATTAATAGAGCCCTGTCTTCAGGATTCCATCCTCAGACCAACGGCCAGACCGAGCGTCTGAACCAAGGACTAGAGCAGTATCTTCGATGCTTTTGCAATTCTACCCAAAGTAACTGGAACACTTACCTCTCTATAGCAGAATTTTCCTACAATAACTCAGTCCATAGTGCCTCCAAGGTCACTCCCTTTTTCTGTTCATATGGTTTTCATCCTACCTCTTTTCCTACTTCTCCACAATCCAACTCTCCTCTACCCGCTATTACCTATTTCTCCAAACGCCTTCTCCAAATACATAGACTAATTCGATCTAATTTGTTACATACCAAGAGATATATGAAGAAGGCTGCTGACAAGAGACGTGCTACCAATCCAGACTATCATCCGCAAGATAAAGTCTGGCTCTCCTCCAAATTCTTACCCTCACGTCTTTCTCAAAATAAGTTCACACCTCGTTACTATGGGCCTTTCCGTATTCTTCAGTTGGTCAATCCTGTCACTGTCCGTCTTCACTTACCTCATACATGGAAGATTCATCCGGTCTTTCATGTTTCTCAGCTTAAACCTTATGTGCCTGACCCTTACTCACGTCAGTTTCCTTGTCCACCTCCTGTACTCGTGGATGATGTTCCTGAATATGAAGTACAGGAAATTTGTGACTCTCGTCTTTTTCACAAACGCCTTCAGTATCTGATTCATTGGAAGGGTTATCCTCTCAGTGAATGCTCTTGGGAAGATGCATCTTCTGTTCACGCTCCTCGCCTGATTCAACGCTTTCACCGTTTATTTCCTCTCAAACCTGGCCCTTCGGGAGGGGGACCTACTGTCGCGCCGCGTGGTGCGGCGCGAGCCGAATGTTCGGCACAAGCCGGGCGTTCGGCTGGGGCCGCACAGCGCGTTTCTAAAACGCGGCGTGCCCCCAGCCTTTCATGCACTTTTCGAGGCCCCAGGCATTGCATGGGGCCTCGCTCCATCGTTTTCCACCGCCTTGCTGGGGTCTCCTGACCCCCCTTACCTGTTCTTCTTTCTTCCTTCTTGTCCTCTTTCTTTTCTTCTTTCTGGGGTCTTTTTGTTGTACTTTTTTTATGTCTTCTTCCCTTCCCAGGTTACCTTTCTCTTCCCAGCATTCATTGTTCCCTATTCTCTATGGTTTCTATTCTGTTTTGTTCTATGTACCTCTCCCTGTCTAATATGGTGTCCTTTTACTTCCTGTGGGTCACTTCCTGTCTTTTGGTATATAAGGGCTGTGTTTTCTTCATTTCCTTGCGCTGCAACACTTTCTGCTCAGTTAGTGTCTTCGCTCCTGATTTCCTCCCCTTTTGGTTCTGGATTTCAGCATTCTGTGTTTCCTGACCTTTGCTCCTTTTGGATTCCTGTTTGTTTGTTCTTGTTTTTTCCAGGAATCTTCCTGTTTGGAGGTTTTTCCCCTTTTCCTAAGGGGTTTTTTCCCTCTGGCGCTATTTTCTGAAGGGCATGGTCTGTTCTTGGTGTCTCCATTGCCTACAGCACCGTGGCTACCAGAAAGAGTCGCCCCTTTTTGGGCCAAAGTCGAACATTGAAGATCCACGCCACCAGATCTGCAAATTCCAGGCGCAAGCAGCACGTGAGTCGTGACACATTCACTCACACGCATACAACCACGCAAACAACACACACGCACAGACGCATTCACACACACACACTCACACATTCATGCACACACTCAGAAACACACACACAACACCCCCCTCCCCTGTCGGATGCCCGGCTTACCTTGTCTGGCGATGAGGTTGTCCAGCAGGGACCGGGAAGGGGCGCTGCTACCGCCAGCAGCGCCCCACCAGCAGAATACCACCAAGCCGTATTACTGTTCATAATACGGCTGGCGGACCCCTTCTGGCGGGGCATTGCTGCTGTTAGCAGCCCCAGCTTACCACAGTCCACTACCATGAGCACATCCGGATTTCCACCCTTATTGTGGCGGAAGTCAGGCAGTGCTCATAATATGGCGGAAAGATGGTAGCCGCTGTGGCGGTATGTTGGCGGCCGTCACCGCGGTGGTAGGCGGTATTTAGCATCAATGTCATAATGAGCTCCTATGTCTGAGCCAGGCATAATGTATGCAAAGGGGGCCTTCCCCCCTTAGGGGGCGGCCAAAAGAATGGCACAAGGAAATCTAAGATATTTCCTTGCGTCATTTTGTGCGGCTCATTTAACACCTACTCAGAACAGGCGTTAAAAGGGGGCTTCCATTATTTATAATGGGCCCCTATGTACTCTGCAGGAGGAGCACCAATATTTTGGCACTACTCCTGGAGAGTACATCAATAGCGTCATGAAAAATGCCACTATTGCTCCCTATCCTGTGCCATGGTGTGCCGTATTTAATTACGGCACACACATGTTGGTGGTAGGGGTGCACCAAGTGGTGCAGGAAAATAGGCGCTGCACTTGGTGCAGCACCACTTTCTATAAATCTGCCCCTATGTTTATTATCCTTTCATTGCAAAAAAGGGTGGGGCATTGGGGGTAACTGTGCACTCCCCTCAGAGCTCATGTGTGTCTGGCTGGCCAGCTCAGGCCGGCCGAACCCACATGCGCAGTGTGCTCTCTCCAGCCCGGCACTGTGTTGCCGTGCTGGAGAGAGCCTGCACATTCTCCCAGTCTGCCTGGGAAAGCCCAGGCTGGGCGCTCTGAGCCAATCCTAACGTTGCTTTGAGCAGCGTCAGGATTGGCTGCAGGGCAGGCTGGGTGCCTGTGCCTACATCCTGTGATGATGAGGGAAGGAGAAGCAGCGCAGCAACAACAGAGGTACGTTTTTATTTATATTAATTTTTTTAATAAATGTTATCCCCACCCACTCCCTCACCACACCGTGCACTGCACCCTCCCCTTTAAAGACCAGAGAGCTGGGACTGGGATGCAGTGTGGCACTGGCTCAAAACCAGAACTGGCTGAAGATACAATTGCTCGAAGTAGGGTCCTATGGCCACTTTATATTAAGATTTTATTGTTTTTTGCTATTGATAGCAGGCTGGATGTCTCAGTGAGTTAATTTGCTTAGAGCTGAAACACAGTTATTTGCATGTCATAAGTTTCAGTCCTGGCAAGACCATCTGATGAACTATTAAATTTGTAACTTATCAAATGGGAACTAGAAAACTCCCTTGTTTACAGTGCTTAGAAATTATGAAAGTGTGGTATCAAGCACTACATGAAAACTGTTTTATCTACTGTTACTATTTTAGCAGCACGCACAACCCTTCTACCAACTGCGATGCATAAAAACCCAAAGGCCAAGAGTGACCAAACAGTCATGCAGCGCCATGTAGGAGCAAAAAATAGTGCTCTGCACTGCATGACAGGGAGGGAGCAGACAAGCACCATATCTTCAGTGTACGGTTCTTTCCTCCCCTCTCTAGTATTGTTTGTAGGATAGGGTTTTGCATCAAAAGGCATTGGTAATTGCATGGGAATGCCCATGTACCACCTATGTAACTCCCCCTTGGTGCTAAGTAACTCAAATCTTTGCGTTACTTTTAGGGTACTTTCCAGTGCAAAACAAATTTTGCACTGGATAGGAAATTAGAAAAAAAAAAATTGCTGGTTAGCTTCACCTTTGTGATGCGCTAACCCACCGTAAAATGTTGTAAATCCCCCCAAAAATCTTTTTTTTTAAACATCCGAGTCAAACCATTGATGAATTTTTCATATATGGTATTTCAGCGCCAGGACACCTTACTGGTGATCACACGCTATATACATACATATAAAATAATAATATTTGAGAAAAACTTTGCGTGTCTCAAGCATGACTCATCACGTGACTCAACTATCAATGAGTAATTTGTGGAAGGTTAGTAACTGAGCGCCGGTACGGCGAATTTACGCATATGATTTAAAGGTAATTTGTGAATCATGCAGGGCCCCAGTTGTTCATTATTACTTCCTGGGTTATTACTTCCTTTCGGTACTGTGAAACCTAAATACACCTGTATCCCTTTTGTTAGCCTTTGATTTGGGTCGTAATGATGTCAAGACCGTGGGTGCTTAGTTAAAAAACACACGCGAGCACAATGCCGCTTTTGCGGCACTTTGATATATAAAGCACTTTGATGACTAAAGTTTGCCAGTTTCAGCCCAAACCAGATGCAGTTTCTTCCCAGAAACGTGCTCCTTTTCGCAAAATAATATTCGAGTTTGCCCGTGAAGGAATCGTCAGGGACTTCCCCGATCTTCAAATACTCTCAAAATGGTAATCGGAGCGGCAGGAAACATGTTGGTGGTGAGGCCCCGGTCATTACTACACAGGAGATGTTACTTACAGCAGGGTTTTCATTCTAATACACGTTGGCGTCTCTGGGGTGAGGGGCATGCGGGCACGGGCGTAGCTTGGCCAGTAAAACCTGGGGGGGTGAGCTTCAGATTTCCCAACAATCACGCTGACACATAATGTTAAAATACATTATATGACAAGCAGGGTGCACTAGTGGGGCTTAAGTGGCAGTGGAATGGAGAGGAATGGCGATTGTAGGGGTATTAAGTGAGAATAAACATATTATTTGTGAAATGGCCAACATTCTTTCCAAACAGAGAGGGAGGAAAAGTGTGTGCATTCTGTGCATGCGTGTTTGTCTGTGTGCAAAGATTCCTGGTGAAATCGGACATACACCTCACCATACCCAACTGAAAGCACCTGTACAAACTATTTATCACAAAATACATTTATTGGGGCCAGTGCTTGATTTGTAAATAAAAAAGTGCTGGTGCCCAAAGCTCTCCTAGGAAACACAGGGCTGCTGCAATTCAATGTGAACACAGAATACTGAGGCAGGGTAATTCTGAAATCATCTGGGGCCTTTTTAATGCATTTACAGCCACTCCCTGCACCTTCAGCTCACCTTCTGTTTTCTCCTTTTGTGATGCTTTTTCATTTTTCTTTTCCTCCACCTTTCCCTTATGTGTCTTTTGCTTGAAATAAATGTTTTAGGCAGAAAAATAACTGCGGTGCCCCGCACCAGAAACCACCGGCTTAAATTAAGCACAGATTGGGATGCCCCATCTCTGTTTGCCCAGAACCCCGCGTTGGGCCCCAGGACCACAGCTGTCTGATGCTGCCCTGTGCTGACCTGCAGTACCGAAACACACAAGACACCGCCCCTTGTCACATACATCATTATGTCCAAGTACCTTTCACTGCAAAACACAATTGTCTGAAGCACTACATGAGTCTGCGCGTTTGTCCTTAATTTAAAATGTTTACATGTTATTTTGTATGTGTGTGTTTTAAAGGTCTATGTAGAGGCATTTTTTGTTTCCTTAACAACTTTGCCTCTGTATGAATTTGTGTAAAACTTTCTGAAAATAGTACAACAACTGGGGTTTTCATGGCTAGTTTTTGGCAGATCTGTGGCCTGGGCCTAAAAATACAGGATAGCTGCCAACAATAAGATTGCCCATTTTAATTCCGGTATAATCGTTTGCTCCTTGATAAAGAAAAAATAGCTCATCTGAGTTAAACCTTACTCCGTAGGCAGGCAGGACTTTACTCTAGGAAATCCCTTTGGCAAGTTTAGGGTAAACTCTATACTGTAGTTTAAAAAAACTGAACATTTAGAAAGGTTTTCAATTTGGGCACAGAGAAGTTAAATTATAGTGATATAAGGATCAAGGGCAGTTTGAGCCCAGGGTGATCACCACCTCCTCGGGGCTTATATTAAAATGTAACATGAAGGGGCCTCGCAGCCCCCCTCCTTAGGCCTTTTAAGGCCCCGGGACCACCATCTCCCTGGGACTTGTCATCAGTAAAGAGGGGGGGCCTCACGGGCCCACCTTCTATAATGGCAATTACCCCGGGAACCACCACCTCCCCAGGGTAGAAAAAACATGAAAAGGAGAAAGGAGGCCACAAGGCTCCCCTGCCAGGCCATACTTAGCCTTGGGGACCACCACCTCCCCAGGGCATGGATAGATGTGAAGTGGGAGGGGGGGCCCGCGACGTCCCTACAAGGTCATTTACGGCCCTGGGGACCACCACCTTTCCAGGACTGGCCCTGTGCAAAATAACAGAGGTGGGCCACCCTGGAGCAATTATTGGCCCTGGCTACCGCCACCCCTCAGGCCCGGCTCCCTATCTCACTAGGTGCTCACCCTCAGGAGATACCAGTTTGCTGTCACTTGGTGGGAGCTTTGACTCCTCCAGCCAAGCGAGAGAAAACTTTAAGTCTGCTTCCAGAGGGCAGGACCAGGAAAACTGCTCTCACTCTCTGAGAGTGGACTTTTAATCTATTTTCCTAGCCCGCCGTCATCTGTTTTCTGGTCTGCTTGACAGCAGGCCGGAAAACAGATGAAGAGATTGCCGGCTGTTGCTGGAGGCAGGTAGCCGGCAGGGACCTCGGGGGCCTTGAGGTTCCCTGCATGGTCCCAAGGAGTATGAACCATTGTCATTCTCTCTTTTAACCACTATTAGTATGTGAAATTACCTCAAAGTCCTGCCAGTTTGGCCCAGCACAGATAAATTAGTAGTATGCATCTTCTTCCCACCTTTTCCCAGGATGATGGACAGCTTACTAAAACAAATCACCCTTAGAGCATTTCCCAGCCAGTTTTGAAGAGAGCATTTCCCAGACAATTTTGAAGATGTATTCTTAATGCAAAGGAATATAAGCACATCTCCACCAAATAAGCATTCACTAAATATAACTATGAAAAAGTGTCCTTGTTTGGTGGAGATTCAACTCTTTGTAGTCTTGTCATCTTCTCCACACCAGGATTCATGTTATCGCAGATTTCTGTATGAAGACGCTCGAGCAACTATTACATTGGCAAAATCACAGACACACAAGGCCACTGAAGACATTACTTTGTGGTCCTTTACACAGCTGAAGTGTAGGGGATGCACTATACATGTATCCAATGGGTTAGTACTTACTAAGAAGGCAGTAGCAAGTATACCAGTGGGCAGACATTTTACGCAAAACTATGGACTCTCCTTGGATAAATAAGCAGCTCAGGATGCATTCTGGCACCAATGCTCATTTCACAGAAATTAAATCATAACAGGAAACACTTACAAATATCAACAAAGCAGCTGCTCCAGCTGAAGCTCTGCTTTTATAAAGTACAAATTATCCTAAGTTCTTGCTCTTGGCCAAGGCTAAACACCAGCTGTGCGCGGCACGGGGTTGGATGCCTATGGGGAGTTTGGCCGTGGCCAAACCCATCGCATCTGGCCAAAGGCCATGTGCAGTGGTTGACTGCATGTGTGCGGGGGTTGGCCGCAGGGAAGGCCTGCGGCCAACCCCCTCCGTGCACAACCTTCAGCCTTGCGTGGGGCTGGATGCTTGTTGGGGGGGTTGGCCACAGGGAAACCTTATAAAAAGACAGCTTCATTGGGAGATTGTCTAACAAAGTGCTTTATTGCATGTAGCAAAAATGATAATTCCACTTGCCTCACAACTAGGCAAAACTTTTTTTGTGCTGCTTAAAGTGCAAGCTTGTTTCTATGGTCAAAATAAGATGATTTTTGAATGCATAATAGAAAACCAATGATGATTAAAGAATAGATAATCTGTGAGACAACATATGTGGTATGCAGGAAGCACCATCAAAAAACTGAAACAATGGATTCTGCAACATCATCAAGCCATTTCTAATAGGGATTTTATTTACAAATGCCATGGCCAAACACATCTGGGAAAATCATAATGGCAACAAGTCGGAGATAATCTACTAGGGCATTCAGGGACAACAAGAGGGAGAAGGAGGATAGAATGCTGGGCCCGCCCTCCTTAGAAACTAAGCACTGTTACAAAAAGATCCAGCAGGAGGGGTCCCAACAGGAAAAACAAGGAAAGAGGGATCTTCCTTTAAAAAAACCCTCACCCACCAGAATTAACCCTTGGTGGCATGCTTCATCATTGGGTTCCTCCCGTTCCGCTACGGAACCAGGAATGCTACGACCTATGGGGTACATGGGAGTACTTGTATTGTTTTGAGAATCTGACTGAGGTGAAAGGAAAGATAGGATTGGGGAGGTCTTGAAGAGGTTAAAAATGCCTGCCTCCTAGCGGTTTCCATACTTTAATATATCTCCTAGTGCCGGTATGGTTAAACAATAAATTAACGATAAAATATTTGTACATCTGGATGGTTGGGTTTGAGGGAGTCTTACAAGAGTCCTTCAAATCCAATTAAAAAATAGAGCGTACTTTCCCTTGGGCCAACTGTCTCTCATGGAAATTAGGCTCCCGTGAGTGCTCGGATTTAAGGAAAAATGTTCCAGGCAGCTTTATAGGACTCAGGGACTTTATTCCCTGTCCTGTGTTTGTTAATAAAAAGATGTAAGGGTGCATGGTAGGGATACCCTGGCCACCTGGACCTTGTGGGGGGGGGTCCAAACGGGATGCCCAGCTCTACCATGTGGCCAAAATAAATAAAAAAAATTGAGTGCTCAATTCCGTGGGACTCCTGCAGGATTGTAGCATTAAAAAAAGAAAGAAAGAAACGTCAGCTGTGGGATGCCATGTAGAACAGAGGGACGGGGGAGCACGGCCGTGTGACCCCATCCTCTAGGTCCAAAATTAAAGAATAGGGGGGGGTGGCTTGCAGCATTCCTCCCTGGCCCTGATCATGGCCCTCTGTACCTCATCCACCAGGCCTGGCAAAAAATCAGAGGGAAAGAGAGCATGCAGCCCCCTCCCTAAGCCTCAATGAAGCCCAAGGGACCCCATTCTACCAAGACTTTGATATAATTAATAACAGACCTTCTCCTAGAGCCTCTAAAGGTGCAGGGACCCAAGTCTCTGCTATACCATTTCCCTGCCCGCAAGACTGCAGGCAGGGAAAACTTTTTCTCCCACATAGTGGGAACTTTGGAAATGCTCCCGCTGGGTGAAAGCAGACTTTAGTTTTTTTGCCCACACCCCTGCAGGCAGGGAAACTCAGATCGGTCCCACCTGGTGGAAGTAAACAAAAACAGCTGAACCCGCAGTGCCTCCTTCCACAGCACCCAGAATGGGCGTATGCATGGGGGAGCCTGGGGCTTCCCTCATATCCCTCAGCACAGTGTGTTGTGAGTGCCCTGGGTGGACACCAAGACAATCATGTAAGACCCTGGGGGATTGAAGTCCCCGGGGCCTCTTCTGGCCCAAGGAGGGTGCCATGTGCCCCCCTTAATAAAAACATAGAGCTCTGGGGAATGGGGACCTCGGGGCCTTTATAGGCTCGGGGACCAATCTCTCTCACCCCTTTAAGAAAATTATACGACCCTGAGGGAAGTGGGTGCCCGGACCTGCAAAGGATCAGGTAGGAGGCCGCTCCCCCCGCTGAATAAATATAAAAGGAGGGTGTTCCGGGTGGGCACCAAAACACCAAAAGGAATAATAAATTAGCGTCAAGGGTTGCTCTTATAATATTCAGTTCTCTTTTGAAGGAGCACCCCATAATGCCCTGTGAAGGCTTTTTTGTTATATTTTTTAGCTTGGTGGTACCCCTAGAATGGGGAGGGGCACCATGGTGCCTTTTGTTGTTGGGGCTGCTGAAGTACAGCATACCCCAGCAACATTTAAAAAAAGCCTGTAAATCTCCTGGTTCATTAAATCCATGATCCCAGGAGAACTTGTTATATTGTTTTAAAGCCTAGCTGGTGCTTTATACTCTTCAGCTGGATTGAGAGGCCCTCCTCTGATTATTTTCATGATTGTACTCACTGGGCCAAAAAATGATGAAAGAAAGTCTCAGAAGCATGTTTTAAAATACAATGTGTCTTTACCTATTTATTTCAACATTGTGCACCTAGAAAATGTCGAATAAAAACTATGAATAGAGTTACTGACGTATTTATTCAAAAGTTATTCAACATTTTGATAATAATCAATATACAATATATCAATATACAAGGCATTGTGTGAATTTCTGAAGTATACATTTAAATACAAATATTGGTGATTTTTGGAGAAATATGATATATCTGCCATATATATATTGATATGCATACCCTTTGAATAGGCTTACTTGCAATATTTTGGTGTTGTGACTCTTTGCCAAAGTCAGTAAGTCTGCCTGAGTGTGGCCAGGACCTGCAAGACCAACCTTGCTCTACCCATGACAGAAGGCCTTGCATGGTGTAGGGTTCACTGCTCACAGGCCAGGCCTGCAGCCAACCCCATGCTACATATGGCCATGAAATGCAGGCAGTTGGGTGCCCACAGAGAACTGGACACAGGCCCTGCACCAATACTACGCATGGCCGAAGGCTATGAATTGATGGGATTGGCTTTATGCATTGCAATAAAATATTACTCTATTACTCTACCTTAAAAACACCCAGAAATTAACTGGAAAAAAAAAAAGGTTAAAGTGACGTTATAGTTACGTGAAAATATCAATAACAACGTGATGTTTTAACCTAAAAAAACACTGAAATTCACCAGTTATAGTTATATTTATCTCAAGTAATTATAACTCGTGGCCAAAGATTAATCTAATTTGTGCCTTCTAATTAGCCACATATTACATCACTCATGACATGTTCTTTGACATAATTGATATCAACACTGCAATATTTGAAGTGACATCATTGATGAAAAGACTGCATGGCAAGAGCACGAGTTATAGTTACCTTAGGGCACAAGATATAACTACTAGAGATGACTATAATTGGTTAATTTTTCGGTTTTAAACGTTAAATTGTAACATAAATGTTTTCTATCTATCTATCTATCTATCTATCTATCTATCTATCTATCTATCTATCTATCTATCTATCTATCTATCTATCTATCTATCTATCCATCTATCCATCTATCTATCTATCTATCTATCTATCTATCTATCTATCTATCTATCTATCTATCTATCTATCTATCACCTATATATATATATATATATATATATATATGTATTTATATATATAGCCCAGTGACAGTCACACAGTCAAATTGTTTTGCTTATAACTTTGGCACACTTTAACAAATCTTCATAAAACTTAACTAAAACAAGTCTCATCCATCTCAGCTCCTTCCTGTAAAGGTTCAGGATGACCCTTCAAGCGGGGGCAAAGAAAAAGGGGGGTCCCAAAATGTTTTCCCATTTATTTTACAACAGCAGAACAGAATTACAACAAATTTGGCAGAAAGTTAGATCTTGGTCCAGAAACTGTGCGTTTTGTGATTTGGTGTAAACCTATTCAGCAGGTTTTGAGAAATTAAGGCAACAAAATTTGTATATTTCATGCCTCAGAGGATCTGTGGAGCCAACAGATTTCTACCTAAGATCTGATTGGCTGGCACCACATCAAGAAAGAGGTGGCTGTAGACATCTTAGGCCTTAGGGTCTCAGTCCCCTGTTCTAGGAAAATGTTACAAAAACATATTGGTGGAAAGGTAGAGATACCCTGTTCCCCTAGGCCTGGTGGGATTGAGGGTCCCAAAGGAACCGACCCAGGTCAAAAACAATAATTTTTTTAATGTTCGTGGTGGCCCATGGAGGATCTCCAGCCTTCTACAAAAACCATGTGTGCCCCCCTCCCTAAACATTTGTGGGGCAGCAGGGACCCCATTCCCTGGTGCCACATTTATTATAATTATACGGGGGTGAGCAGCCCCTCTTCCTGTGCCCCCTAGAAGCTCCTGGGACACCATCCCTCAGGGCCTGAGTCATTGCAGTGAACTGGGGACCTAATTTTCCAGGACATTGTTGTTTCCTGCTCGGGAGAGTGGAGACATACACTACTCACCCTCTCCTAGGCAGGGTCACAACTTTGCTCCTGCCAGATCAGGAGGAGTGAAAAATGCTGCCCCCGCCTAGGCAAGGGCAGAACCACTGAGCCTGCTCCTTCCAGCACAGAGTATGGTGCTAGCTGGGGCTACCCCCATGGCCTCCAATGAAAGCTAGTTTGTGGGTGGCCTGGGTGGGGCCAGCAGGGGCCCCGGGCCTTCCCTTACAGCCCCCAACAAAAGATGGCTTGTGGGTGCCCTGCATATGGAAAAATGAAAAATCGTCCAGCTCCCACCAAAGGAGCTAGTAGGGGCAGTGTGGCCCTGGAAGTCCACCCCGCCGCTCCCAAAAACAATCAAAAATGTGATTGTCTCAGGTAGACACGGGGGTTCCCAACACATTGTTTCAAAGAAAAATACAAAATAATAAATGGGTACCAGAAACTGCTCATTTGTTATTCACTGCTCTGGCACGGAGTGCCTCATAATGCCCTAGGGCATTCTAAAATTATTTAAATGCTTACAGGTGTTGTTCCTATGAGGGGGCAAGGCACCACTAAACATTAGTTTTAATGTTGTGGGTGGTGGCAGGGAGTGCAGCAGCTCTACCAGCGACCTAACAAAACACAGTAAGTCATATGGGTCATTGAATCCATGACCGCAGGTAATTTACTGCCCATGACCATTATTTTTTTTAAACACATTGAGCTGCAGCTGTTTGCCCTTCAGCTGGAGCGTAGTGATTTCTAGTGTTTAGTTTTATGTGTTGTACTGAAAATATTTGATCACAATTACAATTATTAAGCATCGCAATGTGTGCATTAATGAAATATACATCTGTACATGGTTATTAGTGACTTTTTGACAAAGTCAGTAGGTCTGCTTCCTATATGTTAATGTGCTGAACAACTGATAACCTTTTTTTGAGCTTTTGACAAAACCAGTAGGTCTGCCTTACTTAAAATGGCACATTTTATTTTGTTACATGTTATAGCCTGCTATGTACGAGGTGTGGGAGGTTGGTCTCAGGGCGTGGTTTACAGGCCCTAGCCACAGGCCAGGACCTGTGCCCAACCTCATGCCACGCACGCAGAGAGACATCTTAAAAAATTGAAATTTATAGAAAAAAGCAAAGGTTAAAGGGACATTATAGTTATGTGGCAGTTAAAAAAATATATATATTTTGAAAGAACAAAACCACTGATCTTCACCAGTTATAATTATCTCAAGTAACTGTAACTTGTCCACTAAATTAACTTATACTGGTGACTTTGCAATGCACTGCTAATTACTAGGGGTGAGTGGAACTCGCAGTTTCTTTCCATGGATTTCTACAGAGTTACATAAAAACTCTGTGAGGTTCTGTGTAGTTCTGCCAACGGGCAGAAAATATGCATATTGCACTACAATTTAGCACCAGTTGTGCGGGCAACTCTGAAAATTCACCACAAATCGCACCATGCGGTTTGCAAGAGTGTGCAGCCATTTAAGTTGATTTTGCCTCCATTTGAGTAGAAAATCTACTTGAGTAGAACCAAATCTGCTCAAGAAACAGCCCTCTAACCACCCATGTTAGAAAATTGGGCAAGGGTACACATAATCTCGCTCGAAAGTCTGGAGTCTCTCGGGAGAAAAATTCCCCTATGTGGTGAGTTTTCAGCCCTGCTTGTGCTAAATTGCAGCCTGCATATCTTCCCTCCATTGGCAGAACTCTGCAGAATCTCACTGAATTTTTGTGTAACTGTGGAAGTTTGTGGGTTGAAACTCTGCTAGTTCCGTCCACCCATACTAATTACCTCACATATTACATCACTCATGACATGCTCTAAAACATTTGATAACATCCAGTCGGGGCTTGACCAAGGGTCGGGGTGGTGCACAGCGATTTTATAGTCCAAATTCTAAACCGTCATCCCTTTCACAAATTCTCTGTCCTGATGCTGATGTCCCCCTGATGAAGATGCCGGTTTGCTTATCCATAAGGATCGGTATTATAAATGGAAATGTATTGTTGGTTGTTCTTTTGTTTTTCATGTACCAACTGCTGTTTTGATAGCGCCATAGCTAGATGTTTTCTAAACTTCTGTTACTAAAACTTTTTGCATGAAGCCCAACATGCCAATGCTAATTTGTAGTTAGTGGAGTGTTACCTATCTCATTTATAGCTCAATACTAATTCAGTTGCTGAACCAATGTATGCCATTTCTTTGACCAGATGTTGTTATTAATTTGCATGATCTCCATTGAAATCAATGTGATTATAGCTCTGTTTAAATTTAGATTCTTGAGGAGGTTTGGTCAGCCTGTGTTGTTCCTTTACATGTACCATTTGGTTTTGAAACTAACGTTTGTGACCTTAGCATTGATAATATAGGGAAATAAACAGTTTAATTGATAATAAAAGGTCTGGTTATTCATGACCAAATAGGTTATGGTGAGTTCTTTACTGATTCTCTAATGATTTGTATTGTTTAATATTGATGACTTTTATGTGCTACTTAGGGTATGATAATCTTAATGAGTCTAAAGGTTCATCGGTCTTAAGGACGCGTCTGCTTATAAGTTACTATAACTAAACATATAAGCCTGGGCGCGCTCACAGTTTTGGTTTGATGGTCATGTCTTTTTAAGAGCATATCCTACGCAATTGAGTTTTGAATAAAGATTTTGTTGCGATTCAGTGATGCAAAATAGAGAGAAGATGTGTCCTTAAACGCCCAAGGTGACTTTCCCCGGTCCTTGGAGTTTGCCTATGTTGTTGGGAGTGTTCTCAGCTTTCTGTTTGACAGGTTGAATGAAGTAGATTATGCACTTGCACAGCTTTAGCTAATTTGCAGGTGAATTGTGTTGTTTGAGAGGATTTAGGGAGTTTGCGCACGCCAAATAATGGTGCAGAAGGAGTGTGCGTCCTCCGAAGCGTGAGAGTAGGGAAGCCGGCGAACTTCACATGTGCGTGGAGCTTTGTGCTAAAAAAAATTCCACATGGTTGTTGGTATACAGGCCCTGCGAGCTCTAAGACTCCGGAGTATATTAAAAGTGCATTGAGACACTTGGTTTTTATTGCAATTTGTCTGTTTAATAGACCAATCGGGGGTGGTTGGCAAGTCGAGTTTGTGAGTTGAGTTGAGTGTAAGGTCTTTTTGACTGACATTTGGTGAGTCCTATGTGCACCAGGACAGACACATTGATCAGTTGAGAGAAAAATTTGTAGGTCGAAATTTGTTTGCGAATCTGGGGAACTGAGAAAGAAAGAATAGCTGCTAGAGCGAAAGCTGTCAGTGAAAATCTGGAAGGCTCCTGAAGCAATTGTGATTTCCTCTACCTATAGGAAATGGACAGATTTGGTTTATTGGTTTTATTGACGTGCTCGCAATAATTTTGCATTAGTTTGGTGTGAATCCGAGTTTAGGAGGACAAGCCGCAAGACTTTGTCAGCCTCTGTGTGTGAGTGTGACATCATTTTGTGCCACGCTGGGATAGGTTGGTTAGTAAGAAGGGTCACGCACGGATTGGTGGACAATCATGAAGTGCAACTGGTTAGGAAGGTAGACGAAGAGGATTGTGAGATTAAAACTCATTTCCTGATTATCGATTTTTGAAATACATTTGTGCAAATTACATTTTTCAAAGTTTTAAAAAGTGCACTTAGGGAAGAAGAGTATATTCCATCTAGAACAGGAGACGTTTGCCAGCCAGAAGGTACTCCAGCATACATCGTAATTGAGGAGAAAGGCACCGAAGCATGCCTTTGGTTAAAAAAATGGTGCAAAATCACAGAAAAAGAAGGAAGTCTAGTGTTTCCTGAAAATGAAACCTTTAATTTGAGAATTTTGGAAAATCTGAGACAAGTGATGTATGGTTTAAAACCTCTGCCAAGGCCAGCACAGTTTGAAGCATTAGCGATCTGGGAGCTAGTAGGCAGACAACAACAGTCGTTGAGATTTGAGAGAAAAACGAGAAGAGCAGAGAAGACACTAGCAGAAGCTAGGTGGGATAATGACCAAAGACAGTGGAGATTAGATACCTTTCACTGTATTAGGATGTTTCCTGCAATTTCAGAAGACAATGAGATGGAAGCAAGTAAGGCTTCTAAGAAATTGAAAAAAAGTTCCACTTCATCCGAAGGAAACTACGAAGAGCAGAAATCAAAAGAGACTAAGAAGTCTCTAACTCTTGATGAAGAGTCGGACGAAGATGAGTTTACTTTACAGTTATTGAGAAATCACCCACCACCATATGTGGTACAAGAGAATGGTCCAAGCATTAGTGTGAATCCTACTGCACTGACACCGGTTAACATGTCACAGGTTCAATACAGAGTAATCTTAACATGACTGTGGGTTCCGTACAGGTTAATCCTAACATGACATAGAGCTCAGTACAGACTAGTCCTCACTTAGCACAGGTACAAATGCAGAGCAGTTTTAACCTGTCTACTATGTCTACAGTACAAATTCAGGTGCCACAGCTGAATATTCCTAGGATTTATCCAGATGTGCCTATTGTGGATGCAGCAACAAACCTAATAATGCAGACAGGACAGGTTTATTAGAAACCAATGTTGGTTCAGTTTGAGGCAACACCGCTCTTAGGGCCAGATGTTGGAAACACTTTGCGAGTCGCAAACGGCAAAATCTGCCGTTTGCGACTCGCAAATGCGTGTTTCCTATGCAGAAATGCATTTTGCGAGTCGTTACCGACTCGCAAAATGCATTTCCGAATCGCAAATAGGAAGGGGTGTTCCCTTCCTATTTGCGATTCGCAGGGGTATGCAACTCCATTTCCGACCGCGTACGCGGTCGCAAATGGAGTCGCAGTTACCATCCACTTGAACCATCCACTTCAAGTGGATGGTAACCCACTCGCAAATTGGAAGGGGTCCCCATGGGACCCCTTCCAGTTTGAGACTGGACCCCAAAATATTTTTTCAGGGCAGGGAGTGGTCCAAGGGACCACTCCCTGCCCTGAAAAAACCGAAACAAAAGGTTTCGGATTTTTTTGAAATGCAGCTCGTTTTCCCTTAGGGAAAACGGGCTACATTTAAAAAAAAAAAAACTGCTTTATTTAAAAGAAGGTCGCTAACATGGAGGCCTGCTGACTACAGCAGGCCTCCATGTTAGCGAGTGCCTATACTCACTATGGGGCCGCAATTTGCGACCCACCTCATTAATATTAATGAGGTGGGTCATTGCGACCCCATAGCGAGTTGCAGTCGGTGTCTGAGACACCGTACTGCATAGCAATTTGCGAGTTGCAAATTGCGAGTCGGAAGGACTCGCAATTTGCAACTCGCAAATTGCCACCTACCTACATCTGGCCCTTAATGCCTCAAATGCAACCATAAATGATTCCAAAATACACTCCAATAACAGGGACAAAGACAGATAAATCTGTATTGATGAGTCAGAATATGGAAGTGATGCACCCTCAGAATGTAAATGTTAGACCAAATCCAGTGATAGCATTGTTTGCTCGGGGAAGCAATGGCACAAATGGTCAGGAAATCTTAAATCAGAATCGAGTGGGAGAAGGACTTAATGATAAAGACAGAATAGTTTCTCCGGTGAGACAGACGTTTGATGGAACAGGGACAATATTAGATATGAGTCCTTTCAGAGTTCCTCCGAATACTGGAACAGGGTCATATATTGGTCCCAACTTGAAGATAATGACACCCCAACTTCCAACTTTGACTGTACAGTAGTTATCAGCTACTCAACCTAATAACATTTCACTACAAGGTTTGCCAGCTCAGCAACTGACTGACTTGTTAGATGAGCTGAACAGCCCACAATGTGCTTCCAAGGGAGAAGAATACTTGAACTATACTAGGCTTCCAATGGAAGCAGGTGAACTTGTTGAGGGGACTATGGGTGTAAATCGCCTTGAGTCCTATACAGAAGCAGAATTACAATATTTGTGTTTGAAAATTACAAAAGAAGCAGGTGAGGTACATCATCAGTTAGCAGAAGGAGCAGACAAAAATGAAATGTTTGAAAAGAAGTTATAGGTTAGGTTTTGAGGCAAAAGACTTCTAACACATGGGATCTGCAGGGATGAAAATGAACCTTAGAGAGTTGCTTCAAGGTATTCAGACATGGAGAGCATTAGATAAATGGTAAGGCAGATGGGTGAAGTAAAGAGATAAACTGAAAAAAGATCCTGATGCTTCTTCTGCAGAAACATCGCAGATTAGGGAAGCAGTGAAAGTTCTACCAATGAGAGAAATTCCAGGAGGGAATTTTGTACATGTCCCATGTAGCAGAAGTGACATTTTGTAATTTACAAATGATTACCCGAGGTTGAGGGAGAAACCTGTTGAATGGTATCAGCAAAGAGATAGATTTGTGAAACTTGCAAAAAGCCTGTGGGAGATAGTAGTTCCAGCAGATGTATGGATTGAATGCAAAAGGAGTGTATATTGGCCAACAAGGGAGCCACCAAGAGATTCAACAACAGGTGCAGCATCTCCTGAAGTAATGAAATTTCACTATAAAGTGATTGAATTTATGAAAACAAGAACTTTGCCTAAAAACAGTGATTGGCCAGGCATGGATAGGGCAGCTCAGGAAGCGAAAGAGTCAATTCATGCATACTATGAGAGATTGTTGCAGGCGTTTAAGCATTATAGTGGTACAGAAATAATTGAGCCAAAAGACATGATTCATTTTGTGTTCAGATTTGTTGAAGGTCTCAGACCAGAAATTAGTCAGATGATTAAAAGTCATTTGACTTGCTGGCAAGCAAAGCCGATTGATGAAGTGTTGCAGTATGTGAAATATTGTAGTGATAAGAATGAATTGAAGCAGAAAAGGTTGAAGGGAAAGGCGATGGGAAAGCAGATCAAGGCTGCACAGACAGGAATTCAGGGATGTTTTCAGCCTCAGCAACAACAGGGAAATGGCATGTTTCAAAATCAAGGCACATTTCAGAACGTAGGCAGAGGTAGAGATCGAGGATGAATGGGAAGTGTTAATCGTGGTCCTGATTTGAATACAGTGGTAATGAAAGGAGAGCAACAGGAGAAGAGGATGTTCCCTTGTCATGTTTGCGGAGGAATAGGGCATTGGAAACGGGAGGGTCCAATAGCAAATCAGGGAAGTGTTGTTCAGCGAGGTGTTGTTCAGCTAATGAATGGTGTAAATACCTTTTTCAGAATATGAGAGGACCAAGAATGAGAGGTGAAAATCCAAAATTTCAGAATAATGTGAATCCAATGCAAGGTTTCCAACCTATGCAGCCCATAATACCCATACAGCCGTTGCAGGTATAAAGTGCCCCCGATACAGTAGATGCAGCTACAGGTGCAAATGGTGCCTGGACAACAAATTCAAATGCCCAGACAAAAAATCCAAATACTTCAAGCAACTATGGGCCAGCAGCAGGTGATGCTTCCTCAGACAGTCACGGATCAAAGATTAAATCAAAGTAATAATACTGTACGCCAATACCCTCTACACAGTGAGAATGGAATAAACAATGATTGGGTGAATGAGGGTTCGGATGAGGAAGAATGTGTGTTAGCTGCCTCATTAGAAGTAGATCAGAAAGGTCCCTATGTTAAAGAAAAAGTGAATGGTCACAAAGTTTTATTTTTGTTTTACACTGGAGCTACACGCTCTATAGTGAGAACTGCAGAAGTTCCAGACCAGGTCAGAGTTACAAACCAATATTTGATTAACCTATTTACAGAACCAGTTAGAGCTAAAATTGGTAATTTAAAAGGATTGCACAAATTTGTAGTTTATGATTCAAATCCTGTGTCCTTAGTTTGAAGGGATCTCTTGTGCAAAACAAAATGCTTGATTTCTTGGTCAAATGATGCCATCGAAATTCAAACAAACACTGGAAGAAGGCTTGATGTTTGCTGTTAACAATGAGTCAGTGATCACAGAATTTCCTTTGATAAAGTTTGATGAGCCAGGGAATGAAGAAACTCCTATGATCAGTTTCTTTCCAGTTTTTGGCTGTGAAGGATCTTTCTTTCGACTTACAGAAATCTGTTGTGTCAAAGGTATGGGAGACTTCAGGAAAATACATTGTTTTAATAAAAGGGGTCGAGCCAGTTAGTCGCAGTTAAGCCTAATACAGTTTTCCTTCAGACTCCACAATGCCACATGCCAAAAGATACAATTGAGAGTGTGAAGCCGATAATAGCAGAATTTGTGGACAAAGGAATTTTAAAAGAGGTGTTGAGCAGACCGTGTAATTCCCCAATAATGGGACTGCACAGGCCTTGTGGGAAAATTTGAGTTGTTCAGGATTTGAGAAAAATAAATTACATTGTGATCAAATGTTGTCCAGTAGTGCCAAATCCAGCTGTGATTATGTTTCAGATCCCATGCGATGCTGAATGGTTCACTGTAGTGGGCCTGTGTCAAGCGTTTTTTTCCATGCCTCTTCATGGAACAGCAGATATCTCTTTTGTTTCAAATATTTAAATGGAGTCTACTGTTGGTGTAGAATTCCACAACGGTTCTCAGAGTCACCATCCATTTTCAACCAGATCTTGAAAAAGAATTTGGAATCATTAGTCGTGCCTTATCAGTAAACATTGGTGCAATACATTTATGATCTGCTAATTGTTTCCAAAACAAGAGAAGGGTGTAAATATAATACTATTGCATTGTTGAACCTCCTGGGAGACAATGGACATAAAGTATCCCCTGCTAAATTGCGCTACTGTCAGAAAGAGGTCAAATAATTGAGTCACTTGATGGAGAAGGGAACTAGGAAAATTTCAAAAGAGAGAGTTGCAACTATTTTGTAAATGCTAGCACCAAATACACAGAAAGATGTGAGAATGTTTTTGGGAATGGTGGGTTTCTGTCACCGATGGATCCTGAACTTTTAGTCATTTCCAAACCTTTACTGAAACTGACTCACAAGGATTTTTTCCGATCCTTTAGTGTTATATCATGACTGCATGAAAGCACTTACTGATTTGAAATAAAGTTTGTGCCAAGCTCCAGCTTTGGGTATGCCTGATTACATAAAACCCTTTCTGTTGTTTTGTCATGAACGTGATGCATGTTCTTTGTCTGTTATGACTCAAAACAGTGAATTGCAAAACTCAAAACTGTGAATCGCGCAGTGGCATTGTTTTTCAGCCATTTTGAACCCGGTTGCAGCAGCTTTACCAGGTTGTTTGCGATCCATTGCAGTGGTTAAGCAAAGTCTTGCTCATAGCAAGAGTATTGTGATGGGTCATTCCCTTACTTTCATGGTTCCACATTCTATTGATGTCTTACTCACAAGATAGAAAACTCAGTATCTGGCCAGCTCAAGGCTGACTAGATATGAGTCTGCAATCCTAGGATCACCTAATGTGACCATTAGGAGATGTACAGTGCTTGACCCAGTAACTTTGCTTCCAAATGAAAATGATTACATTGATAAATGAATGACATTGAGCATGACTGTCTAGAAATTACTGAACTGTGCACAAAACCAAGAGCCGATATTAGACATACTTGCATGGAAGAAAATTACCAGATTGTTTTTGTTGATGGTTCTTGCCTGAGAGATAATATGGGCACATTGAGAGCAGGATATGCAGTGTGTACCATTTCTGGCATACTGTAAGCTTCATGGCTTCAAGGAATGTTTTCTGCAAACGTGGCAGAATTGGTGGCTCTTACTAGAGCATGCCATATTTCAACCCAATTGAGAATTTCTGTTTACACAGATAGCCAACAGGGATTGGGCATTGTGCACAATTTTGGCCAATTAAGGCCACAAAGAGGGTTCCTGACCTGATCTGGTTCACCAGTAAGAAACGGTGAAAGAATGCATGAACTGTTACAAGCTATTCAGTTCCCCGAAAAATTAGGTGTGGTGAAATGCAGTGCACATCAAAGATCACAGGATCACGTGTCATTGGGAAATCAATATGTGGATCAAGTTGCAAGGTTTTGCGCCTTGAACGGTATATCATTTAAACATAAGTGGGAATTGTAACCTGAAAATCATGAGATTCATGCAAATTATGCAACACACATTATTGACACATTAAAAGAGTTAAAACTTTACAGGATAAGGTGCCAAAGGAAGAGCGTAGAGACTGGCAAAAATTGAAATGCATACAAAGAGAGGATGATGTTTGAGTACCTAATGAAGGGAAAGTGCTGCTGCCTAACTTCCTGCTGACTCAAATGGCTAGATACTGTCATGGTCAGACTCACGTGGGAAGGGATGCGATGTTCAGAACTTCCAAACAGTTCTGGTTTAATCCAAAATTTAGACAGGTTGCCGAAGCAATTTTTGGGCCATATTGGCATGTTTGGAGGACCATTCAGGAGACTGCAAATGGATTTCATTGAGATGCCTGCATGTACTGGATTGAAGTATGTGTTGGTGATTGTGTGCATTTTTAGTCATTGGATTGACGCTTACCCTACACAGAGAAATGACAGTCTTACAGTAGCGAAGTTCCTACTTAGACAGTTAATTTCACGTTTCGGTTTCCCGGTCTCTTTAGAATCAGATAGGAGAAGCCACTTCAACAAAGAAGTGATCAAATTGCTATGTTCAGCCTTAAACATTGAGCAGAAGTTGCATTGTAGTTACCGCCCTGAAGCCTCAGGACTTGTAGAACAGATGAATGGTACCCTGAAATCGAGAATAGCAAAAATGTGTGCATCCACAAATCTGAAATGTCCTGATGCATTACCTTTAGTTCTGATGTCAATGAGAAGTACACCTGACAAGAAAATAGGACTGCTGCCATATGAAATCATCATGGGGAGAGCCATGAGATTGCCAGCAGTACCTATAAATGCTCTTGTGAACATTACAGATGATATGTATTGGACTACTGCAAAGGTCTGGCTTATGTGGTTCGCTCTTTCTCTCATCAGGTGGAAGCTACCACATTGCAACCGTCTCAAAATCAAGGACACAATCTGAGAGCAGGTGACTGGGTTGTGATCCGAAAATACATGAGAAAATTGTGTTTGGAGCCTCAGCGGAAACGTCGTTACCAGGTGGTATTAAACACTACCACGGCTGTGAAGTGTGCAGGACTTCCGAACTGGATCCAAGCCAGCCACACTCGGAAAGTACCAAATCCTACAGAGTAAGAAGAGGAGTTGTTGAGAGTACCAACAACATCCAGACAAACTCCAGGCTTGGAGAAAAGAGGAACTGAACTGGAAATGGTGCCTGAGCACTCCTCAACTGACTTATCTACTCCTGTGAGAGACGAAGTGGAAGAGATACAGGTGGATAAAAATGAACAAACTTCAACTGGAAGAATAGGAAAGTCTGATCAGAGAAGGGCTTTACCAGAAGCAGACGGTCTTCAAAGACTGACCGAAGAAATGACTGACCCCAGTGGGAAAGGAGTTGGGGCACATCAAAGCCAAAGAGATTTGACTCCTACTGAACCGGTTGCGGGAACGTCAAAAGAAGATAACTCATGTCCATTACTGAAAAGAGCACTAACAGGAAAATCGTTGAAAGGGGACAGGTGGCCAGAAACAAGGTCAAAGACAAAGAAAATAAACTTGGTACCACAAATTCAGGAAGAAGTTGACACAACCACAAGAGAAGATTTGAGTGATGGTGAATTAAGTGAAGAATGAAGGTTGAAAAGAAAGAGAATTGTAAACCGAAGATACTCAGGTCCTGATTGGGCATGTGCAACTACCAACAATTGGCAAGAAGAATTTTTGAGTTTTTGTTTTGATCAAGACATTCCAGGTCAATATTTTGGAACATGGAGATAACTGATGAACTGAACTGTTGAGAAATTAAGTTAAGAAAGTGCAAAGAAAGAGACTGTTGAAATTATTTTACCGGAAAATACTTTGATAACATGATTTTGACAAGCTGCTAAACTGATTTTGAAAACTTTACAGATTTTTTGAAGAAACAAACAAAAATCCTGAAAATAAGACTAAGAGCTTTAAATAATTGTTAAAGAAGATTGACAATTGTTTTTTATTTTTGCTGCATAGCTATACATTTATTTGCTTTTACTTTCTGATTCTATACGAATCATGAGCAACATTAACCAGCAGAGTAGAAAGAATAGGAGCTGTAGAAACATAGGTATTGGTTTGGCGATTGTGTGATAATATGTCTGATATTGATTGTGTGTGTAACTGTTTTCAACAAGAATGGGGCCAACCATACCACAGCTATACAGAGAACTACTACAATTTCAGAACTAGATAGGTTTAGTTTAGACGAAAAATATCTGCACATAGACGACACAAAGGGAGAACTTTCTTCCAATGTTCTCTATCGCTTATTGCACGACTATGTTGATACAATGGATGCGAGAAATTGTTATGTTTGTACACAGATTCAAACCTCTGTTGAGGAGGGAATAGCCTATCACATTCTGCTGCTAACATATGATAAAAGTTGTAGTCTTTTACGAACAAGATTCTATAACCAAGAATATATCCAGTATTTCTAGTCTAATTTCGATCTTGTGTTTTCTTTTGTTCTTATAATTAGGGATCTTAATAAAGTAGCTACGAATAATATTATAGTAATGATGAGGGATTTCTTTGAGCCTACATTAACATTTGGACTGTGTATGCTCATAAATATAACCTAACCTATTTACTTTCACCTTTAGAAAAGAGTTTTTTAGAATACACAGAAGAACTAACCAAACTAAACTAACCAAACATACAAGCCTGTGTGCGCTCACAATGTCATCAACACAGATATGCCGATTAGGAGTCTTCCAAGCTTCATTTGTGGCGGTCTGTGGCAGCTTTGCTGTTTGAAATTTGTATTAAATGCAAGTGAGCTTGGTACAAGGTTAACATAGTACTACTGTTTATTTTTTTGCTAAGAAATATGGTGCATTTGAAAAGTACTATGTTTGCAATGCCTGTAATTTGAAGATGTCATGGCCATGGCTTAGCTCTATAAACCTTAGACCTTTAAAAGAAGAAAACCTGGCAGGTATTTGCTTGCGGCGTATCACCCCAGTCTCTGCAGCCCGAGGACCTCGGCTTTTTTCTCCCTCTTTAGCAATTCATTGCTGGATTGTAGTAGTGTTTCTGTACAGAATAATGTGGTGCCCAGGAGTCTGCAGTTGTTGAAACAGCTTTTACATTTCCACAATATTTTCTGTGCCATTCATGATAATGGGAAGATAAAGTTGTTGGGAGCACGTGAAGCAGTGAACTGCCTCCAATCAGAGCTCTTGCTCGTGACACCAAGACTACCGAAGAGTGGGATAACTTAGGCTGCTGCCTCTGAACACTGTATCGAAGAAAGGGATTCCCCAATCAGCCTCATATATGTGCTACATTGCATGCAGGAGTGGGCACGCCAGAGTGAGTGTAGACAGCCTTGACTGTAGGAAACACACGTTGGACACAGCACTCAAAATCAGGTCATGCACACACAGCTTGAATGCTTACTCCCTACTCGGTGAGAAGGTCACCCCTCTACATTTATTCACTCGCTTCCAACATCATTGGGTCTAGCCAGTATACAAGCCACTGAGCGGTACTTTATAAAACACCTCTATCATGTCATCGCAATGTATTGATCCACACAGTTGCCGCAGTCTCGAGACATAACATCCATCCCCACCAATATTAAACGATAACACAATAAACAAAACACCAAAACTTCTTTTCTCATATTTGTGATATAAAGAGACAGATGAAAAGACAAAGGGTGGATAGTGAAAGAAAGAGAGAGAGTCATGTTACCAAATATTAAACAGGCACTCCAGTGCCATCATCATCATAGTCATAAGCTCAGTACAGAATGAAGTCTTTCAGTGTTGTATGGACCACCAGACATGGCCACAGGTGATATTTGGAATGCCCTTGTCTGTGGTTGCTAGCTTTGGTATGAGACGAGGTGCCTCTTGGTCCTAGAGTGAGGCTCGGCTTACCCAGAATCAACATCCCATCTCCTGGTCCAGTCCCCTCTGAATATCCTTGTGGGTTTTCCGGTTTGGAGGTATTGGCCTGGGCCATTACCCCAGCACCATCACTTTCTACCTCTGAGTTCCTTTCCCTGGATGTGGAACAGTCCTCGCCAGAGTTGTAGAGGGAGGGCCGGTAACATTGTTTCGTGTGATCATCTCCTCACTCCTGACAGAGGTAATCATTATGCCCCTCACTCTGGAGATGGTCCGGGGCATAATAAATGGTCTGGGGCATAATAAATGGTAAGCAGAACTTTCTCCCTGGGTGTCTATCTTTGACTAGTACGGCATTGCCCACTCTCGGCAGACAATGGTGCGGTTTTAGTTTCAGTGACATCCTGTCATTCTTCTTCTTGCATCGACTTAGGGCATCGGATGCTTCCTTCTGCATTGCAGTTGGCATATTCATGTGGGGTATGGTGTCAGCAATCTGGCGGTTGATACACAGTTCATTTGGAGCCACCCCCATGGTGGTGTGAGGAGTAAGTCAACATTCCCTCAAGAAACCATACTGAGCGCACTCCAAATTCCTACTGTCCACCAGCGCAGTGCAAATTACTTGTTGGTGGTCATCATGAAGCGTTCCGCTTCTCCGTTGGCTTGAGGCCACCTAGGTGTAGTTTTCTAATGTCAATGTCATGTGACTTCAAATCTTGGGCAAACTCCTGACTGGCAAAAGGGAGTCCATTATTTGTTCTGAGATTCCGTATGAGGCTGTGGGCGGCCGTGATTTTTTGTAGTCGAGGAGTGGTTTGTCAGGCAGTGAGTGATTCTATGATTCCTACCTCCAGATATTTGGAGAAGTCATCGATCACGGCGAGCATGTGTCGGCTATCCAGTAGACTTCCAAAGCACTGGTGGAAAGTGAGGGAATGGGAGTGATGGTGGGTGTGATGATGGCTGCTGGTGGCTCAGCAGACCCTGTTGCCTGGCAGAGGGAGCACAGGTGGACCACCATCTCCACCATGTCTTCGAGGCTGGGAAACCATCCTTTACATCAAAGCCTCGCCTTCATCGTGACAACTCCTTTATAGGAAGAGTGGGCTAGTTTGACTATTTGTTGTTGGAGCCACTGAGGGATCACCAGGTGAGGTCCTCAGAGGAGGCATCCTTCTGGAGAGAAGGCCAATTCATTATGATCAAGCTGCAGTGACAATAGGGTATGTTTGGCTTAATTGGTTTGAAAAGACAGGTTCTGGGTTAGTTTGTTCCAATTTTCAGATGTTACGGCATGTACTGCGGATTGAAGGCATTCATCTTCCTGGGTCACCTCCTGCATCTCTGACAATGATATTGGTAAGGGGCACAATCTCTTGACTACAAATCTTATGTACTCTTTGACTTCCTCAGCATCAGAGGTTTCTCCGATTGTGGCAGGGCTGGCATGTCGCCACAGGTAATCTGCTGGGTTCTATGTGCCTGGCTGATAGACTACAGAGAAGTCATACTCATGTAACTGGAGGATCCGTTTCTCTATCTTTGGTGATGGCTTTGAGGTGGAGCTGGTGAATAAGGTAAGCAACAGTTTGTGGTCAGTATGGATTGTGAAGTGGTATCCATATAAACACAGATGAAAATGGTGACAGCCGCACTGGATGGCGATGGCTTCCTTCTCAATGTGAGAGTGCCATTGCTCCGTTTCGGTGAGTGCTCAGCTGGCATAGGCTATGGGAGACAACTCACCATTGTCTTGTTTTTGAGACAAGACCGCTCCTAGGCTGTTTGGGCTTGGGTCGACAAACAATTCTGACTCCTGGCGAGGGCCAAAGTAAGCCAGCATGGTGTGCTCTGATAGTGCTTGTTTTGTGGCTTGAAAGGCTTCCTCTTAACATGTGCCCCACTCCCACAAGGCATTTGCTTTGGTCAGTTCACAGAGGGGTTTCGCAAGGGCCGTGAGGTTTTGGATAAATCGGCCGCAGTAGGTTACCATCCCCAGGAAACTCCTGACTACTGTGATGTTAACTGGAGCTGTGGCTGACTGAATGTCTCTGACTTTGTCGGGATCAGGCATGACCCCATTCTCTGAGGGTCTATATTTGAAGAAACGGATCTTCTTTTATAGGAATGTGCATATCTCCCAGTGAAGTGTGAGTCCGTTGTCCAGGAGATGCTGGAACACCGATTGGAGACTTTCAAGCTGTTCATTTAGTGACGAATCGTGTACCAATATATCATCACTGACATTGGTGACACTGTGGAGCCCAACAAGGGCTGCCCGAATGGTGTCCTGAAACATTTCGGCAGTGCTTGACACCCCAAAACTGAGGCGCTTATACCTTTTCAGATCCACGTGAGTGGAGAACGTGGTGATAGCTCTTGATTCTGGCGCCAGCATGAGTGGTATCCCGCTCTGAGGTCTACTTTTGAGAAGCACTTTGATCCGCTCACTTCCACCACCAGGTTGTCAACTGTGGAGGTGATGTGTCGTTCCCGCTTTATTGCCCTGTTGGGGATTCGCATGTCCACACAGACCCAAAATTCTCCTGGTTGCTGGGAGTTTCATGCAACCACTATCAGTGACACCCAGGGGTCAGACCCTCCACCTTCTCCATTATGTCAGCTTTCTCCAATTTCTGGAGCTCCTCCTCTACTTTTGGGAGAAAGAGGAAGCCACACAACCATGATGAAGTGTGACCAGCTAGACTGACTCGTCGAAGTGAAGACAAACCATGCAGTCCTTGAGGCATCCTATTCCTTTGAATAGTCTCACAAACTCCTTTATCTTCATCAGGGTGTGAACACTGAATGCAAATGTGACTAGTTGCCATTTTGCAGCTCAGCAGCATACCCATGCCTTCTCAGGGGATGTACACTTCAGGTCTGGTTGAACAACCTTCATGGTTGATTTTGGTTGTGAATACACTCACTAAGGGCAAAGTGCAGTTGGCACTGAATGCATATACCTGCGTTGTGGTGTGCAGCATTGTCTTGCATGGGAGGTTCTGGAGTACGGTGTGTGCCATGATATTAATTGATGCCCCTGTGTCGATCAATGCTGAAAGGGGGTGTCCGGCAGTGGCTATGTTGCACTTGGGAGTGTGACATCCAGTGTGCTCGTCCAGCTGCATTGCGTGTATGACATGGACAGTCCTTTCAGTGTGATCATCGTCCATGTCTTCCTGTTCGTCTAGAGAGCCTGGTCGTTCCTTGGAGTTTACTGACTTGGTTTTGGATGTCCTTTTATTCGATGTTGAGCTGCAGACTTTAGAGAAATGGTTTAGTTTACCACGACGTCCACTTCTTTCCTTGTGCCGGACAAGTGCCTTGGTGTGGGTATTGGCCTCTGCACCAATGACAGGCTCTTAGTGTGCTTGGTGTCTTAAAACGTGCCTTCTTCTTGTCCATGTTGGGGGCGGCAATCACACTGATGGGTTCGGTCTTGATAGGCTGTTGTAGGGCCGCCCCCATATGCGGGTACGTGCCTTTGTGGGTTTATTTAGAGCAGCTGAGAGTTAGTATGTTCGCCATGGACATTTGGGGAACTTGAAGGATGTTTTCTCTTAGTTTTGCCAATGAGCACCTTTGTATAAATTGTGCACGGATTTCATCCTGAGCGTCCAGCAGGGTGCAAGGGCTATCTAGGATGGCGTAGAAGGTGTTGACAGACTGCTTAGGTTGTTGTCTCGCTTGCTGCCATAGGAACCGCTCATAGTTTGGGTTGACTAGTGGTTCCAAATTAACTGTCAGCGCATTCTTCAGGGAGGTGTATGAGAAGGGCGGCCGTTCCTCTGCTACGGATTTGGCAATTTTGTGTATCACCGGACCTCTGAGGTGAAAAAGCATTGGCCCTCATCTGTCGTTTTCCAACGCCATCACGGCGAAGTACGTTTCAAGCCAGTTCCCCCACTCTTTCCATTTGGCTGCGTGAGACAATGGTGGGCCATCACACTTGAACAGTTCAAGTGCAGGGGTTGAAGCCATTTGGTATTGTGGTGTGACTCACCCAGATGAGGATGAATTCAGACAGTCTTTGAGAAGAGAACATGGAAGTAGTAGCAGGGGTGTACGTGTAGTTCATCTGTCACGTAGCAGGCGGCTAATTGTCCTCCCCTTCAATTGGGTTTTGGGGATTGCATGTGCCACCACCGGTGGGAAACAAAGAACGTCGGAGGAGTAAAGACCAAAGGATGTGAGGCAGTATCTGGGATGGAGACTGTAGGAAAGTAGCGCTGCAGCTGGCAATCGGGGAAGCCTTGACTGGGCAGAATACAGCAGGACCCAAGAATTCAGGCAGTTAGAATGGAGGAGGCTCACCAAAGGTTACGCTGTATAGAGGAACTGCTTGCAGCACATGTAGCAGTGGAACAGATGATTTGGCTTTCACTTAATGGCTGGGGTGCCAAGTGGTAGACCAACCCTGTGCTGCTGGGGCACCATGAGGATCTCAAGGGCTTCCGGGATGCTAGCCCGACTGCCGTGCCTGCGGACGTTGACAAGACTCCAAGCGATGTTGGAGCAGGCTTTAGTGGAGCCAGAATGGCACCATGGGATGCCGTCAGAGAGCAGAGACACCACTGCGGGTAGCAGACCGGATGGCAAAGCGAGGATAAGCGTCTATTGTAGTACACGGCTGCAGGGGCTGCTCAGAAGACGAGGGGCACACGTGAGGGCTGTGGCCCTCATTGCCAGATGTTGCATGCAGGAATGGACACGCCAGGGTGAGTGTTGACAGCCTCGACTCTAGGAAATGCGCTTTGGACACAGTGTGCGAAATCAGGACATGCACACACAGTTTGAATGCTTACTCCCTACTTGGCAGGGACGTCGCCCCACTGCATTTATTCACTTGCCTCCCACGGTGGCCCCAACCAGTGTACACAGCCACTGAAGGGAGCATTACAAAACACCCCATTTGTGGGCGTCGCAATGTGTTGTTCCACACAGTTGCTGCGGTCTTGCAACATAACATGCTCCTGAAAGAAGCCACACAAGAGATTGGCAAAGAAGATTGTTGGCCGGAGATACACTAGAACTGGAGATCCCATGTAGGGGCCAACTCACAAAAGCATTTGTACCTATGGGAAATAGTATGATAGGAGTACTATTGTGTGTACTCATACATGACTTTGTGAATCAGCCCAGAAACGTCCAAATGCATATTAGTAAAAGTGCAAAAAGGGAATAGTCCTTTAAATATGTACTAATTGTACATGACTATTCACTGAATAATCCTGTTTGATATATTTTGGGGGCATTTCACGGAGGCTTGAAAAGTATAGAAACTCCTACTGAAGAAGTACTTTTTTATGTTCCAATGTCTGCTTTTGTGACTCTTCCCTGATCTCTAATCTTCTTCATTGTCTATCATTTCTTTGGCACTTTGTCAAAACAGGAAACGTCTTCAGAACACATCAATGCACTGCGACACTTCATAAAATGTTTTTTTTTAAAACAATATACTTCTTTGGATGCTTTTCCTAAATGTGAAATTAACTGATTAAACATTTGTTTGTGCAGGGCACCATCTTGTAATTTTCGTTGTCATCGTTTTAGCTGCTTTCTTAGGCCGGTCGTCATGCTGGTCTCTAGACCTATAGTCCACCAGAGGCGGTGAAAAACCTTCTATCCCAGGTCTTTCTTTCACTTATTATTGCTCCGAAATGTCTATTTGGACTCCAGGCCCTTCACATGATTGACTAACTTTCCGTTTTCCTTGCTTTTATAAAGCCCCACAGAGCCCAGTGTTTTAGTTTGCAGAACGTCATTATCAACCTTCCAAAGTATCCAATTATTCACACTAAGTGACTCTCAATTAATGTTGTAATTCACTTTATCTTTTGTTAAGTCTGGCTACAGAGACCTTTAGCTAATAATGGGAGGATAAATAATGCAACTAAAAGGAGATCTATGTGACTTCAAACAGTAATGGGTTCTGATAACTTTAATTTAGGCATCCTTGAAGAGAGCTACTGCTCCGGCTGCTAGTATAATGCATGCACAACAGGCATCTGAGGGGCATGAAATTATTTCACAACAAGCTATGACCTCTGATAATCATCCACACTGTAGCACACCTTAGAAACACCAACGGGCAGATTTAAAAATAATGGTTCTGCACCTAGTGCAGCACCACTTTCCTTACGCCCGTTAGTGCCCCCCTACCACCACCATGTGTGCCCCACATTTAAAATACGGCGCACCATGGCGCAGGTTAGGGGGCAATAGCACCATTTGTGTTTTACGCTATTGATGTACTCTGCAGGAGTAGCGCCAAAATATTGGTGCTACTCTTGCAGAGTACATAGGGGCCCATTATAAATAAGAGAAGCCCCCTTTTAACGCCTGCTCTGAGAAGGCATAAAAATGCCGAAAAAAATGATGCAAGCAAATCTCTTAGATTTCCTTGTGCCATTTTTTCGGCTCCCCTAACAGGGAACGCCCCCTTTGCATACATTATGCCTGGGAAAGGAATAATGTGGGTCAAGGGTTTAGAAAGTGGCACCACTTTGTAAATATGGCACAGGGAAAATGCCACTTTAGTCTAAAATTCCACCTTAGCGTAAAATAAATGATGCTATGGCGGCGCTAAGGTGGCACTAGGGTCTCTTAAATCTGCCCCTAAATCACTACAACACCACCGCTAACACTAACTCAGTACAATACACTGCATCCTCAGGACATTAACCCGCCGTCCATCCTAGCATCTTTCTATCAATAGCCTATCACTCTGTAAAGCACCACAGGGGCCTTAACTTACCACATGGCATTATGTCTTAGATACACCAACACAATACGTCACATAGCATCTCAGTGACACTGGTCCACCACACAACACCGAAACTCTTGACACTACAGTATTCTTCGTCCTACAGAAACTAATTCCCTACAATGCATCCGAGTGACACCTACTTAGTAGATTATACTGTACTGAGAGGACATTGAACAATAATACTGCACCCTAGGCCCACCAGACCATGACAGTCAACTCAATTGTGCTCTAGGAGCACTAACCCATCAACTTTCACTACACCACAGGGACATTAATCCATCACACTACATTCTAATGCAACTTACCAATGACACCACACTGCACTTGAGTGCACTAATTCACCACACTGTGCACATCCTGAGCAACACAACTTTGTTCTCCGGCATAATACTTTCTGCCAGTTGCACAAAGGGCCAGTTGTGCTTTCTGTGCATAGTGTAGTGCTATATTTATCCGGAGTGCCCACGTACTGTGACAGTATGTCTTGAAATGTAAATTCAAATATTTTTTTAATTATCTCTATGTATAACAGGTACAATTGATAGAATATTTTATTTAGTTTTACTCTTCAAACAAACGTTGTAGGAATCTCTTCCACATTTTTACATTGCTATTAGCAAGATAAAATGATTCCAGATAACGAATTTCAGTAGCGTTAGCAGTACACTCTCTAGGTGGAAAGAAACTACTAGAAACAGACCTGAGCTGAGCCTTTCTCCATTGTGCACTTTCCCAATTTTCTTGTCTATAGATCTTTGCACATCAGTACCTTTGTCACACAGCACGGACACCTGCTTATGATGCATTATTATGTGGCATGCCATTTCTGGGTTTTATTTGCTGATTGTTGGGATGGACATGTCGTCTGGGTGGTACACAGGTGTGTACTGCTGCCCGTTGTGACCGAACTACAAGTGAAACTGGTATCCTGATTTTTGTTGGGCCAGTAGCACATTAAAGTAGTGTGCATTTTGAGGCCTTAGGCTTGATTCCCAGGTTACAACCTGTTCTGGGTTCCGGAGGAGTGCACAAAGCATGTCCTCTTCACTTACATGGGACTACTGTCTGGTTTCTTGGTGAGTGACATGAAGCAGAGGTGGTAGCATACTGAGGCCCATATTTCTACTTTTTGACGCAAACCAGCACCAGTGCTGGTTTGCGCCAAAAAATGTACAGCCGGCTAACGCCATTCCTACGCGCCATGTGGGTGCCTTATTTAAAGATTGACGTTAGCCAGCGCTGCGGGCTGGTCAGAGTAAAAAAAAAAGTGACTCAAACCAGGCAGTGCCCGCGTAGGGGAAAATTGGAGTTGTGCGTCAAAAAATGGTGCAAGTCATGTTTGAGTCAAAAATCATGGCTCAAACCATCCATGGGTGTCCTCCTGGGGTGGGCGAGGGTGGCAGGGTGTGTCCCTGGGGCCAGGGAAGGGCACCTCTGGACTGCTTCCATGGTCTGAGACCATGGAAGTGAGCCCACAGGTCCCTTAACGCCTGCCCTCACCCAGGCATTAAAAAACGGCGCACATCAGGCTGTGCGCCATTTTTTAAGGTCCGCCCCCTCCTGTGCATCACAATGACGCAGGAGTATAAATAAGGTGCACAGGCCTTAAAGTCATTTTTTGGACGGGAACGCCTACCTTGCATGTCATTAACGCAAGGCGGTTTCCCGCATTCAAAAAATTACACACACGTAGGTTTTTTTACGTCTGCGGGGTCGGGCATCATAGTTAAATATGGGGCAAGGTCTGCGCCGAATGTGCCTCAAATTTTTTACGCACAATCGGCGCAAACAGAGTATAAATATGTCCCTGAGTTTTGTGGATTATTGGTACTGAACAGACGTTTTTTCAGTTTTAGGAGTAGCATAGCCTGCTGTCTGCACTTGCGTAAAGTTGAACTTAGATGTGACACCAAGACCTTTGCTTTGAAATTAGATGTGGTGTGTGTTTGGAGAGCATGTATGTAAGGCTTGGATGGTAGCAAGACTTTGTGTTCTGGTAGAAGTATAGAAGTTTGATTACTGGGACCTGTTGGATCCATTTTGGATAGCCCTGGTTGGATACGACATGGACTGGAGATTAAGATAAAGCTTCCCAGATAGTGGAAGTGTATTGCCTGCATTCCAGGATTTCAAAGGAGGCGGAAACCCAGATGCTGAAGTGAATGAGGATGGAGACAGAATGCCCTTAGATATTCTATGTGGACCTTTAAGCAGGGGATTGCTGATTAGTCCTTCCTCAGCACTGCCATTTGGTGGATGGTAGTGGAGAAGGGGCAAGTCAACAGATTCTGTTAAGGGAGAGGAGGCTTCTTGGCAATGCAGGAAAAGCTGATGACAGCCATGTGCAGAACTTTCACAGTTCATTTTGCCCATGTTTTGTGAAGCTCATGTTTGTCTACCTGCTGTGAGAGCCATTGCCATGCACCAGGGCAGTGTATGCACTGCATCCAGAAAGTTACGTTTGATTGGGAACCACTATAATCAGATCCAAAACTACAGTGGATCAACATCACCTGTCGGGAAGATAAGTAGAAAGGTGGGGTCCAAACCATTAAAGTTTGTTCCTGTCCCAATTTCTTCCTGACCAAGCTAGGGAATGATCCATAGCACACTTGAAAAACTGCTGGGATTTAGGGCTTGTGTCTCCAAGGCAGCCAGTCTCCAAGCTGGGAGGAGACATCACCAGACGTCTGCAAAAACGTCCTGGAGAAGCTGAGGAGCGTGGACAGGCTTCCTGTCATATAAAAGCCTTCTTGTCTGCTCAGAGAGGTAAAGGGAGTGCCTGACTCTGCAACAGAAGAAGCTCAGCCATGCTCCTGGAATACAGAGCACCTAGAAGAACCATCTTGTACTAGGCGCGCACCGGTGCTCATCAGAGCTGTGAGCAGTCACCCAACCTTCTTACATGGTTCATGTGATCAACGCATCAACTACAAACTGAAGCATGTTGTTCGGCATCTCTGCAACTTGTTGTTCAGCATCTCTGTGGCTTGACATAAGGAGGACTTGTTCCGTAGCTGCCTCCACAGAGGCCACAATCCTATCCGTCAGTACAATGCTCAGTAAGTCCACTTCCAGGGACCACCAATTATGATTGTTGTTGCTGCACAGAATAGTAATGTGGCCAGGTGTGAGAAAGGGCTTATGGGATGGGAGAGAGAGTCCTGAAACAAAAGAAAATGGATTATTGAAGCATTCTTTGATGGAGAGCCCGTGTACTCCAAAAACCTCACTAATTTAGATATTCACGAGAAAGGACAGAATCAGCGACCTTGTTCTTATTCTACCAATGGTTAAACTGGTAATCTGCGCACATAGGAAGGCTTTGTTAAAAAAGAGTTAGAATTAACCTTTAACAATAGTTTTTCATTAAATCGTTCAATAAGCTGTCTACATACTACAAAGATCAATGGCTGTGTTCTGTCTTGTTCTTAATTCCATCACTGGTTTCAGTACCTTGTTTGGATGGTCGAGACAGCATCAACAATTTTCTCTTTGGAGCTCAAATTAATCACCCCCAGAATTCTGCTATGGGCACTGTTCACTCACACTTTCCAAAAATACACGTTCTAATATTCTCCAAGAAATTTCAGCACTTCGTTTGCGTTCCCTGATACTCCTAAAGTTTTATGTGAGGTATTAAAATACAACATGACATCAGTCAGGTGCTCTGTTAACTCCTGGTCTTGAGACTACAAAAAGCCACAGCTCAGAATTATCAAACTTTCACGCAATGTAAGACACCTTGCTGCGCTGTGTGAAAGAGAGAGGACAGGAATGCACCATTATATGGTGCACTTCTACCAATGGTTCAAGGCTGCCTGCGTTGCAGGCAGGATTGTTTTTGTACAGGAAGGTACCCCTTCCTGCACCAGAACAACCTAAGGCTCAGATTTACAAAAAAGGTGGCACAGCGCGGCGCTGCAACAAAATTCGCAGCGCGACTTTTGAAACACAGGGGTGCACCGTATTTACAAAAATATGCCACACTCCTGTGTTTCACCATGTGCCAGAGCTAAATTTAACTGCCAGCGCCCACACAGGCATCCATGCACCATAGTGCAAGGGTGTCTGCCTTGAGGAGTGTGTTTGTTTATGTGCAGGAAGGCGTCCCTTCCTGCATATGAACAGTCTACAATGGTGATTTGGCACTTCTATGTGTGCTGCAGAACGTCATTTTTGAATGATTGTTTATGTGCAGAAAGGGACACCTTCGTGCACATAAACAATCATTAAAGTCTTTTTGCTCTTTCTATGTGTGCTGCAGAATGCAGCATACACAGAAAAAGCAAAAACGAGGAGAAATAAAAGTATTTGTGCGATGCTAACGCCACCCCTAGGGGTTTTTGGCACTGCCACAGATTTACAATTTCTCCTAATTCTGGGGCAGTGTCAAAAGCAATGGGTGTTGAGGTGGAATGTCCACAGCAACACCCATCGCATGTCCCTCTGCCTCAGAAAACTGCATCAGAGGGTCCTATATTTAAAAGAAGGCACTAAGCCACAAAAAGTGGCTTAACGCCTCCTTGTAAAAATGGTGCAGTGAATAGCGCCAACGGAGCGTCACTAGAAGTGATGCTTCGTTGGTGCTAGGGCCTTGTAAATCTGGCCCTAAGTCTTTTTCCTCTTTCAACAGATGCTGCTGAAAGCAGTACGTTTACAAAGAGGAAATAAAAGGAGTAATAAAGATATTTCTCCTCATTACACGTCCCCTGGAAAGGCATTATATTTTGACACAATCTGGGAATGTGTCAATATCTATGGGTGGAAGCAATGTAACATCCACGCTCCACCTATGGAATGCCTCCCTGGCTCAATGAATCAAAACAATTTATAGAGCGTGCTACTCACCCGTGAGGGTCTCAAGGCGATAGTGAGAGGGGTGGGTGAGGGGGGGTTACTGTTCAAACAGCCATGTCTTGAGGTTTTTCCTGAAGAGTACGAGGTCTTTGGTTTTGCAGAGGTTGGTGGGGAGGGAGTTCCAGGTTGTGGGGGCGAGGTAGGAGAAGGCCCTGCCTCCCGTGGTGGTTCGGCGGATGTGGGGGACTGTAGCTAGTGCAAGGTCGGCTGATCGGAGGTTCACTCTTTCGTTGAGTTAGGTCGGGCCAGTGTTGTGGAGGGATTTGTGTGCGTGGATGAGGATCTTGAAAGTGATTCTCTTGTCTATGGGGAGCCAGTGAAGAGATTTGAGGTGTGGTGAGATTCGTTCGTGGCGGGGGAGACCAAGGACGAGGCGTGCGGCTGTGTTCTGGATTCTCTGGAGTTTGCGTTTGAGTTTGAGTGTGGTGCCAGCGTAGAGGGCGTTACCGTAGTCAAGCCTGCTGCTGATGAGTGCATGAGTGACTGTTTTCCTAGTCTCTGGGGGAATCCATTTGAAGGATTTTTTTAGAGTGCGGAGTGTGTGGAGCAGGAGGAGGTTAGCGCATTGATTTGTTGTGCCATGGAGAGGGAGGGCTCCAGGATGATGCCGAGGTTGCGTTCGTGGTTTGTGGGGGTGGGCCACCAGGAGTCATCCCATATGGTTATGTTGGGGCTGAGTAACGCAATGCAGCGACTAGTGCTATTTTACGTTATTCCAGATTTACCAAGCACCTCAGGGCCATGCTAGGTGGCCTTGCTTCTCTTGGTAAATATGACTTTAGTGTTGCGTTGCCCTTGAGTTACCTTGCGTGGTGCAATCTGGCCCCACATTTCCACGTCCCTGCCTTCAATCAGATCTTTTTCCACTTATCATTAAGAGTGAATGATCTGCGATGCTGTGTTACAGGTCCTGGAGTACACAATTATAATGTATTCGACAGTAGGAGGTATGCGCCTCCGTCTGAGATAAATTTCACAAGACCATAATGATTTACTCATCCATGTCTATAGCATATGCAAATCATATTTTCATCCATAACCAAGTTTAGGTGACCTCATAAAATGGGTGCAGCTTCTGGAACAGTCAGCAACACGACACCTATCTTCTCCAGGATCATTGTAACTTTGGAGAGACATACTAATATGATTTGCTGTCGTTCCTGTACTCCCCCTATTTTCACATTGCACCCCTTATTACACATTGTATGCCCACCCACTCTATTGTGAATGGGGCTGTTCTTCTAACTTTTCTAGGTAATATTGCATCTCTGTGAGAACCACATGAATAATCAGCATGAGCTAATTGTATTTACCCTGAACTATGAGGTGACATTCATTAACTATCAAACAGGTTTCCTCCTGCAAGCTCATGTCTGACTGGTTCTTCAGTAGTAACTGAATAATCACTCTGCCTTTAACTTTGTCATTAAAAATACCCATGAGGTATCACAAGACACCCCTTCTGGTGATCACCTTTTTGCATTGTGTGTCCAGTACACAACTACCAAAAATTCAACACTTTTTGGGTACACAAATTAATTTCCACTTCGCCCACCCAAAACCTATAATTGCCCCTCGCCGCACACTTTGGTACAGAAGTTAGGGATCTGTTCACCACCTCAATGTATAAAGTGCCCGCTGCCTTGCAACGGTGTGTTGTGACAACACTCTTCACCACTCTATCTCTCGCATAACCGTGGTGCTTAACTATTCCATACGTAGGCTATACTCTTCTTCATCTAGATCAACAACACCTCAGAAAGTGATTATGTTTATAAGGATTAGTTCAAATACCAATAGAAGCACACTTTGGTTTTCAGTGCTCCCTCAACAGCAATCCCAACAAGACAACTAGAAAAGGGTTGAAGGTCAACCATCAGACACCGCAGACAGGTTTTAGCTAACTTGATTCGACCAGCCATCAGACTAAGCTCCACATTAGTTTTGAAGAGACAAATTATTCATTTTACCATTTTACTTTGAGGCTTTGTCTATGCTCCTCAAGTTAAGTAATCATTTTGAGTCTGCCTCGTTCAACTCCAGATACAGTTTCATGGGTGCCTTTTCAGTTTCCATGACAGACATTTGTTGTATTGCATGTGTCCACGGTCTGATGTCCATCTCTTCCATTCACTGGGGGGCATGTCAATAAATAAGATGTCATTGTAGGCTGCTTTCATGCTCTGCAAGTTGTTATGGTGATAGCAGTCCTGGAACTCTTTTTCAGACTAACAATCTGTCAGCTTTCCAGCCAGACTGATACTTCTTTTGAACTTATGAATGGTCACCTTTTTTCTACCAAAATCTAGAATCTGCCTAGTAACCGTGTCAAGTATTTCACACTCACTTCTGCAAGATTTTGCTTTGCAGCATCATAGCATTTTCTCTCTCTCTGAGCTGCCTCCTTGAAGTCAGAAAAGAGTGATTCCTTAGTATCAAAGGATATTAGACTCATCTTTTTTTCTGCCAGGTGGTTAGGGACTCCATCTCTGTTACTGAGAGAGCTTGAATGATTGTTCGCCCCCTCTGCACCTGCTCTATTAAAAATGACATACACACTAATCTTTGTAAGTGAATCCAGTGTCTAAAGCCTCAAAATGGGGTTGGTTTGGGATGGGTTTCATTTGAATGTAATTTCCTGACTATCAGACACAGACTTTTGGCAAGGTGATGGCTCTCACAGCAGGTAGAAATAATTCTGCTTCGAATCATGAGTATCCAAACCAAGGGCACAGTGAAGAGTGAGATCCCTGCAGCCAGCTGTCATTAGTCTTCCTGAAGCAGTAATTGTGGAAAGGAAAATGTGCAGGCCTTGCATAGAAACCACCTCACCTTGAACAAGTACTGCTGTCTCAATACTCACATCTAACATCCAATAAATGGCAGTGCTAAGGAAGAACTAATCAGCAGCCCTTTGCCAGCGAGAACCTCACTGAGTTACTAAGGGCAGCCCTCTCTTCATCCTCTATCACTTTACTGTCTGGGTCTCAAACCTCCAGCCAAAGAAATGCAGTCACACATTTCACTGTCTAGAGAAACTGCAGCCACCCTCCGTTTTGTGCTATGCTAAAGCAAGGGGCCATCCAAAATGGATCTCATTGGTCCCAGGACTCAGACTCTTACCATACAAAGAGTTCTAGGACACACATGTGCTACACATCCTTCGTACATTTATGTTCCATTATGCACATGAAATTTCAGAGCAACAGTTAGGGGTCAACTTTAAAGTGGAACTTTACATGAGAAGAGTCAGTCGTCCACACTTCCTTGTTTCGAAGAAAAAAAGGGTCATAAGCAGGGAGTCATAACATTGATATGCTACCACTACTGCTTAATGAGACTAACCCAGGACATGGATAGTAGCCCTATGCTAGCTATGAGGGCACGTTTAGTGCACCCCTCTAGGTCGCAGAAAAGCCTCTGGGTCTTGTATTACCATGAACAGTACTAGCCTTCTGTGCACATGCTAGAGTAACATGGCCACACAAAAAAGTCAGGATACAAGTTTCACATGCAGATGGGCTCTTAGGATAGTGGTGCAAACTTGTTTACCGTAGCGGGTCCATTCCAGTCCTAACACCCGATGGCACTGTTTTCCTATCTTTTTGTTTACGCTCTAATTTCTCCCTTTTCTGCGTTTCTCACACTGGGCCTAAGACTGATGATGAAAAATAATCCTGGATCTTCAAAAATGAGTGCCTTTGCCCACAGACTGCAAATGACTGCACAAATTAAGCACTGCATTCAACACAAGATATGGATTTACTTGCTACATCAATGTTGCTAGTGCCATTACATCTGCCTATCCCATATGAGTTTGTTCTTATACAATATTTAACACCCAGCTCTGTCTTTGCTCTAGCACTACTTTCACACACCTGTACCTTTTCAGAATCTCTTGCATTTTGGTTCCGACCTTTGGCCTCACACGTGTGCTCGAGGGAAGATCCCCATCTACCACTTTTCCTCTAAAGTAGCAAATCGTAAGTACCTGATAAGCCTTCATAAAGCAAAATTGGATCGTGGCCACATTTGGACAAAAGTTCTGGCCTGTACTGTTAACATTTGCCATCTTAAGTATGTATGCAAACATCCTCTCTACCTTGCCTAAATTATTCTTTTGTGCCTTTAAAAAAAATGGAGGTATTTTATTTGCACTGGCACAAAGTGTGCTTATGCTATTCATTAGTTCCTCATATATTTTCCTCTTCCCACTCGTTGTGTGTGAGGTGAGTCCTCAACCTGACAGATAGGCCCCTGTTCTACAACTGCGAACAAGGGTGTTTTCCTTTCTCCACTTAGTTTAAATAACATTTCTTTACTTTCTGTAGTGTTTGCAATTCCTCTAGTAGCCATAGAATCCCAAAACCTTGACAATATCCTGTTTTTTCTGTCTTCGCCTAGAGACTATGGCCCAGGCTCTGATGTAAATGCTTTACATTCTTTTTATTACACTTCTGTGTTGTTTCTATGTTTTCGAATTTGTCTCATGATCTTCTTCAGCAAGTATGTCTTGGTGCTGCACAAGGCTGCAGTCTGCGCTATTTGGATGTCCTATCTGGGATAGGGCGAGTGGTCCTGAGGTTCTGTGTGGTAATGAGCTGATTTATGTCAGCAGCTTTTTGTCTTCATCTTCTATTTCCAGGTTTCCTTATGCAGACCAGCCATGATTGTGGCATGTGCAACGCTTTCTGCCTTTCTTTGGCTCTCATCACCTTCGATGGTGGGTTGTAGGCAATTCCTTAGTCCCCGTGGTAGGAAGATAGCAGTGCTCCTGGATGTTTTTTGGGGGGCGCCGGCTTCCTCAGTGGTTGACCCCATTCTATTGTATAAGACTATGGGGCAGATTTAAGGAAAGTGGTGCTACACCTAGAACAGCGCCCCTTTCGTTGCACCCCTTAATGCCCCCCCCTGCTATCATCATGTGTGCGTCGTATCTAAGATACAGCACACCATGGCACAGGGAAGGGGCAATAGTGTCAACATTTCTGACGCTATTGATGTACTGTTCAGGGTTAGTGCCAAAATGTTGGTGCTAACCCAAACAGTACATAGGGGTTTATTGTAAACAATGGTGTGCCCCCTTTTAGCACCTGCTCTGAGCAGGCGATAAAAGTGCCACAAAAAGTGATGCAAAGAAATCTCTTAGATTTCTTTGTGCCATTTTTTCGGCCCCCCTAATGGGGTAATGCCCCCTTTCATACATTATACCTGGTGCAGGCATCATGTAGCGCAAAGGGTTACAAAGTGGCGTAATGCATGCATTGTGCCACTTTGTAAATATAGCCTGGGGAAAAGGCCACCTTAGCACCACCTCAGAGTAAACAAAATTACACTTATGCACTGCTAAAGGGTCGCTAGGCCCTCTTAAATTTGGGCCTATGAGCTTACAGTCTGTATGCTGCTGTTGTTCAGACTGTGGCCCAAATTTAAGAAGGGCCTAGCACCACCGAGCACCACATTAGTGTCATTTTATTTAAGCCAGTGTGGTGTTCGGTTGGCAAAAACGCTGCACCAAATTTACAAAGTAGTGTAATGCATGCAATAAGCCACTTTTTAAACCCTTGCGCCACATTATGCCTGAGCCAGGCATAATGTATGCCGGGGGGGGAGTTCCTCCATTAGGAGGCCCATAAAAATGGTGCAGTGGAATCTATGAGATTCCACTGTTCTATTTTTCTCATTTTTAATGCCTGCTCAGTGCAGGCATGAAACTGAAGCACACCATTGTTTATAATGGGCCTCTATGTACTTTGCAGGATCAGTGCCAACATTTTTGGTGCTAATCCTGGAAAGTATCACAATAGTGTCAGAAATTATGACGCTATTGATCCTAACCTGTGCCATGGTGCACAGTATCATTAATACGGCACACAATTGGTGGCATTTAGTGGGCTCAATGGGGCACTTTCATGTAATGAAGCGTTACTTTTCTTAAGTCTGGGCCTTTGTGTCATCAGGGAGGCTATGTGGGCTGACGTGCCAGGTGGATTGGTGTGGTACTCTGTGGTGCTCCTAATGATTGCAGCCCAGTGGGGCCCACATCTTTGCTGGACTGGCCGAGTTAACACCCAGGGTCATGTCTTGACTTGTATCTGCTTCTGAGCCTGTCTCGGAGCACGTGGCCTAGTGAGTTAAATACCTGTCATAGATGGTCTCGGTAATAATGGAAACTTCAGTTGTATTATTGGTTAAAAAACATAATGACAAGATTTTCACTGTGAAGGCCCTCCTGCACCTCCCTTGGCTGCTGGTCGCGTTCCCTGGCTCTCAGGCTCTTGTTAGTCGTGGCTTGGACTCGGTCTGTCTCTGTTGTCTGGCGAGTGGTGCGTTTCTTTGTAGGTCTCAGCCAGCTGACCGCTTTCCAGATTGCTTCGCACTCAGTGTATCCTCTGGTGGTTCCCGGCTTGCAAGTGGACCTGCTCCACCCTGCTTCGGCAGTGATACATTTCTCTGCTGGGAAAGGGGAGGGGGCTCTTCTGCTTTGAATCTCCGTATTGGCTGAGCATCAGACGTGTCTTGATGTTTAAGGTTGCCTACGCACACTGTGAAAGTGAAGAGTTCAAGCACTGTTGTGAACATGGTTAATAAATCATAATGTGCTTGAATAATTTATTATTGCTGATAGGGAAAAGTTATATTCAACCTCGTATCAGGAGGAACTATTGTAATACAATACACTAAGGCCCATATTTATACTTTTTGACGCAAATCTGCGCTAGCGCTTGCGCAGATTTGTATCAAAAAGTTTAACGCTGGCTACCGACATTCCAAAGCGTTAGCTGGGCGCCTTATTTATGGAATGAGGGTAGCCGGCGCTGCGGCCTGGTTTCCGTCAAAATAAATGATGGTAACCGCGCAGCGGAGGCGAAGGGAAGACTGGGGGTTGTGCGCCAAAGAATGGTGCAAGTCAGGCTAGAGTAAAAAATATTGGCTCTAACCTGACTAGCGCCATTTTTTGACGCACAACCCCGATGGAAATGACTCCTGTCTTAGCAAAGACAGGTGTCATGCTCCCCTGCCCCCTGGGCATGGCTATTGGGCACAGTGGCATGTAGGGGGGCCCAAGTTAGGCCCCCCTATGCCACTTCTACGTAAAAAAGAAATTACTTACCTCTACTTACTGTAGATGGGTCCCCCCATCCATGGGTGTCTGTAGGAGGCTGGACTGGCTTGTAGTGAGTACCTAGGGGTACTTGCACCTTGCACCAGGCCCAGTTATCCCTTATTAGTGTATAGGGTGTCTAGCAGCTTAGGCTGATAGATAATGGTAGCTTAGCAGAGCAGCTTAGGCTGAACTAGGAGACGTGTGAAGCTACTACAGTACCACTTAGTGTCATATGCACAATATCATAAGAAAACACAATACACAGTTAAACTAAAAATAAAGGTACTTTATTTTTATGACAATATGCCAAAGTATCTCAGAGTGTACCCTCAGTGAGAGGATAGGAAATATACACAAGATATATATACACAATACCAGAAATATGCAGTATAGTCTAAGAAAACAGTGCAAACAATGTATAGTTACAATAGGATGCAATGTGGACACATAGGGATAGGGGCAACACAAACCATATACTCCAAAAGTGGAATGCGAACCACGAATGGACCCCAAACCTATGTGACCTCGTAGAGGGTCGCTGGGACTATTAGAAAATAGTGAGGGTTAGAAAAATAGCCCACCCCAAGACCCTGAAAAGTGAGTGCAAAGTGCACTAAAGTTCCCCAAAGGACAAAGAAGTCGTGATAGGGGAATAAGGCAGGAAAGACACAAACCAACAATGCAACAACGCTGGATTTCCAATCTGGGGTACCTGTGGAACAAGGGGACCAAGTCCAAAAGTCACAAGCAAGTCGGAGATGGGCAGATGCCCAGGAAATGCCAGCTGCGGGTGCAAAGAAGCTTCTACTGGACAGAAGAAGCTGCGGTTTCTGCAGGAACGCAAAGGGTTAGAGACTTCCCCTTTGGAGGACGGATCCCACTCGCCTTGTAGAGTTGTGCAAAAGTGTTTTCCTGCCGAAAGAATGCCAACAAGCCTTGCTAGCTGCAAATTGTGCGGTTAGCGTTTTTGGACGCTGCTGAGGCCCAGGAGGGACCAGGAGGTCGCAAATTGGACCAGGAGGTAGAGGGGACGTCGAGCAAGACAAAGAGCCCTCTTAGCAGCAGGTAGCACCCGGAGAAGTGCCAGAAACAGGCACTACGAGGATGCGTGAAATGGTGCTCACCCGAAGTTACACAAAGGAGTCCCACGTCGCCGGAGACCAACTTAGAAAGTCGTGCAATGCAGGTTAGAGTGCCGTGGACCCAGGCTTGGCTGTGCACAAAGGATTTCTGCCGGAAGTGCACAGGGGCCGGAGTAGCTGCAAAAGTTGTGGTTCCCAGCAATGCAGTCTAGCGAGGTGAGGTAAGGACTTACCTCCACCAAACTTGGACTGAAGAGTCACTGGACTGTAGGAGTCACTTGGACAGAGTTGCTGGATTCGAGGGACCTCGCTCGTCGTGCTGAGAGGAGACCCAAGGGACCGGTAATGCAGCTTTTTGGTGCCTGCGGTTGCAGGGGGAAGATTCCGTCGACCCACGGGAGATTTCTTCGGAGCTTCTAGTGCAGAGAGGAGGCAGACTACCCCCACAGCATGCACCACCAGGAAAACAGTCGAGAAGGCAGCAGGATCAGCGTTACAGAGTTGCAGTAGTCGTCTTTGCTACTATGTTGCAGTTTTGCAGGCTTCCAGCGCGGTCAGCAGTCGATTCCTTGGCAGAAGGTGAAGAGAGAGATGCAGAGGAACTCGGATGAGCTCTTGCATTCGTTATCTAAGGAATCCCAAGAGACAGAGACCCTAAATAGCCAGAAAAGAGGGTTTGGCTACCTAGGAGAGAGGATAGGCTAGCAACACCTGAAGGAGCCTATCACAAGGAGTCTCTGACGTCACCTGGTGGCACTGGCCACTCAGAGCAGTCCAGTGTGCCAGCAGCACCTCTGTTTCCAAGATGGCAGAGGTCTGGAGCACACTGGAGGAGCTCTGGGCACCTCCCAGGGGAGGTACAGGTCAGGGGAGTGGTCACTCCCCTTTCCTTTGTCCAGTTTCGCGCCAGAGCAGGGCTAAGGGGTCCCTGAACCGGTGTAGACTGGCTTATGCAGAAATGGGCACCAAATGTGCCCATGAAAGCATTTCCAGAGGCTGGGGGAGGCTACTCCTCCCCTGCCTTCACACCATTTTCCAAAGGGAGAGGGTGTAACACCCTCTCTCAGAGGAAGTCCTTTGTTCTGCCATCCTGGGCCAGGCCTGGCTGGACCCCAGGAGGGCAGATGCCTGTCTGAGGGGTTGGCAGCAGCAGCAGCTGCAGTGAAACCCCGGGAAAGGCAGTTTGGCAGTACCAGGGTCTGTGCTACAGACCACTGGGATCATGGGATTGTGCCAACTATGCCAGGATGGTATAGAGGGGGCAATTCCATGATCATAGACATATTACATGGTCATATTCGGAGTTACCATTGTGAAGCTACATATAGGTAGTGACCTATATGTAGTGCACGCGTGTAATGGTGTCCCCGCACTCACAAAGTCCGGGGAATTGGCCCTGAACAATGTGGGGGCACCTTGGCTAGTGCCAGGGTGCCCTCACACTAAGTAACTTAGCACCCAACCTTTACCAGGTAAAGGTTAGACATATAGGTGACTTATAAGTTACTTAAGTGCAGTGTAAAATGGCTGTGAAATAACGTGGACGTTATTTCACTCAGGCTGCAGTGGCAGGCCTGTGTAAGAATTGTCAGAGCTCCCTATGGGTGGCAAAAGAAATGCTGCAGCCCATAGGGATCTCCTGGAACCCCAATACCCTGGGTACCTTAGTACCATATACTAGGGAATTATAAGGGTGTTCCAGTAAGCCAATGTAAATTGGTAAAATTGGTCACTAGCCTGTTAGTGACAATTTGAGAGAAGTGAGAGAGCATAACCACTGAGGTTCTGGTTAGCAGAGCCTCAGTGAGACAGTTAGGCACCACACAGGGAACACATACATATAGGTCACAAACTTATGAGCACTGGGGTCCTGACTAGCAGGGTCCCAGTGACACATAACAAACATACTGAAAACATAGGGTTTTCACTATGAGCACTGGGCCCTGGCTGGCAGGATCCCAGTGAGACAGTGAAAACACCCTGACATACACTCACAAACAGGCCTAAAGTGGGGGTAACAAGGCTAGAAAGAGGCTACTTTCTCACACAACCCCCCCCCAAACGAAGGACAATAAGGCTAACCTTGGCCAGTTGAGACTTTATTGTCTAAGTGGTGATAAGTAGAGAGTAGCTCTGCAATAGACTGATTACTCCCTTTATCATCCACTATATGGTTACTTCCCTGTGGGGATGTAAACCACCCTGTTTGAAGTTTTTTAGCTAAGCAACAATGTGAAGATGTATTTTCAGAGTTTCTATCAGTAAGTTTTAGTTTAGAGCAGTGGGAATTGTCCACTGAACCTATTTGTAGTGATGGAAATGCCAGACAGGGATGCTGTCTCAGAAAAGCCATAGCTGGGCAAAAACTTTGTCCATATGGCTGGAAGAGAGAACAGGAATGCTGTTTCTCTTGGGTTGGAGCAGGGCAGGGATGCTGTCCTATGAGCTCCACACTAGGGCAGGGATGCTGTCCTAAGTGTTGTGAGGCAGTGCAGAGTTTCTGCACTAAAGTTTCTCTGGGAGGGTTGGAGGGATGCTCCATGTTAACTAAAATGGTGTTCTTTTTGTCACCACTGTTAGTTATCCCACAGAGAGGTACTTCTACCTCAGGGAGTACAGCTTTGCCAGCTGATGATTCCCTTGGAACAGGTGCCACCCCAGGAGAGGTTTCTCCCACCACAGGAATGGTATCCTGAACGGCAGGGTGGTTAGGGGATTCTGTGATACCCTTTTTACCTGTTGATGGAGAGGGATCCTGAGTTTTCAGGCCTTCTCTCCTTTGCTTTTTCATTTCAGTAGAAATGAGAGGGAACAATTCCTCTGGGATGCCCAGCATGGCTGCATGGGCATAAAACTCTACATCAGCCCAACCTGAGGCCTCTAGGTCATTACCTAAGAGACAGTCTACAGGTAAGCTAGGTGATACCACCACCTGTTTAGGGCCAGTAACTCCACCCCAACTAAACTGAATTATAGCTAAGGGAAGAAACTTAGTGGAGTTATGGACATCAATAATCTTATACTGCTGTCCAATGATGTGTTGTTCAGGATGCACTAGGTTTTCAGTCACCAAAGTGATACTGGCACCTGTGTCCCTGTAGGCCAAGGCCTCCACACCATTTATTGAAACTGTCTGCCTGTACTTATCCATTGTAAGGGGACAAGCAGCCAGTGTGGCAAGGCCAATGCCACTAGGTGTGACAGAAACTGTCTTGGGACTGACTACCCCAGTTTCTATGATGGACCCATAAGTGAACCCAACTACACCCTTTGCTTGACTGTTGCCAGCAGTCCCACCACTAGTACCACTACTGCTAGGGGCACTAGAGCTTGATGTATTAGTGGTGGTAGGCTCAGGGGGTTTACCTGGACAGGACTTATCCCCTGGCCTATGGCCTCTGTTTTTACACACAAAGCACCAAGGCTTTTTAAACTGTGTAGGTTGAGAAGAAGAGGAAGAATTTGTTTTATCTCCACCCCCTGAAGAGTGTTTGAGATTTGAAGTGGGATCTTTGGTTTTACCCTTATCCCCATGCTTATCTTGAGATTTTTCACCATCTTTCTTCTTGTTGTTCTCTTTGTCACCCCCTGTATGAACTTTTCTGTTCACCCTTGTTCTGACCCATTTGTCTGCCTTCTTTCCCAATTCTTGGGGAGAGGTTAGATCAGAGTCTACCAGGTACTGGTGCAACAAATCAGACACACAATTATTAAGAATATGCTCTCTCAGGATCAAGTTATACAGGCTGTCATAATCAGTAACTTTACTGCCATGTAACCACCCCTCCAAGGCCTTCACTGAATGGTCAATGAAATCAACCCAGTCTTGTGAAGACTCCTTTTTGGTCTCTCTGAACTTTATCCTGTATTGTTCAGTGGTTAAGCCATAACCATCCAGGAGTGCATTCTTAAGAGCTTTGTAATCATTAGCTTCATTCTCTTTTACAGTAAGGAGCCTATCCCTACCTTTTCCACTAAATGATAGCCATAGGATAGCAGCCCACTGCCTTTGAGGGACATCCTGTACAGCACAGGCCCTCTCAAGTGCAGCAAACCACTTGACCGACTTAGAAAGTCGTGCAATGCAGGTTAGAGTGCCGTGGACCCAGGCTTGGCTGTGCACAATGGATTTCCGCCGGAAGTGCACAGGGGCCGGAGTAGCTGCAAAAGTCGCGGTTCCCAGCAATGCAGTCTAGCGAGGTGAGGTAAGGACTTACCTCCACCAAACTTGGACTGAAGAGTCACTGGACTGTGGGAGTCACTTGGACAGAGTTGCTGGATTCGAGGGACCTCGCTCGTCGTGCTGAGAGGAGACCCAAGGGACCGGTAATGCAGCTTTTTGGTGCCTGCGGTTGCAGGGGGAAGATTCCGTCGACCCACAGGAGATTTCTTCGGAGCTTCTAGTGCAGAGAGGAGGCAGACTACCCCCACAGCATGCACCACCAGGAAAACAGTCGAGAAGGCGGCAGAATCAGCGTTACAGAGTTGCAGTAGTCGTCTTTGCTACTATGTTGCAGTTTTGCAGGCTTCCAGCGCGGTCAGCAGTCGATTCCTTGGCAGAAGGTGAAGAGAGAGATGCAGAGGAACTCGGATGAGCTCTTGCATTCGTTATCTAAGGAATCCCAAGAGACAGAGACCCTAAATAGCCAGAAAAGAGGGTTTGGCTACCTAGGAGAGAGGATAGGCTAGCAACACCTGAAGGAGCCTATCACAAGGAGTCTCTGACGTCACCTGGTGGCACTGGCCACTCAGAGCAGTCCAGTGTGCCAGCAGCACCTCTGTTTCCAAGATGGCAGAGGTCTGGAGCACACTGGAGGAGCTCTGGGCACCTCCCAGGGGAGGTACAGGTCAGGGGAGTGGTCACTCCCCTTTCCTTTGTCCAGTTTCGCGCCAGAGCAGGGCCAAGGGGTCCCTGAACCGGTGTAGACTGGCTTATGCAGAAATGGGCACCAAATGTGCCCATGAAAGCATTTCCAGAGGCTGGGGGAGGCTACTCCTCCCCTGCCTTCACACAATTTTCCAAAGGGAGAGGGTGTAACACCCTCTCTCAGAGGAAGTCCTTTGTTCTGCCATCCTGGGCCAGGCCTGGCTGGACCCCAGGAGGGCAGATGCCTGTCTGAGGGGTTGGCAGCAGCAGCAGCTGCAGTGAAACCCCGGGAAAGGCAGTTTGGCAGTACCAGGGTCTGTGCTACAGACCACTGGGATCATGGGATTGTGCCAACTATGCCAGGATGGTATAGAGGGGGCAATTCCATGATCATAGACATATTACATGGCCATATTCGGAGTTACCATTGTGAAGCTACATATAGGTAGTGACGTATATGTAGTGCACGCGTGTAATGGTGTCCCCGCACTTAAAAAGTCCGGGGAATTGGCCCTGAACAATGTGGGGGCACCTTGGCTAGTGCCAGGGTGCCCTCACACTAAGTAACTTAGCACCCAACCTTTACCAGGTAAAGGTTAGACATATAGGTGACTTATAAGTTACTTAAGTGCAGTGTAAAATGGCTGTGAAATAACGTGGACGTTATTTCACTCAGGCTGCAGTGGCAGGCCTGTGTAAGAATTGTCAGAGCTCCCTATGGGTGGCAAAAGAAATGCTGCAGCCCATAGGGATCTCCTGGAACCCCAATACCCTGGGTACCTTAGTACCTTATACTAGGGAATTATAAGGGTGTTCCAGTAAGCCAATGTAAATTGGTAAAATTGGTCACTAGCCTGTTAGTGACAATTTGAGAGAAGTGAGAGAGCATAACCACTGAGGTTCTGGTTAGCAGAGCCTCAGTGAGACAGTTAGGCACCACACAGGGAACACATACATATAGGTCACAAACTTATGAGCACTGGGGTCCTGACTAGCAGGGTCCCAGTGACACATAACAAACATACTGAAAACATAGGGTTTTCACTATGAGCACTGGGCCCTGGCTGGCAGGATCCCAGTGAGACAGTGAAAACACCCTGACATATACTCACAAACAGGCCTAAAGTGGGGGTAACAAGGCTAGAAAGAGGCTACTTTCTCACAGTGTCCTCCAGGGGTGGGCGAGGGTGGCAGGGTGTGTCTCTGGGGCCAGGGAAGTGCACCTGTGGACTGCTTCCATGGTCTCCCACCATGGAAATGAGCCCACAGGTCCCTCAACGCCTGCCCTGACCCAGGCGTTAAAAAATTTCGCTAAACCACTTTAGAGCCATTTTTTAAGGCCCTCCCCCTCCTGTGCGTCATTTTTGTACAGGAGAATAAATAAGGCGCAAATGCCTTTGAGTAATTTTTTGCCCGGGAGTGCCTACCTTGCATGTCATTAATGCAAGGTAGGTTTCCACAGTAAAAAAATGACTCTCACTCCATTAATTTGGCGCTAGATGGGTCTAGCGCCAAAGTATAAATATGGAGTTAAGTTTGCGCCAAATTTGCGTTAAAAAAATGATGCAAATTCGGCACAAACAGAGTATAAATATGCCCCTAATGGAGTGTCTTTCGATCTCCAGTGGATTTATGAGGGTGCATCAGGGTCCCAGGATAGGCTGTGGTTCCCTTGGTTGATGTTAAGTTGTGGTAACATCTCTAGTAGAGTAGTGGTTCTTTTGGCTTTCGGGACCCTGGTGTCACTGCACCTGCTGTAACATTGCTGTCTGCGTCACTGCACATAACTGTTTCATTTCATGCCTGGGAGCGGACTGTACTGTCTATTCCTTCCTGTCACATGACTGTATGCTTCCTTTCTGTCTTCTGCTATTGGTGTTGCCCTGGTCATGAGATTTATGCCTGCCTTAAAACTCTGAGTGAACTTTGTCATCTTGAGCGAGCGCATATCTCTGTGTTTCTCCTCCGTGCACTTACATGTAGCAGTTTTATTGCACTCTTTTGGGTAGTACCGCAATATGCACTGATGTGCTGTCTCTGGTCTTTCCGGCCTCTGTATTTCATCCTTCTAAGATCACTTCTTGGGTTCCTCTGGGTTATGCATCTGCTTCCACCAGTTACTTGATGACTGACTGAAAGCTCATGGGACCGTGTCCTTCCTTATTTTCATGTTTTTTTCCACAGTTCCTTACCTTGGCCTGTGGTTACTTGAGTGCAGTGCGGGTCTTGTGACCTTTGACACACCTGTGTGGCTCTTGTTTGTACGGCGCTCTGGCTGGGTGCTCCGACCAAACAGAATGCTGCTGTCATGCTGCTGGCAGATTGGAACAGGGCAGGCTGGGAGCCTGTGCTTGCAGCAAAGCAAAGAGCAGCTGAGTGGTGGTGGCGGCGGCGGCGACTTCAGGTACGTTTTTTTTGTTTTTATTATTATTTTTTCGCCCCCTGCCACGTGCGGCGAGCTGCTCCTGCACACTGGATTCCTGTGTGCTCCCGGCTGTCCCTGTGCACATCTCACTCTTGAACTCTCCACCGACTGTACTTTGGTGTTCTGTGTTTGGGGCTCCAGTAGCTTTTTCAGTTCCACTGGACCACTGCAGGTTTTCATTTGCTTGGTAGCTCAGGTGACACATCACCAGCGGCAGCCACTGCAAATGTGAAGAGGTGGGTCAGGGAACGACAGGGGAAACAGGGGAGAAAATAAAAATAAAATACAGTTGCGACGCAGCCGCACGCCATCTCCTTCCGCATCGTGCGTCACTCCTTTTCTAGTGTCTCAGCATTCAATCCTGGGACACCAGAAGAGGCTCCCAGCAATCTTGGTGCTGCTTTCATGTGCTCGAACTGCCGCTCAGACACAACCCTGGAGTCTGTGCAGTGTCTCCAGCCTGGCTGTTAAACACAGCCGGGCTGGATAAACCTAAGTGCGCAAGTGTTTTTGGCCGGCCTGAGTCAGACGGCCAAACACACATGCACACTTAGGTGCACTCTCCCATTTCTCCCACTCCCACCACCTGTGGCCCAGCCCCACTCCTCCCTGTACTGCTGGCTGAGCCAGGAAATGAAAAATAAAACAATATTAAAATATTGCTTTATTTTTCATCTCCTGGCTCTTGGCCCTGGGGGGTGGGGGACGCCTCCCCCTTTGTGGAGGAGCCACCCCTGGACATCACACTTTTTTCTTTGTGAATTCTCAAGTCCAATCTGTGTTGTTCTATGCTGTGAGACTCCTGCTGTGTTACTTGTGCATTTTTGCCCTTGGTCATATGATCAAGCCATGCAATCATATTAGTCCGGGTTCTTTCCCTAATATTCTCTCCCGGCTGATGGATAAGTAGGACACTGCCACAATTTTGTGAGCTCTTTGGGGAGGCATTGGTTGGTATGGTTCTTCTCTGTTTATGGCCTCATCACAAGTCTAGATTCTGGTGCTACTGCTCTTGTGCTCTGAGAGTGGTCATGTGTCTGTGGATGGGCACTGGTCTAGTACCCCTGGGGCATGAGTGTGTTACAGTTGTACTCCCACTTGACTAGGCAGACTTAAATTAAGAAGTAAGTTGAGTTTATTACTTAAGATCAGGAGTACAAGAACCACCAGCCTTAATAAGGCTCCTCTCATTAGCAACTGCCAAATCCCAGAACCTTGTAGCCTCTACCTTCTTTTGACCTACCTAAAGATCTGTAGGTTGTGACATAGAAAGATACTCAACCTTTGGCTTTCAAAGATGGAAACAGATCTTAACACAGTATTGTACTGAGCTCGTGTTCTATGATATTATATCTCGTGCTGTTTACTGTGTGGAATCTTACAAACGTAAGATTCCACATTATTCTTTGAAAGTGGGAACGTTCCTGGGTGGGCAGTTAGCAACTGGCCAGCTAGGAAAAGTCTGCACCCTGTTGCTGTCTCAATAAACACACTTACGAGGTCTTCCTCTCCATTTCCCAAACTTTCCTTTACAACACATTTTGGCGACAAACTGGCTAGTTACCATATAGCGGGTACTTATCCGGAAGTGTGGTCTGAGGTATATGGAACAGCAGAGGTGCGGAAGTTGAATGATAAGGAATCCACGTGAAGACAGTACGGCAGTAATATTCCCCATCCCAGCAGCCTGGCAATACCCTTGTGACTTAAAGTTCCAGCTTGATGATTTTATCACTGAAATAAGTGAAGAGCAGATTAGCGTCGGCTTATACTTTAAGGCCCCGTCCCTACATGAGGAAGAGCTGTATACGTGTGACGTAGTAGGTTGGATTTGTGCATGGCAGCCATCCTATAGGTTTGGTCAGGGCAGTCTAGCAGCAGTGGTGTAAGGCCCAGCAATTACATGGCGCCATTTTGCGCACACAACACAGCACTTGTTTGAGTGTTTACAGTGGTGGGTGGCCGTGTTGGTGACGTGCACACCATTCTCACCACTCTCTGCACACGGCACGCACATCGGTGATGCGCACACTTTTTGAAGTAATTCTCCTTGCCAACACACTACAAAGTAAGGAGTTACTTACTCGTTATAGTATTTCATTTTTACATTTTCATTGGAAACATTTAGAGGCTGTGTTGGTGATGCGCACACCTCCTTTTGAATTCTCTGTTTACTTCACACACATTGGTAATGCGCACACCTTTTGAGGCTAATTATTATTTGGGGTGCATTTGCATTAACTAGTAACACCTTACTTATCCATGTGCGCACCTTGTTTTTAGTAACTTTACTTTGCCCACATTGGCAACACACCCCTGAGATACAAGTTGCATTATTTGGACATTAACCAAACATTGCTACACTATCCATTCTGCAGGAAAGTAACTGTTTATTTCACACTATCTGCTTTGTTGAGATTTCGCATTCATTGTTGTCACAAGCTTTTGTGTATCAATTACATGCGTAGTTATGGAAGTCTCAGAGAGTTCTCAGAGTGGTGCTTCTCAAGTAGCTTCATCATCTCAAATTTCTGTGATTTCACCACCTTGTTTCCTAAGGCATGCAGGTTCTCCACCAATACCTTGGGAGGATTGGGTGTTGATGTTTGATAAATATGTAGAGGCTTTAGATGGGCAGATGTTTCATCCAACAAAGAAAGCTTTGCTGTAAAGCACTCTAGGTAAGGACGGCCAATGCGTATTTAGGTACTTACCACCTGCATTGGAATCAAATGCACAGCCTTTTCATTATGTGTACAAAGGAGCTAGGCACAGCCTAAAGATTAAGGGGCTCATTCCGAGTCCGGCGGGCGGCGGGTGCCGCCCGCCGGGCGGAAACCGCCCAAAGACCGCACCGCGGTCAAATGACCGCGGGGGTCATTTTGACTTTCCCGCTGGGCCGGCGGGCGATCTCCAGAAGATCGCCCGCCGGCCCAGCGGGAAAGCCCCTGCAACGAGGAAGCCGGCTCCGAATGGAGCCGGCGGAGTTGCAGGGGTGCGACGGGTGCAGTAGCACCCGTCGCGATTTTCACTGTCTGAATAGCAGACAGTGAAAATCATGGTGGGGCCCTGTTAGATAAGACAGATGAACTCATCAGAGAGCAACTCATTGTACAGTGTAGGAACAAGAAGATTCAAAAGAGATTGTGGGTGGCAAAGAACCCAACAGTGTGCAATGCCATTGACATTGCTAAGGTTTTACAGCGGTCTGACTTATGCATGAGGGAAATGGAAAAGAAGTCTCAGGGTAATGAGATCTCTGAAGTAGTGTTGGACAATAGATCAGGTGGAGAATCCATCATGGCAGTAAAACCAGGGAATAAAAATGGGAACATTTTTGTTTCATCAAAACAGTCTACTAAGGTATGCAATCACTGTAGATGTGGAAGTCACGCCCCTGACTCTAAATTTTGTTTTGCAAATAACAGAGAATGTAGGAAGTGTGGTTGAGTTAGGCATTTTGCAAGAATGTGCAGAACTGCAAATTGTATCAAGGTAGCAGTGGTGCCAGAAACTTCAATACCACCAGCAGACATGCCTGAACGAATTTTAAGTGTTGGAGGTGAAAATGAAGTGTCCAATGGTAGGCAAGGGAGGAGTAGACCCAATGCAACATTTGAGATAAACGTGCCTGATGTAGATCTAATAATAGGCACAGGTTCTATGTACACCATTATTTCCAGTTCCATGTTTGAGAAGAAGTGGGGTGGTACAGTATTTCAACCCAGAGATATTTCTCTCACAGGTCATCAAGGAGAGGTTACTGACATCTTGGGATTCATGGATGCACACAATATATTTGAAAGAAGGGACATAAAAGGGAAGGTATTTGTAGCAGAGCAATAACCCCTGATTCTAGGATGGGTACATCAATATGATTTACATATCATAGTCAATCCAAAAGCTACTTCTCAGGTGATGGTGGAAGACAAATCTGTTTTTAGATATTTTGGACACTGTAAAACAAATGTTTGATGACAAACCTGGCCTTTTGAAAGGTTATGTTCATAATATTGTACTCCGAACTTGAAAGGTTATGTTCATAATATTGTACTCCGAATGACCTCAGCAAAACACAACCTCAAGAAGGCCAGCTGGTTCTCCCTGCACTCCAGTACTCTGGGCGCACCAGCAGATGGCTAGAAAAAAAATGGAGAAACAGCAAGTCTCTGGAAGACCTCCTGGCCTTCAAATCTGCCATCAAATCCCACCACTACCTCATCAGATCTGCCAGGAAAGCCTCTCTGTAGGACCGTATCAACACCACTGCACAGAACACCAAAGAGCTCTTCACCTTGGTTAAGGAGTTTGTCAAACCCCAATTGGAAGCGGCAAGCAACCCTCCATTTTTGGACCTTTGCGACAGACCTCCTACCTTCTTCCACCAAAAAATCAAAGACATCTGTGATGGCTTCCGACCCCCACAACCCTTCGAGCCCACCAAAAACCCTCCAGCTCAGACCTTCTGAACCTTCACAGACCCTGCTCTACTGGACCAGCTTCACCACTGACAAAACCCGCTCCAGTATCCACTCCGGAGCCCCTACTGATCCCTGTCCTCAACACATTTTCAACAAAGCCAATACCTCAATTGCACCTGAGCTCCGCCACACTCTCAACTGCTCCATGGAGGCAGCTACCTTCCCCAAGGACTGGAAGCACACCAAGATATGCCCGCTCCTGAAGAAACCCATGGCCGACCTTCTGGACCTCAAGAACTACCGCCCCATCTCTCTGCTGCCTTTCCCAGCCAAGGTCATCCAAAAGGCCATCAATGCACAGCTCTGCAAACACATTGAGGATAATATCATCCTGAACATTTTCTAATCAGGTTTCAGGACCAACCACAGCATGGAGACCGCCCTCCTTGCCACCACAGATGATATCTGCTCACTCCTTGACTGCGACCAAACAGCAGCCCTCATCCTACTGGACATATTGGCCGCCTTCGACACAGTCTCCCATCACACCCTCTGCACCAGACTCCATGCGGCTGGCATCCACGGCAAGGCCCTATAATAGATACACTCCTTCCTGACAGGCAGAACACAGAGAGTCAGACTCCCGCCGTACCTGTTGGAACTCACAGAGATCAGCCTTGGAGTGCCCCAGGGCTCCTCCCTGAGCCCTACACTCCTCAACATGTACATGGCCCCGCTTGCATCCATCATCTGAAGCCACAGTCTGAACATCATCTCCTGTGCCGACGACACCCAGATGATCATCTCACTCACCAAAAACCCTACAACTGCCAAGAAGAAGTTCCACAACAGGATGGAAGCCGTCGCCACCTAGATGAAGGAGAGCTGCCTCAAACTCAACTCTGACAAGATCACGATCCTCATCCTGGGACCCTCCACGTCAACCTGGGATGACTACTTGTGGCCTGCTATCCTTTGCACCCCCTCACCCCCACCCCAACAAACCATGCATGCAAACTCGGCTTCATACCGGATCTTTCTCTGGTCATGAACCACCAGGTCAGCTCAGATGCATCATCCTGTTTCCACACACTCCGACTTCTCTGAAAAATCTTCAAATGTATCCCAAACGACTGCTGCAAGACCGTAACCAATGCCCTGGTCACCAGCAGGCTCGACTATGGCAACGTCCTCTATGCCGGCACCACCCAGAAGAATGTAAAGAAACTACAGCACATACAGAACGCCTCCTCTAGACTCATCCTGAACATCTATAAAAATTATGGTTTCGGTTAGAGCCAGTTTTACTCTTCATTTTTCTTCTCTCCTGACTACACCTATAGTTTGTGTTTATCCTCGGCATAACTATAATTGGTAAAAGATCTCCGGCTAAGAGCCCCCCCTTTTTTAATGGGTGGCCCGTCAGACATTGCAGTGCCGGTCTGACGAGGAGCTTGCCCAGTGATGAAGCTTGACATCCTATTGGGTGTGAGGGCTCTTCTGCTTCTGGCTATCAAGTTCCCCTGTGTTGTATGTGTGTCTTCACTTTTACATTGTTGGAACAATGTACTTTATAATTTTTATAGGTTATATTCGGGAAACTGTACACTGGACCATTAATCTCCCCATCCCCCTCTTTTTTGTGTCATCCTGAACATCCCCTGCTGCGAGCACATCACCAAACACCTGAAAGATCTCTACTGGCTCCCTGTTGAGAAAAGGCTCAACTTCAACCTCCTCGTACATGCATACATGGCTCTCCATGACCGAGGACCTACCTACCTCCACCACCCTATCACCTTCTACTCCCACACCAGACCTCTCCACTCTGTTCAACAGGCACTAGCCACCGTACCTCCCATGCAGAAGACCTCCGCTGGAGGAAGATCCTTCGCCTACCTTGCAGCAAAGAGCTGGAATACCTTGCCTCTTCACCTGAGGCAGTCACTATCGTTACCTCCATTCAGGAAGGACCTTTAGACCTGGCTCTCCAACTAAAGCACAGAGGTCCAAACCTGTTTAGCACCTAGAGACCCTTACGGGTGAGTAGTGCGCTTCATAAATTCTGACTGATTGATTGATTGGGATCTGGCTGTCATATTGTTTGATCTTGAGATATGTGTTTTTGATTTCCGGTTTGTGACTCAGGTTCCTTGGTACATCCGTACGTAAACGAGGAAAACAGATGCAGTTGTAAAGACCCATTTACTTACTGATAATCTTCATTACTCTGAGCCCTAGTCTTCCTCATCACAGTTCTCATGCTTTTCCTACCAACCCCTTGAATCGGCCTCCTGGCACCTTCCATCAGGACTACAAGTCGTGTTCTTTGGTCTGCCATCTTTGAGGTTGGTATATGCAAGGATGTGCTTTCAAAGGTTTGGGTTTTATGGGTACTGGTGGCACTGGTGATGTAACAGAAAGGGAATAAAAGCTCCTTCTACTAGATGGAGAAAGGAAAACAGCCTTCTTTCGAGTTATAAAACCTCAGGTTGAAGGCTCACCTCAAATACGCAAGAACTATGGCTTGTAATGATGAGTACTGGTAATTAATTAGGGCAATATGTTATTGTGTGGTATGGGGTAAAACTAATGGTACACTCCCCTTTCTATGCTGCACTGAGCTGCACCATTTCATTGTCCGACGAGCTTGATTTTAATGTCATGCTAGGAAAGCAGTTCATGAGCAGTGCCAGGTCACAAAGGATCCTGTAGTGATGCTAGCAGCATAGGTCTGTAGGGATTTACTATGAAAAAATCCTTTGTTGCCGCACTTAAGCAGTACCTATGTAACAAGATGTGAGGACGCTCAGCGGAGGCAAGTAGGAGCTTTACTCCTTATGCAAGAAAGCCCACGACCAGGCATGACTTGTCAGGCTGGATCCCAACAGCAATTAAATCCTGTCCAGGAATCCTCACTGTCAGTCCGTGAAGCGCGTGTGGTACATTAAAACATAATGATGCACACGCATCCACTCACACACACAACACATGGCTAACATGTCTAACACGTTTGAAAAATGCAGAATGACACATTCATCGGGTCACCTTCCCCCTATAAAAATTAAAACAAAAAAATTTAATAAAAACAATCAAATTAATGAAACACAAAGTATATATCACAGTAAGAACATATCCAGGATAATCACAATTTGTATAAACAATTACAAGAGCACAAAGTCGTCAAACCCCTTGGGAACTCTTCTAGTGCAGGAACCCACAGAACTCATACCATCACAGTCGCTGGGAAATGCACCTCTCTCTTAAAGATTTTCATGAGCGTGCACATGGTCATCTTCTACACAGGTGCCTGAGCCTAGCTGATCACTCATGGGTTTTTACCACTTTGCCCAATCAACACTGTGAACAGAACCTTTCCTCTTGCGCATGATACTTACCTTCTCTGATCTAAGCCTCACTAACTCCCTTTTGTTCCACCAACCTTTTCCAATAATGAGTGCAGAGCCTTTACTGATCTTGACCACACGTACAGTCACAGAGAACTTGGACCCACCTTTTCTAGCTCTGATGGGGTTTTTACTCATTACCCAGTCACCTACCACTAGATCTACTCCCATTTGACTGTTTCTCTTATCAAACTTTTGCTTCATGTCAGATTGTTGCATTAACATCTTTGAGGCTATATTCTCTTGAGACGGGCCAACATTCACACTTTTGTTAACCCTTTCATTCAACCATGAGGGAAACAACGACAAGGGGTACTACTGTGGTGCAATGTTGGGACGTATTATAACCCAAAACTTTGTGAGTAACAAACATGCCCACATCTAATTCTGAAGTCAAAGCAGTCTGCGCACCATCCTTAATGATTTTGTTGCCATGCTCGACCAAACCATTAGAGGTAGGCAAATACAGGGCTACTTTTGATTGTTTAATATCCATGGAAGACCAAAATCTCTTCATCCGGTTGGACACAAAGGGGCATATTTACATGCCCCTAGGGCCTCCGGACAGTTACTTTTTTTGATGCTCCGGTGGCGCTGTACACTGCAACATATTCACAAGGCAGCGCTAAGCCACTTTTTGTGGCTTGACACCGCCTTGTAAACATGGGCCAGTCCGGTGCAGTTTTCTGTGGCGGGGGGAGTGCAATGGGTGTTGCAGCGGGTGTTCCACCGCAACACCCATTACTTTTGATGCTGCCCCATATTTACAAGAATTTGTAAATCTGTGACAGCGCCAAAAACTAACACCACCTCAGGGATGGCGTTGGCATGGCGTAACAAGGAGAAACTCTTATTTCCCTTTGTTTTTGCATACTTCAGCACGCACAGAAAGAGCAAAATGCTATGAATGATTGTTTATGTGCAGGAAGGTGTTCTTTCCTGCACATAAACAATCAGTCAATAACGACGATTTGCTACTTCTATGTGTGCTGCACACATAGAAATAACAAATCACCATTGTAGACTGTTTATGTGCAGAAAGGAACACCTTTCTGTACATAAACAATCATTTCCTTCAACACAGACACCCTTGCACTATAGTACAAGGATGCCTGCATTGGCAGCTAAATTTAGCGCAAGGGGAAACACAGGGGTGCGTGCCATATTTGTGTAAATATGGCACATCCCTGAGTTTTAGAAGTGAAGCAGTGCAGTGCTGCCAATTTTGGTGCAGTGCCGCGCTGCACCACTTATGTGTAAATATGCCCAAAGTGTGTACCATTGTACACGTTCTACACAGCGGCATGCCATGTCAGTCTGGATCCCAACTGCAAACTCACTGCTGTCCAGGAATCCTCAATGTCAATTCTTGAAGCATGTGAGGTGGCAGCGGCCCGTGCTTGAGAGCGCTGGGGCTCTACTCACCAAGAGTATTGTGCCATAAATAAAGTTAGTTACTTAGACATAGTAAATGTAGCTCATGCCTGACTGTTTTGCTCTGAGAGAGAGATCAGCAGTCAGGCACTTTCAGCAGCTGCACGCACTGCTTGTCTGAGTGCTTTTTCGTAGCATAAACAGGGCTTGTACACATTCAGCTCTTGTGTTGCCTCAGATCCCATGTGTGATTGTGTCCCAGTCTCCTCCTCTTTCTGGCAGCGCTGTAGAAATTATCTTTGGCCGTTTCACTCTTCAACTCAGGCTCCAGGAGGCTGAACATCTATCAAGAACACTTTCCCCACCCTTCTCAATTTTGTCAAAGGTTGGTGTCTGTGGAATCAGGAAGCATTGATAACCACAACTCACCTTGTGACGAAATGGAAGGGGCAGGATTAAACAGTTTGAGATACTGCATACTTTTTTTTCTCTAATGTCAGGCTATATCTGCTTTTATTTTTTTATTTTGTACATGTCACAGGAAGAAATGCTTATCATGATCTCAGCATATCAGCCCTGCCGCCCCTGCCATCAGTTCAAAGTGCAGTGTCACAACTGTGAGACAGCCATGAAAGTGGACTCCAGACATGACCCATAGCACAGGGTGACCAGATTTTAAAAAGAAAAAAAACAGGACAAGGTAAACATGAAAGTAGGACTAAAGCCTTTAGTCTCAATTTTATATTTGGCCTGTCCTATACATGTTTGTGTGTGTATGCACACAGCCACACACACAGAAGCAGAAACACACACACACACACAAAAGAGAGCGTACATCAGACAGGCAGAATCCAATAAATTACTTCTTCAATTATTTAAGACTCTAGAGGTGCATGTGAAAGGAGAGCATACCTTTCACTTCTGATTCGCAGGTTGACCTGACCTTTGTCTCAAAAACCGGGGCATTTATTCAAGATGAACAAAAGCGTCAGGGCACTGAGAAACCACAACTGTCCAGGGAAATCCGGGACGTCTGGTAACCCTACCATAGCAGCACACTGGGTACCTAAGGAAACAAGCATTTGCAATGCAATGGGTCTCACTTTTACTTGAGTTAGAGCTATTAGCTTAGTAAACTCCTAACCGGGCTATTCTTGCCACATAAACTGAAAAGTAAAACAGTTTCACATAAGCGAGCCGACAGCCGCCATGATCGCAAAGCAAACACACAAAAGGAAACAGGAGTTTGCTCGCAGTGAAACGTATTGGCAAAAGTGCAATTATCCATGTAACCAGCAAAAGTGCAATTATCCATGTTACTGGCAAAAGTGCAATTATCCATGTAACAGGGTCGATGTCATGCAAAGCGCTCTACTACTGCCCAGCGAGATGACGCTGCCCATGAAATAAAGAAAACAAATTGTGCAGAAGCCATACGGAAAACATGGAGCCTCATATGTTTTCAGTAGTTGTCCGGTGTGCTCGAGGCGGGCTAAACACCAGAAAAGGCATAACGTGTGCATGCCTTTCACTAATGAAATCAAGTGAATTTTAAAAGGCAAGCCCACGAACCAACCAAACTGATGGTCTTGACATGGGCATGGTTACAACCCAATAGAGAGATTACACCAGGGACAGAGCGCTTTGCGCTCTACCCTAAGTTTAAGGTAAGTCTAAATCTCTTCTAAGTGCCAGCAAAGTAAAGAAAAAAACGTCTTCCCTTTACCTCCTCCTCTCGCTAAGGAATGTATTTATTGGACGGATCTGTGTTTGACTCCACAGTACACGTTCAAATGATTCCTGGTAAGCTCAGTCAACAGCTCATCTTCTGAGGTCGATAAAATGAATACCACTGACTTTGGCTTTACATGATGTAATTCCATGTATTGACTTAAGCCCCAGCACCCACTTTTTGCCACCACTGGTGTGAGGTACATCAGTGCATAACAATGCACACCTATCCACTCATGCACACAACACATGCCTAACGTGCTTACTACATTTGAAAAATGCATAATGATACATTAATCGCAACCTTCATTTTACCTGCATTTACACTGACACTTTGCTTTACTGTTTGCATCTTGCTTTACAGATCCTAGGGCAAACTTTCACAATCTTTAAGCACCAGAGACATGCTCAATTAACATCCCTGAGACATCTTGCCTAATAGGTGCCTCTAGGTTTCAAAGCAGCGCCTTGTATCCGAACTGCTTATGTGTCACTTTTTTGCGATATATTTTTCTGCTAATTACTGTTTGTTAGATAACATTGTGTAGCGCCAAAAAGACAAGCAAGGTGCATTTCAAGGTGCTTGTACTTAACTGCTGCATGCACCAAACGCAAAGTTATCAGAGAACTCTTTTGAACTGTTGAGTTTTTAATTCTTTCAGAGCTGAAGTCTTGGTAATGTGTTGCCAGTAACGTCCTGTAATTATGTGATCTACGTCCTGAATGGCCAGCCGTAATCTATGAGGGCTACATACATGTCAGATTTTCAGGATATCCACATGTGATAAATGTGCACAGTATGAATGTAATAGCAATCAAATACCTGCAGGTGGATATCGATAAAACTACTATATACCCCTGGATCTAAAGAGTGATTATGCAAAGAGTTACTTTCCTGTTGACTCTATGGTTCAGCCACTAAATTCAGTCTATGTTGATGGTCAGATTTGTGGGTGGGATGTGATCTCATAGGCTGATATTCATGGTTTAGTGTATTCTGAAGCTGGATGAATTTCAGTTACTTGAAATCATTCTTGTAGGGGACAGGCTGTGTTGCACGAATGTGGATCTTACCTGGATAAGGTGATAGCTCAATTAAAGAAACATGGGGTAGACAGAGATAGGTCCCGCTGGATAATGGCAGCTGTTTGAGCCCCAGAGCACCTTTCAGCACGAAACATCCCACCTTCTGACTAATGGTGATACCCAAATGGCACATTTTGATGAGTGATATGGTATGAGGTGTAAATCAGGTGTCAAATTAGAGAAAATATCTTGAAATGTGGCGCAGTTACTACCATCTCTGTTGTGGACCCCAGTGAGAGACAAACCAAATTACGCTCCACCATGAACTTGGTTGTACAGAACTAAACATGGTTATTGGCCCTTTAACAATCCACACGTTTTTTTTTTTAAATAGTAGTGCTTCATTGAAGTGAACTTTATAAAAAAAAACATGCCACTTCACGAAACCAGCTGACTAGTGCAGACATGTACTAAATTCAAGGGGCAACACTGAAGCTCTTTGGGAAACCTGCACTGACCTATTGGTTTGGTGCAGAAGTCACATGTCCTGTCCTTTTGAGATCCGTACGCATAAGAAAGGAGACAGCCTTACCGCAGTGGTACCTGTCACTCGATCTAGAAGATAGTGGGGCAGACTTATGCTCTGAGCAGGAGTCAAAATTCCCGTAAAAATTATGCAAAGTAATCTTTTAGATTTCTTAGCGCCATTTTTGTGTCCCCCCCAATGGGGGAACGCCCCCTTGCATACATTATGACTGGCACAGGCATAATGTGGCGCAAGGGGTTGCCAGGTGACGCAATGCATGCACTGCACTACTTTGTAAATATGTTGTGGTGTTTTTTGCCTTCCAATGCCACATTAGCGCAAACAAAATTATGCTAACAAGGCGTTGGAATGACGCTAGGCTCTTTTAAATCTGGGTCAAAGTAGTCCAAATCTGTATCAAGTCCTAATGGACCACAGGACATCCACCAACACACAGTAGACACATCTCTCAGCTAACATTTGACTAGTGACCAAGTCACCTTATAAACCATACCTACTGCATATGAAACTAATAAAAGAAGAAAAGTGTCTGAATGGAAATGGCAGCTCTGTCATACTGTTCTTTTGGTTTCAGAATGGCAGGAAGGATGCATAACTGTCTAATTTAGCATTTGACCAAGCTCATTTAGTGAGTGGACAGATTTCGCTCTGTTACCAGCTCATGTCTCATTGCAGCTCTGATACAAATGGAATTGGCTGCTGGTGTCTGCCCACCTCTCTATCTGGAGCCTGCCAGGGAAATATAATCTCACTGCCGGACTTTTATGAAGGAGAAATCAATAGATTCGTCTCTATTGACTGCATTTCCCTGAATAAACAGAGGGGCGAGCTGAAACAGTCAGGGGCTGTTTTCTGGGACATAGGTTAATTAAACACGATGGAAGATTCCCAGGTTCAAAAGGTATTTTTAGAAAAGGAACAACGGGGGTTTAAAGCGTAATAATATTTTAGCATTTGGAAAGACCAAAACCCAATATTTGTCTCTGCTTTTAGGATTCATGACAGATTCGCCGTTTCTTTTTGAAAATATATATATTTGTATCTACACAGGCAAGCCTTTGTACGCTGTTCTACGCTTTACACCCAAACTGTTACTGCTACAAACCAGCAGGCCTGATGCTACTTCCTGACAGGGATGATGCGTGAAATCCGCTCCATAGAACGCGCCGACGCTTCTGCTTACCCTGTCTTGCTTACCCTGTCACTGAAGGATTAAGGGGGCGGTGGGGCAGGTTTCCTTGCTTCCTGTAATTCACTCAGCTGTTGACAAACAGCTTTCTAACCCTTGGACTTTGTTTAAGCCGTATTTCCACTGGGAGCACACCATCATCTGTGTTTGCACAGGGAGCACACCGTCATGTATGTTTGCACTGGGAGCACACCATCAGCTATGATATCTTAGGTGGTTGGCAATTTATGAAAAGCTGTTAAATTGCTTGTTTGTAAGCTTGAACCACCTTCAAGCTCATTGAAGAAGGAGGCTCCCCGTAATGGTGACCCAACACAAATTCCTCGTGTGATAGTAGTGAATAATGAACCCTAAACGCCAACAGTATGCGCCATCTACAGAGATCACTGTGACGGGGGTTCCAGCAGAGGTGTGGCACTTCCGTGTCATGCATGAAACATGCACATTAGCCACACACCCTGCAGAGCATTTTAGTCCAGCAGCTGGTGATGACGCAGGAATGAAGGTTTTACATTTATTAGCGCATAAACGTAGTGCTGCAATAATCAAGTGTGACTTTGACCGAACTAGTAAAGATTGTACGGGGACAAATGTGCCCTCAGAGTAGTTTGCCAACATTTATAAGCGTGCTTTATATAACGTGATGTATTAGAATTGCATTAATCCGACATAATCGTAAACGTGTGCCATGATTTGCTCGTTTGAAATGTTTTAGCTTAGCATAACTTTAGTGGAGGCTTTGGCCTAGTTGCCTTGTCTCACGATTTAGATGCTCGTATTTTTCCAATGTGCTAATAAACGTGTATTCTTGCTTGAAGCTGTACTTTTCCAGTGAGATCGGTTCACATGCTTATCTTTAAGGTTTCGTGCCAGCCTGGCATCTTCTTCTTTGCTCCAAGGTCAATCTGCAGGTGCAGACAATGGACGCTCTGAAAGTGAGTTAATTGGTAAAATATGTTGCAACTTGCGTTCCCGACTCCAAGGATAATGTATGCTTAGGTAGAAGCTTGAGAACTGTTGTTTTTGATTGGACAATTTGAAGCCAACCTATGAACCCTCCAATGGAAGACCCTACTGGATTTGAACTGTTGTTTATAAAAACCCGGTGCACAAGAAGAAAGCAGCCATTTTTAGCCATTGCAGCCATTATAGACATTTTCCATAACCAGCCATGGGACATCGCCCCATACCCGCCATTTTGCAGGACATTGCAGACATTATGGCCCATCTTGCTGCGACGCCATTTTGAATGAGACTTTGATGCTTTCTCTAATCGAGAGAAAGAGACTTTAAGTAATTCTCGCCCTAGAGACTTTAACTTTGATTTGCCCCTTTGCATGAAGTAGTAGTTTTATCTTGCCGCCGTGAGGCAATTGCCCTGTCCACCTTGCCCCTTTGCCCCGTCCCATGCTGATCGAAATCGGTACCTGTGAGACGAAGACTTCCTTGAATGCTGATTGAATTTGGTAAATATGAAAGGAAAATGTACAATTGCATTGTGTTTTCTTTTTAGGTAACCAACTGCTGATTTTTTATAAGAGCCCTAGTTAGGAGTTTTCTAAATTAATGTTGCTAAATTGTTTTTGCATGAAGACCCACATGCTGATGCTAATTTGAGGTTAGATGAGGATTCATTTGATGCACGATGCAATTTGAGACCTTGTTATGTTGACCAATGTATGCAATTAGCTCGTTACAGATTATAGTTTTAGTGGTTTGCGTTGCTATTATCGAACGCATTGTTATTCAAATGCTGCATAGATTGCATCTGTTTCGCCGCTATGGACAGCTATTAAAATTCATTTACATATATCATTTGGTGTTGAGACACATTTATATCGTGCTAGCTTTGTTAATATAGGGAAATAAATGCATTAACTTTGAATAAACTGGTGTGGTTATTCATGACCGAAAGGTCATGGTTCGCCGAAATGTTTTCTGGATTAATTGTGAAGTGTTATGTTGATCAGGGTATTGCTTATGTTCGTTATTGATTATTGATTGTTGATTGATTAGTTACTCTCGGGTGAAGAGAGTCCCACTTGGTCAAAAGATTCATCGGCCCAAGAGCGTCCGGATACAGGTAATTTATTAGGCTGGAACGCTCTATCACTGGTCACACGTGCAGGTCCTAAACAAGAACACTGTCACCGACCACCACGTAGGATGGCTATTAAAATGTCTGAAACTCGCTTGTCCATAAAAGGATCAGCTGTCTAAGAAGGAATTAAGCAGGCACAGAGATTCTAACAGAACGAAAAGATCAAACATTCTAATATTAAAGGCATATCCCAGATTACAACAGAAGACTGCACGTGATCACGAAAGGCCTGTCTCGTTTGGAGATGGTGCCCATTTAAGTAAACGGTGTCACAGCTGAAAATAAAGATGACCCCATTTTCTCAAGTCTTCTAGATGTCTGGCACCGGAACTGAATAACTTAGCTTTAAACTCACTACCATTACAATGCTTCATACACAACGGGAGCACAGAGAGCTAAGGATTTCAGTCGCACCCTAAACTGGTTATCGAAAGGCAGCCCCTAGCGCCTACTTGCGTCACATTAGCGTCATTTTTTCACTAATGTCGCTTAACAATGGCAAAGTCACAGCGCCAAATTTACAAAGTGGTGCAATTAATGCATTGCGCCACTTTGTAACCCTTAGCGCTACATTATACCTGCGCCAGGCATAATGTATGCAAAGGGGGTGTTACCCCATTGGGTGGGGGGACAAAAAAAATGGCGCAAAGAAATCTAAAAGATTTATTTTCATCATTTCTTCGGCACTTTTAACGCCTGCTCAGAGCAGGCGTTAAAAAGAGGCATACCATTGTTTACAATGGGCCTCAATGGCCTTTGCTGGATTAGCGTCAACAGTTTTTACGCTAATCCTGCAAAGCTCAGAAGTAGCATAACATTTTTTGACAGTAGTTCCCTAACTACCATCATGGTGCGCTGTATCTTAGATACAGCACACATGGTGGCTTTAGGTGGGCGCTAACAGCCGCAAAGAAAGTGTGCTGCACTGAGTGCAGCACGAGTTTCCTTCAATCACGCTCTGATTATTATTATTTTGGGCTCATCCCATAGGGAAGATCACAATGTGGGCAGCAGCTAGAATAGTGGTGCCAGCTTACATAGCAAATGCATGTGCAAAGGGAGTTTGACAATAGTTTTCTTGGCTAAAAGAATGATGATCTGTGAGGGAAGGGTCAAGAAGAAGGCCACTGATAATAGTGAAAAGCGTCTCATTGCTGGGTTCAGAGCCACTCAGAGGTGTTATCAAAGAATCAGTCAACTATCTTAAAGCAATGCTTGTTCCATATGCCTATGGCCTTCTTCAGGTCATATTACTATGTGAATTTGCTGTCCTAGGCATAACAGTGACCAATATAATGGTTCAAAAAAGTTCATGCTGTATAGGGGAAGTGAGCAAGGCACTTAGCAGTAAACCATAGAGGTATGGTCAGCTCGAGTCGGATCCTCTAGGCTTACCTAAGGGCTAGGACTGAAGGCCAAAGAGGGATGCTGCTGCTAAGGGACTCCTTTTGAGCACAGAGCAGTGATTAAGATGGCTGCGAAGAAAGGTAACAAGGGGCACAGACAGTAGACATTGGTACAGCACTGCATGTGATGACTGAAGGGATACCTAGATAGAGCATCAAGAAGGTGGGCAGTGGGACGAGATGTCAAAATGTTTGCAGTTATGAGTGCAGGGTAGTACTTAATTTGAGCTGATGGTTGCCTGTGGAGGGCACCAGAACTTATTTTTAGTGCCGGCACTTATTTTTCTGCATCAGGCAATTACTACGAGCAAAAGACACATATGGGAAAGAAGGAGCAAAGAAAGATGAAAAAGCGTCCCAAAGGGAGAAAGCACAAAGGTGCATGAGTGAACTGAAGGGGGAGGGAGAGTCTGCAAGTGAATTAAAGAGGCACGCAATGGTGTAAGGATTACGCTGCCTCAGTATTCTGTGCTCCTACATTTAAATGCAGCAGCTGCGTGGTTCAGAGGAGAGCTTTGGGCACTGGCACGTTTTTATTTACAAATAAACCACTGGCGCAGGGCCTCTTTGCACCTTCTTCCATTTGAGGTAGTCAGGCTCAATCAGTTGCCACTAAAGAGCTGCACCAGGTGAGTCCCCGAGGTCCTTTCTTTTTCACAAAAGATGGGGGGTGAAGGATATATGCACTGGAGTATAGCATTGCAGGCGTATGATAGCGCTACAAGCACATAAAATAGATCAAAATATTTTTATCACAACAAAATGCTTGGCTAATAACCCCCATATGTGGCGTTCTGATCCAGGGCCCTAGGGTGTGAGGAAGCAAGGAAGCCCCTCCTTTTAGGTAGTGTGTGTGGAAGAGGGTCAACATAGTACTTTAAAGCAGGAGTGTTAAAAGATAAATGGGCCAGATTCTGCATCCTGTGTGAATGTTTGGCTGCCATGAGAGGACAGTGTGTCTCTCCTAGTGTGCTGTAGCAGTGAGCATGTAACATTGTAGGCAGTGGGTGAACTACAGGAGATCCTGTAGTTTTGGGAGATAATCTAGCCTATGGGAGTGTGGATATAATGTAAGGACTAGGCTGCTGTTGCGACACCAATCACTTTGTGGCACCATTTGTGGTCCAGGAGAGTAATAATTTGGAGCTCTAACAAATAGAGGCAGGGCCATGGCCTACTTGAGAGAAAATTAACTCTTCAGGTGAGGCCAAGATGGTCATCACTGGCATCAAAATGGGCACACAGAGAGAAAGTACATTACGTCCATTACATCAAGGCACAAGGCACCTTTTCATTTTCATCCTCTGCCACCAGATGACCTAACTGCATTAACTACTGGGATACTGTCAGTTCAAAACAGTTCAGTTAGTATGCAACCTGTTCGAACCTATTTCACAATCATTTGTTAGTCTTGTGTCTTTTATTTTCTAATGATATCAATATCTTAAGATTGAGGTTTGTGTTTATGATGACTGCATGTATATGATGACTTCATGTGTGAGTGTGTGTGAATATATATATGATATATATATATATATATATATATATATATATATACACATTCCCACATGGTGTTTCACCCACAAACCCGCAATACGGTGGCACCAAGCTCTCAGTGACGTCCCATACCAATTCCTTCATGCAAGATTGATTTATGTATGTGCAAAGAGCAAAACGAATGTTCCAAAGTGCAAGAAAGTGCAAAATCATATACAGTTTCAGGCCGACGGAATTTCGGCTTGCTGCTTTCTACTGGGCCTACATCAACAACATTGTGGACACTTCCTATTTTACAATATCCTTTCTCCATTCAGTGTTGGCAGATTTTAAAAGCCTTCTAAAGCCCAAAGCTGTTGAACGACCAGCCCAAAGTAAGCCCAAATGAACCGGTCCCAGCCCAAAAAGTAACCCAAACTTTAAACACTGAAATAATGCAATCATAGGCTAAAGCAAACATTTTCTACCAGAGGCCAGAATACAGTGACCCAAACTCTGTGAACTTAAATTATTGGGAAAGGCAAGTGTTTTGTGTCAAATGCAAGCAATGGCTACGCTGAGCAGAGCATGACAAGAAGTGATGTAAATAATTTAGGCACTAAGATCACAAACAGAACCATGCAGTGAGGCGGAGCACTGACCATGTACCCTCATTTCGCTTAGCTCAGCCAATGAGACTATGTTTGTGCTTGCACTGCCTGCAACTGGAGTGAAATAAATGAATAAATCAGCTGAGCACACAGCTCAAAGTGCATTAAAAAAAAGTATCGGAACAGTGATGCTGCATGCAATGGGTTAAATGTGTGGCTAAAAAAAACCAAAATATTCTCTTTCAGGTAGCCACATACATAACTCATGCCTTAAAATAAAAAATAAAAAAGTTAAGTTAATCACTGTACATTATGAAACCTCTATTAGTTAATGCACTGAAAGGTCTGTGTGTAACCAAAAAGCCACAGAATTAAATCTTTGTTGCTGCAATGGAGAATTGTGTGTTGTGCAAATGTATGTCATTAGGTTAAACTTGCATTACTGGCAGTATAAGATAGACTGCTACCAAACGTGCAAAAAGGTTTCAGATAAAATGGTTTAAGTAATACCCAAACTGAATGATTTATTTTTCTTTCACTGCCCTGCAAAGCATGCACTGCACAACTCAGCAGGTAACCCCCTTGCATTACGAGTCGAAAACAATAACTCTTTCATCACCAACCTTCATGTGATTCCATCCAGTGCTTAATTTGTGCTTATTGTTTCCGGTGCGGGACACCAGCACTTATTTTTGAGGGACAGCACTTTTTTTCCTGCCTCAAGCATTTACTGCGAGCAAAAGACACATATGGGAAAGACGGAGGAATGCAAAAATGAAAAAAAAAACGTCAGAAAGGGAGAGAGCAGAACTCTGCAGGAGTGGGGTGAAATGGCAGGGACTGGCTTAAAATGGACTAAAGAGGCCCAACATGGCTTCAAGATTACGCTGCCCTAGTATTCCGTGTTTGCACATTTAATTGCAGCTGCCGCATGTTTAAGAGGAGAGCTTTGGACCCCGGCACGTTTTTATTTACAAATTAAGCACTGGCTATGCCACCATGGATGCCACTCAATCCTTCCTTGCTTTACATCCTATGCACTCTCAATCCACAATTACCCCCTGAATATTAAAAATAAGGAATACATCTACTCACAAGTCACAAAGGCACAAATTGAAGTAGACTTACCTTGTCTTCCGCAGCTGCACACCAACCGGCCGCACGTCAGTGTAGGTAGGGGCCATAGGTAGCACCTACACAACAGGAAGGGGCTGTGGGTGTCTTCCCTCTCTGGGGCCCCAATCTCACAGTAGCACTCTGGGGCTGGTGTCAATTCAAGAAGAGACTTTTCCAGGGGGGGCCCACCACCACAAGTGTGCAGGCTGAGGCTCACAGCGGGGCCCAAGAGAAGACCCACCAACACACACAAGACACCATCATGTGGCACGTGCGCAGCCAGTGAGAGACAGCGCGTCGCAGCCAGCATTTTAAATAATGCCACCGGGGCAGGGCAATACATTTTTGCAGGGCCATCAATTGGTAGCACTTTCGCGCACTCCTAGATTGACGGCCCTCTGCCCCAACAACAATTTCCATGCGACATGAGTCACGACACCAACTCTGACTCTCACTCGCATCGGAGAGTGAATGATGCACGTGACGTGACGTGAGTCATCAATGTGATCCCACCCACCCAACAACTTCACTGCGTACAGTGCGCAGCGCTACCTGGCTGACACAGGCCTCGGCCGCCACTACCTGTGCCGCGCAGACACAGCCCGCAGCGCGCTGCTGCAGAGGCAGGCTCAGTATGTGGCTGTGGCTGTCAGTCATCTCAGCGTGACGGCTTGCTGTGCTGCGGCGCAGGCACACACTCTGAGACTCATGACCGTCAGAGACAGTGACGGACGAGTCGGAGTGATGTGAGTGACACGTCCAAAGTGCAAGTTCATAGACCATGATAGCAATGAACTTGCACTGGAGCGGAGGCGCCGCCCGAGGAAAAAAAATCTGCACAACATTAAAAGAGAAGCCCACAAAATAGCCAGCCGCCAGTTGACTATTTTGTCACACAAATGGGAAAAATGTTGCCCATTTGTGCAGGAAATAGCCCAATCTGGCAACACTGGAGACAGCGCGTCGCAGCCAGTATTTTAAATAATGCCGCAGGGGCAGGCCAATTATTTTTTGCAGGGCTGTCAATTGGTAGCGCTTTCGCGTGCTCCTAGATTGGCGGCCCTCTGCCCCAACAACAATTTCCATGTGACGACTCATCGTCAGTCACGAGTCCCAACACTGACTCCAACTCTCTCACTCGCATCAGAGAGTGAGTGATGCACATGACGTGAAGTGAGTCGTCAATGTGATCCCACCCACTCAACAACTTCACTGCGCACAGTGGGCAGCGCTGCTGCCTGGCTGACACAGGCAGTGGCCGCCACTGTCTGTGCCGCGCAGGCGCAGCCCGCGGTGCGCTGCCCAGAGGCAGGCAGGCTCAGTGTGTGGCTGTGGCTATCAGTCATCTCAGCGCGGCGGCGTGCTGTGCTGCTGCGCAGGCGCACACTCTGAGACTCTTGACCGTCAGAGTCAGTGGCGGACGAGGTGGAGTGATGTGAGTGACGCATCCAAAATGCAAGTTCATAGACCATGATGGCAATGAACTTGCACTGGAGCGGAGGCGCCGCCCGAGGAAAAAAAATCTGCACAACATTAAAAGAGAAGCCCATAAAATACCCAGCTGCCAGTTGACTATTTTCTCGCACAAATGAGAAAAATGTCACCCATTTGTGCGGGAAATAGCCCAATCTGGCAACACTGTCTCCATTTCATTACCCAGTCGAACACTAGAACGATAGAAGTTTAATGACTGGCAAATAACGATCGCCATGATGGAAAACATTCATAGTTTCAATATTTTCAATCCCACATTCATTTCCAAAGCCTTGGGATATTTCTCGAATTTCAGCAATCCTCTCGCTCGAGTTCTCGTGAAATAATTATTTTATGTCAACCCATATTCATTATATACATTTTTAGATATTTCTCAAGTATTTTATACCAACAGTTCACTATTAGGATGAAATCATGAAATGTCATTCACTTATATCAAGTACAATGAAAATCGATCACGTTCATGGCAATTAGTAAGAAAGTCATATATTTCTAATTATTTTTTAAAATCCAAGACACTAATTTGTCATTTAAAAAGGGTGATGACATATTCTTTTAATTTGCATATGAAAAGTATATATACTAAAATGCATCCTAAAATGTGACACTACCAATAAAGCGACCGATGTCAGAATCCACCACATCGTATTATAATGCACAGTAGTCACTAATCAAATCATCTATATGCCACTATAGCCTGATTGAGGGTCCATTGATATGTGATAACCTGAATGTCAATGTGATTCATTATGATAATCTTACTGGTTGTCATCCCCTTGATAAAGTGACATGTACAAATATGTAATAAAGGAAATCCATTTTTGCATGATGTATTAAATATCCAGCTCATTAATTGCGATGACCCTGCTAGTTATTTTCTCCTTCATAAAGCAATATATGCCACAATGTAAACTTGTAATTGATAAGGAATGAGATAATTATAGATGTCAATTAATGTAGAAGATGGTTACATTCATTATCATTCTATCGCTAAGGTATCATAATATAATCATACTATTCCATTTTATTATCCACGAAGGTGATGATAGAAAAATGTTTGGATCTCAAAACTTCTTTAGTAGATGTTAACTATCATAATGTGCATCCATACAACAAAAGAAAAAGTGACATGTGCTCAAAGTGCAAGTGCTGTCAAGGAAAAAAACAGCATGTTGATAAAGTGTAATTATATCTCTTTATCATATCCTTCAAAATGTAGGTACTGACATGATGTTCTAATTCCATGATTCAATAATAAATATTGCTCATCCCAAGAGCTAAGGCATCGTTCTTCATTAGTCCATTCAATAAAGTGCAGTAATTGACATCAGACATATTCTCTCCCCTAATTCCATATAAACTCCATAGAATTTCAGATAAAAAAAAAAAGTCAATATGTAATTTCCTGAAGAAGGCTTAATCTAAACAGTCAATAACATGCATGTGAGCACAACTCTGTGCAATGGTGAATACATATTTAGACCTTAAGGACAGTAATTAGCACTTATATATAGTCCTCAATGTTGAGACTTCCAGGTGGCAATGGAAGATGTAATGTTATTCCCACTATCGATATAATTCATCTCTGCAGATGGACATGTAGTTCATCGTCTGTATTATTTCCCCACGGGAATTCTGTGTTCCCATTAACACAATCAATTTGGATACTTCTCTTCTCAAATTTTTTTCTCTGTCAATTCCTCGTGCATGTCTTTTTATGTGCTTTAATCCATAGAACCTGAACCCAGTCAGGGAGAGGCCATGCAATTTCTCAAAATGACTATCTATAGGATAGGTTTTATCCTAATCCCTTATTGCACACATACTTTGCAGCACCCTGATCTTCAATTTATGAATGGTGCTGCCAATGTACAACTTATTGCATTCAAATTGTAACATATAGATTACATAGTCCGTGTCACATGTCAGTCTATGCCGTATGGGGATAATGCAGCCTTCAAAAATCCGATATGCTTTCTGGTTCATGCGGCCGCCCTCGAGGAGCCACATGCCCTGGGGATCCTCACCCTGCTATGTCTTCTGGCACCATCGCCATGCACTGCTGATTACCCCACAAATTACAGCACTCATGACATCTTTGATAACATGATTGATAATGTCACTGTAACATCTGCAGTAAAATTATTGATCAGATAATTGTGCATGGCGGGGGACCGAGTTATAAATACCTTAGGGCAGTGGTCTCCAATTTTTTTTATCTAGCGCCCCCCCAGCTGAAAAATAAAAATCATTGTGCCCCCCTCAGAATTTTTCATAATTATTTTATAAACATGGCAATGTTTAAATATGTCTAGACCTATTTAAACATTGCAGTTAAGTACTGTTGCCTTTTTAAAAGGGCAATCACATGTTTTTGCTTAAAATGAAGGCCTTTTATCTGTATAATGCTTCTTTTGGCCAGTGTCTGGCGCCCCCCCTGGAACCACTTGAGGCCCCCCCTAGGGGGGCCCGCCCCCCAGTTTGAAGACCTCTGCCTTAGGGCATGAGTTATAGTTACTTCAAATAACTCTAACTTTAACATGAATATCAATGGTTTTGTACTCGTGCTCTAAGGTAACTATAACTCGCGCCCTCGCTATGCACTGCTAAAGACCCCACAAAGTAGGGCACTCAGGACATCTTTGACAACATCATTGATAATATCAATGTAATAATTGCAGTCAAATTTTTGACAAAAAAACTTCATGGTGAGGGCGCCCAGTTATAGTTACCTTAGGGCACGAGTTATAGTTACTTGAGGTAACTCTAAGTCTAACGGGTGAATTTCTATGGTTTCATACATTTAAAATGTGAGCTATAACGTCCCTGTAACCTTTGTTTTTTTAAATGAATTTCTATGTTTTTTTAATTCCATTTCCTAACTATATAATCCCTGTAACCTTTAGTTTTTAAAGTCAATTTCTATGTTTTTTTTAATTTTTTTAAACGTATAGTAATTCTCATTACTATACATTAATCCAACCACCCCTGCGCATGGCCTTTGGCCATGAGCAGCAGCAGTTACCCAACCATGCACCGTGCACGGCCTTCGCCAGTGTGCAGTGGAGGTTGCCCACAAGACCTGGCCTGCAGCCAGACCCTGTGGCCACACCCCTAACCACCCAACCCCATGCTGTGCACATACCTTGGGTCAAGTGTGACAGGAGTAGGCTGCAGTTTCTGGTTGTGAGAATAGATGTGAGAGCGTGCATTTGGAGGTGAGAGTGGCTGTGAGAGTGTAATTCTGAGTGTCAGTGTGTATACATCAGTGTTTTAGTGGGTGCGTCGGTGTGTGGGTGGGTCAGTGAGTGGGTGTATGAGGGTGTCAGTGGGTCTTTGAGTGGGTGCACGAGGCTCTGAGTGGATCTGTGACTGGGTGCGTGAGCGTCTGAGTAGGTCTGTGAGTGGGTGCGTAAGTGTCTGAGTGGGTGTGTGATTGGGAGAAACTGATTGAAAGAGAGAGAGAGAGAAAGAAAGAAAGTGAGGGGGGAGAATTTTTTAAGATTTGATGTATGATATACTTAGAATGAGATATTTCTGTCAATATAAACTAAAAAATGTATCTGTATTTTTTTTAAAATAATTTGTAATAAAAAAAAAAAGAGGGAAATGGACTTGAACCCTGATTTCTCAGTGGGAAGGTCTATGACCTTCACAGTGAGCTATTGATATATTTTTTTAGGCCTTTATGGTCTTTCTGGGACTGCACTGAAGGGCTCCCCCGCGATCTCTACTTATTTATTTATTTATTTTTATTTGTTTTTTTTTTAACACAATCCCTATACAGGCTATTAGGCTATTAGGCAATGTGGGGGAAGCCTTAAAGCCTCCTCCGCAGTGCCATTGCTTCAGCAAGTACAGGGCTGCTTTAACAGCAGCTCCCTGATTGCTGAAGCGAACATTTCATCTTTTTTCCCTGCACGCATGCAGGGGACAGAGATAAAAGCTTTGGTTTTTGACAAAACTGTTGTGTTTGCTCTGTCTTGGCTGCAAAGCTGCAACCAAGCCACAGCAGAAAGCTATGCCTCAGAGGTGAGCACCCTGGGACATAACAGGAGCCGGCCCTGGAGGGGTGGAGGTCCCCAGGGCCATCAGTGGCTCCATGAGGGGGGCAGCACGGTCCCTCTCTCACAACATATAGCCCCGGGAAGGTGGTGTTTCCCGGGCCTAAAAGGGGTCCAAAATGGCCCCCTTTCACTATTTTTTTATCTATGCTCCAGGAGGTGGTGATCTCCAGGCCAGCGGGCGGCAACATGCCTCCCACGAAATACTAATGCAGCCCAGGGGAGGTGGTGGTCTCGAGGGCAGGGGAGGGGCTGGGCACCGCCTATATATTTAATATAGCCTCAGGGAGGTGGCGATCACAGGGGTATCAGGGGTGCCAGATGGCCCCTCGCTTCTTAGGTAATTGAAGCCCCGGGGAGGTGGTCCCCAGTTCCCCCCAGGGTGGTGGTGATCTTCCCCACCCCCACTCAAAAAAAGGTATGCCCCAAGGACTTGGCCCACTCAGGGGCTTAATAAACACAAAGCGTAGTGGATCCACCATGATTCCAGCCATAAAATAAAGACAAAAATGCTTTTTAGCCTGGGGGGGAGGAGGTTCCTTTGGGACCCCACCACCAGAGCTAAGGGTTCAGGGTGTTCATACCCTAGCCTCTTTTCTTTATTTTTTCATCTTTTTTCTGGGACTCAGGTGAAGTCCCAACATGGCTGACAACACTTCAACAGCTTCTTTGTTGAAGTGTTGTCAGCCAATCAGATCTCAGCACAGGATCAGGAGGGGTCATGAATCCTTCGCGCCCCTATATATACAAATGTCTTTTCCCCTTAATTTCCCAAAAACCTACCTTCTTGCCAAATTTGGTGTAATTCCATCCAGTAGTTTTGGCGCTATCGCTGTTCAAAATCCCTATTGAATAATGAATGGGGAAAACGTGTTTTGGGACCCTAACACTTTTTCTTGCCCCTGCCAGCCCCCCCAAGATGGATCACCATGCAACTTTCCAGACAGCGGCTGACGTGACTGACAAATTGTTTTGGAAAGTCTTGTGAAGATTCGTCAAGCGGTGCCAAAGATATAGGCAAGTAAAAAATTGTTTTTTTCTATAGAAACTAGGTCCTAACTGTTTTTTAAATTCTATTTCCTAACTAACATCCCTGTAACCTTTGGGGCATATTTAAGATCCCTTAGCATCACAGTAGCATCGCTTTTCGTGATACTCCTGTGGTGCTAAGTACTGCTCCATATTTACAAGGAATTTGTAATGCCACTTATTGTAAATATGGGCCCGTCCAATGCAGTGTTCTGCATCAGAGGGTTGTGCAGTGGGTGTTACAGTGAGCATTCCACCGCAATACCCATTGATTTTGACACTGCCTCAGATTTATGAGTTGTCATAAACCTGAGGCAGCCCCAAAAGCTAATGCCACCCCAGGGGTGGCCCTAGCATGGCATAGCAGGAGCCAGCTCTGGGGGATGCCGGTCCCCAAGGCCATCAATTGATCCTTGTGGGTGGCCACATGGCCCCCCTCCAACATGTAAATGTGCTGGGGAGTTGGCAGTCCCTGGGGCTGCGGGGGGGCTGGCCACCACTGCATAATTTAAATATATTGCCCCGGGGAAGTGGTGGTCCCCGAGGCTGCAGTGGGGGTGTGAGGGCCCTGCATTTCATTCAATGTTTGCCCCAGGGAGGTGGTGGTCCCTGGGGCTGTGGTCAGCCATGTGGATGCCTGCATTTCTATCTCTGATCACCCTGGGGAGGTGGTTGTCTCCAGGGCTAATAACAAGCTCAGGAAGTGGGCCCCATGCACCCATCCTATTTAAAGCCCTTAATGCCCCCAGGACCTTGCCCCAGGGGCAAATAAAAAAAAGGGCAGGAGACTCCCCCTTTTTTTTAAATGTCGAGAAAATCTGCATCTCCGAATCCATGGATTTTTCCGAAAAGTGCTTTTCAGACTTGGCCGGGTCCGTGAGAGACCCCTAGACCAAAGCTAGGGGCTCAGGGTGTCTCTACCCTGGCCCCTTTCCTGTTTTTTTTCACTTGTTTCTGGGACTCGGCTGAAGCTGAGTCCCAACAAGGTTGCCAACACTTTCTTGTTGCCAATCAGATAGCAGAACGTGTAATTCCGTCCAGCAGTTAGGGCTGTAGTCATGTTCAAAATTTTGATAAAATCCCATTGACATAGAATTTGGGAAGAGTGTTTTCGGACCCCCCTTTTTTCTCCACCCCTCTGACTCATAGCTAATTCATTTAGCTGCTGCCTTCAATGACTTGGGGTGATACATCAAGAGGAGGCCAAGAAAAGGGGGGGGCAAAAGCATGTTCTCTCCATGCAATTCCTCGACAGGATTTTAGGCACCACTACAGCCTGAACCGCTGAACTGAATTACACCAGATTTGTCAGACAGGTAGATGTAAATCCACTCAGTCGTTTTTTTTAGATATATAAAGTCCCATGCTGTTAGCTAATTGGCAGCTAACACTTCAACCAGGAAGTGTTGGCAGCCATTTTAGGACTTGGACTCGGCCAAGCCGCAAAACAAAAGTCAAAAAAAGAGAAAGGGGCAGGGGAAGGGTAGTAATACTGTAACCAGGGACCCAGCCAGGGCCAAAATGGATTTTTTTAAAAAATTGCAGTGGATTACTGAATCCTGGTGACTTTAAAAAAAAATAAACTTGGTCTCCTGCTCTTATTTAAAAGTCAGTCTATGGGTTTGCCAGGTCCCATGGAAAAAAGCTACTATTTATGTTGGGGAGGGGAGTCATGGCCCTGGAGACCACCTTCTGCCTGGGGAAGGCCCCACAATAACAAAGGAGGGAGAGCGTGCAGCCCCCCCTCCTGAACGCATTATTGGCCTTGGGTACTGCTAATCCCAAGGGTCGCACCTTCAGGACATAGTTGTTTGCTACTGTTTGGAGGGAGCAAGACTAAACAGTAAATCTGCTACCAGTGGTTGGAGCAGGAAAAGTGCTCTTGATCGCTGGGAGCGGACTTTTCATAGGAAAACAGTTTAAAGAAATGCTACTGCACACAGGGAGCAGCATTTTTTGCTGCTCCCTGCGTGTGGAAGCAATGCCGGCTTGTACAGGATGTGGCAAGCTGGCAGGTACTGTGGGCACATTGAGGCCCTGTCTGCGGTCCCCAACAGTGCACACTGGGTGCCCTGGGGGATGGGGTCCCCGGGGCCAAAATTGGCCAGGAAAGGGGGACCATGCAGTCCCTCCTCCCCTTTCAATATTTGGCCAGGCCCTAGGGGACAGAGTCCCCAGGGCAAAAATCAGCCTGGAGAAGGGGACCCCATGCCCCCCTTACTGTTTTATTAATTGGCCAGGCCCCTGGGAATGAGGGTTCAGGGCCAAATTTGGGCCAGGGAGGCCTCTTTAAATATTTTGAGCAAGTCCTGGGGAAGGGGGCACTGGGGCCAAAATTGGCAGGGGTAGGAGAGCCAAGTGGCTCCTATCTGATTTTAGTAATGAGCTGCCAGTCAACTGCACCATGCCAACCAAGGAATAAATATGCAAGCCATCAAACTTCTGTGGAATGAGAAGGTAGCAGGACCTGACAACATTCATAAAGAGGCACTGAAGGCAGACACTGGAAAACCTGTAGACATGCTCTACCCATGTTTGGAAGGATCTTGGAAGAGGAAACGGTGCCATCAGACTGGAAGGAGGGCTATATCATTAAGATCCCCAAGAAAGGGGACCTTAGTAACTGCAGAGTGATAACTCTTCTATCACCCAGGCAAAGTGTTTAAAGTCATCCCGAACAGAATGAAGGAACATGTCGAAGCTCCTTTGCGAGACCAGCAAGCTGGTTTCCACAAAGATAGTTCCTGCACAGACTAGGTTGCAACACTGCACATCATCATTGTGTAGTCTATGGAATGCATCTCTCCCCTCTGTGTCAACTTCATTGAAAATGAGAAGGCATTCAGTAGCATGAACAGAGAGACGCCTTGGAAACATCTCCGCCACTACAGTGTGCCAGATAAACTCATAAGAATCATCAGGAACTTTTATGAAGGAATGACTACAAGATAGTCAATGGAGAACAACTCATAGAAGCCTTCAAAGCTAGGGCTGGAGCCGCCATTGTTGTTTGCTCTCACCTTTTCTCTTCCTGCAGGCCATAAACTGGATCATGAAGACATCCACAGCAAGGGGAAGAAATGGGACCCACTGGAAACCTTGGATGTAGCTCGATGACCTGGATGTTACCTGGCCCTACTCTCCCATACCCATCTGCAGATGCAAGAGAAGACCGACAATGTATTAGTCACATCAGCACAGCTTGGCCTCAATATCCGCAGAGGAAAAACAAAGATCCTGAAGGCTAACACAGCCAGGAGAACTTCAGTCATTTTTCCAGATTCACCTACATGGGCAGTGTCATAAACATGCAGGGCAGCACATACACCAACGTCAATGCAAGAATCTGAAAAACAAGAGCTGCCTTCATTCAGCTAAAGATCTATAGCTCCAAAGACCAAAAGCTGTAAACCAGGATCCGTTTTTTTCAAACCAATGTACAAGTGGTCTTTCTGTATAGACCAGAAACTTGAAGAACAACAGTGACCACCATCAACAAAGTCCTGGCCTACAGCAATACCTGTCTGAGGAAAATCCTCCAAATTTGCTGTCCACACACGATCAGCAACAACGGCCTACAGCAGCAGATTTTCCAACTCCATGCTTATAATAAGTAATGAAAAGAAGCTGGCACTGGATAGGTCACACCATCTGCAAGCCTGAATCAGACACCAACAGGCAAGTCCTGACCTAGAACCCTTAAGGAAAAAGGAAAAGAGGAACGCCAAGAAACACATTGAGGCTGACTCCAAGGAGATGGGTTACAGCACTAGTCAGATTGAAAGAAAAGCCCAGGACACAGATGGCTGGAGAGTGCTGGTTGATGGCCTATACCGCAGGAGGGGTAGTAGGCATATGTAAGTATTGTGGAATATGCAGGAAGTACTCTGGTGTGAATAAAGGCTGCTCATATAATATTGCATCAAATATGTATTTGTGCACAAGAATGGTTGTGGGTGAAAAGTGCGAGATTAGACACAATCACACAGGCTGATACATACCATCTTTGAAGTTATCTATATAATACAGTTTAGCCACAACGGCTATGTTGTGTGTGTCACTGTGCATCCCAGTAGTGGCACAGGAGCAACACATAGAAATGGGCATTACACATAAGTGTTAATTTTTGCTATGACAAATCCAACAATATCATCATTAAAAGAATGTTCCCTGAGAAATCCATGCAGAACAAACCAATATGCAGCCAGGCATATTGTATATGCTTTCCCGAATCCACTCTGGAGTTGCAGGAAGCAACCGCATAAGAATGGGGACTAAGTAGCTGCCTTGACATGCTCTATGAAGTCCACCAGGAGCAGCACAGAAGCAACCATTGAAACAATCAACAGTAATCTGCACTCTGAGCGGTTCAACTATGAATAGCAGGGAGAAACACACAGTTCATCTCCTTCTTTGGAATTCCACTAGCAGCCATATCATGATTTACAGAACCTGCTCTGTGTAGTTGAGAAGAGAATGAGGGTGTGGTTTTTAAGGCAGAATCTGATTTCTGGGGAATTCTACCAGGGTAGCAAGATGCAACATATAATAGCTCTTCAGTCTGGAGTATATATGTCATCTAGATGGAAACTGCTGTGAGACAAATTACTTTGGGTTAGTTGACAGGAATAAGAACAGATTTAGGAAGAGCGGAGTTTGTTTGATATATGAGGTGAGTCACTGCAGGAGCATGTTGATGCAGTACACTGGATGAATGGTTCTGGGTCCAAATTGAAGAAAACTGAAACTGCTTATTCTTCTGTGGATGAATGTGGTTAGGGTAGGATGAGGAGAGGAAGATGCAAGTGGATGGGTCCAGGCCAGGGTGAAGAGGGACAGCGTGGGGCTTTTTTCCCTGGAACATTCCTTCCTAAAATAAGGAATAAGCCATTAACCTCACTGCCTTCACCTTAAAGCCCTAGCTGGATGCCATGGAAAGAGAGGTGAGGGGGCAGGCACACGGCCTCTTACCTGATTACCAGAGCCAGGAAAGACTCAGTCAGTGCAGACACTAAGGACTTAAAATATGAGAATAAAGAAAATAGCAAAACACAGGGCCAGAACTGCCTTTATTTCAATTACAAACCCTGCTGCACTTCCAAAATGTTTTACATTGACACAGTCAATGTCATTAACGGCTTACACACAGAGATGCAGACACAACAAAAATATACATATGGATTGAGAATTGTTATGTAAAATTGAGGTTGAACTTGGATTTCTAGAGAATGCACACAATCCAGGAATAAAGGCAAGAAGTTGGGAGGGGGGACCAATTGGGTTAATCTATCCTAGGCAGAGATTTTTCCTTCTCCAGAACCCAAATTCATGGCCTATTCTCAAAGGATAAGACTGAGGGTGGCGGCAATGCCCTGGGTAAAGGCAAACAAAAAGGCATTACCTAACTATCCCAATGCACCATTTATTAATTTATTCAGTTCTACTGTGTGGGACAACCCTGTTGATTTCTCCTGTGCTATGTCGGCAATACGGAGGATGTCAATGGGCTTCCTAAAGGGGGGCCTGCAGTGGGAAACCTCCAGTACCTGCACCAGAGGGTTTCCCCGATGTAGGCACCTCTGGAGGCTGACAAGGAAATGCTTCCATGTCAGCCACCACCTCTCTCCCTAGCCATCAGTGACATCAGCGTATTATAGGGCCCTGGGGGAGGGCAGCCGGGCAGCATTGTAAAACAAAAAGAGTGGGCCCATTGCCCCGCAATATATGTTGTGGTGGGTGGAATTAAGAGGTGAATGGCACAATAGGTGATTGATGGCTGAACTGGGCTCACCCATTGCCCCATGATGTATGTTGTTGTGGGTGTAAGTAAAATGCTAATCGCACAATAACTGATCTATGACTGAAGAAGGCTGACACATTGCCCTATGCTGTGGTGGGCTGCAGCAAAATGTGAATGGCTGAATAACAGACTCATGCATGCTGAAGTGTACCTAGGCATTGCCCCATGGTACATGCCAAGGATACTCATAGTATAGCCCGGGGGGATCTTTAATTGTGGCCCCCTGTGGAACAGAATGACTGGGCTACTGTTCACGTGACACAGCAGGAACATTCAGAAAGCTGTAAAACAGGCAAAATGTATTCACACATTAACTAAAGTAATAGTACTAGAGCGTTTGTGTCAGAAGTCACATGAAGGCTTGGTTTGTTATTCGCATCTGCATCGCATCTTCCTACGCTCAACTTCATCACCTGACCCTCACCGTGCTGGTAGAGGTGTGGCCCTCGGGCATGTCACAGGCAGTACTTTGTGGCCCCAGAGGAAATGTTTGCGAGTACCCATCGTATATGCTGTGCTGGGTGGAAATAAAATGGGAATAGCAGATTATCTGATCGTTGTCTGAAGTGGGCTGGCATATTGCCATATGCTGTGGTGAGTGGATGCAGAGGGGTACATAGTAAACTTCTCTAATTTCATTGTGAGTCACCTGCATTCTGCTCTTTCACAAGGAGAACATTGCCACACAAAAAGGTTTCTTCTGGCATCAGGGACAACCCTGGCAACATGTGCTTTTGCCTTATTCAGTATGTTACAACTTGAAGTAATTTTTGTGTTCTTCTCCTCTTTTAGCTTCTTCAGAGAAGTTCATTGCATCACAGCATAGTCAGGTAGCTGTTTTTACCCTTTTCATACTGTTGTTATCATCACACTTTACTAGACTCACACAACATTGCATTACATTCTTTAAGTTTATATCACACACAGAACATTAATTCCTTCAGTACCTTTGCAGTCTTGCTGTGACAGAAAGTTTTAGCTAGAAAACAGAGATGGCTTCTCATTAGATTACTTCTTCCCAGGTCTTTAATCAAATAATGGAGGAAAGCTGTGAGGAAGGGCCAGATACTGAGACAGAATCTGAGGGAAATAGAGCAGAATCTGTAAGTGATTTTTCAATTGGAGTTCCATCCCACAATGACGCCTCTTCAATGATTCTGAGAAACATGGCCGTGGCAGTCGTGGTGTTCCCTCTCAAGCACAATTTGTGCAGCAGATAGAGATAAACAGTGGTAGGGTAGCATAATCCGGGGTGCAGGCAAGTTCAGAATAGAGCACAGACTTGGCAGACTTCTAATTTAGGTCATCCACTAAGTGTCCCGTTCACAGCAGATGAAGGTTCTAAAGTCAATACTGAATTTTTTTTTTACCTATTAGTTACTTTCATCTTTTTTCTAGGTCAAAACCTCCTTAAGGAAATTGTGCACCAATTGAATTTGCATGCTGAGCAGTTTCTGAGAACACATTGAGGCACTCTGAGGCCTCATTCAAGGGTACACCTAAAGGCTCCCAATTCACCTTAGGACATGAAAAAAACAAATTCTGTTTCCTAACACTCAACATGGGAATAGTGCAAAAAACAATTGTATCGTTTGACCCGTCTTCTTATAGGGTTTGAGCAACACAGCTTTGCACTTTTCATGCCGTGTATATTGCATTTCCATGATAATTCTACTTGATTGTCCAGGGGTCACTGAGACCATGACATATTGTTTAGAATGCTGCCTGCCTGTTGTGGAACATTTGTCTGCCATGTTTTCAGAGATTTATTCCCCTGGAAAGTATGCAGCTGCTGAGCCCTCAGTCTTGTTTATAGGCCAACTACTGTTTAGGCAGTACATACAATGCAAAAGAGTTTGTTATGGCATCAAGATGTGCATGTGGTATGAGAACTCTATTTATATAGCTAGAAAGTGTATACAAGTAAAGACTCTACAATACATCCTGCAGGTTACCCTTATATGTTAGGAATTAGTGGGAATACTGTGTGGAAGCTTGCTCAATATCTTCTTCATGAAGCTTACATCCTTTATGTAGATATCGTCTGTACAGGAGTCCAGCTGTTTAGTGAATGGTACAAATCTGGCACTGTGGCTTGCAGTAACATTCAAAAGCATCACAAAGGATTCCTCAGGAGTTTGTTTGTAAGAAGCTCCAATAAGGCTACAGCAGTGTGTTATTTCACAACTAATTGTTAGCTTTCAAATTCTCAGATAGAAGACAGGTTTATGTATTCACTACAGTTCACAATGAGAGAACTTCCCAAGTCATGGTTTGAGGCCAAAGCCCACAAGAGCCCCATTATACTTGATTACAACAAGTTAATGGGTAGAGTAGATAAAAATAACCATGTTCTTCAATCATTCAATGCAAGTCATGAAACTCGCGCAAGGTATAAGAAGTTGGCTACCAACCTGACTCAGCTGCAACATAAAATGTGTATGTTGTCCATTGGCAGACCATCACTGTAAAACTGATGTCTTTCCTTTCCTTTCAATTGGCTGTTATTGAAAGCCTTACCATTGCAGAAGCAGTAAACTGTACTTCACCAGTTGTGGGGGGGGTTCCATAGCTGCAGGATCAGCACTTGGCCAGCCACATTCATGCAGGAGAGAAAATAGTCTTTGATATTGCAGTTTGAGTTAATATCTGCCCCCAAATGGCTGTTTGTGGATACACACTCCAAATGGGACTTTACTGTAGCTGTATAGCCTTTTAAATTTGTCTATCCAATTTGGAAAGAAGGACCATAAGCCAAAACTTTTTCTTCCTAAACTAGATTGTGCCACTTTGGGGCAGATTATGAGTTCGGCAGATGGGAAGTCCCATCTGCTGAACTTCCATTGGGGAGGTTGTCACCTTACTGGCGACCTCCCCGCTGGCCCCCGGACAACTTTCCAGATGAGCTGATGGGTGGAATCCAAGGTTTCCGCCTGTCAGCCCAGCGGTAAAGTGGCGGCAGCATTGTTGCTGGCTCGTAATCAAGCCGGCGGCAATGTTGCTGCCAGCAGGGGGCACCAGCACCCTCATTATGCGCACTGTCTGCACAGCAAACTGTGCACATTACCAGGGTGCTGGGCATGGGTACCCCTGCACTTCCCATGCCTTGGGCAGTGCAGGGGCCACTCTGTGGCCCCCTGCACCTGTTCTCCACCAGCCTTTTCATGACGGAGAAACTGCCATGAAAAGGCTGGCAGAGAACCTGGTTGTAATCAGCAGGGTTGCGCTGAATTCAGTGCCGCCCTTGCTGATTCCAAATGTTCCCGATGGAGCCGGTGGTCATTTGGTGGACTGACCTCCAAACTCTTAATTTGGCGGTCAGACTGCAAAACTGGCAGCGGTCATGACTGCCACCACGAGTTTGGAGGTATGCTGACCACCAGACTCATAGTAAGGCCCTTTGTTTTAACTGAGTCCAGTAAAGAGCTACAGAAAGAGTTACAGTCAACTCACTGCACATACATGGCGGGCAGGCGATGCGCCATGTTTTTTAAAGAGTACTCTGACTGACAAACCTTAAGGCCCTAAATCTTTCTGGACTTAGTGCCTGATTTACATTTCGGAGAACAGGTTACTATGTCACAACGGTGACGGATATCCTGCGCATAGGAAATAATGGGATTTAGATTTCGGGGGACGATATATCCATCACCGTTGTGTGGGAGTGACCTGTCCACCTATATTTAAATCAAGCCGTTAATCCTAGGAGAATCTGCTCAAGCATATTTTCCCTGTTTTCAAAGGTAGTTATGATGAACTGCCCGAGGAATGGTCCACAAGGGCATCCTCAGACACTCTCAATTTACACACTGGAAGCGGTTGGATTTAATTAAGTGAGTGTGTTGAAGGTGCATGAAAAACAAGGGTTGGATTTAATTAAGTGAGTGTGTTGAAGGTGCATGAAAAACAAGTCTTCCTGAGTCTGAGCTGGCTTCCACACGCATGATATTAGTCAGGATTCTGAGTGAGACAGACACAAGGTAATTAGGTTTCCTTCACTCACGCAATAGTATAGGTAAACCCAAATTCAGAGGAGTACAAATACTCACTTTTCCTAAACTCAGTAAGTTGTGCACCTTTCAAAACTATATAGGTTTCCTTCATACTGATTTTTCATTCCCTAGGTCTTACCAAATGTATTGCTGCATGCTTGGTACACAATTGAAAAATCATTATATGCTGCAGTTCAGATGTTAGTTCTGGCTACTGAACGTTTTAGGGCAACCAACCAAAAGTATATTTCCCTGCGACCAGAAGCGTCAGGTGGATGTAACACTAAGGGCCTGATTTAGATTTTGGCCGATGGGTTACTCCATAACAACGGTGACGGATATCCTGTCTGCCAAAATATAATTCCCATTATTTCCTATGGGATTTATATCTTGGCGGGCGGGATATCCGTCACCGTTGTGACGGAGTGACCTGGCTGGCGAAATCTAAATCAGGCCCTAACTTACTTTTGCAAAACAGTCATCAGGACACAAAATGAAAGATCAAAACTTTTTCACCAATCACTATTTTGTCTACTTATTTTCATTATTTTTCCTTTATTTCAATGATTAGTTTATATGGAAAACCATGAGCAAGTGACGCAAGTGAACCACTGCTTAATTTAGACTTTTTTCTAGTTTTGAAAATTGTATAACATTCTGGATTCACCCATAGGGTTCACACCTCTTTTCACCACAAACTGCAAGCAGGTTGAAGCTGCAAAAATAGGAAAAAGAGCTACCAGTTGGATAAATGCAAAAACTGTGGTAAAAAATGCTTTCTTTTTATAACTGCATGTTCCTGAAACCGGGGAAGATGGTGATCTTAGCACAGTAAACCTTTTAATAATGGAAAAAATCATGCACTTTCTTGCATAGGCCATTTGTCTTACAAAATCCAAAATGTTGTTATAGTTTGACTATGTTTTTTATTTTCTTCAAGGGAAATCCACAAACCCTGGCCACCTTTAAAATCCTCAAGATGTGGGAAAAAAGAATGCACATTTGGCTTCGGTACCTGTTGTGGTAGCACCCCGTAGTAGAGGTGGGTGAGCTGCTGAAGCTTGAGCCAGACTCTAATTAGATATTTTATGTGGCTCGGCTTGAGGACCTCTTGACCCCGCGAGCCCAAAATGAGCCGAGCTTTCATTTGGCTTCTCTCTGTCACTCAGACTATCACTTCTTTTCTAATAACTAAAGACAAAGCTTTAATGACAAAACTAAAATGTACAAGAGTGAAACAGATACCTATATAGTGTCCAAATTGGACAGTGTAAAACAAGAAATCCCAGCTTCCCCGTTTGAGAAAATTGTGTGATCCTAGGCAAATACTTTATTTCACCAAGACTCCTTTTTCTTCATTATCACATCTAGAAATCCTTCACATATGTGCATTCAGAATGTATGCTATACACAAACCACTTGTGTTTTTGTTTAACGGACTATAATGGTGCTCTGAAACAAAAACGTACACTGCAGATATCTAGGGTAGACATGGCAGCTGACTTGCCTCTTAGTTCACTAATGGCATTGTCAAGAGTGGGGAGAGGCAGGATTTTTTAAAGGTAATGTTTAAAAAATATAATTTTTAATAAATGCATCGCAATGTGATCATATCATAGGAAGTACTGAAATGCATCTGCATGTTAAAGAATACACGTTTTGTATTTAATTTTGTTGTGACTTCATCATATTCTAACATGGTGTTTGTTGCAAATATTTTCAGGGCTCAGTTCATGCCTAGGCTGTTAGACCCAAGCCAGACCCTTGGTTCAACTCTTGCTTGGCTCTCCCTGTTAACTTATTGGCTCACACACCCCTACCCAAAGACAAGCAGACTTGAAGCCAACGTCCCCATCCCTAGTGGTTCTCTGCACTTCTGCAGGAGGACACCATCTGGCTACAAATTAAGAAGTGTAAAGAAGAAAAAACTAGACAGGAGGCATTTTGCAACTATGCACCCACAATCTGGAACAACATCCCCATACCCAGGGCCAGCTTTAGGGCGGTGCGATTGGTGCCACCACACCGGGTGTTGACTTTGGGTGGAGATGCCATGTTTGCACATATATTATGATTTTGAAAGAACCTCCTGCGTCGTTCCTTGCTTTCAGCAGTTTTCAAGCAACAATAAATCTGTCAAGATGATTCATTTTCTAGCCAGAGAGAGATCAGAGTTTTCTCTACTGGATGTTTAAAGGTAGCGCAGAGGGTTAATATGCCTGCTGCAAAGAATATGTACCATGCAGATCACTAAGTTCAAATAATGCAACTAGGTCAGTGGGTTACCACTTTTATCAGAGAGGTCCTTTTGTTATTTGCAGTTTATAAATTTAAATCCTAATAAGGAACAGTAAGATATTAAGGCCCTCATTATAACATTGGAGGTATATACCGCCTACCACCTCGGCGATGGTCGGCAAAAGACTGTTGCGCCGGCTACCAGCCGTCTGCCAGAAGGATGGCGGAAATCCAGCTGTAGCCAGGCGTCCCGTCCTGTCTCCTGCTGGAGGACCCCCTCACAAAAGGTAAGTCGGGTGCTCCGACAGGGGAGGGGTGTGGGGGGTGTCGTGTGTGTGCATGTCTGCGCGTGTGTGATTGAGGGTATGTGTTGCGTGTTGTGTGTCTGTGCATGTATGGATATGTGAGTGCGTGCATGTTGTGTTGTGTGTATGCATGTGTGCCTGTATGTACGTAAGTGTGTGTGGATGTGTGTGTGAATAGATGTCTGCATGCATGCTTGAATGTGAGAATGAGTGTTTGAATGCGTGTGTGCATGTGTGAATGAAGGTGCATGAATGAAGGGGGTCTGGAGAGGGAAGGTGAAGAGGGGAAGCCAAAGGAGGGGTAGGAGGCGGGTAAGACCCCTATCAGTGACAGGTGGGCTAGTGATGGCCGCTGGGCTGGAGACTGAAGTGCGCCAAACCGCCAATGTCCTAATATGGGGAAAAGTACCACCAGCCTGTTGGCAGCACTTTTCTCTATTGTACCGCCGTCCGCAGGGGTCATAATGACCCCCTAAGTGTCATAAAAGAACTGCATGCATACTGCAAGGTATAGATTAGAGCGTTATGATTTTTCCCCAGTCTTTCACTATCCTAATTTTGCAAAAAAGGGTTCATTTGGGTAGAAATTAATTAATGTTAAAGAGAACCCCCAACCATGGTGTTACATTTTAAATTCTGAGTTTGTGCTTCTCCAGACCAAGCACTCGTAAACTATGCAACCTATCAGTATGGATGACATGTGACTCCTCCACCTTGTAGTCCTCTGTCATATGTAACATTTCTTATACACTGATTTACACACCTATGATTGATTGTCTCTGTGTAATGTGTCTGTAATATAAAATGCTCTGACACCATACACTGGTATGAGTGGCGCTATAAAACTAATTAAATGCTTCTGTGAGAGAGTGGTAATGGAGACTTGAGGGGCACCGTTAAATGGTGATAGTGAGGGAATCCATGGCGGAGGGGGTTATTTGAGGGGCGCCAACAAACATTGTCGCACAGGTCACCACCAGCGCTAAGGCCGACTCCGGTATCAAGACTGCCTGAACGCTGCTCCAAATTAGGAATGGGTTGCATACTTGCCTCTTTAAGGAACACTACTTCAGAATGCATTAACAGTCCACAACTCATTTTTCTCTCCTATTATCCGCGATTTTAAGCTTGCCTTGACCATGTATGGTGCTCTGCTGCCTTTTAGCTAGGTTTGCGCTTTTGCGCTATAAATACATAAAGGCATAAACACAATGTGCCCCAAACATCAAAAAAGGACTCAGCACTGGGATGGAAAAACCTCATGACCTATGGCGATAAATAGTGCCTCTTCTTATGAATGACCTCAAAGCACTAATGGAATCATTATGAGTGCCCCAGAATGGTGTGAGATATTTATGACCCCTGTCAAACAAAAAAACCTCAGGTTAGGTTTTTACAAAGTGGGATAAATTTCACCTATTTTGAATTTTCCACTAAAAATGGAAAATAACATGCAGATTATGGCTCTTAGCCTACCAAACTTCACACACGAATCTGCACATATACTTCATTGAATTGTGTCTGAGCAAGATTTCTGGGGTACTCCACACACCCACACCCTGGGATTTCCACATGCAGAAAGAACACATTACTTGGATTTCCAATATGTGTGATAGCAGGCATTACCACACATACTGGTGCACTCATAAGCAGTCCCTATGAAAGTAAGACAAGCTATAATTCACCGTTACCCTCCAATATCATGTACTTTTTTATTTTACTTTTTCCTGGGGATGCAAAATCAATGTAATTTTTTTTCTGTCATACCAGTGAACCGCACTCTCTTAGTAACTCAAAAGGATGATGGACAGAGTGCTAAAACGTTTCAAACACCCACCCCCAGTCACAGATCTGGGTTGAAACCATTGTTCTTTTGCTCATCATGCCACCCTAGTTTGGACCCAGCCATATGCAGATCAGTCTTGTCCCTGACCCCATGGGAACAGTTCAGCCTGAACTGCCAGGCCAGGTCTTCCCTGGACTGGAAACAAGCACTTCCTTCTACACCCTGACCCGGCAACTCCGCTCTGCCGGCCTCACCCTTGCACCCGTCCCACGCATCAGCAGAACTACAAGCGGCGGCAGATCATTCTCACACCTCGCCGCAAAGACGTGGAACACTCTTCCCACCCACCTGCGTCAGACAAAAGAACTCCTTACCTTCAGGAGACTTCTCAAGACCTGGCTGTTTGAGCAGTAGCCCCACCCCCAAGCACCTTGAGACCCTCACGGGTGAGTAGTGCACTTTACAAATTTCTTAATGATTGATTGAAGCATCCTGGGACCGGTTTCGAGGTATCACCCCTCATCAGCCAGACTTGCTTGAATCCAGTGGCACAGTGAGCAAGGGACCCATGTCTGGTCATACCCTGGCCTTTTAGGGCAACTTTAGCAACACAAAAGTTGCTCTCTATTTGTTCTATTCTGATGCAAGTTGACTTCTCTTTCTTTTGTTGTAGCGAGCATTGGAAGGTACCACATTTTTTGTGTGTGGCTGAAGTGCATTGTAATAATAAGGGCTTTCACGCCAGTCTTCAGATAATTAGAGGTGGGTGAGCTACTGAATGCATCAAAGAAGTAGCATGAGTCTTTTCTATGGTTAAAGAACAGCTCAAAGGCAGTATTAGACAAGGAAAGAAAAGGCAACTTGAGGAGCAAAATTTGAAACTTGTGATCAAAATTTCCCTGTTCAGACTTTTATTTTTTCAACAGGTGTTACAAAATGAACATTGTTTTTCCTTTTTAGCAATACAAAATTTTTGAGAAAGACATTGAATTATACAGATTCATGAGCAAGTTGAGATTTTTCTTTTCAGCTATCCCTGAAAGGGGTGAATCTGAGGAAAGACCTGATTAAAAGGAATACAAAGCAAAATGAATACCTGAGCCACCTATTCCGGACAAAACCTTGGATTTATTTGAAACAAAGAGGATTTAAAAATATTGACTTTTACTTCACAACAGAGGTATTACTTATCAACAAACGAAAAACAGTGTATACACAACCTAGACAATAATTTGATGATTACAGTTGTTGCAGGAAAAGGGTATATAATGCTTGTCATGGATTACACATGCTACAGCCATTTAATGGCAACACATGTGTAAAACAGGGATGCATAACAATTACTGGACCCCCTACACATCACTCACTTTTTTGGAAAGGCTTTGGAAAATGAGTGCATAACGTCTGACATTGCGCAGTTTTTTATGCAAAAACACCCTAGAATATAAGTATTATGTATGCTATACAAGTCACACAAGAATGCTGAATGACCTCCAGGTAGACCCATAGTGTCAGCAGTAGGTTCAATACAGGAACCTATAGGTCAATTGGCACATTCCTCCAAAGGATAACATAGGAAAGCACAACATACATTAATGTACTACACATTTTTTTTACAATGATTGAATTAAATTATCATTGAATCAAGAGAAGAGATCCAGTTATGCACCATGGCTTCTGTATCACTTTAAACACCGATTCCTCATAATGAAGGCTCAGAAGTAATAGAATACTACCTTGTGAGACCTGCTGCTGATCTATGTGCAAATAATGTGTTTCTAATGGAACTGATGAATTATATCTTGTATCATGTAGGAATGTACCCTCTTTCTGGCATGGCTACTCCCACTTTTTGCCTGTTGTCAGTATGTTTTGACTGTGTTCACTGGGATCCTGCTAACTAGGACCCCAGTGACTATGCTCTCTCCCTTTAAATGTTGTTGCTTGGACCAACCCCCCTTCCCCCCCACACACACACGCATTTGGCATACTGGTGCCTCCTTGTAAGTCCCTAGTATATGGTACCCAGGTACCCAGGGTATTGGGGCACCAGGGATTCCCCATGGGCTACAGCATGTATTATGCCACCCATAGGGAGCCGATGCAAAGTGTATCTGCAGACCTGTCATTGCAGCCTGCGTGAAAGGGTGCATGCACCCTTTTCACTACAGGTCACTGCACAAGGTCACTGTAAGTCACCCCAGTGATAGACCCTCCTAGCCCAGAGGGCAGGGTGCAAGTACCTGTGTGAGCAGAGGTGCCCCCACAAACTCCAGCCCCATTTTCATGGACTTTGTGAGTGCGGAGACTCCCTTTTACATGTGTCCTGCACATAGGTCATTACCTATGTCCAGCTACATAATGATAACTCCGAACCTAGCCATGTTTGGTATCAAACATTTCGGAATCATACCCCAATACTGTTGCCAGTACTGGAAGTATGATTCCATGCTCTCTAGGGGCTCATTAGAGGACCTCCAGCATTGCTCCTACCAGGTTCTCCAGGCAGCTCAAGCTGCTGCCACCCCTCAGACAGGTTTCTGCCCTCCTTCTGCTTGATCAGCTCAAGGAAGTCCAGGAAGGCAAAACAAAGGATTTCCTTTGGGAGAGGGGGGTAACACCCTCTCCCTTTGGAAATAGGTGTTACATGGCTTGGGAGGGATAGCCTCCCCAAGCCACTGGTATGCCTTGAAGGGCACATTTGGTGCCCTTCTTGCATAAACCAGTCTGCACTGGTTCAGGGACCTCCAGTCCCTGCTCTGGCATGACTCTGGCAATGGAAAGGGGAGTAACCACTCCCCTGTTCATCACAGCCCCAGGGGTGGTGCCCCGAACTTCTCCACAGGGTCCCTTGACTCTGCCATCTTGAATTCAAAGTGGGCAGAGGTCTCTGGGAGCATTTCAGTAGCCAGGTCAGGCAGGTGACATCAAAGCCCTCTCTTGATAGGTGGTCACCTTATTAGGTGACCAATCCCCCTCCCAGGGCAATATAGGGTCTCCCTCTTGAGTGGGTCCTCAGATACAGCTTGCAAGATTCAAGCAGGACTCCCCTGCAACCTCTACTTCTACTTCTGGCCACTGGAACTGTGACTGGACCCTCCAGGAACCGGCAATCTGCATCCACGATGAAGACTCTGCTTGCAACATTGTTTCCACGGCTCCTTCCAGGTTCTGCAACATTTCCCAGACTGTGCACCCTCTGAGGTTGGCAAGTCTTCAGTCTGCATGAGAAGGAAGAAGGAATCACCCTTGGAGTGATAGAGCCATCCGCAGGCACCAACTGCAACGATGACCGGCTGCGTGGATCTCCTCTCATCCTGAGCTGCATGGAGCCTACATCATGGGTGGTGGTCTGGAGTGGTCCCTTTGGTCTTCTCTGCCAGCTGTCCAACTTTGGTGAAGGTAAGCCCCTACTTCCTATGTGGGACAGTACCCCCTTGCACCACATCTCTTGCAGCTACCAAGGCTTGTTGGCATCTCCTCCAAGGGATCTTCAGGCTCTGTATTGCCCTAAACCCCAGCACTCTTACCTGCGATGCACAGCCCTCTACGTGCCCCTCCTGCGGCGTGGGACCCTACTTCAGTTGTGATGCATGGGCTCCTCTGTGACTCCTGTGTCCTCTTCAAGTTCGTCTCCTGTAGGGGCTGCCTTTCTTCTGTGGACTCTCTGCTTTGCTGAGGGTCCCCTGAGACTACTCCCCATAGGTTGAGTCCTCCTGGACCTTGCTGGTCCCCAGCAGTTTCACTTTTCTTCGTCCGCGACTCTAGCCTTTGCCAAGGCTTGTTGGTGGCTTTTCCACACCACAGACAGACTGCAATCTTCCATCTGGCATGGGACGTTGACTGCATCCTCCAGGAACTCTTCACCGACTCCAGGGCCACATTGCTGACCGTCTTTGTGCTACCGTCGACTAACTCGTGCAACCACAGATAGGTGGGTAGTGGCTCTTGTCACCACCTGACACTTCCGTGACTTCTGGACTTGGTCCCTTTCTTTTTTAGATCTTCCTCTTCAGGAATCCACCGGTGGTTTCTTGCAGTCTTGTCTCAGTGTTGCATTATCCTTATTTTCAGTCCTTTTGGTGGTTTGGGGAAAATCCAGTAACTTACTCTTTTCTTCCTGGTCGCTTGGGGGCACTGTGGTACTTACCTTTGGGGTTTCCTAGTTCCCCCAACCCCCCTCTACAGATTCCACTTACCTAGGTGGGGGGTCCTGCATTTGCATTCCATTTTTTTTACTATATGGTTTGGGCTCCCCCTACGCTCACTATTATATATTTCTATTGCACTTTTTGCTATTGCTATATATGCCTATTTCTGATTACTAGTGTACATATTTAGTGTGTTTACCTACCTCCTATTGGAGGGTTTTGGTAATTGTGGCACTAAAATAAAGTACCTTTATTTTTGTAACACTGAGTGTTTTCTTTCATGTGTGTAAGTGCTGCTGACTACAGTGGTATTGCATGGGCTCTGCATGTCTCCTAATTAAGCCTTGCCTGCTCATCCACAGCTACCTCTAGAAAGCCTGGCTTCTAGACACTGCCTATACTTCACTAATAGGTGAATCCTGGACCTGGTATAAGGTGTAAGTACCTTAGGTACCCCCACACACCAGGCCAGCTTCCTACATATCACAACTATTTGAGAGCATTAGGGAAATGCAATCTGCAAATGACAGAAACATCAATGGGATCTTCTGTGGCCCCAGCGTATGTGAATATATTTGTGAAACAATTTGAAGAACAATACATATGGGGTAATAAAGAATAGATGCATCACCTAAAGTTATTTGTAATATTTATAGATCATCTTTTTCTAAATATTGAATGGCACAAACAATCACTGGAAACGAATAGTGGAGCATAGAACAATAAACATGGCATTTACATTTACTGGTGAAATTCAGAAAATCACAATTTACTTTTAGATGTCATTATAACACTGTATGAAAGCAAGTGGAGCCTGGTTATATGAAAGAATATTGAGAACAACAATATTGAATGATAAAGTACCATGTCAAAAATATTGACTACAAAAAAATTTAGTCCATATGCTTAGTATGTAAACTACCAAGTTATTGTCTCAACAATACTGTGCAATGTAACGTCGGCAAAAAAAGAAAAGTAAATTGATTAGTTAATATATATAGCTTTATAATTCATTTACTTAAAATATGAAACCAAACCAATATATGAAATGTGTTATGTGTACTAAACACAAAAAGGACAATTGTGTGCAGTAGCTGGTATAAAGGATAAATGGTCATTTCAAGGTGGAAGCTGTTCTGTATATAACATTGTTATAAACACATTTCTCAGTTGCTGTCATGTTATTTCATGAGTGTAAACAAACACATCAAAGTCAAAATCTAAATCAAAATGCCACATATTTAGTCTATTTCATGACATTCAAACCATTCACCTATAATGCTTTTAATATGGAACTCAGATCAATCAATCAGTGAGCATTTGTATAGCCCAGCACTGTCACCTCTAGGTGTATCTGGATGCTGAGGGTGCTGTGGTTCAGTCAAAAGGCCAGGTCTTGCATTTGTTTCTGAAGTCAGTCAGTGAGGATGCTATTCAGACGTGGGGGGCAGCCAGTACTTGGAGGCAATGTGGGAGAAGGAACGACTGGAGCTGCAATGGATGTAGGGGATGTGCGCAAGGACAAGTGAGATAGAGCGTAGGGGTCTTGAGGTTAGGTGGAAATTCAATCGATGGTTGATGTAGGACGGTCCTTGATCATATGGGGTTTTGCATGCATGTGTGAGGGTTTTGAACTGGCATCTCTTCTGTATGGGGGGCCAGTGGAGGTTTCTGAGGAGGGGTGATGTGGGGCTATTTGGGGAGGTCCAGGATGAGTCTGGCTGCAGTGTTTGGTATGGTCTGGAGTCTGTTAAGGAGGTGGGTGAAGTTTCCAGCATAGAGGGTGTGGCGTAGTCAAGGTGGCTGGTGATGAGGGCCTGGCTGATATTCTTTCTGGTGTTGGTTGGGATCCATCTAAAGATTCTGCAGAGCATGCCAAGGGTGTGGAAACAGGAGGCGGTACCTGCATTGACATTTCAGTGTCAACTGGCTGTCTAGGATGATGCCCAGGTTGCGTGCATAGTCTGTTGGTGTTGGTGTTGGTCTGAGTTCTGCTGGCTACCAGCTATGGTCCGACATGGAGGGGTTCTTCCAGAAGATCAGAACTTCTGTTTTGTCAGAGTTGAGTTTGAGGCAATTGTCTCTTATCCATTTGGCTACGTTGGTTGCAGTAATTGGTTTTGGTAGGGTCCTCAGTAAGGAAGAGAATCAGTTGCATGTCTTCTGCGTAGGATATTAGGTTGAGTCCGTGGGATGTGTTGAGGTTTGCAAGGTCATGTGGATGTTGAATAGGGTGGCGCTGAGGGGTGATCCTTGGGGTACGCCTCAGACGATGTCCTTGGGTGCGGAGATAGAGGGTGACAGTTGGATACTTTGAGCGCATCCAGTCAGGAAAGCGGCAATCCTTTTGAGGGCTTTTTGCTGTATGCCAATGTTGTGGAGTCTGTCGATGAGGATATGGTGGGAGATGGTGTCGAACACGGTGAAGAGGTCAAGAAGTATCAGGGCCACAGTTTATCTGTTGTCGAGGAGAGTTCTGATGTTGTCTGTAGCAGCAATCAGTGTGGTCTCTGTGGTATGGTTGACTCGGAATCCTTACTGTGAGACGTCAAGTGGGTGGTTCAGTTCCAGGTATCTGGTGAGCTGTTGGTTGATGGCTTTCTCAAGAACTTAGGCTGGATAGGTAAGCAGGGAGATCGGGCGGTACGTTTTGAGGTTGCTGAGGTCGGTGGAGGGCTTCTTTAGGAGGGGTCTGACCCTTGCGTGTTTCAAACTTACTTGGAGGTTGCTGTGGCGATAGAGGTTTTGAAGATGCTATTGAATTCAATACTGATTGGGTTGGATCTGAGGTTAAAGAGGTGGTGGGGCAAGGGTCAGTGAGTGCCCCGGAGTCGATGAGCGACATGATTGCTGTGGGGGTCTGAGTGGTGAGCAGAGACAAGGTGGTGGTTGTTTGGTTGGTGTTCACAGGTGGGTTGAGGTTGTCGCGGCTGAGAGTCAAGTTGAGGGATGAAGCTGTTGTAGATGGTGGCAGTCTTGCTGTGGAAGTAGTCTGACAGGGTGTCACAGATTTCTTGAAAGGGGTGTATGATGCTCTCTGTGGCTGTTGGGTTGGGGAATTCCTTGATATCTTGAAGAGTTCATTCATGTGGTTGGCTGCTGTATTGATTCGGGCTGTGATGGCTGCTCTCTTGGCTTTCTTGATGAGGAGGTGGTAGTTGCTGAGGACTGCTTTGTGTGCAGCTGCGTTGAAGGGGTCTTTGGTGACTCGTCATTGTTTCTCGAGTAGGTAGAAGTTGCGTTTGGTGGTTTTGAGTTCTGGGGTATACCAACTGGCTTGTTTGGAGGTTTGGTTGACTTTTGCTGGTTTCAGCGGGGCAACTCTGTTGGTGCATTTGGTGATCCAGACAGCGAAGTTGTGGGCAGCCTGGTCAGGGTCTGCTGAATGTTCGGTTGGCGTGTCATTGAGGGCCTGTGTCCATAGGGTCTCAGTTACCCTACCCCAGCTGCAATGAGTTCCTCTGTGGTGCTCGGTGATGGTATGCTGGGTGTTGGAGATGGTGAAGTGAACAATTGTGTGGTCAGTCCAGGTGAGTTCTGTGATGTGGGTGAATTTTATACAGTCACTGGAGGTAAAAATAGGGTCAAGTGTGTGCCTGGCTTTGTGTGTGTGTGCGGTGACCAGTTGCTGTTCAGGGTCTCCAGGAGGATAGTGGAATTGGCATCAGTCAGGTCATCGATATGGAAGATGAGATCGCCGAGAACGATGTAGTGGTGGGAGCTGATGACAAGGAGGGCAATGAGGCAGGAGATTGCATCGTAGAAGGCTGGACAGGGTCCCAAGCGGTCTGTAGACAAGGGTGTCTCTCATTGTGGTATCAGCATTCGTCTGAAGTCAGAAGTTGAGGTGTTCCATGTGGGGCATTGGGTCGTAATTGGTGATGGTGCATCGAATGGTTTCTTTGAAGATGATGGTGATGACCCCAACATGTTTGTTGGTGCAGTCTTGGTGTACCATCCTGTATCCGTCTGGAGTCATGGTGACAATGTTTGTGTTCGAGGCAGGGTTAAGCCTTGTTTCGGTGATGAAGGGCACGTCAGGAGAGAGGGTTGAAATGGTGTCTCAGATTTCTGTGGCGTGTTTGCAGAGGAAGCAAAAGTTGAGCAGGATGCAGTGGAGCGGTTTTGGATAATTTGTGGTTTCCTGAGCAGTGCGGTGTCCTGTGTGGGCTGGTGGTCCTGTGCAGCAGGAGAAGTGGCAGTGGTGGCAGGTGTAGGGTCCTTTAGTTGAATGCGGGAGACAGTAAAGCAGCTGATGTTGTGATGTCCAGGGTAGAGCTCCAGGGCCAGCAGCTCCTCGGAGGTGTAGCCTCCTATGGTGGGAGGACCAGGGGTCCTGGCACTGGGCGCAGTCCAGGTGCGAAATGACGTAGACAGGCTTGCCTTTGGTGTGCCTTTAGTGTGCCACCCACTTGGCCACGCAGCGATCTCCATAAAATAGTCCTGGGAGGTGGGAGGGGCTGGCAGGGAGGCAGGAGGGTGGGAGTGGCAAGGCAGGAAGAAGCGGCATAGGTGAGACACGAAGTCAGGTGAGCAAGTGGTTGCTAAGGCAACAAACTGAAGCGGGAGCAAGTGGAATTGTGAGGTTGCTAGGCAACTGAGAAACAACTGCTGGGTGCCTTTGCTGAGGTAGAGAGCAGGAAGTGGGAGAGCGATCGGCATGGGAGCGGTGACCTGAACTGAAAGGTCAAGGACTGCTCATAGGGGCCAAGGCGGCCTCAAAATAGTCCTGGGAGTTGGGAGGGGGTGGCAAGGAGGAAAGGAGTACAGTGTGGAAGAGGCAAGGAAGGAAGAAGCGTATGCTGATGGTGCTGGGCAGGGGGCCCCCTCCTGTGGCTGGCTTTCTGCCAGCCTTATCCTGGCGGGGACCCTGCCAAGAGAAGGCTGGTGGAAAACTAAATTGTAATCAGCCAGGCGGCATTGAACTCAGCACTGCCCTGGCTAAATACAACTCAGACCGCAGTCTGATCCTCGGGGACCACATTCCTGGTAGAGACAGCGGTCCCCTGGCAGGTCTGCCTGCCAGGGTTGTAATGTGTCTGTCGGCTGTCGGACCACCACAGTTGCGGCGGTCCGACCATCACTGCAAGGCTGGCAGTCCTTGAACCGCCAGCCTCGTAATGAGGCCCTTAATCTTTAAAAATTCATCTCTCAACTTCTACTTTTTGAACTTTTGCTATTTTGGTCTTGATATATAAATATTCTGTGGAGTCTTTTGTGGTGTATTTCACTGTATTATTCTAATTATGTGTAATTAAGCAAAAATACTTTATGCATTGCCTCTTACGTTAAGCTGACTGCTCTGTGCCAAGCTACCAGAGGGTGAGCACAGGTTAATTTGGGTTGCGTATCTGACTTACCCTGATTAGGACTGTGGTCCCTACTTGAACAGGGTGTACACTTCTGCCAACTAGAGACACAATCTGTAACAACTACGATGCCTGTTGGCTTGAATAAATAGAAAAATAAAATGTTATATGCACATTAAAGATGACATTGTGATGTGTATGTTATGATAAGAAAATAAAAGTTTTTTATAAGTTGAAATACATGTTATGATATCTCAGATAGCGCTGAATAAATACAATAGAGATCTTTTTACGAGAGGTAGAGATTAGGATAATATTGGACATTCATGATTATCATAACAACCGCATGTACAGCACCAGAAGTTATGTAACATTGAAGATCATAAATATCAATACGAGGGGGCATACAGAGAGAAGAGTGAAAGACTCAGCATATGCGGTCTCGCTGATTGACTGAGTGAGTCTGAGTAAAGGTTTGTTAAAAGAGGAGGGAGACCATTGATAGGCAGTTTAATTTCTTCTAAACACTAATCTTTTTTCACAAACTTTGAATTATTGATAAGCCTGTAGTAAACGTGCAAAGAGTTTTGCAATTTAATCAAAATAAGTTGATAGAGTAAACGTGTGTTGTAGAAGGTTGATTTGTTGATTTGTTACCTTTAGAACATCAGCTCATAGAGCGAGAAAGAAAAAATCTGAAAAAGGAGGGAAGAAGGAGGAAGATGGAAAAACAGTGGCAAATGAAGAAAACATGGATGAATAAGAAACTACAAGAGTGAGATAAAGAAGCAGGTAGTGTCTGGTGGTGGGTTAAAGAGGCATGAGGTGGAGTCAAGACTACACATCCTTGGTGTTCGTCACCCTGACCTTCAGTAGAAATAGTTATGGGCTTCTGAACAAGACTTTGGGCCTTTGCACTTAGGTCCTGATTTAAAATTTGGCGGATGGGTTACTCCGTCACAACGTAATGGATATCCTGTCCACCAATTTAAGATTCCCATTGGGTATAATGGGATGGTAATACAGCGAACGGGATATCTGACACATTTGTGATGGAGTAACCCCATCCGCCAAACTCAAAATCAGGCCCTTTACCTTTTACAAATTAGGCCCCAGTGTCCACATGCTATGCTGATGAATTAGGCCTGGTCTTGCAAGCGTAGGGTGCCCTAAACTGAGGGTAGACACTCAAAAGTGTGTGAGGTCGATTCTGTCCTGAAGAGTAGCTTCATAATCAAAGAGTTGTGCGAAACACTAGGAGAAATCTACACAAGGCGACAAAAACCACCCGGAATGTACAAAACTAAGAACGGCATAGAGGAAAACAACAGAACACTTCAAAAACGATACGGCAAATATTTAGGTTTATATATTGTGACTGCAAATAAAAACAAGCATTTTCAATGTAACGGGTCTTTCATTTGCTCGAGTTAGAGCTATTAGCGTTGTAAATTCCTGACCGGACTTTTTCTTGCCACACAATTTAAAAAAATAAAACGCAGCGCGATCCAACTATGTAAAATGCAGCACGATCGTGCTGAAATTGAAAATGGAGAAACTGAGCACGATCGTGCTATATAAACCCAGCACGATCGAGCTGCGTGGAAAATAAACAGATAAAGTAGTCATGAAACCATGCTGAAAACATCGGCCTTGTATGTTTTTAGTAGTTTACTGGTGCTGTGTAGGTGGGCTAAACACCGGAAAAGGCATGACATATGCAGGCTTTTCACAAATGAAAGCAAGCGGAATTTAAAAGGCAAGCCCACGAACCAATGAAAGTGACTGACGTGACATGGACCTAGTTGGAAGCCCGAAGAGAGATTACTACAGGGGACGGAGCGCTTTGTGCTCGCCCCTAAAAATGACCCCTTGAATTTTTACAGTGATGGCTCATCAACTAATAGAACCAGGAGCGCCCACCCCCACTCCCAGCAGCAGCAGCAACTGCAAACCTTTAAAAATAAACCAATAATAATCAAAGTTTAATATTGTTTTTAGAGGGCAGGGCCCTGGGGGTGACCAGCACTGAGGGGAGTGCAGAGAGCACTCCCCTCAGTACGCATGTATGTTTGGCCAGCTGTCTCTGGCTGGCCAAACACACATGCGCACAAGGCTGTGTCGGTGTTGGAGCTCAAACAATTTTAACCCTGCTCTGAGCAGCGTCATGACTAGCCGCAGGGCAGGCTGGGTGCTTTTGCCTGCAGTGTGGCGGAAATCGGCGGCGGGACGACAAAGGTAAGTTTTTTGTTTGTTTTTTATTTATTTTGGTTGTATTCCCTCCGCCCTCGCCACTTCGCCCAGTCGCCAGCCACGACTGAATAGAACTATTGCCTAAGCAATCATGCTTTACATGTCAATGTGCAGAACTCATTCATTTGTGGTTAGTGCACATCGCTTGTGAATGATCATTGCCTTGCACCTACCAACCGGTGTGGAGCTCCTGGGGCAGCGAGTGACGCTAGAAAGCCGAGCATCAACGTGAAGTGAAATGTAAAGTCTGAAATCTTGCCTTTAATACCGCAGCCAAAGTCCAAGGCCTCGTGGAGACAAGGTATCTGCGCAAACTTCATTATCCCTGCTACTAAGCTTTGAAGCTGGCTGTGCAAGTATTAGCTGATGGCGATCAACAAACAATGACGCGGGGCTTATTTTGTTTGTCTTCGAGCAGGTGATGGTTTTCTCTCCGGCACCTCCCGTCAAGGACTTTAAATGGCCCTGGCTCGGGATTCTGTTGGCTGCTAGACTCAAGGTGTGAGACAAAGACACACCACGTGTGAACGTTTAACTTTAAGCCGCAGTTAGTCACTTCCACAGAATTCCTCTTCCAAGAAGGCGACGCGACCCCTTCCTTGACACCTCCACTTTCCAGGTACCTGGAAGGCGGCAGAGCATCTACTGCGAAGCTTTTTATTTTCGAGATATTGCAAAGTTATTCAAGGAACAGTGCCTCTCAGACGTATTTATATCATTTATTGAGTTATTTCATTAACTAAAAAATGACAGACCAATTTTATCTTTGTGAAAAACTCAAAAAAAATCGCCATATTTTGCCATTTTCAACTGCAAAATGAGGGCGAATTACTAAAAAGTTGGTTCAAAATTGCTAGTTTCACTAATTTCGGTAAGATAAAGGGGTCTTTTTGACTTTGAGCAAAATCAAAATAATTTATTATGAAGTAAAAGTAGGCGTTTTTACAATTTCTCCGATCTATGTTAAAAATAAGCACACGAGCATGCCTGAAACAGGTTGAAATAATACATAACAGCACTCCATACATCTTTTTTCTGAGCTGTGCCACGCACCTACACCACTTATTTCGTTTTTCCATTTTAATTATTTTATGTTTTTCAACATATGTTTTTTTACCTCACTCCCCATGGGAACTGTTTGGGGGTTCACAGTGCAAACACTTATTTGGCTTCAATTATGTCACATGCATCTTTTCACCTTCGATATCCTAACACCGCCTTATCATTGGACCCAAACTGAACACCATGGATACCCATGTACCCTTGGCCCTCAGGACAGGGAAAAAGCGTAGTCCACAGGGCTCTCAGGGGGATGCTGTGGGCTACAATCTCAGAACTCGTTATATGCAATGAGGATTAATGAATCCATGCCCAGCCAATGCTTTGGGGCTCATTACAAGGTTAGTGGTCCCAACCGCCCTATTACAAGGTTTCTGCCTTCCTGACTTGGCGGACTGGCAGAAATCTGTTGGACTTGAGCACTGCCCATGGGAATGCAGCTGGCCTAAGGAACACTCCACTCAAACGAAGCTGAAAGCCCACCCACACATTAGTGTTAATCTGTTGCAGAAAGAAGTTCAGAGATGGTTGAGGGGCTCAAAAATGGTAGGTGGGTGATTGACTAAAAATGTACACAAGTGCCTATGCACAATGGTCTCCAGGCCCAAAGGCTGGTAAGTTCTGGGTGGAATCTAAAGGAAAAGCCCATCAGCCACAATCCGGTAGTGAGGAGACGTACAAGTATTCAATGGTATGGTTTTAATAGGCATAGTTATGTAAACCGCTCAAGTGAAGTAAACGTAGTCGATAGGATCTGAAGAATGTTTGTCCTTGCTACTCGTCTGAAACCACTTAAGGCTCAAGAACCATCAGAGAAAATGCAAGGCCCAAATAAAAATTCTGTGTAAGTTGGCATGATCATGATACCTGATCTCTAATCACCATCACCCTTTACTAAGAAAAATAACATTCTCAATGTTAGCTATAGCTCGCTCTTTTTCAGACAACCATTATGGACATTATGGAGAATTTAGTCTAACTGCCTCAGAGTCCAAGAGCGATCCACGGAATTGTAACACATTCACAAAAGCATCCAACAGAATAAACAGTAAGACAGAAAAAAACACATCCTTCAGTAAATTGGCAAAATCAGGGATAAAACACAAAATATCAGGTGCAATCTGAAAACCCATAAAATCAGTTGGCAGGAGAGTAGGGTAAGACCATCTTCAACGAGGAATAAAGGATTGAACACAGTATGTTACGTGAGGGCTGACAAGGGTTTGTAAGTTATAGGTATTGTGGTGAAGGAATCGTAGGCCTAGAAGAAACCCAGTGGAGTACAGAGCTGAAACCTCCTCCTCTGGCAGTGCCTACTATGAAGTCACATGCAGCTGCTTCTCCCTTATCCATTAAAATTACATGTTGGGCCTGAAAGCGGAAGAGGCATAGAATGAAAGTTAAAGGCTGTTCATTTCTGAGTGTACTCTGTCATCTGGAATGCAGAGGGGTCAGGATCTGAGGATGACTGGTCCTCAGGCTGATGAGGGCCATGTACTGACATCACCTAGCTTAAGGTAGCATGGAGTCAGCTACCAAAGTGTAGCCCTTGCCATAGGTTTCCAGAAGCGCTGCTCTAGTTGAACCCATATGATCTTTGACTGACGAGGGCGAGATGCTTGAGCGTGATTTGGGTGTACAGCAGGACGCAGGGTGCAGATTCTTACCCGTTCTGATCTAGGAGTTGAGGCTCCAGGACATTTACAGAGAGAGCGAGTGAGTGCAGAGCATTATGTCAATGGAGGAGGTGAGTATAGCGGGGTCCATGTAGAAATGAGAACAGGTGCGTTTTAGAGCATACGCCTCTCAATGAGTGAGCAAATGAGCCACTGAATAAATGAATACTGATTGCAGTATGTCAGGGAGGCACAGTAGGGAGTGAAAAAGACAGGTAAGTGTACCAGTAAGTGGAAGAGAAACATTTGAAGGTAAAATAACACTATCAACCCTGCATTGTTCTGAGACTCAACAGAATAAAAGGAAGGCATCCTATCCTGTGTGTGCCCGGTGGAAGCGAGATCAGTCAATTACGTCTGGGGGTTCAGAATGCATGATTGACTGAGAGATCTAGGAAAAGGTGCCATTATGTTCTTGGCTCCAAGAGTGGATAGGTTGGTGATTAACCACCCACTTTCTTCAAAGTTTGAGTTTGTGTGGCCGTGACCTTCACACACCTGTGTGTCCATGACCTTCACACACCTGTGTGTCCATTCTTGAAGCTGAATGTGCAGATTACAAAGGAGGAATGGAGGGAATGGCCCCTTCACAGAGAAAAGAGGGAATATTAGGACCAGAAGGAAGTCTGGGCAAATAAGGTCTGTACAGGCCCAATGAATTGCTCTCTTCAAGCAGGAATGCTGTTGAACTTTCACTGTGCCAGCCCCCCACGTCAAACCTTCAACTTGCCATCGACAGAAGGTTTCAGGTTCCAGCCCTCGTGGTGATGACAATCTTTCCTCCTTATGAAGTTAATGTGTACCATCATGATGAGCACTGTTAACCTCTGTTATCAGTACCAATAAATATTTGAGTGTGCCAACAATGACTCGGACTTATGTCCCGTGGATAACAAAATGACCGGAGTCTTGTGTAGTGGTTCACTGAACTACTGTAACTGCTTCCTTTATCTGGCTTTAATCCCAAGATCATAGATTCGAAGACCAGTGAGTTCATGTAGCCTTTCATCCTTCCGAGGTTAATAGAATGAGTACCATTGTATTCTATTATACTGTATGGGTAATATAAACATGCATTATCTGTTATTGGTGCCATGAGGCGGCCTTGTAGGTGAGCATGCGCTCTACAAATAATCCTTATCTATTAACCACCAATTAAACAATCTAGTTTCAGAGCCTGCAACAGTTATTCTACAATCTCACTGTTACTGCGACTGCCTTCTATAAATAGCTCCAGGCAGGAACTCCCGTGACCTTTCCACATGATTTTAAGTACAATTTTCAGACATCTTCCAACTATGACAAACTCCATAACAACCACTATTTGATTGTGAGCTCCGTGACCTGGAGGAGGGTGAGAACTGAGTTTGTCCTGAGTTCCTTCCAACTACTTGGCTCCAGTCTTGCAGTTAAGGCGGCCCAAATGTACCCAGGGCCACTGACCCTTGGGAACGATTTAAAGAACACAAACGCTAAATTCCCGAAGATCTGATCTTGGATAAACCACACTACCTCAGATTACTTTCTTTTCTTGGTTGTAAGCATGTGGTGTCGTGAAGACTCCGTTAGAGGCCTCCAGGCGCCAGAAGGGTGCCTTTGGTTCAATAAACCCGCAGTATGGAATGGATTCAAGACTCCCCTGAGAGCAGCGAGCATGTGAACATATTCATGGGCTTCTGAGCTCCAAGGAGTCCAGGATTTACCACCAGTTAATCAATCATGTATCATCAAATCCTGTATAAGCAGTGCTGAACATTCACCTTTATTCTATTTCAAAATGAAGGGCAGTCAAAGGTTATTCCGTTGCAAGAGGGTGGTTCAGTGAATTAACTTGCCTCTGAGATCTGCAGGTTAGGCGCTTCGATTTCGAGTACAATGCAGCCTTTCATCCTGCCGAGGTCGGTGCCATGAGTACCATTACATTGGGTAATTTGGGTAATAATAGTTATTGTTAGAGCTGTCACTGGTCTCTTCTGCAGAGCACGCTAACAGTTCACCATGGTAAGATCCTGTCTAGTGTGAGAACTACTAACTATACCCTGGTGAAACTCTTCAATTACTCACAGTTCTTCTTTGCTGCAGGGCGTGTTTCATTCATGGGCTCACCATACACCCTGAAGCTGTTCCTGGGAAATGTAAGATGTTTGAGCGAGATACACATACTGTATGCTCTGGTAGATGAGGCTCGAGGCACATTAAGGCTTCTTTCACTTTGAAGTGTTTAGACAGTGCTTTAAGTGGGCCAGGCCCGAGATCATTAAAAACCTATAAATGGACATTGGGTCCTGGCCCTATGGGGACCTCTATTTCTGTCATTCACCGGCTGAAGAAATGAAAGCCATGCCTTCCTGCTTGTCATGTCGCATGCAAGTGTGGCAACGCAATGTCACCAGAACTCTCCTTCGTGACACAGGGATTAATTGACAGGCGGCCTATAGCATGATTCCATTTCAGCTGAATAAGTAATGTATTGCCACTTACTGCTAAACTTACCATGTCAAGTTGTTTTTGTTGCTTTTGGTCCTGGAAGGAGATGTGTAAACTGTTAACTAAAATACCCTGCTGATTTTGCTAGTGCTTTGGCCTGTGATCCCCTATTTATGAATCTGTCTATTTCACATGAATTATTTATATAGGCCGTGCATCATGTATAGGTGTCTCAGGTAACTCCTGTTTTAGGTCCCACAGCGCCTTTTTCATCCTCCTAAAAGCGCTGCCTAAGGAGATGCTAGCAGCTCTCATTGTTCGCACATTGGCTGGACACTTTCAGTGTGCGCAGAAGTGGTGAGAGGCGAGAGGTCGGGATTGTGAGCAGAGACAAAGGACGAGCAATTGCACCTCTGGTTACATACCACGAAGTAAGCTCCAGGGCAGCCATTTTGAAGTATGGAGTTCCAGTGAGATTATACTCAAAAGGTACTGGGCCAGCTATTTCAATATTAGAAACAGTGATTACCCCATTGTAATTCCTTGCAAATCACAATTAAGTAATCGCTATTCCTATTGCATGAAACCCATGCAGTTTAATTTAGCAATTCTTAGTGGGTCACAAATCAACCTAACTCATTAATATTAATGAGATAGGTCGTAATTTGCAACCCAGTAGGAAATGCAAAAATCACAGGTATAGTGGCCTACTGGGGTCAACAGATCACCATGTCTGTGATTGCTTTAAAGTAAAACAATCTTTTTTTAAATGCAGTCCATTTTCCTGTGTTTAAAGAAAAAAATGAAAAGTTTTCTTTTCATTTTTTAAGAGGCAGTTGTCCGTGGGACCACTGCCTGCTCTTAAAATCTTTTCACAAACATTCATGAAGGGGAGGGGCCCCTTCCTATTTGCAAATGGGTTTGGTAAAATGCCAATTTTTTCAACCGCATTTAATTCACAAACTATTCTTACATACCTCTGCGATTCGGTATTAGGAAGTGACGCCCTGAACACGCCCCTTCTTAATACCGAATCGGTATGTATTCGCAATTCCAAATTGAGATTCAGAAACATGTTACTGAATCACAATTTGAAATTCATACATACCAAAATGCATTTTTCCAGTCGCAAATGACCCAATTCTACGAATCGGGTGTTTATGACCGGAAAAATACTTGGTACATCTGGTCCACTATCTTATAATTCAATATCCTGTCTGGTGCATGTGGCTTTTTCCTGATCCGAAAATAAACTCTTTGGACTAAGACAGCAAGGCTGTGCCCTATTTATTGTTCCCCAGGCCTGCACTGGAGTGCAGCACCAACACCTCAAGTTTAGGGAATACAAATCAGGAGCACTAGAAGCTTGGTAATAAAATACAGGTCACAGACATAGGAGGCACAGAAAGAGACAGACATGGCACATAAAGTCTGTGCATGATTGGAAATGCATGTGTGTGTATTCTTTTGAAAAAAGGCACACCACTAGTTTTTTTGCTTTGTCCTGGGACGGATATTTTATTCTACTGATAAAATTGTGGCATGGAGGCTGACTGGATCAGGTTTCCAGGAGTCCATTTGCAGTAACATCACAGTCTTTGGCAAGAGCAGATATGGATGTTGCAGTACAGACCCCAGTTCAGGAGGTGGCATTGAAGTGGATGTGTAGGAGATGGGTCACTGAGGAGAAAGAAGGCGGTTCTTCTGTTGTTGCTTAGGCAGGCACATCTTTGATTGTGTTTAAGGCAGCTGTCTCTGGAGATTGCGTAAATGGCTATTTTGTGAGATCTATGATCAGGGAGCATCCCAGTGTGGTGTGGAAATAGAGTAATTATTTATGGAGTAATGCTCCGAAGGAAGTCTTGGGGTTAGTGTGTGTTGGCCTCTTCAGGAGAAGGTGCGACGAAGGAGGTGTAACAGGGGAGTAGGGTAAATGCTTGTGTATTTAATGCTGGTGATCAATCTTCAGCTTGATGTAAGCTATTCATTTTGTGGAGTGGATAAGAGATGTGTGCTCTGATCAGTAGTAAGAGGCTGTAACAAAGTATAAGGTGAGTAATCACACCTGTGGTCGAGTCTTCTGCAGCAAGTAGGTTTGCCTGCTTTTTAAAGTTTCCGGACTGGACAGGAAAGTTGTTTGACAAAATGAAGCAGTATCATGGGGCAACGGAGGCTACCAGGATGATTGTGGGCTTGGCCCTGACAGTATTTCAGTATAAATCAATGTAGCAGTATCTTCATGTCAAGTTATGATACTCACTACTTTAATTTATGCTGGCATGATGCTGTCTAGTTTAATTCCCCGATGGGTGTGTGGATGATAGTGAAGAGATGGGGGAAATGAGGAGGGTGAGTTAGTGGTCCTCTAGTTAGAAGAGCTTGAAGAGATAATATTAGTGTTAACCTTTATAGCCATAGCAAAACAAATAGTGCCTTTAGTGTAAAAATAAATGTGGTGAAGATATGGAGGTTGTTATCTGGGAAATTGGAGTATGGTCTTCCCATTTACCTATATGATGGTCTGTTGCTTACATTTATGGTTAGGGTAAACTCAAATGGGATTTGTGTTCTTTGATACTAAGGAAAAATGCATAGTGTATCAGTAAGTCTAGCCTTAGTTAAAAAGAAAAGGGAAGTTACATTTTACAAGAGCCATGCCTGAGTAAACTGTATTTGTCACTGATAAAGATCTGGGGGCAGGCCTACTAGGCTTAGTGTTAGTAATTCAGAATAATTGTGCAGTTCAGGTGGGAAAAGAAGCTTGAGGTATTGTTACACTCATCTTGGAGACCGACTGCACATGAAGCTCCTTTAATTTTAGGTTTGAGGCCATAACAGGGTCACATGGACATTGTGTAGGCTATTAATTTTGAGAAACAGAATCAGTGTGGGGCAGGCACAAATCTTATTTACCTACAAAATCACCCTTGGTACATCAGTGTATGCAACTTGTCATCCGGTTGCAAAAAGCTCAGGACCTAAGTCTACATGTACCACCCCCACATTGGGAAACATCCTTAGACAGCATGGAATGTGACAGGTGACATACTTGATCCAATCCCAACCACTGTCAATGACTCAGGAATACATTCCATTACATTATTCTTAACTTGTCAGTTTTATACAGACATGGACGAATGATACATTAATCAGCATCTGCCTGACCCTAAAAGGCTCAGAGTAACCCCTGGTTGAGTACTATTAATCAGCTATAACCAGGGCCACTGTAATTATGTGGCAGAGAACAATCAAAGTATGCGGCAGTCTAGACTAAATCATGTGGTTAAAAAACAGAAAGTATGCAACATAGTGTGGCACATTGTGTGATAGTATTACTTCATAATTGTGACATTTATTCTCATGCTAGCCCTGCCTGGGCAACAGTTTCACCTCACTAGTACCGGTTTAACATCCAAATGCAGAAATAATAAACTGAAAGATGGCCAGTCAACTTTTACATAGGGCCAGCCAATGCGCTGCAACACGTGTCAGTCCGATTTTAGTAACATATTTTGTTTTTTATCCATTTAATCTAAAAACAATATTTTTATTCAGATCTGCAGATTATGCTGACATGGTAGATTATGTAGCAAAACTATAATTGTATGGAAAACTCTGTGGCCAGAAAATCGCACAATTCCAGAGGCCCTGGCTATAACCGGAATGTATTAGGCACTGCGCCATTTGCAGCTAGGGCACTGATGTGGCTGCAGAAGATGCACAGGCCAGTTTAGACTCCTGCATTGCCTCCCACGGAGCTCCCTGCACAGAACCATTGTAACTACAAAGGCCACAAGCAGGGTTGCACATATCATCTTCGGTCTAAACACATAAAAGACACCACCATTGGTGTCATAGTGGCAGTGGCGTAGCGTGGGGGGTGCAGGGGGGGCAGGCCGCACCGGGCGCAACATCTTGGAAGAGACTAAATCCACGGGTTAGGGGGCGCAAATTACTTGCCTTGCCCCGGGTTAGGGGGCGCAAATTACTTGCCTTGCCCCAGGTGCTGACAACCCACGCTACGCCACTGCATAGTGGCACTGCCCATCAAAGAAAGCATGCACATCATCTCTGAGAGCAGTAAGATCGGGAGACCTTTGACCCCGATGACACACACACCCTAACTTTCTTCAGACAATCATTTTTTAGTAAATCCTGGCAGCGCGGTAGTCAGCAGAGATTAATGAAGAAACAAACACACAGCTACTTGAACTATTAAAGATCAGCAATTAGACGCTATGCATACTCGTCCAGTCACCACGTCCCTCTCCCTGTTTTCAGGGGTTTAATCACAGGGGTGGGAAACGTCCGGGGTCGCCGACAACAACGTGGGATCAGAAAGTTCTAGACATTCAATAATTTGTCATTTTCACCTTCGGTATATTTTTGGGTTCTGTAAAATCGTAAGTGTGACTTATATAATCAATATTAACATGAAATGCTTGCAAAATAATGTATGATGAAGCTGCATAGAAAATGTGATAGAATAATATTAATGTACGCGTTTGAAATGTGCCCACGGGGAGTGGCCACCAATGTATATGGTAATTAATGAAATTGACTAATAATGAATTATTAATGTACTAATGTATGATTTTATATTAGCATTAAGAGTTATATGTTAAGGTTTTGCTAAATTGATCACTAGGCCTTAGTTAGAAAGGGTCTGGGCCTAGCTGCCTGGTTTCATATTAAATGTGTTTTTCTAACGTACAATGTGCAGTCTTCCTGGAGGACATGAAGCTGTACTTTTTCCAGAAGCTAGAGATGTGTGTGTAACCATAGTAAATTCTTTCTCATGAGACCCGACTTGCTCAAGGAGACATTCTTGCCAAATGCAACAGTGTAATTCACAACAGGTGCAAGGTCGCCTGTACTGGGAGAGGACAATGGAACTAGTGACTGGAGCAACAAGTGTAACTTTTCTTACCTGACATTCTACCCGTTGAAGACGTCAATCACAGGAGCCAATAAACTACATGAGAACTGTCTTAGGTGAAATTTCTAGTAAGGTGTGTGATGTATCATTGGACAGAGATAATGATGCACCAAATATTGCCCAATTGGAAATTAGAGGCTTGTTCGACAAGATGAATATAACGACATGACACAAGGAGAAATCAGCCCTTACGCGCCTTTTACTGAGCCATTCTACGCCATTCTTCTTACTTAGCCATTACTGAGCCATTATAGGGACACTCTTGCTGTTACTCTGACATTCTGCCTTTGTCTTTGCTGTTCTGATACTTTAAACCATCCTCACCTTTCGTGCCTTGCCCGATACTTACTTCTCCTCCTTATGAGGGAAGAGCCTTTTGCCCTGCCTTGCTGAGACTTTGCTGTTTATCCTGGCTGATGGCGAACCGACTGATGTCCTGAGGACGAAAACTGACTCTGTATGCCGACCCATTACGGACGGTAACTATATGATGATAAATTGTAATTGTCTGTTTGCCTTTTCTTTCTAGGTACCTACTGCTATTTTGATAGAGGCCATAGTTAGATGTTTTCTAAATTTGTGTTACTAAATTGTTTTTGCATGAAGCCCAACATGCAAATGCTAATCAGAGGTTAGTTAAGGAGTTCACTACATATTGGGTTCAAATAGACAAATGACTGAATCTTTTCTTTGTTGAATAATGTGCTAATGATACTCTGCTAAAGTTGATTCATGTTGACGTTGTGTTTTGTTCTAATGTTCATTATCTTTGCTTTGATAAAGTCTTATTCAAGTTGTCACATTGTAATGTTGTTGATGTGTTTGTTGGTATTGAGACTAATAATCTTGCTAGTAGAGTGTAACAAATAGGGAATAAATATCTTAAATTTTACTAAAGTTGTGTGGTTATTCATGGTTGAAAGGTCATGGTGTGTCTTGATTCTTATTAATGTCAGTAACTAATTTGATTGATTTGTTATTGTGAATATTGATGAGGTTATTGATCTATTGAATGAAATGCTGAATAGATATCTTGTCCTAAGGAGCCCCCAATCAGGGTCAAAAGGTTCATTGGCCTAAAACGATTCTCCATATAAGTTAAATTATTAAAGGTGGGACGCGTTAACATAAGAAGAAGGTTTTATCGGTAAAAAATAACATTACTGCAGGCACCAGCACAAGCGTTTACTGTTCACCTCTTTGCGTGCATGAAATCAGTACCAACATATCTAATGCCAAGGCCAGGTAGTTTCTGCAATTTTTCTGTTTTTAATGTTGAACAAAGGACGTCATGTTGCATCAAACAGAAACTAGCATTCATCGCAAGGGACCGTAACAAACGAACCCCTGGCTAGGTTTACCTTTTATTTCCAGTTCACAGTGAAATAATCCAAAATTGGTAAATACTGCAAATCGTTGGAAATTCAATATGACTTCAATGACGTCAATCTTAGCTTCGTGATAATTGCACGTAGGAAGCCCTCCTGTATCAGGCGCCTTTCATCAAAGGCGAGCTCGAAGGCCCACATAGCAGGAAATGTATGCAATAATTAGAATGTAATCTGGAGATATGATGGCATTTGTTTAGGCAGGCCATACCGTGTACATTTCACACATACGTCATTCTGTGTCAACTCACACGCTGTGATATTCTGCTTTCTAGCTTTGTTGAAATCATCTTCTGTCAGGCATCATAGTCCTTCTATCACTGGCGAACGCGTATTTTGTCAGTTGTCACGTAGATTCATGAAAGCGTGTCTCCTCTTGTACAGGCACTGATAAGTGGAAGCTAGCGCTCCGAAGCAACTACAAAGAGATAACGCAGCGCTCTGTAAAGTTTCCAAATAAACGGAATACAGATGTCCATACATCAAATCTAAAGTTTTGACAAGATAAGCTGCAGCGATTCAAATAATAATCTTCTTGAGCAGCAATGCTTGAGAAAATGCAGTTTCATTCTTTTATGTGGTTAAGAAGCACGATACACCAACAATATTCTGACATGTAGATGCCACACTCAGCTTTGAAGCCACACACAGCCTTGAAGATGTTGGAGGGGTTAGGGAATGATCATCTTAATCCTGCCATTTTTTAAATTGGGGGAGAACCTGTTTCTGCAGTGCTTAGAAATGACAGACAAGCACTATATACCAAGACCCACAATTTATTGTTGTCACCCATGCCGTAAGCTTTAACTTGGGCTCCTCTAAAGACATAGGCCCTCATTATGATTTCGGCGGTCAAAACAGTTGACCGCTAAAGTCAAGCCTGCCAGGAGACCGCCAGTGATGGAGGTCTTGAGACTGCCATATTATGACTCCTGGTAGCTCTCCGGCATAAATTGGGTGTAGAGCCGCCAGCAGCCATACTGATGGTCGGCTGTCTAGTGGAGAATGCTCCGCTGGCACCGCCACGTCATCAGAACAACGCCCGCCGTATTCCAACTTTGTAATCGGCGTGGAGGTGTTGTGGTGACGGTGCGGTGCCGGTGGAGCATTCCCCATGGACCCCATTCCCTCCCGGACGACGACCAGGTAAGGTGATCGACCAACGGGGGGAGGAGTTGAGTGTTGTGTGCGTGAATGTGTGTGTGTTTGTGTGTGTGTGTGTGAATGGAGGGGGTCAAGAGGGGTGTTGTGTGTGTTTGTGTGTGTGTGTGCAAGTGTCTGTGTGCCTGTGTGAATGCGGGTGGGGAGAGTGTTGTGGCCATGTGTGCATGTGTATGTGAATGAGTGAGCGTGGATGTGTGTGTGTGTATGTCTGTATGTGTGGTGTGTGCGTGTGTGGATTGGGGGGTCAGTACGAGGATCGGGGTGGGGGTCGTCACTGCTTGGGGGAGTTGGGGTGCTCCTGATGGGGTCGCGGTGGGCGGGCTCCTATGGGGAGAGTTGAGGAGTCCTGTAGTGTCGACAGGAATTAGTATACCTGTCGCCAGTATCCTTACCGCCAGGGATTTCATGGCGGGAAGCCACCACGGAATCCTTGGCTATAAGGATACTCAAAATACCCCCAGCGGTGTTAGGTGGACTGCCGGGCCGAAGGTGGTCAACCTTCAGCCAGGTGGTCCTACCCCCTGGCGGTACAGATGGTGAACTGGCTGCATTGCAGCCAGTTCACTACCCTTGTCATAATTTGGCGGTCCTGCATCGCCACGCTGTCAGCGGTCTGGCCGCCACCGCCAGTGTGGCAGGGCAGGACCGCCAGGGTCATAATGACCCCCATAGTCTCTTGCTTCCACTGACAGGGCAGGCCTTAGCACTGGTGGCGCTTTGTGAGACAAAGTTTGGTGGCATCACCCAATGACCATCTCTGCCACATATTTCATCACTACCACCCTGTAATAGTGGCCCTCAGGTCTCCATAACCACTCTCTCTCAGATGTATTTTATTTGTTTTATAGCACTACTCATACCAGTCTAGGGTGTCAGAGTACTTTACATTGCACACACCTTACACAGGGACAATCAAACATATGTGTGTAAATCAGTGTATAAGTAATTTGACATAAGACAGATGACTACAAGGTGTAGGAGTCATGTCATCCATACTGGTAGGCTGTATACTTTAAGAGTGCTTGGTCTGGAGAAGCACAAAATCAGAACTTAAAATGTTTGACCATGGTTGGGGGTTCTCTTCAATAATAACAATTGATTTCTACCCAAATGAACCCCTTATGCCTCCTTAGGATAATGAAAGATAGGAGGAAAAAATCATAACGCTCTAATTTATACCTTGCTGTATGCAGTTCTTTGATGACAGCTAATAATTTACCACTGTATATTAGGATTTTAACATACACTGCAGGTAACAAAAGGACCTTTCTGACAAAAGTAGTAACCCACTAAAATAGCTGCATTACATTCACTTTGCGATCTGCATGCTACACGTACTTTGCAGCAGGCACATTAACCCTCTATGCTTCCTGAAAACTTCCACTAGAGAAAACTCCATCTCTCTTCAGGCAGAACATTATTCACCAGCGTTATCTTGATATATTTATTGTTGCTTGAAATGTGTTGAGGCAAGGAACTTAGGCAGCAAATGATTTTAAAACCATACTATACCTACAAACATGGCACCCCCACCCGAAGTCAGCACGTGGTGTGGTGGCACTGGTCACACCATCCTAGAGCGGGCCCTGTCCACTGATATAAGAGGTGTTGCAGCTACACATGCACTGTGTAATGACAATAAATGTACCAGTATGCCTTGTCATATTGCTGCGCAGCAAATAAGATTAGCAACCTAAGTTAGTCTCTTTGAGGTTTAAAAATGTGTGGTAAATTGCCTTCTCTCCTCTGCTGAATGCAAAGTAGGGATGGGAGTAACTAACGTAATTCAGTGTACCATAATCGTGCAAAATTACCGAAGAATGCTATGCGTTTACACATAATTGCCTAAGAGTATTTGTGCGATTTGCTCTGTTTGCCCCTTTGTGTCGAAAATGGGTGCAAGAATGCATTTTGAAATAACTCTAAATGTAACAGAACACAAATAGAGTGCACAAGCAGCCGCTCAAGCAAGCTAACTGTGCTCTTGGGGTAGGATTTTCCCCCAACTTACTCAAAGCATTTAGTGCTATTTTGTTAGCACAAAATGCACCCTCTCGTTCAAAATAGACACAAGGATGCATTTTGCACTTAGAGAGAACTAAATGCAAAAGAACACAAGTAGCAAAGGCGAGCGCACACTCACGCCAGATAAATATGTTCTCGCAGTGGAATTATCTTTCTCCAAACTACTCTTAATTATGCAAGCAGGAGTACTCACGTTATTATCTGTAATTCTGCATCAAAGTAACACAGAAGTACGAAATACTCCAATTACTCTGGTGTGATTAAAATTTCACCCGGGCCTAGTACAAACTTGTAACTGCATGAGCAAAGTTTAGCAAAGCTCTTGGTTATCGGGCTACATGTAGTTAGTTGAGATTCCTTTTTTACCTGTGCCTCAACATAGTGTCCCCGGCTTTGGGCTGAAGTTGATAGCTCACAAGCATTTTGTACAGTAGTATGTACTTTGTGTAGCTTTTTTCGCCATTTACTCAATGCTTGGGAGTGAAAAGTATGACAAATTTCACTCACAAAACGATCTTGAAATCATGTTTAGGCAAACTCCCACCATCATGCATGCACACCCTCCTCAAAATAATTTACCAATTTGCCCACCTGGTATAGTATTTCAAACTATTGAATAAAACAAAAGTATAGGAGCACAATTTATCTTTTTCACAGTAGAGAAAGCTTTATTTAGTCCAAACATTAAGAAAGAAAAAGAAAATTGAGAGCTACTCCTGTGTAGGGCTATTGGTTCAACCGAGTATACGTGAGTAGGTCTCGGAAAAAATGTTTTTGAATGTTTAATTTTGGAGAGAGGAATTTAAGAATTATTTTGAAGAGTCTTTTGTTTACAAATGAGCGGCTTCTTTCCACTTTACCTTGGTTGAATGCATTAATAAGCCAGTAGGACATTACTTGATCTATAGTGCTTGGTAAATAATGAATATGTGGAGTTATCTGTCTTTGCTTTCTCTGGAGGGCATAGAGTGAGAAACCATAGAGTTTTAGAAAGACGGAAGCACGTGGTGTCGACCATCTTGGACCCCAACGGGATAAAAGGAAGTCTCTAGAGCAGGAAAGTTTGATAGCATATAGAAGTTGAAGCAGAACTATGCCAGAGCAGGTAAAGGGGTGACGAGGACAATTAGAAGAGTATTAGACTTTTAGGTACTTCTTAGTTTCCTCATCTTTGAAATTTTACCAATTTTACCCTTGCATTTTAGGGAAAGGATCACTACTTGGTTTGTCACAGAAATACTGTAAAGTGGTGTTTTGAAAGGATATATTTAGATTGTAATTTATCTTTATAAAACAAAATTATTTTCCTTGTACTTGTTGGAGTGTAGCTTTTATAATCAAAATTAACATAAAATGTTTACGAATTAACGCATAATGATGCCGCATAGAAAATGTATTATTGTGCTTTTACTAAACGTGTGTTTGAAATGTGCCCATGGAGAGGGGCCACCAACATATACGATGATAAATGAAACTGACTAATAATGAAATCTTAATGTACTAATGTATGATTTTGTGCTAGTATTAGGAGTTATATGTTAAGGTTCTGCTAATTAATCACTAGGCCTTACGTTAGCAATGGTCGGGGCTTAGCCGCCCGGTTTCATATTAAATGTGTTTTTCTAACGTGCAATGTGCTGACTTGCTGAAGGACATGTAGTTGTACTTTTCCAGAAGCTAGAAGATGTGTGTAACCGTAGTGGATTCTTTCTCATGAGACTCGACTTGCTCAAGGAGACATTCTTGCCAAATGCAACAGTGTAAACTTGCAACAGGTACAAGGTCGCATGAACTGGTATAGACAATGGAACTACTGACTGGGTCTGTGAGAGGACCGTGAGAACATGAAATTGTACCTAACATTCTACCCATTGGAGATGTCAATTACAGGAGCCAATATACTACGTGAGAACTGTTATGAGGTGACAATCTTAATGAGGCGACAAGTAAACCATTGAATGGAGATGGTGGTGCACCAAAAACAATTGGAAATTAGGGGACTGTACAACAAGATCAATATAATTCTTGGACACGAGGAAAAATCAGCCAATATATGCCGCACTTTTGCCGTAGCCATTGCGTGCGTTTGCTATTACCCAGCCACTTTGTTACTCTGCTTAAAGACTTTGTTGTTCAACTCTTCAAACCATCCTTTCTTTGCCTTGCCTGATTCATACTTTTCCTCCTTATGAGGGAGGTACTCCTTGTTACCCAGTCTTGCTGAACTTTGCTGTATTTCTTGGCTGATGGTGAATCAATTGCTGTCCTGAGAACGAAGACTGATTCTGTATGCTCACCCATTACGGAGGGTAACTACATGATGATGAAATTGTAATTGTCTGTTTGCCTGTACTAGGTACCAACTGCTTCTTTTGATAGAGACCATAGATAGATGTTTTCTAAATTTGTGTTGCTAAAATGTTTTGCATGAACCCAACATACTAATGCTGATTCAAGGTTAGTTAAGGAATTCACTAAACGGACGGAAATAGACAAATGACGGAATCTATGCTTTGTTGAATAATGCGCTAATGATATTCTGGCAAGTTTAACCCATGTTGACGTCGTGCTTGGTTCTATTGTTTATGATCTTTGCTTTGATTAAATCTTATTCGAGTTGCCACATTATAATAGTGTTGATGTGTCTTATGGTTTTGAGACTAATAAACTTGCTAGTAGATTGTAACCAATAGGGAATAAATATCATAACCCTTATAAACCTCGTGTGGTTATTCATGACTGAAAGGTCATGGTGTGTTCTGATTCTCATTGATAAATTGAATCGATTTGTTATTGTGAATCGTGATGAAGCTATTGATCTATTGATGGGCATATTGATTAATTATCTCGTTCTAAGATGCCTTCAATCAGGGTCAAAAGATTCATTGGCCTAAAACGAGTCCCAGTTTAAATAAAGTATCTAGTAAGGGACGCGTTATCATACTCCACAGCATCAGGTACTGGTTCAGGAACATGAATATAAGATTCGTTTTGAGGACTCTACGTAACAAGGGGCACTTTTGTAGAATAATGAACTGCTGGTTGAAATCAAGTTTCTGTGAAACTAAATTTTCTTTGTGGAGGACGAATTGAAGAGAAAGCAATGATGGGATGGGCTTGTGCTTGGTTTTCAAACTACGTGCAATTAGGTGTTAACAATTATAGGACAATATTAAAAGAAATAGTGTGGTTATTGTAGTACATATTGAGACAGTTGTAAAGAGTGTAAGTCTTTCTATTTTTATGTTTTTCCTCTTTATCTTTCACTTTCTTTTGATAGACGGTGAACATTTGAACAACAGAAGAATTCAGTATGAATTATGAAGAAAATGGTTCTTAAATAAATGTTTTGGAGATTAATTCTTATTGTAGATACACTTCTACAGACCGATTGGCAAATGACATTGGATATGATATTGAGGTTTTTTAATATATCTTTGACTCCTAGTGACTGTAATTCTTTTTGTTTATTTTGTAGTGAATGATTTACATATAATAGATGGCCCCGATGAAGCAATAAAAGAAACGCTGGGAAACACATGCTGACCTCTTTGTTGATTAATATTTTGGACTAAATAAATCTTACTCTACTGTGAAAAAAATGGATGGTGCCCCTCGCTTGTTTGTTTATTCAATGATCAAAGTGGATAGTGTGCAAAAGCATTGCAAAACAGCTTGTTTTCATGTGAAACCATTCATGTGCAGTTGCCCGACCTTTTCTTCTATTTTGTATTTGTGCGAGGTCACAAGAAAACGAATGTGCGCCTTTGCTCCCCATACTTGGCAGTACATAAACAGACCAGCATAAATGTTATTCATTTCAGCTAATGACTACATTTTCGAATCTGGTAATTTCAGAAGAAATGTTTCTGGAGGAGCTTGGCATTCATTTATTTGTATGGCTGCTGGTATTGTGCTCAGGGAGTTTAGTTCCTCACTGTGCTGTAATAAATTATTATAGTAGAGCAGAGCCGTATTTTTTATTACAGGTAAATAGTGATGTCACAGATAGGTATATGTTTTATACATGTATTGCGCGATTTAGATTTATAATTATGGTGAAAATGGCAATAATAAGAATACAAATAGTAAATAATAATAATTGTAGCAGTGTACACCAACCCTACAATCAGTCATGTAGCCCAACTGTAAGCAAAATTAGAAATCCTACTATCCTTTACGTAACATACAAATCGATGAAGCAGGCTCCCTCTGCATTTATATTGCGCGCCATGTCAGACGTAACACTCATGCCACTCCAGCAGAGGGCTTAGAGCGCGCGTGCATGCTGACTCCATGGTAATAGGAGGTGCACAAGAGTCACTTACAAAAAAATCAAAGGGATGGATGGGTAAAGGAGAAGGAGGGTAGTAGTTGTAGGAAATGGTAGGTGAAGGAAGACAGACCGGACCCCCATACTGGAAGAACAAGAAAGTCATGGGAAAGAGATCTGGGAGTGGGGATACGGGAAAAACATATGAGAAGGGCTAAGTTGGGGATACAGGAATGTCACACACGGTGCACGTGGTTGACACACCTGGCAAGAGGAGGAACAACAGCGGCTGTGGCTTCTCCCCCTGAAGAGATAAAGTGGGTGGATGAGGCAGCCGTCTTCGACAGCACTGAAACCACTGATGCTGGAACCAACACAGCGGAGCAACTTAGATTCTGTGTTTTTATAAAATTCTGTATTCCACCTTTTCCACCTCTGAGGAACGATGAAGGTCACGGCTAATGCAACATAAGAGAAAACTGACTGCAAATCGACATGGCTGACAGGGCAGACTCCTGGTATTGTTGTGTGGTGTCCCTTGTAGCTGCGACCACGTAACTACTGTCAGTTCTAATGATGCTACATGGTGATGGGGATGAGCTTCACTCCACTGGAGGGCTTGTGCATGTATGACATTGGCACGCATGCTCTTCCAAGCCTTACTGGACGGGGACCAAGAGGTGCTGAGTCTCAAAGCACTGTTTGGACCCGCGATTAGAGCTGGCCGTGATAGGTGTAGGGGAAGCATTCTGGACAGGTGAGAGGCACAGTTGTCACATTGCCCTTATCTAAGACCCTATCTCCATGTCTTGCTACGTATTAGATGGCTGAAAAGCACTTTGCAGGGCTTTAATTCTACATGTCCATAATTATTTTTTGCACACAGAAAGCATGGAATGACCTGACATATGTGTTTTAAATCTTCCTGCCTGGAGATGATATTCTAAAGTAAAAGGCCAAAAAATGGATCATGTACAAAATATGTAATTCAATTATTTACCTGTGTTATTTAGATGTCTTAAGTAAATAAACATGTAGAGTAATATCAGTAGAACAATACGAGAAAACATGATGTCCAAAGAACAAAACACAGCAACACAAAGTGAAGAAAAACAAGCGTACAACAAAGAGCTACAAATTAAAGAGCTTTATGAGTAGTTTTATAGAAAAACCAAAACACAAACAATGAACAAATCAAAGTAGGGTACAAAACCAGCAAGACTCATACATTTGTCATACATCAAAGATATATGCTTGAGCTCAGAATAGATTTAGGGCCTCATTACGAGGCTGACGGTCCATGGACTGCCATCCTCGCGATGACGGTTGGACCGCTGCAACTGTGGCAGTCTAACTGCCACATTACAACCCTAGCAGCTGGACCGGCCAAGGGACCACCGTCTCTGCCAGGAATGTGGTTCCCGACGGTGGTCTGAATTGTACTCAGCCAGAGAGGTGCTGAGTTCACTGCCGCCTGGCTGAATACAACTCAGCTTTCCACCAGCCTTCTCATGGTGGGGTCCCTGCCATGAGAAGGCTGGCAGAAAGCCAGTGCCGGGATCACATAGGGGCCCTTGCACTGGCCATGACATGGGGAGTGCAGGGACCCCCTGCCCAGGACTGTCAGAATGTGCACTGTATGCTTTGCAGACAGTGCGCATTCTGAGGGTGCTGTGTGCTACGTTATTGGCCTCGGTTCCCTTCAGGGAGTCAAGACCAATATCGTAGCACTGTTCTCGCCAGGCAGCCCAGCGGGAAATGCATACTACAATGTTCCCACCGGTCAACCTAGTGGGAGCAGTGTAATACACTCGGGGGGAGGGGGACACCATGGAGGCGGCATCCTTCCTTTGGCTATCTCCACAGTGGGTCCACCAAACTCATAATAAGGCCCTTAGACAAGTGTATGACAGCCCACTCACATTAGGGACTGGTCCATGGAAAGTTGTTCTATTTGCTTTAAAGATTTGATCCCCAAATGATTAATTTTAAATGAGAAGTTGAAGCATTGCAAATGTTTACTTCTCTGGTGTGTTAAATACTTGAGACCATCTTCAGGACTGCTTTGCATAGGGTTGATGCTAATGACGCCTGGTGAGATACTTCAGTCAACACAGTGGGAGGTTGAGTGAGTTACTGTACAACAAGGGGGCTTAGGAAGCACCTAATTGACTTAAAGGATAATATAGATTACTCAAGAAGAAAGAGGGGAATTTCCTCCAACACAGTGGGTTAACAGATAAGACCAAGTGAATAGAGAACTGAGGGGCCCAAAGCAACCCAAGATTAGAGCTGGCCGTGATAGGTGTAGGGGAAGCGCTCCGGGCAGGTGGAGTGACACAGTTGTCATAGGTCCCTCATTAAGGATCTAGCTCTATGTTGCACTACATATTAGACCGATAAAAAGCACTATGCAGGTGTTTCATTCCGCAGGTCCGTACTTAATATTTGCACACTGAAAACATGGCATGTCCTGGCTTGGATGTTTCAAATCTTCCTGCCTGCAGATAATATAGCTAAAATCCGGGTTTATCGGCAAGCTAGGTCAGTACCTTTGTTCGTTAAACAGGCAGAATAACAGATTTTGGAGCAAGAGGCATGCTGGATCCAGGTCAAAGGCATTTGTGCTGTAGACATTTGTCACTACAATGGAGCAGCCAGGCAACGAAATATTCCGACCAAAAAACCTTTTGGATGTGCTGTACATTCAGGAATCTGTTTGTGGTAAAGAGGGTGCAAGAACCCACATGGGATGGGTCTATGTCACAGATTTTGGAAACGCTGTTTCAGGCCACAGCGCATCTTCTGATTCTTCCATTATTCCCTGCTTGGTTTGATATGTCTTGTGACTTTGAAGAACTTTGCAGCCTTTTTAACCTCGCACTAAAACATAGCCCAGTACTTTCCCATTCCTCTAACATTTCTGATAGTAAAATGAGTTTATTTTCTTCTTCTGCATGGATGAGCGCTGGATCTTCTCTCCCCAACCCGTGACTTGACACTCATGCCTGGAGGAAACACACTTCCCCTCATGTTAAACTCTTTACTGCATTGACTTAGTCCCAAACCATTAACCTGCAGACATCAAAAAGTTATCTTTCTGTAAGGTAGAAGGAGGCTGAGATACCTTCAGCTGAGCTTTGGGGACAACCTCAGCGCTTACTATTTCTCACAATCCCAGCACCTTCCTAAATTGTGGCTTTCAGTCTGAAACAAATTGCTAATTTTCTCCTAATACATCAGCGTGAAAACTAGCCCCAAATATTAGAGGTTTATACGTCTCTTACTTGGTAGAAGTCACCTAGGCCCATATTTATAATTTTTAGCGCCGCATTTGCACCACTTTTTGACGCAAAAACAGCGCAAACTTACAAAATACAATTGTATTTTGCAAGTTTGCTCCGCTTTTGCGTCAAAAAATGACGCATATGCAGCACTAAAAAAGTATAAATATGGGCCTTAATTTGAAGTATTAACTTACAATGAACCAGCCACAGGCTCATTATGATTACACCACCTAAGTCCTAATGGGTCTAGTTATAACAATGCATTGTATTCAAGAAATCTCGGGAATGTGCGGTGGATCCTTTGATTCTTCAGTTTTTGTTCTCTTTTTTGGAAGTTGGATCCTGATTTGCATCTGCCAATGGATTACGTCCATGGATTCCATACCCTGCTGTCTTCATTTGCTACATTCAGCCTGTCTCTTTGGTAATGTGTCAGTGACTACATGCAGTTGGTCTGTGCATCAAAACTAGCTTCGGATTACTGTGAGGATCGCTTTGAGCAAACTTTGGGTCCATGAATTGCAGTCCTGAGACAACTAATGATCATGGTCGAATCCTGGTGTATGAAACTATTTTTGCTCTTAGAGCAAATTATTTTTGGATCATGGGGATGATTTGAGAATATTTTGCAGCCTGTGGTGAGCTAGGGAGGTTAACAAGTGCTTAAATTGTTTTAAAAAAGTACATGGGCACAAAGTTCTTTCTATGAGACCATTATTGGCCCTGATGAATATCAGGATTGACAAATACTAAAGCTGTATAGTATTGCTTCTACCTCATGCCTTTTCGTCACCGATCCTGCACTTTCTGTCTAGTTATCTTGCAGGTTCTTTTGCATACTCACTTTCTCCACTGTGACTATCATTCCTAGTTTTCTCTCCTTCTCACTTTTCTGTCTTCCTTTTTCTTGTACCGGATCAAAGTCTGATGATAAAAAATATTTCCCTTTTTTACAAACAAAAAAAAAGTCCTGGTTCCCACCAACTGCCACCACTAGCACACATTAACAACTGAGGTTAGCTAAAGTAAAGGGAGGTGTCTCTCAAGATGAAGAAGGCTTAAGCTAAAATTCAGTGAATCTTGGTGAGGCTGTGCCCAAGCTATTGTGGATAGCATGCTGGGTAACCATATGGACTATGAAAGTGCGGAAAATAAATTGGAGCGGAGATCAGTGAATTCCTAAGGCTCATAGCATGGATAGTAAGTTAGAGAGATGAACAAGTATTGGACATTTTGTTTCTTCAGGCGATGGAGTTGGACACTGGTAAATTTGACTGGCCGTTTGATTGGAGTAGAAGGGCAGAGGATTTGATGCAATGACATGGCACACTTGCATACACCGACTTTGTGAGTGATTTACTATCATAGTCTCATCACTGCTTTTTCACATGTTACGTCTGGATTGACGTTCTATGGTGATCGTCCTCTTGCTGTCCTCATGTCCTGTTTGTGTAGAACTTGCACGGTGATCGCTTTAATGTTGCTGTCATATCACTGTAATTTCTCAAGTTATATCTCAGCAGGACTTATGTGATGGTTGTTCTGCTGTCATACTTACAATTCATATATATATATATCACACGTTATGAATATGCTACTGGGTTGTTCCTATCCATCCAAGAAGAGCTTATGTCTAGCTTCATTCTAGTATTACTTTATTATCCCATCTGAGTGAATCCCTGAAAGTGGGTTTCTACATCCACTTATCGTCGGCTAAGCCTTTCACTCTTTAAGTGTTTGTACTGCTATCTGCAGGCGGCTTCTGGGTGTGTGATACACTTTGATCGTTCTGTGGTTACGTGTATCCATTCTGGCCACCTGTTTTGCTCTGCCCACTCCTCTCTTATTGATTCCCCATAGCCTACTTCCACCCACTCGTCACATCGGCCCTTGAAGATGCCAGCTACTTTCTTTGTCATTGCTAGGATGAAGTCCAGGCCTCCATTCTTATTTCCTCACAGTTGTTGATTGGTTTAAGTTATAGCTCAATATTGCCAGTTCATCACTTGATGAGGAATTCGTGGAAGTCTGTTACAGCTGCAGCCATGGAATTTCATGGGACCACAAGACCTTATATGGCCTGCCGTTGCTCTTGCACAAGGGCTGCTGATATGCAATTTCCTCATTTGATATGCTGTCTCATCTAATTGATTGTTATCTGATCTATATATGTCTCTATATGTATCTATTGTAAGACATATAATGAAAAAACAGTTTTGATGTAGCACATTGGCGAATTTGACATTGAGACCCGATTCACAAAGATCCTCCACACTCATGGTAGAGGCTCCTCAGTTGTAGTGGGATCCCTGCACTGCAGTTCCCCATTGCGAAGATTCGGCCACAAGTGCGGAGATCCCGCCATGGCTGAGGAGCCTCTGACATGAGTGTGTACGATCTTTGTGAATTGGGGCCTGATTGTTTATGTTAGAGCTGGTACATAGAGGCAATTATGTGTTTTGTAAACTCCTAATAAATAAAATAGAAAACAAAATTTTCCTTTTTGCACAGTTTTAATTGATTTTACAGGGCAACCCGACATCATACCTCACAACCCATCTTACAAAGTAGCGCTGATATGCCATGCTGTCGGCTACCACGAGACTCTCAGCAACCCTTACCATTTACCATTCAACAACGCATTTTATTTAATCTTTCCCAGGTATAGTCATACCTCACTTTATCCTAGGAGAGAACGTTAGACATACATCCAGCTATCCTCAGATACATAAGACGCTACCAGACTCATATAGTTGTCAATACCTAGCCATCTCAACAATACATTGCTATGGCCACACCTACTTACAATTCAAGGGCATTAGGAACATGGGAGATTCAACATACCACACCCACCCACAGCACATCTTTGCATCAAATTATATAATTGGCTAATTATGCACAGGGTCACTGGAATTATGTGGTGATGGAGTACTAAATCACATGGCAGGGTTGACTAAATTATGTGGCAAGAAAAGGCAATTTATGTGTCATAATGTGGCACATTTTTGGGTAGTACTACTTAATTTTTTTTAATTCTTTACACAATGATAATGCTGTCTGGGCAAAGATTAGTACCAGTATAGCAACCAAATAGAGAAATAAGTGTAGGAGGTTGGCTCTGTATATACTATCTCAAAGTGAGGGATAGTGTGCACAGAGTCCAAGGGTTCTGCTTAGAGGTTGACAGTGGAAAAATTAGATAATACTAATGCTCTATTTTGTGGTAGTGTGGTAGTGTGGTCGAGCAGTCGGCTTATCAGAGGGCAGTGTTAAACATTTGTTGTACACACACAGGTAATAAATGAGGAACACACACTCAAAGACTTAACTCCAGGCCAATAGGTTTTATATAGAAAAATATTTTTTCTTAATTTATTTTAGAACCACGAGATTCAAGATTTGCGGTAAGTACATAAAATGCAAGGTACTTCACACAGGTAAGTATAGAACTTTGATTTAAAACAGTAGTACAGACAGTTTTTGTTAAAATGGCAATAAGCTAATTTAAAAGTGGACACTGCAAAAATCAACAGTTCCTGGGGGAGGTAAGTTTGGTTAGTTTTTGCAGGTAAGTAAAGCACTTACACAGTCAGTCTCCTGGGCATAGGCAGCCCACCGTTGGGGGTTCAAGGTAACCCCAAAGCCAAAGCACCAGCAACACAGGGCCGGTCAGGTGCAGAGGTCAAAGGAGGGCCCAAAACACATAGGTGCCTATGAAGAACAGGGGTGCTCCGGTCCTAGTCTGCTTACAGGTAAGTACCTTCGTCCTCGGGGAGCAGACGAGTGGTGTTTTGTAGAGCACTGGGGCGGACACACACAAGCCCACAAAACACACCCTTAGCGGCACAGGGGCGGCTGGGTGCAGTAGGCCAAGTAGGCATCGGGTTTGCTATAGAAAGCAATGGAGGGACCCCGGGGTCACTTAGGCGATGCAGGCAGGGCACAGGGGGGCTTCTCAGGCCAGCCCCCAACTGGGCTAGGATGAGGGCCACCTGCTGGTCATTCCTGCACTGGTAGGTAGTTCCTCTCGGTCCTGGGGGCTGCGGGTGCAGTGCTTGGTCCAGGCGCCAGGTTCCTTTGTTACCAGGTGTGGCAGTCAAGGAGAGTCTCTGGATCCTCTCTGCAGGCGTCGCTGTGGGGGTGCAGGGTGGTTGACTCAGGATGTCCACGTTGTTGGAGTCACCTAGGAGTCCTCTCTACGGTGTTTGTTGTCCTGGACTCGAGCCGGGGGCGTCAGGTGCAGAGTGTGAAGGCTCATGCTTCCAGCGGGAAGCGAGAGTCTCTTTAAAGTTGTTTCAAAGTTGCAAAGTTGTTGCAGTTTCGGAACAGTGCCGCTGTTCTCTGGAGTTTTTGGTCCTTTAGGTGCAGGGCAGTCCTCTGAGTCCTCAGAGGTTGCTGGTCCCGCTGGATGCGAAGCTGTGCAGGTTCTTTGAGTCTGGAGACAGGCCGGTAGGGCTAGGGCCAAGTCAGTTGCTGTCTCCATCGTCTCTGCGGGGCTTTCAGGTCAGCAGTCCTTCTTCTTTCTTCAGGTTGCAGAAATCGGATTTCCTGGATTCAAGGTTGCCCCTAAATACTCAATTTAGGGGGGTGTTTAGGTCTAGGGGGTAGTAGCCAATGGCTAAAGTCCTTGAGGGTGGCTACACCCTCCTTGGGCCTTCTCCCTGTGGGGAGGGGGGCACATCCCTAATCCTATTGGGAGACTCCTCCAAAACAAGATGGAGGATTTCTTAAGGCAGGGGTCACCTCAGCTCAGGACACCTTAGGGGCTGTCCTGACTGGTGTGTGACTCCTCCTTGTTTTTCTCATGATCTCCCCTGGACATGCCGCCAAAAGTGGGGGCTGTGTCCAGGGGACGGGCATTGCCACTAGCTGGAGTGCCCTGGGGCATTGTAACACAAAGCCTAAGCCTCTGAGGCTCACTTCTAGGTGTTGCAGCTCCTGCAGGGGGGAGGTGTAAAGCACCTCCATCCAGTGCAGGCTTTGTTTCTGGCCTCAGAGAGCACAGAGGCTCTCACCCCATGGGGTCAGAAACTGTTCTCAGTGGCAGGCTGGCACAGACCAGTCAGTCCTGCACTGAGGGATTGGTTAAAATACATGGGGCATCTCTAAGATGCCCTCTGTGTGCATTTTTTAAATAAATCCAGTACTGGCATCAGTGTGGGTTTAATATTCTGAGGAGTTTGATACCAAACTTCCCAGTATTCAGTGTCGCCATTATGGAGCTGTGGAGTTCGTTTTGACAAACTCCCTGACCATATACTTAATATAGCCTCCCTGTACTTACAATGTCTAAGAATGGACTTAGGCACTGTAGGGGCATATTTCTCATGCAGCTATGCCCTCACCTGTGGTATAGTGCACCCTACCTTAGGGCTGTAAGGCTAGCTAGAGAGGTGACTTACCTATGCCACAGGCAGTATTTTGTGTGCATGGCATCCTGAGGGGAATGCCATGTCGACTTTGCCTTTTTCTCCCCACCAACACACACAATCTGCAATGCAGTGTGCATGTGTTAGGTGAGGGGTCCCTTAGGGTGGCACAACACATGCTGCAGCCCTTATGGACCTTCCCTGGCCACAGGGCCCTTGGTACCACTGGTACCTTTTACAAGGGACTTATCTGTGTGCCAGGGGTGTGCCAACTGTGGAAACAATGGTACATTTTTAGTGAAAGAACACTGGTACCGGGCCTGGTTAGCAGGGTCTCAGCACACTTCTCAGTCAAGTCAGCATCAAAATCAGGCAAAAAGTGGGGGGGAACTGCAACAGGGAGCCATTTTCCTACAATAAGCAACTGAACGATGATCAGTTTATCTTTGCGAAGGGGCTTTTTCATGTGTGTGAATATATCTTGCAATATTTTTAGTAAACTTTGACCCGTTTGAGCTACTATGTTTTTTCTTCAAATCTACAGATTATGCAGCAGATGATAAATTATGTTTCAAATGTGGTAAATCCATATTTATGTGAAAAAAGCTGCAGCCTCAGAATCGCATAATTCAATGGCCCTGACTATGCCACATGACAAAAGCGTCTCATCATGCCCGGCAATGGATAGCCGTGCACTCCGGTGCAACAACATAAATAGAAACATCTTGTGGACCAAGCTCTTATACACTACAAACAATACTGACAAGAGCGAAATTAACTAATATGAACCATTTCCAAGCACAGCACTGGACTGACTACTAAATTAACAATTAATTCTCAGCACATTGACTCTGGCCCATGTGAACTACAGAACGATATAGGAAATGCTATGCACATGGTGATAATGAAGATTGGGTTCTTACAACCAGGCGTTGCTCCAGTCTTAAGTCGAAGTGGCGAAACGGGCAGGATCGGAGGGGCACAATGTGCCCATACTTTTTTGATTCATGAGAAACCGTTCCCCTATTTTCTGTAAAGACAACTGTCCTGGGATGATTAATTCTGATATTTTAAAGGCTTCAGCTGAAGTATCATTCAGTGAGTCTCCTGTGCTGTGAAACCAGATGGAAGCCAGGCAGACAGCTAAATAAGCCTTTCTGTCAGGGTGTCTGCTTGCCTGGAAGATATGCATATGTGAGCTCTTATTTAATTTGCAAATGTTAAGGATAACCTGCAAGGTAAAAGATGCTTGGGAGCCCATACTGTCACTAACTGATAAAATCACTTGAAGCTTTGTAATCACAAATATGTATTCTTTGTGAGTGGTAGTATCAGCTATGTAGCTTCAGGGGGGAGTGTGTGGTGTCACACGCCCTAATAAATGTTTCCTCTAATAGTTGTTGGGTCTAGGTGCTTGCAGTGGGGTATGGTGAGGTCTCTGTCTGATTTCACAGGAAATTTACACACACTCAATATCTCTCTTTCTCTCTCCTCCATCCTTCTCTCTGTCTCTCTTTTTTTCTCTCTCTCTCTCTTTCTTTTCTCTCTCTCTCTGATTTGAAGGTCTTTAAGAATATTGGTAATTTTACAAAACATTGCTTCCAACTTAATACCCCTAACAATTCACCCTGCTCTCGCTTTCCACTGCCACTGAAACCCCTCCCATGCACCCTGTTTGTCATATAATGTATTTTAACATTATATGCCAGTGTGATTGTTGGAAAATCTGAAGCTCACACTCCCCCAGTCTTATTGACCAAGCTATACCTCCTTGGTAGTGCCAAGAGTTAACAACTGAGCTGTGAAGTGTGTGCTTTTAATTGTAATTGTATTTATGTAGTGCTTACTACCTCAAAGGTGTTGAAGGGACAGCAATGTAAAAAAATTGCATTACACACAGTCTGGGTATCACTAAAATCTGTTATTTTTGCAACATCATTTTATCTGAAACCTTTTTGTGCATTTTGTAGCAGTCTAGGTTATACTGTGTGCAATGCAAGTTTGAAATAATGACTTACATATTCACCGTGCTTTCTGTCACAAGCTGTGACCTCATATCACTAAAAAGCCACAAATAACTATTCTCCAATGCACCAACCAAGATTTCGTTCTGTGGCTCTAAGGTTACACACAGGCCTCTAGAGTGCAATAACTAATAAAGGTTTTATAATGTACTATAGTGTATTTACTTCTGAGTAACAACTTTTTTCAAATGTATTTTTGCATTTAAGCTGCACGTTATTTTATATGCAGCTACCTGATGGTGACAGGTCAAAAGTGCACCTCGACCCCTGGGTAGAAAGACCCAGCCTATAACCAGTACACAGCGATATAGGTTGATGTTTAATGGTATTATACACCTACCTGTGATGTGGACCAGTACACACATTTAGCTGTGTAAGAGCAACAGCTCAAACATGCATAAATCAACCAATGCCTGGCGTTGGGACATCGGAAGGCATACAGCTAGGTGATAAAATGCTCACCAAATAGTGAAAAAATTTACGCATTTAAGAAAAACAGTATAAAAACGAAACCCCAATACTAATAGACGCATTGCATATGAAAAAGCTTGATATGTAAAATGATGAAAGCGTAATTAAATGTTTAGCAGCCTAACCATATGATTTATGCAAAATCATTTTAAAAACCTATAGTGAACATGTAAGAATAATTACGTTTTTCTTATGTTAACTACTTCTGTGTGCTCTAGCGCTGAAGCGGTTCAGTTGTATTGTCATCATAACATCTGGACAAACATCCGAAACTTGTGACACCAGAGGAACCTGTGTGGCCAGCTGAACTGCGTTCTATATGGCCTTAAACACAACCCTCCAATTTGTCAAGGAACATAAAAGAAACATCAAAGACTGAAAGCTGGGGAGGGCGGTAATGTCGCCGGGTGACCATCTGAGAACGCAATTACTCGCAGATCTGCACATTATGACTGGGCCGGATGGCAGACGCAGGGATTATGTGGTGCCATGGGCATAGCGCGCTTGGACACCCGCCAGCGCTGGGAAATTCAAAATCTTCCAGCTCTACCCATATGCACAGAAGAAGAAAGATGAACCACGGCAGTTCAGCTGTTTAGTTCCTATAAATTAACCTAACAATTTAAATAAGAACGCGGCTGGACCAAGCCATGTTTTTCATGCGAGAGAATTTTTTTACAGCTCTTGAAAGCAAGAGGACCATGAAACCACCGCACATGCGATAAGAAGCGGAAAGAGGGGAGAGTGAATGAGACTTTGGGTTCTGACAAGTACGGGAACGGCTGGAAGAGATGAACACTGCGGCCCGGGTTTACAATTCCTTGATACAGGGCAGACTGCACCAGAACTGAAGCACTGCCCTGCGTCAAAGAAAGGGACAGGAAAAAATGCACCGTTTCTCCTAAGATATAGTGCATTTTTTGTTTCCCCTATCGCTGGCACACTTTTGGCAGCCATGCACCAATGCACACACCTTTGCACTATAGTGCAAGGGTGTTGCTTTCTCTGAAGCGTAGGCATTGTACTGGAAAGGGTTTCATCCAGTTAAAAAAAAATGTGTTAAGGCTTTTTCCACTTCGTATGTGTGCTGGACAATGCATAATACATGCAAAGTTGGAAACACAAGTGAAATAAAAAAACTTCTTGTTTCATCTTCCTCATCGAGGCACATGATTTTAGCAGAAATTCCTGTCTACCACTGTTTGTAGATAGGGATTTGCATCAAAACCCATGGGTTTCCCCCCTGGGATGCCTCTTGGTGGCCCATAGAGCTGGGGCCCACTCCAACCCCAGCTGAGCATGCCAGGAAGCTCGGTATCAGCCTGGACGGCAAACTATGAGGTCCCAAGTCAACTCAGTGTCACCTTCGTGCATCTTCATCCTGTGCACGTTACATAAGATTTTCAAGTGGCTTCTCCAAAACGTGAGACCCAAGCCATCATCACCAGTAGACTGGACTAAGGAAACACCCTCTACGTGGGAATTGAGGCCCACCTAGTTCAAAGACTACAGACCTTCTAGAACGCTGCAGCACGACTCATCCTGAATCTCCCTCGTCACATCCACATCACCCACCTCAAAAAACTGCAGAGGTTCTCAGTTCAGAAGAGAAGCTAGTTCAAGCTCAAGGCATACCGCTTGAGATTCAACAAACCCTCCAGACACCTCCACTCAGCCTTCCTTGTGCTGGCTCATACCCACCCCATACAACACAGCAGAGCAGGAGGATGCTCCTTCTCTTACCTCGCAGCCAATGGACTCCCCCGCACCTCAGGACCTCCCCTACTCTACAGGAGTTCTGTAGGATGCTGAAAACCTGGCTCTTCGATTGAGACCCTGGATGCTGACAGGGCCTGGATACCCTCACCAGTGACAAGTCACACTCTACAAGTTGACTGATTGATTGCTCGCATGACAATGCCCATGCACCACCCTTGCAACGGTCTTTTGACACAAAATAATGCGAAACATTGCATAGCACAATTTTGCTTTACTTTGAGATATCATCCAACACAAATCTGATTTCTATTAAATAACAAATCCCACCCTAACACTTAGTGCCAGATTCGCATGGCAAATCTGATGCAAAGTGTTAATAAACCTGGGCCTGCAGTTTTTACCCATGATAATTTGATCATATTTTCACACAAAACACTGATGTTTTGAAAATTAATGAACCAGAATGTCGATATTCTGTTCCATTAACATAAACTAGCAGTGCCTCTCATTTACTTAACATAAAATAATCAACCCATTCTTATTAATCTGCTCATGAGGCTTCTCAAATTGCCTGTATTTTTTAATGAGATTTAACCTATCACATAAAGTGAGCACTGCAAGTGCTAATTTAAGATACTCGGCCAGATAACAAAGCATATTTGACTGGCACTATTTCATGTCCTTGGTAGTGAATTAAGGCAATACTGGCTCCGAACACTTTCTATCACTGTATTATGAAAACAGTATTCTAGAGGCAGTAATACATGCTTCTCAAGAACATTGGCCCTGATTTATACTTTATTTGTGCCACATTACTGCCATTTTTTGACGCAAAAGTGGTGCAAACTTACAAAATACAACTGTATTTTGAAAGTTGGTGCCGCTTTTGCGTCAATAAATGACGCTAATGCGGCACAAAAAAAGTATAAATCAGGGCCATTGTGTGCACATATGCTGTGTGGAATTTTGTTGTGGTGGTGATGTTGTCTTGTTTTTTTGGGCTGCTGTTTTTAGTGCTGCATATAGGCAATGCGATTCTGTTGTGTTGTACTGCGGTTGTTCTGTAGCATTCTGTTTTGAATATTTTGTTGTGATAAGTCGTTATGTTTTAATTATGTTATATTTCTTGTGTGTGGTATTGTTTCATTGTTCTGTTGCTTACTTTAGCTATAAAGATTTTAAGAAAATGCTGCTATATTTTCGGGAAAAAAAGCATCCCATGACTTAAAAGTTCACGTGAAAAGCTCTCGTTTAGCACTGTCTATGGCGGTAAAATAGCTTTTCTCCAGGTCTTCAACTACCTAGGACATGAGTTCGACCAAACCTGTGGCAGAAACTGGGTCTTTGCCTAGCTGGCCCAGTGCTCACTTTATATGTGCTACAGCTTCTTGTTTCTGTCACAGTTTTGTGCTGACTGGTGTCTTAAATAGTTGAAGGGCTGTAGTGGCGCTCTTTTTCCACCTTAGTTGTAAATTGTGGATTGTCACAGAAACTTTAGAGGTATGTTTTCTTTTTTGGCAGGAAATGAGCAGCATTTGTTGAGTATGTTCAGTGCCATCGGAATTATGTGGCAGAAGACGACCACATTGTACTGCAGGGTTGACTAAATATATGTGGCAAGAAAATACAAATTATGCGGCATAATAGATCACATTTTGTGATAGTATTACCTCATTATTTTGTCATTTTTACACCTGGTAAGAGTGTCTGAGAAAAGAGTTCACCTTAATTAGTACCAGTTTCATACCTAAATACACAATTTCCAACTAAAATATGACCAGTCAACCTTTGCGGAAAGCCTTCTGACACGTAGAAACCTGAATCGCTATATTTTTTGTAACTTTTGATCTGTTTCAACTAGAAACAATTTTTGGGGTTAAAATCTGCAGGCTATGTGACAAATGATGAATTATTTAATAAATGCTGCAAAACCATGCTTATGCGAAAATGTCTTCGGCCGCAGAATTGCATAGTTCCAGTGGGCCCGAGCATGTTGAGTATCTAAACTAAACAGCGGAGCGACACCACCTCCAGAAGCCCACTTTCATGCTATGGCGGTAAAAGGTGTTTGCGCCGTGCACTGCCTTGATTTACCAACAAGATGATGAAACGGTGAAACACAACTTGCTTAAGCGAACATTTTGTATTTAGTAATGGCAAACTAGGGTTGTGCTGCCCAATGTGAGGAGGGCCTTGCTTGCCCATGTTTGTCCAGAATATTCATTGGTTAAGGAAATTAGTCACTTCGAGATTATTAACCCTGCCCTGCTCCCTTGGTGCTCCCGTCTCCCTCACGTCAAGAGAAAACAGGCTCCGAGCATCGCGCATGAATATTTAAGTGCGTCACAGCGCGTGCCTGAAGGGACCAAGGCTCGGACTGTAAAGGGAACCTCTGCTGCTTCGTCACGCGCATTTTGTAGACAGATGTTCAGGGGCACAAGCGCGCGATCGTTAATAAATGTGCATAATGTATGTACCAAATTGTCAGCAAGTCCCTGCCTCAAATGTCTGATCTCAAGCGGGCCGGCTAGCTTCCATTGATAGGTACATGGCCTGGCGTGACACATGAGGCGGATTGTCCTCAAGAGGCACAATGTCACATTTCTTGGACTTGTACACACATCGTACCCTTTCTGTTGCCTTTTCCTGCGGATGTGAATGTGTATGGCTTGATACCCCAGGGAAGACCGGTCCAATACTTTTTTTCTTGATTTCACTGTCACTAGCCGATTCACAATTTATGATATGTCTGGCTCTGAGGCTACTTAATTGGGGGTGGTTTATAGCGATTAAGAACAAACATAAATACAATAATTTTAAGAATTTTGGAGACGTACAAACGCAAATAAGACGGCCCTGCATTGTTTTGAGCACAGTGGAACCCAAAGGCAGTATTCTAAGCCCTATACGAAAACCCTAAAATAAATACACTTACCAGTACGGACCTCCCCTAAAACACTCATGGAAATCTCCAATCCTGCTTTAGGGACCTGGCAATACAATCCTTTTTTGGCCAATATATTTAGCTGAAGGTGCATCAACAACAAGGCAAATACCTTCCTATTTCATAAAAAATAGGATAATTCCCAACACCTCAAATTTGCAGCAGGTTGTAAAATCAGAAACGTTGAAACAACAATATTCTAGGTCGAATTTTATTTGAAAATGCATAATCAGTCACCATTTAATATTAATATCCATTCATAGGTTACAGGAGTTAATGTCACTTAAAAGGTACTTCAGGGCGCTCTAGAAATTCCATGAAGGAGGAAAGGAGCCAAGAAGATGGTCAAAGGGAGCAGCACCACAGCCGTGGGCGACAGAGGATGAAAGGGCTGATGGAACAAGCACTGGCACAGTGGAAGGTCTGCATTGCATTTCCACTTATGAACCAGGCCTATTGGATTCGCCAATGCTACTGGGTGCACTGCATTTGTATTTGTGCTGCTGCCTCGGGTCAGGGGCATTAGATTTGTAAGGCATGTTCAATCTTAACAGCAGCCTGGTGGCTAATGGTGATGGCCAGTAACGCCCAAAGGTCTTTTCACTAATGGCAACCATTAGAACAACCTTACTCAGTGTCACTTGCAACTCATTGGCTTTGTTGTAAAGTAAACCAAAGTACCTTGAAGTGAAAAGAATTGAAGTGAAAGAACTGTTTTTTGTGTCCGACATATGTTCGAGATAAAGAATTGAATGTGCCAAAAGTATTATGATTGAATGTACTTTTCAGATGTAAAATGAATTCCAAAGAAGGGCTTAAAAGCAGGTGGAGTGATACACCAAAATTGCCAATAGGGATATTGTAAAATGAAAATACTCCCCTGGGCTGATCCAGATTGTGATCAAGAGCCTCTCAAGGTAATAGCTGAAGGGGTCTCAAATAACCACTACAATAGTGTGAAGGGGCTTACCCAAGCCCCTCTCCCCTTTGAGTTTTGAACACTAAGGTTGGCTTCACCTGACCCAAAAAACCAGAGAGGGTGCATTAAACAACTGGAGAGAGAATTGTCAACACTGAGTGTTCGACGCACACATGTGAAACTACTAAGGGGTGGCCAACAAGCTGCTGCAGCATAGAATGTGGATACATTAAAGAGGAAAAAAAACATTTTATGCACAATAGACAACATATGTGCACTGGGGTTTGTGAAAAACTATACTAACTGACACAAAAAGAAACAAAGCAAACTGGCAATCTGTAATAAGTGTGCAACATGACGCTAAATACGTAGCACCATGCCTCAAATTAAGACAACCTAAAAACACTCAGCATCACCGTGGGCAGCTTCTCTCATCTGGACATAACGGAATATAGTAAATTGGCCGATTTTTTATCTATGAATGTGCACACCTGTGAAATGACCCTAAATGTTCTTTGGAGCTCAGATGAAACCGCAGCCATTAGTGGTAAAACCTGGTATTTCTGGATTGTTAAAAGTGAGCACTTTCAAACTTTCGCTGCAGGCTGAGTGACATTCACTTGAAAGAGTTTGAAAGTGCACTTCACTCCTGTCAGTCAAGCGCCTGCCACTTCCATTAGGTTCCCAGAGCTGTGCCGTATTTCTGCTAGAACATTTACATCCTGACACTACTCTTTTCAGCAACCCCAAGGCAGTGACTGTGTGATCTTGAACAGTTCCTGTGCACCCTGACCCGGAGTGATTTTTAGGTCACGGAAAGGACAGAAGGCTTACCATCTAAGCCCCAGTGGAATCTTCGTGAGGCCCCAGAGACCCGCCTTCTTGAATCCTGACAATACTCACTATCCTGAGGTGTTATTGCTTCTGATGCCACCACGATGGTTCTAGTGAGGGTCATCAGGTGTGACCACTTATGAATTAGCAGCATTGCATGTATTATTTTTTCTCTGTGTGCTGCACTGCAAATCAAGCATAAAACATCTCAGGCAGGGTTAGGCCAGTCAGTCAGAGTTGAAAAAACATTACAAGTCAAAATAAACATCTGAAAAGTATTACGAGGAGGTGGAGTGGTGGGGCGTGTGCAAATGTGCACACAGGAAAGCTGCAAGGTCGCAGGACATCTTCAGAGAAATGCATGTATCTTCTGTCCATTGAACATTGATCCTTAAGTGATACTTCCATGCTCCACCCATTCCCACTTCACCCCCTAACCTGTCCTGGGAAAGATGCTTTTGAGACTGGCCCACCTCAAGCTCTGAAATGTGAGACAAGGTTGGCTAAGTAAAAGGCACTTCCATACATTTAAGGCACACTTTTAGTGACAAGGATAAAGGGCACACAAAACAAAACTGAACAACTGTTCGTCATGGTCACCATCTCAGACTAGTCCTTAGTTCTTGACCTTGGTGGCAAAGTAGTGAGGAGTGACAAGGCGGGGTGAAGGAAGTTGACCAGAGGTCAGCAGCGGCGAATCTGTTTTTGGATAGGTGTAAGTGAGCCACATCTTTTCTTCTTGCAGCTGTAACCCTCCTTGTCCAGAGCCAAGATTTAATATGAAGCCACGACCAAGACATTTACTGTACCGTGTCTGGATTAAATGCCAGTCAGCAGCCACCCAGAACTCCATGGTATTCAAAGAAAGATTGACGGAAGGCGAAACATGAACCTTCTTTAGATACTGGTACTGCCTGCCTTTAAGAGAATTACATAGCATAGAGGTAAGGATTTCAGAATATTCATTTTCAATAAGGGCCAACATTTGTCTCCAAGGAACTGGGGTGGATGATGGGCACATCTAGTCCTGTTGAGAAGCCACCTGTTCCTCACTTGAGTATAAAGGGCAGGGAGGTATAAAGGAAGCAGGCAGTACATTATCAGTACTACAAGCACTACTAATCTTTGTAACGAGAGAGCAAGAGCAAGATGTCTGGCTATCATTCAGTCAGTGCTTAAGCATGTAAGAAGGCATTAGAGAAACATAAAAACATGCTGAGAGAAGAAAGAACATATCACTTAAGAGCATCTTAGTTTTATCGAGAGCTGTCATCATTGTATGGCATGGAAAATACTTTCCAGTCAGGAGGATGGCTGTTTGTTTTCCTTGAAAGTAGCTAACATACAGGCAAATTCATGTGATAAAGGATCTTCCTTCCCACTCATTTCTGACTAATTCCACTAGTTGGGTCAATTATTACAGTGGAGGACAAAACAATGACAGATACATATCTGGAGATTTGTTACAGTGGTCTCAGTGCACTCAACGTACATTTTCTTGCTATGTATCAGCACAAGCCTTGTATTCATCCACCAAAGAGCAAGTAAGTTTGCCTCTGTGATCATTGCAAGTAAGTTTGCCTCTGTGATCACTCATTTTCCTATGCTGGAGCAGCTTTTTAGAATTAACTTCCAAAACATTTGCAATATATCCCTGATCTGTAGACATCTGTTAGAAGTTTTTATTCAAGACTTTAAGGGTTGAATATATTCTTTAGCTCCAGTACACCCTTCAGTAGCAGTTACTTTACAAGCTCACATCATCATTATCAACATTCGCACCAATCTCTATAGACACTGACAAAAGTTTATTTTGTTACCAATGGTCATCACCCTGTATATGGAGTATATTTCAGTGTTGTTCACTAAAATGATTTCAATAACCAATTTGCAGACATGATTGTGATCACCCCCAGGGCTGTCAGGAAACAACAGAGTAAAGTTGGTTCTTAGGGATGAGGCTTGAATTCTACACTCAAAGACTCACTTAATTTCCTTCCACAGATATAGAGCTACATCCAGATAGAAGGTGTTTCTCGGATAAATAGGACATGGCACCAAGATATGGATAGGGGTAGAAGCAAACAGATGAAGTAGGAGGTAGGGAACATCACCCATAGAGAAATTTTGCTGGTTACAAAATTTAGCCAAAAAACATTATCAGTGAAACAAATTATAGTAAAGAAAATGAATCAGTTTATGTAAAAAATGTTATACTTTTAACATGAGTATGTCATGCTAAACAAAGCCCTCTATCAATGTTGACCACTGTTAATAGACCCAGCCAGGGGCTGTGAGGTAAGCAATGGTCAATCTGGGGATTTGTGGATGAGAAATGTTTTGGGAACCCTTAAAGATTTTGATTCTGGACCATGTAAATTGCAGATTTACGAACTTTTATAATACGGAACTTAATTAATGTATGTGATGGCCTATATTTACTGGGTTCCTGCTAACCATGGTAAATCTGAGCTGTTGGTTAGTGGTACAGTGTGGAATTTGGGCACAAGACAGACAGGAGCTGTAATGAAGCATACTTTTGTAGATTAGGTTCCGCAGTTTCAAGGTTATTCTTTGCTCTAAAGGCAGTTGATTGAGGGATCAGGGGACCAGTTTGGCTAGGTCTCTTGTGACATTTGAAGTGATTTGAGTTGTTTGTGTTAAGTGGTTTTGCAATTTGGAGAGAAATCGGTTTTACATTGTTGTTTTTAAAGAAATGGAAATTAACTCTTTTGGTTGCAGCGAAACATGTTTTGGGAATGGAGGCGAGGCGTGGAAGAGGGCTCCTTGGTTTTTGTGCTTGTTGCTGCTTGCAGCCAGATGATTAAGTACATGGATCCCTAACAGGGTAATATCTTGGTTTACCATTGTTTTCTTCGATCCACTCTTTGAAGTTAGTAAGGCACTCAGGATCCCATTAGTAACCAAGATGATGTCCACTTCATATCCATTGTGGCGGATTCTCCTGCGCATCTACTGCGTACATCTTAAATTCTTCATGATGTTACGGTTGTGAATGCCTGATTTCAACTGACACCATAAACAATTCAGATCACCACTGCAATATATCTAAAGCCATGACATGGCCTTAGACTAGGCTGTGCAAAATTTAACAATACGTGTCAGCCGTGGATGGATGAAACATCTGAGTAGAACATGCTTCAGTAGTGCTGTTTAGAGAGTGTCATTGAATTGTGAACATAACAAATGAGTGAAATGCTCTCGCCAAATAGCAGCTTGCAGTACAGAGAATACATTTAAAACCAGCGGATATGAATACTAGATGCACACATCCTGTGAAAGAGGTTAGTGGCGTCATGCTCTCTCACTTTCCACCGTAGGTTACTAACCTTTCCAGTGGTACATACCAGTAGTTTTCAGATTCAGACCATCTTGTTTTCGTGCCACACCACCACGCCTTTACTCTTTCCACGGTCCACACTGCACCCACCACCTGTTGGGAAATGCCGTGGTTAACCTGGGTGCGTTCACGAGTGACAGTGGTGGGCATTTGCATAAAGTAGTATCTGTGTCGGTGTCATGTTTTCAGTTCCCCAATGTTTTTTAACTTGTTTGTTGTCAGCGCTAAACAGCTGCGAAGAAAATGTAATTTAAAAGTGTTGCTCTTGACTGGGAAACTTACGCAACAACTTTATTAAACTGTCCGCTTTCATATTTGGCCCACGAACAGGAATGAATACCAAGAACATATTACCACTGGGCGATGTGGGATGGTTTGTTTTATGTCTAACGTGACTCTTTCACCTGTGTGGTTTCCTGCAACAGCTCAGCTGTGTGGGGGGTTTCTCAGAAAAGCGACGTCCGGGGTGCGTCAGAACTCAAAGATTTTGCTCGCTATGGAACCTTCAGTTCTTTGCAAAAGCCCCCAAACTCAGCCTCATACCTCCACTTTTAGAACACAGCACACAAAGAAGTGACTGCATAACTTCTTGAATTAATGTAAGCCTGTTGTGAAGTTACCACATGCACATCAGTCTTTGAATTAACACCTTTCTTTACAGCTTGTGTATCTGACAACAGCACACTATAACCACAGCTGGACTCGAACAGAGTAATCTGCTTTTAATTACCGTGGATGGAGAAGGCAAGGGACACCATGTTCCTCTGAACGCTTGACCTCTTGGTAGTCACGCCCTCTCTCTACGCTTAACATTGGTAGCAGACCGGTATATTACACAGGGCCATTTGCATATACTCTATGTGCAAGGAAGATAAACAGATGGCCAGAAACACAGATACATCGATGAACAGATAGCAAATTTCAACACAAATTATATCAAAATAAAATATTATTTATTCAAATTACCAAGCTTTATTCTACCGTATGTCACAAATCAGGGCAACAGCTTATTTCTAATAAAATATAAAAAAATAAATTAGAGGGATTGTCAGTAAAGAAGTTTGACTGAATATCATGGTTGTTTAGTAACGGAACCGGGTAGCAGTAGCAATGGCGGTGTGGATGGATGTTCGACTCATACCATAACTGGAGTCAGACTGAACTAGGTAAGAGAGTGAATTGGGACGCAGGTGCTGGAGTGGTACAGCCAGGATATGCAGAGGATTGGATGGTTTCATTCTTGTAGCTGTAATGCATGACAGGGCAGAAGACTATCCATTGTCAAGTAGCTGCGAGACAGTCAGACATTTTGTGATTAACTTCAAGAAACTTTATCATCCAAAATGTGAAGAGAGGCTGAAGAAAAAGTTGATGTCACCAAAGAAGGGCCCAGAACAGAGCCTCATTTAATAGCCACCAGAGGACAGTGGAGAAAATGTGTGGAAAAAACAGCACTAGCAGACCGCAAAGCTCTTAGATGATATTTGGAATGAAAGAAGGGTTATATCAAAGGTTTCTTGAGTTACCGGAATACCACAGCAGATGTGACACATTATGGGTATATGTTAGAGAAGAGAGCATGAATAACATGTTTGGAGATGGATGGAGATGGAGAAAATTACACCTGACTAAATCGCAAGGAGCTTGATGATTAGGGGATAAAACTGGGTAAAGAGAAGTTGTCAGGTAGAAGAATGGGAACAACTTTGACTAAGTAGGTAGAATGTTGTGAGGACACTAGGACCACTGGGAGGACAGCTGGACACTGAACACCACTTCCTGTTTGGGGATGGGGATTAACAGGGAGTGGAAGGAAAAAGTGACCTTCCAAAGTGAGGAATAGCAGGGACATCAAGGGAGGAGATAAGCTCTCCCAGATGTAGAGGAACAAATGCAGTAGAGAGGGTCCGAGCAATAAAGAAAAGTTTGAGCTGCCTGATTGTTTTTTTAGCCACCTACCCCTGCTCACAGGACACAACATGCGACAAAGGGAAATTACATCAACATGTTGAAGAATCTTACAAACGTGAGCAGTCGGTTCCACAACAGGAATCGTGTGTATAGGGCCCACTGAAGTGACAGCAGAAAGGACAATACACCCATAATAAATGAGAGGGGGTTGTCAAGAGATCAAAGAAGGCTCTATAAGGGCCTGCTGATTTTGGAGCTGTAAGAGGTGATGTCTCTAAGTGGTTGAACTGTATTGGTGTGCGTTGGCTTAGTATTCAGAATAGGTTCTGGCCTTGGGGCTCAAGTAACCTGATGACGGTGCTTTGAGCCTTTTTTAGGTTTCCAGAATCTAAGCACGTGGGAAAATCATTCATGTGAGCAGTCACATGCTTTTCAGAATCTTAGGGGAAATCCTGGTAGTGTAATCCAAGGATGATGGTTTAAGGCATAGGGTGTTAAAAATGAAAAGGGGATACTGGGAGTTGAATACCTAAGTACAAAGTTGAAGGAATTGTAGAATGTGGAGCCAAGTAGAGGCGTAATGTGTTGATGGGGTGTTCCACCTTAACATCAACTCAGGAATATAATTGGTGGTTAACAAAATTGCAAAGCAATTGTAATATCTGGATTATAGAAGAGCATAATAACAAAGAAAAATATATTGTTTTTTTGTCACTTTTGATAAAATAATTGTAAAATTGTGTTGTTTGATATTGTACTATTGTAACACCCTTTTGTGTTTTTTATGCTTTTTTATTTGTTTGAGTGTTATATGTTAATAATATTAAGGTGAGAATTGTTTTAAAATATATTTTCATATTGTTTCATATTAATTGCTTAATTAGATTTTTGGCAATGAAAATAAATAATTTTGTTATGTGAATTTATCAGCATAGGCTTATATTTTTAATTTATTACATATATAATTATATTTTAAATTAATTTTTATTTTTCAGTGTAATTTGTATGCATGTGTATGGGTTTTATATAGTAACAAATATTAGAATTTTTTAAAATGTACTTTATTTCTTTTTTCGGATTGTTGAGTTGTATTTGTCAATTTTGTGTGAAGTTAATACACTTTTGTTTGGTTATAATTATATAGCTATGCATATGTATGTATTATTCTTATATTAAAGTATAACTATTCCTACTACATTTTAATAAAATTAATTTACTGAATTTTTATTATTTCATTTTTTTATATTGTGAATTAATTTTTTGTTGTATATATTAATAATTAAGCATCCAAAAAAAGTGAAGCTCACTCAGGCCAGCTGCTGTGCACACGCAGTTTGTTGCTAACTCCTCAATGTGAATCACTGGTTATATTAAAAAGTATGTATTTATTATAATTGTTATTTGTGTTGGATATGGTTTTGCAATAATCTGTTTTAAATGCTTTTAATTGAATAACTTTATTTGTTCTGTGCACATTTAGGTATATGGGTTCTATGTAAATTTAGCAATTGTTTTATTATATTGGAGTGGGAATAGTAAATCTGACCCCTCCAAGTCCAAAACCTTCCCCAATTTTGTTAAGCTTGAAATGGAAATGGTTAATCTGACCCCTGCAAAGTGCAACACATCCCTCAATCAGTTTTAAAATTGAGCATAAAACCTTGCATAGCACTCTTGCATCATATCGACTTTTATACTTATTCACACAGATGATGAAATGTTATACAATCCCTTCATAGAGGAGAGGCAGAGAGAGAGGTCTTCACCCATTTTTAGCATTTTTTAGGAATCGACAGTACGCCATTTGGGAGGTTCACAGTGCTGATTTCTAATTTTATAGTTGATGACTGTGTAAGAATTATAGAGATAACCTTTGGATCTAGAAAGGTATAGTCTGTGATCAAAACACTTGCTTAATTGCAAGAAGGAATAGCACCAGAAGGGGGCATAAGCAATTCAAAAACAAATAGAATTTTGTTGATCCCTTACTCTCACCAGGATTTTACTCACCTTCACCCACAGCCTAAATCCTTACAAAGTGCAAGCAATGTGTTCCCATCAAACTCTAGATTATGAGGGATTAGTGCTTCTTGCATGGTTTCCATATTGTTCATTTCTATTTCTTCAGTGGCTTGCATTTTCTTTTTTTTAAGTCTGTTATTGGAAAATGCTAGGTATTGGTATCAGAATCTTGGAAATTATATTTGGTATAATTTGCAACAGATGTTCAATGACTTTCATACAAAGCAACTTTAATCACTTTACAAAAAATGGATTGGCTGGTCAGCCCATTGACAATGCACTTTGTGCATCACCCATAGAGCTTGAACAGGTGGGGGGCAGTATCAGGGTGGGGTGGACATGGAGGTTTGGCAAAGAGGCATAAAAGCTGGTAGCAAATTGGATCGAGGATCACTCGGAGCGCAAGAACACTAGTCAGGTGGTTCCAAAGTCCAAGTCCAGCATCCACCTCTTAGTTTTTCAGTTACCGCAAGGCAGAAATGAAGGCATGTTCCACAAAGTATGGCAAACGCAGTGTGGCATATCAGACATCTGTTTCAGTATTTAAGTGTTTCTAATGATATTCATTTGCTGTATATTAGCTACACCAGTTTGTATCAGAGCTTCATCTCCATAGATAAGGTCCTCATGTTGGCTTAACCCAAGTGTATTACTGAGAAATAATGCCAGAAATGTGTGGCAATACCACCAACACTGACACCAATCCTGCCACTGCCAAAAGTTGATGCCCCTCTTGGGCTGCAATTCTTGCATCATACTTTCTGAGACCACTGAAAACCCTGGGCTTAACTGAGAACAGTAAATTGGCTGCTGAAGCATGCCCATTCCTGCACTGATTGCAACAAATACATTTATTTTGCGATGTAAGTGATTTAGGAAGTGCATTCATAGCTTCATTGTATCACTTGCTGATGCCCCACAGAGCTGAAAGGCTATTAACGTAACCAGAGACAAAGGCGACCTACAAAAATATATAGAGATATTAGAAGGCTGGAAATCTGAAGGTGGTAACCTAAAACAAATACATAGGAAGTCATGCACCTACAGTGAAACAAAATGGAAACATAACCAGTGGGTGTCTACATCATAGAGTCCTGTGGTAATCGGGATGCACCAGTCACCAATAAAGATGCCGATTGGTAATGTACTTCAGTAGCAATTAAATCAAACACAGACCAACGCTGTTCAACCTTATGTACTGTTAAGAGAATATTTGGCCAATTCTGATACCTTCACCATTAGTAATACATAGACTTCAGGATGTTCAGTGATATGAAGCTAAACCAGTAAAAAGCTTAATCCTATAAACACTGACTAGTGACTGAAATGATTTAATATATTATATTGTCAGAACAGCAACAGACAAATGCGGGACATCGCAGAGCAAAATGAATATTTAAATTGGAGAAATGAACAAGATAGGACTGATTTATGTGATGCAGCAAATACAAGTGAAGATGGTTTTGATAGTGAACATGGTGGGACACTGTGGGACATTAGGAACGTTTCCTGATCTGCAGAATAGTAGTGTAACAATCTTCAAACTGAGGCGAATGCAAGTTCATTGTGAGAAAATTGTAAAGATGATGGACCTGTTTCACAAAGGTAAACTTAGAATTTTGTGTAGGTTTACGATTGCTTGCTATTCACAAAGATATTTGCTAGTAATATCTTTACGACTATAGAGCCACCACAGAGAAAACAATGCAACAGTCCAATCTTTTTAGGTGCAGAGACTCATAGCTACTACTTGTAAAATACCTTTGTGAACAGCAAACAAGTGTAAACGTACACCATAATTACACTCTGTTAATCAGCAGTGGAGCCTATAGAGGAGAAACACGCCAAAGTGATCCCCCTACTCAAGAAACCATGGCTTGACGCAGCTCAGCCAGAAAACTATTGCCATATTTCTCTACTCCTTTTTTTGACAAAAGTAGTGGAGAAACGTCAAAATCTCCTGTCAACATTCCCATGAAGAATTAAGTATTAGATCCTTCGCAAAATGAGTTCAGACCCTATCACAGCACAGAATCTGCTCTCCTGATGGTGTTGGAGAGCCTACTCTATGCGTCTGACGGCAGTGACTCGACTGCACTCATTCTTTTAGATTTAATTGCTGCCTTTGACACAATGCTTCTAAGGTGACTTCCTGAGATTGGGACATGTGGCAAGACCTGGGCCTGGTTTGCTTTCTTTCTAAGTGATCGCCCTTCCAAGTGATATCCACCCCATTTCCCCTCATCGCAAGGAGCATTGGAGGACAGCAGCCCATCCTTTTTAACATCTGTCAGGCCGCTAGAAGATATGGAAAAGCCTTTTGGGATATCGATGATTTCGTGCACTGACAAAACCCAACTTAGGCCCTGATTCTGACCCCGGCGGTCTGAGACCGCCGGGGCCAGGGTCGGCGGGAGCACCGCCGACAGGCCGGCGGTGCCCCGCAGGGCATTCTGACCGCAGCGCTTTGGCCGCGGTCAGATTTGGAAAACCGGCGGTCTCCCGCCGGTTTTCCGCTGCCCTTGAGAATCCTCCATGGCGGCGGAGCGCGCTCCGCCGCCATGGGGATTCTGACACCCCCTACCGCCATCCTATTCCTGGCAGGTCTCCCGCCAGGAACAGGATGGCGGTAGGGGGTGCCGCGGGGCCCCCGTAAGAGGGCCCCACTCTGTATTTCAGTGTCTGCTTTGCAGACACTGAAATACGCGACGGGTGCCACTGCACCCGTCGCACCTTCCCACTCCGCCGGCTCAATTCTGAGCCGGAGGCCTCGTGGGAAGGTTGATTTGCCCTGGGCTGGCGGGCGGCCTTTTGGCGGTCGCCCGCCAGCCCAGGGCAAATCCCAAAATACCCTCAGCGGTCTTTCGACCGCGGAGCGGTATTTTGGTGGGGGAAGTCTGGCGGGCGGCCTCCGCCGCCCGCCAGACTTAGAATGACCCCCTTATTGTCTCCCTGTCGGCAGATTCAATGGAGGGTGCTGTCAACTTCCAAAACTGTATGACAGTCATTGAAGAGTGGATGCACTCTGTCTGAAGTTGAATGCTAATAAAACTAAGATCCTCCTGTTGGGGAAGCATACCCACTCATGAGCTGATCAAGGTGTTAGGGCCTCCTCGAAAGCCAAAATCAGCTGTAAAGAATCTAGTTGTTTGATTTGATGATACGCTCCCTTCTGAGACACAAGTCAAGGTATTAACAGACACAAGTACAGCAAATGATTGTACAGTCCTTAATCATCTCAGAACTGGACTATTGCAATATTATTTACCTGGGTGCCAACATATCTGTGTTAAATCGACTGCAGATCGTTCAAAACGCACCTGACGGATCACATTTCCAACTCCCTAAATTTTGCTCTGTCTCTAAGCTCCACTGCAGACTTCACTGGCTCCCGATTGAGAAGCTCACTCAATTCATAGTTTAGGGGATTATGAATTAGCAGGGAGCATTTAGTTTGGCCATCTTGATGCAGCCATATCTGCCTACCAGGTCCCTTCATGCAGCTGATTCAAATCTAGCTCTTGTAAAAAGAGCAAATCTCAGTGTGCGCTCCGTCCAAGCGATGGTACCAGCCCTATGCAACACTCTGCCTTTACAGTTTGGAAGACTCAGAACCACTTGAGATTTAGAAAGCAGTTGACCTGGCTGTTTTCAGCATAGGTCCCTTGTGTTATTCTATGCAGTGCTTTGTAGTATGTTCTATGTTGTGCTGATGTGATAGTAGGTTAACGCTGGAAGCCCTGTTCTAGGGCAGCTATGCACTTTTGAAATCCCCTTAGCGTAACATACCATAAACAACCAGTACTCTCTCTGTTCTTGCTGCACCCGTTCATCACCCCAGTGCCACTCTCAAATTTCTGTGCCTGCTTCTCAGACTGGGAGCAGAGAAGAACCCCGTGAAGATCCACTAGGGGCACTGAGAACCTGATCACAGCCATAACACACAGATGTAGCGGGCAGCAAGTGCAATGACAATCCCATTGTCTTTATTACTCGTTCAGCAGTTATTATTATATCCATTGAGCCACAATGTTGTGTTGGGCATGCTTGTCTTCCTGAAAACCAATGATCGTTTCTGTTTCACCCCTGACAGCAGTACCTACTGTGCACGTGGTTATTCTGCACCCCTATGAAGCATGGTCATTGTGTCTGTGCTACCATTTGGAATGTGAAGCACGTGAACCTCATTGAATTGTATCCTTTACAAACACACCCTTGGATATTGCACTTATTGTTTGTTTTGGTGTCACAAAAAATACCAAATCATTTACTCTCCCATCAGAATCCCCTTTCCTCTCCTTCCAAAGTGCCTTTCAGGAGTTAAGGGCCTTCTTTGCCACTCTCACTTCTCCACAACCTGCCTAGACATGTCAATCATCTACATCAACTACCAGCATGCTCACGTGGCCAAATAAATCATCTCGCTGATACTACTCACATCAGCAGCCAAGCAATGCTGTAAGCACTCTCAATGTTCAGAGTATCCTGCTACTTCTGGAATGCCATCTATGTAAGAACAAAAAAATTAATCATAACGAACATTCTCCCCGTCCTCTGCCCTGCCGTCCCACCCTGCGCGTCATCTCTGCTTTTTACCCGTTTCTAGTCAAGCCCTGTGTATTCCCATCCAGTACCCTGTCCTGCCTCTTCTCAATATTCAGCCATTCTTTAATGTCTGGTACCCAGTCATACTGCTTCAAATATAGAGTCACTGCCCTTAGTGAAAAAATCAATGGCAGAGCTATGATCTCCATCCAGCTACAGTCCAGATGCCTTGAGCATTCATGTTACACACAATGTATACACTCCTAGTTAATATCTAATTGCAAACACTATGCTGTCCATAATCATTCTGAGAATGTGGAGGAATGTGATCCTCTTACTAAAATAGAACGTCCCAATACGTGGTTCAAAATCACTAGTTGATGGTGGTAACTAATAAATACACTAAACATGCAAGATAAATGATACAGCCTGTCTGGGAAGAAAATCAGATTCCAGTCCAATAAAACTAAGTGTTTCATTGTTCAGAGCTTAGAGGATCATGTTCCACTTTAAAGTTAGGAATCACTGGTACCTTAAAGCTGGGATACATGTTACTCAAAGTTGTTATTGGTACCGGATCAACCACTCCATGTTCAGGGTGCTCCTCATTGGAATGTGGAGTTCTGTGTGTAAGCCACTAAGGGTGCATGCAAGGACAACATAGGATGTTTTGCGGAGGGCCTGCAGGTGTTGGGCATACTAGCTTCTTTTGTCATCCAGGTCACTGAGGGTGGAGGTGAACTCTGCCGGAAATGGCCAGGTAGAGGCTTCCACATTAATAAACAAGCAAGCATGAGCACGGGAAACAGTACACCTACATTCAGACAGGGTGAGCAGCATCAGCCAGGTGGGCAAGTGGAACTTCAGCTGGGCATCAGTGTTAGTCCCAGCATTGAGTAGATGTGCAACATTCAGCTCCGCATTCAGGAATCACTGCAGCAAAGTCCATGTAGTTCTGGGCTAACTCCAGTTGTTATGCTCGGTCTTTGACAGTTAAGCCCGAGAAACCAAACAGTCAGGGTTTGCCAGACTTCTTCCTCCTCCTTCTCTGATAGGATGCTGATAAAACAGACTTTGTCATTCTCAAAGAGTGCATTGTGTGGGTTGTTATCAATCTGACACAAGGCAGCAACATTTTTCAGGGATCACTATTTTTGGGAAACTGTTCGCTTTCCCTTCAAATAAGTCCTGGGGACTTAAGGGCAAAAGCAGCGCAAGCTTATAAAATATAATTGAAATTTGTAAGTTTGGGTCGCTTTTGCGTCAAACAAATGACACAAACGCAGAGCTAAAAAAATATAAATCAGGCCCTTAGTGCCAGGAAGAATAGTGGGGGAAGAGCTGGGGGCAGTCATTCTCATCTTACATTGTACTTTCATACCAAAAGATTTTTATTTAAGCATTCCCCAGATTACAGATGTATCATAAGTGGCCATGATCAGTGTGCTGTCCAGAATTATTCTGATGCTCACAATCATTGTACCAACTGCAGTCTAGAGAATGTTTAGGAATATGCCTATACTTTGAAAAAATAAACACAAATGGGCCCCATTCACCAGAGGTCAGAAGAATTAATTTACATGGGGAGACCAGTAGCTATCACCCTTGGCTGCAGCTACTGATGCCCAATACTCCTTAACTGCTGCCACCAGGCAGGGCTTTAGAAAAGGGTTCAGGTGAGGTAACCCATGGAGACTATTCGGAGGGGAGATCAGTTCTGAGTGGCACCAGTTCTACAATACACGAGCAATAGATTTGAAGTCTATTGGATCCCTTGGGAGTAGACTACCTGAAACACACATTCTAAAAAGGAAAATATTAGATGGGACCATCAGAGGAGGCAAAAGGAAATATGTCTGAGATGGGACTGCTGTATAGACACTGACAAACTTTCTTCCATACAAACTTCATGAAGACAGGCACTGTGCATATATTGGCATATTTATTAATTAATACGACTTTTAAATAGAAATGTTCTGAGAACCAATATGGTTGTGGTAGACACTTTATTTACAAATGCCCTGAAAAAAGCATATTCTGTGAAAGAACAATTCTTGTTGCAGCCTCTTTCATATTCTTGGGTTGAAGAAATCTATACTTGATCAAGTTGATAAAGATTGCCACTAGAACTGGTTTCGCCTTCGGTGGACCTTTTTATTCTCACAAAGTTCCTAAAATTAGCAACATGATAACCATCAAGGTTGCCATGTTGTATCTCTTAAATGAAATACAAAATCATCTCCAAGAACCTTGAATGAAAGCTATAGACTGCAACAGTGAGCAGTGTCATGTGGGCAAAGTACCAAATCCACAAATGTAAACAAAACAAGAAGCCTTAGCTGCCAAGAGCAACTCCATGTGTAACAAGAGAGAGAGAGAAATTAAGAAAATGAACAGTCAGAAAATAGATGAAGAAAAGGTTAGAAGGGCTGTGCTAATTATGTGGACCGTGTGGAGTGCCAAAGACGACTGAAATCTACACAAAATGATGGAGATAAATGGTGTAAAGGCCCAAAAATGTAGGGTGTGTAATTTTGTCCAACTTAACCAAAAGACCTATTGCTTTTTAGATCTCAACTATAACAGCGCATGCTTTGCATGTGCTTTCACTCATTCGAGATAATGTATGTAACAAGGCGCTTGCAGCCTGCCTTTTGTGTAACATTTGTTGGCTTCCTTGTCGCTGTTATTTGCTGCCTTCTAATTGGCCAGTGCAGGCTGGCTTCACTTCCTCTTCTTTTGGCTGGAGCATGGATCAAATACTGATTGCGTCTGCTTCATTGCTGTCCTTCTGCTAATCATGATATGATTGAGTGACTAGTTTTATTTTGTATATTTCCTTGTCTTCCTTTTTGAACCTCTTGCCATCGGAGACTATCTTTTACTATGCAACACACTTCAAAGAAGCCCTTTTCTCCTGTGAAATGGATGTTTATTGTGACAACAGATGTTTTCTGCTTTTACTGTAACAACAGATGTTATCTGCTTCCGAATGTATTTTCACTAAACATGGGAACAATTGCTGTCTTTATGTGCTAGGATCTTTTTGCCAAAAGTCACATTTTGTTTTCTTTTTTACACATGGGGAGATAACTGATTTGCTCAGAATCACAGAGGTGTTGTGCTGAGACCTAATAAGCACTGGCAAAGCCAATATATCTTGTCTTTGAGATTATTGGCTGTGCCATTGCCTTTTGTTCATGCTGTACAGCGTTAGCATTACCAACATTGTCAATACAGCCATGCTGTATGACAGTGTGGCTGCTGTGCAGCACGGCTAAATATAATAATAATAATAAAGAACTATGATTGTACCAGTGATAATGCACTTGTTTAAAAAAGTTTGTTTGGCTATCTCATAGCTCTTATTTAAATTAGTTACAGCCACAATGCAGTTTAACAGCATGGCAGCATGGCTACAAAACGTTCCCAATAGGCAAGACTTATTGGTTCTGCCAATGCTTGTTAGTCTTGTTATATTATTAATATATGGTATCAGTTTCCTATTTGAAAGTCTAATTCAGCCTCTGCCTCCGCCGTCTCCCTTCATTTGTTTGTTTTTTATTCTAACACTGTTTTGTTCTCGTTCTCCGTAAAGCACACTGAAGCATTTAGGCCCTCATTATGATATTGGTGAACGGATATCCGCTGCGGCATGTTGGTGGCAGTCAGCAAGGCGGTAAGTGGGATTTACCGCCTTGCTGACTGCCGCCAACATGCCGCAGCGGATATCCATTCACCATATTATGAGACACACACACCAATCCGTCACTAGTCAGCCACAGACACAAGTCCGCCACACCAAAGGTCAGTGATAAACTGGCGGTATCAAAACCCACACCGTTACGCCAACAGAACAACGCCCTCCACATTATGACCCACGAATCACCATGGCGGACATACAATGGCGGTAAACCATTGGCGGTACATACCGCTGCGCTCAAAATACACACACACATACAAAACAACACCACACTGGTCAATTCATACTACACACACCTGACACCCATACACACATCACACCCACACCACTATAAAACACACACCCACACTACCCACAATCGTTTACGAATATGAACAATTGCCACCAGAGAGAGACAGCAAGACCACTCACACAACCTGAGCCACATACCACCATCACCTATACACCACCCACACATCTCACAACACACACCCCAGCACATCACCCTACACACCCTCACCCACAATACTCACACATCACCCATGGCACCACAACAACACCCCAGATTCTCTGAGGAGGAGCTAAGGGTCATGGTGGAGGAAATCATCTGGGTAGAGACACAGCTATTTGGGGCACAGGTGCAGCAGATATCCATTGCTAGGAAGATGGAGCTATGGCGGAGGATCATAGACAGGGTCAACGCCGTGGGACAGTATGCCAGAACAAGGGATGACATCAAGAAGAGGTGGAACGACCTACGGGAGAAGGTACATTCTATTGCAGCAAGACACCAACTCGCTGTACAGAGGACTGGCGGTGGACTCCCACCTCCTCCCCCACAACTAACAACATGGGAGGAGCAAGTCGTGGCAATCATGCCTCCTGAGGGCCTGGCAGGAGTAGCAGGAGGACTGGACTTTGGTAAGTCAACTCTTTACTACTATCACCCCCCTACCTGCATGCCATCACATACCCCCACTCTCACCCTCACTCCCATAATTCCACCACATTCCACACACCCCACCATCACATCTCCCTCATCTAAATGCCAAGCCCTGCATACCATACCAATACATGGACACCACTTACAGACCTGCATGGACACCTATCACTAAAGCATGCACACTAGAGAGAACTAATCATCCCACCATACACCAACGTACACAAGTGAAAGCTGCCAGGGCAAAAACAACCATAGAGGGCAAGCCACCCATGCACAATATATCACACACAGAATCAATAACACTTCATTTACATCCCCACAGGTATCCCAGCCAATGTCACCAGAGAAGAGATGCCAGCAACATCCAGTCCCCCACAGAAGAGGCCCACACTGATTACAGTGACTCTGTTCACATTGATCTTGATGTCCAACCTGGCCCATCAGGCACCTCTAGATAGTCGGTTACCCAGCCACAGTCACACACCACCACAGAGCCTCCCCCCTCAGGAAACACCACCACAGCACCCACCCAGCGTGCACATACCACTGTCCCCAGGACACGTCAATCAGCAGTGTGTCCACCACTACAGGAACCCCAAGGCACACCACAAACCCAAGACAATCAGGGACCTGGGGTCAGTGGCAGTGGGCACACGGTTCAGGGGACAGAGCCACAGGACAACAGGGAAGCTGGGAGGACTGCTGTGAACCAGCCGACTCTCCAGGAGGCACTCATCGAGATCCGGGGCGCATACCAACATTTCTAGGATACTCTGGGCCAGATCCCGGACAACGTGCAGGAGAACAGTCGGCTGCAGGAGGGACAGTACCAGGGGATCAGGGAGGACTTGAAGGCCATTAGCACCACCCTGGTCACCATTGCAGGGGTGCTGGCTGACATGGCCAATATTATGAGGAGGCAGAGTCACACCAGCGGGCCCTTGCCACTAGACAGACTACTGAACAGCCCTCCACCTCCGCTGCCACTAGTGGACAGGAGGCCCCGCCACAGGAACAACAGGCCACCAGCACCCCTCCCCTGGCAGAAGGAGAACCACCCTGCAAATGTATTTATCAATGTCATTAATCATGTTAATCTGATATATGTGCTTGGAAGATTGTACCTAGATACAATCCTCTCTAAATTTAATATGTCCTATCTGTGTTTACGAGTTTTTTGCCAAGATTCTCAAACGTCTTTAACTAAAATAATATTGGGGATCTTATTATACCTTTCTCTATTCCTTATGCTCCTGTTATTATATGGTGCGGTAATTTATAGCTTTGATCTGGCGAGAGTTACCAAAGTACATTTAAAGTTAGAAATATTTGACAATATGATACAGTTGGGTCCAATTTAAAGGTTCACTTTACTTCAGTTTTGGATTAATATAATAGTTATGCAATTACGGTTGTTTGATTTAATCTGTAATTTATGTTTTCGTCAGCTATACGCATAGTTATTTACCGAACGGATCGCGTGTCCGTTTTCTATTTCCATTCTCTTGTCATTAGACTGTGAGAAATTAACCCGGAAGTATATTTAACTTCCGGGTTAAGGTACGCGGCGCTAGCGTACTCGCTAAGCGTCTGAATGCGGAGACACCGCGGACTGTTTTCTGGGACTAAAACATAATAATAACCGGTGAGTGAGGCTTTGTGGGTGCAGGCATGTTACCCTGTTTGTTTGTAACTTTTTATATTCCAACGAATACTATTGTGGGGGACAGAGTTAGGATCAATAATTACTTTGAAAGGCATGAATGTTCTTACATTTATTTGGTTATGGTACTTATGTGTACAAGGCTACTTCGAATATGGTGAAGACATGTATGAGGATAAGTTGCCTTAACTTGGGGGTGAACATGTGGTACCCCTACCTATTAGTGATATTTACCTTTTTCTTATTGACAGTGTATTTGATTTTTTATTCGGAGAAATCCCACATTATAATATGTTGGTCTTGGATTATCCTGACACTACTATTTAGTGTGTTGAACAATATTGGATTGGTAAGGTATTGTGTTTTATAATGTGTATAGTATGTTGTTTGTTTTTTGTGCTTTTTTCTTTTTCCTCCCTTTTGGGGTAGCACTGTGGTTTGCATATTTGTTGATCTAAGCAATGGGCTTAATGTGTGGTTTTGTATCTGTTACACATAAATTCCTTCTATCTGTCTAAAGATTGTGGACATTGGCATGTGGATTCTTTGTGAGGGTAGCCTTATTCTATTCAATTTTATCTTACTATGCTTGGGGTGCACTTTCCAATATCTACCTTCCTTTGGGTTTGTGGACACAAATTTGGTGTAAATATGACGATTGAGCATATTGGTCATTACTCATGTGTGTTGTTTGTGATTTCTAGCCCTGAAGAAGTCGTGTAGGGATGTAAATTATTCCCAAAGACGAAACACGTGTTGGCTTGAATCAGAAATTGGCTTGAAACCTGGAATTCATTATTCTGTGGATTGCTGATTACTCATGCGCAATAAACTTTGGACCAGTCAAATTGTACTGAATTCATTAATCTGAAGAAATACTGGTTGCATCATGGACTGAATTGTACAACCATTGTATGTGAATTATACACCTGGTGTTCTTTATATTTCTCTTTGGGGTTACCCCATTGTGCATTTCACCCTGCAAACGGTCCCTGCGATCCAGGCAGAAGCCAGAGACTATTGCCAAGACCCCCACCAGGAAATGAGACTCTCCTGATTGTCACCCTTGTGTCCCACTCTGTCACCCTGTCCACCTCAAGCTGCCATTGCTCTCCTTCCTGTGCCCCCTTGGACAATGCACCTGTGCTACAAATAGACTAGAACTATACACTGGACTTTCCTCCATCATCACCCCAGCCCATTGCACTTCCCCCTTTTCTTCATAGCACTGCAATAAACACACGTTAAAAAAATACAAATTTGGAGTATGTCAAATGATTAAAGTGTGTATTCGTTTAACAAGGTTTAAACATTGCAATTCAACTGTACAGTAATGTTAACATAGGAAAGACCTGTAGGTGACTGCAGTGAACACACCAGGAGCGATAGTGGGGCACCAACATCTGCAAAAAGAGTTGCCAAAGAGTACAGTGAGTGGCCATAGAAGTGGGAAATCACAGCCTGCCGGTGACAATGTGAAACAAAAAACTGACAATGAAATGTGAATTAACACTGTCTTACCTTTGTGTCATTGGAAGTATTGTCTAACCACTGCAGATCTGTTGTCCTCATCCTCATCCTTTGCATCCTCATCTTCACTTTCCACAGTGTCCACTGCTGCCACATGGCCATCTGCAGCTTCCTCCTCCTGCAGAAAAGGCACATGTCGTCTCAAGGCAAGGTAATGTAACATGCAGCATGGTACAATTATCTGGCCGACCTTCTTGGGTGAGTAGCACAGGGATCCGCTGTGCAACGCCTCATTGGATAAAATTGGTCCCCATGGGGTACAGTGGCCAATGGTGATGTACACCGGCGGTGACGGTATGCACCGCCGCGGACGTCACCGCCATTTTCTATCTGTTCACTCACTTGCTACCTGACCTTCAACAGGAGAGGACCTACATTGCATGTGCTGCTGTGACCTGTGTCTGGAACCTACCATGGCCAGTGTGACTGGGGAAAGGGCACCTGCCTTCACCTCGGCGGAGTTGGAGAGACTGGTGGATGGGGTCCTACCCAAGTACGGACTGCTGTATTGGCCTTCAAACCAACACTGTGAGCACGATGCATGGGGCATGAATGCATGGAGTGCTGTGTGTGAAGGCCTCGTGTAGGGGAGGTTTGTGGATGGGCCCTGGGAAGCGTGCTGCATGTATGCTGGGCCATGTCTGTGCGAAAGGGGATGGGGAGGGATATGGTGGGCCATGAGTGTAACAAGCAGTAAGGTCTAACTAATACCTTTCACTGTGTATATTTCCTCTGCAGGTCAGCACCCATCAAAAAAAGGGTATATGGCATGCCATCGCCAAGGAAGTGTGGACGCTGGGGGTCTATGGCAGGTGGAGCACCCACTGTCCGAAACGGAGGGAGGACCTGAGACGCTGGGCACGGAAGATGGCAGAGGCCCAGCTCGGGATGGCCTCCCAACGAGGAAGGGGTGCCCATCGAACCCTGACCCCTCTGATGGCCCGCATTCTGGCGGTGGCCTATCCGGAGCTGGATGGGCGCTTCAGGGCACCACAGAAGCCACAAGGGGGTGAGTACAGTGCCCATCATTGCAACTTACGGCTGGTGTGGTGGTATCCGGTTTGGGGATGTGTGTCTGTGGGTGCCCCTAGACCAGGCCTGACATTGCAGAGTAGGTCCCATGTTGGGCAGGGATCTGATGTGAAATTTCTCCAACCTAGCTAGTAGGCATCCACTACTGGGTAGGGCTCTGTGGGTCCCAGGTACGCTGCAGTTGGCGGTATGTGTCCCTCCCCATGCCCTGGTGACTAGCATTGTTACTGGTAGCGCATTGCACAGTGTGTAGGGCTGTTCCCTGAGTGTGGGGGTGGTATGTACGCCAACGGTGGTGTTGGTGCAGCCATTGACCCAGTGTATCCTTTGTCTCTCCTCCCCTTTTTGTTTTGTCACCCTGTCCTTATGTGCATTAGCATCATCTGGTGGAGGAGCAGAGGCACTGGCGACAGAGGGAGTTGCATCGCACTGGACCCAGGAGGCAGAGTCCACCGACACTGAGGGCACCAGTGGGACGGAGGGTGAGGGGAGCACAACGGCAGAGACTGGAGGGGACAGTTCTGACACAGATACCTCCTCCGATGGGAGCTCCCTGGTGGTGGTGGCGGACCAGGCACCTCAGGCCCTGCCCCAGTGAGCCCTGCTGCCCTGAGTGAGGAGGCTATTGACCTCCTGAGATCCATCTCTGTTGGGCAGTCACCCATTGTGAATGCCATCCAGGGACTGGCAGCCCAAATGCAACAGACCAATGCATTTCTGGAGGGCATTCACATTAGCTTGGCGGTCCAACAGAGATCAATCGAGGCTCTGGCCTCCTCTCTGATGGCAATCATTGTCCCTGTTTCCATCCTCCCCCCCAACTTCCTCTACCCAATCCCATTCCCCTCAACCCCAACCTATCCCAAGCACACAGGCAGACAAGCATGCACACAGGACAACACACAAGAGTGGACATGGCAAACACAAGCAGCACACATCATCCCACAGACACTCAGACAAACACCATCCAGATGCATACATACCAACATCCACTGCCTCCACTGTAGCCCCCTCCTCCTCGTCCTTCACCTCCCTCCCAGTTGCGTCTACACTCACATCTGCATGCACTAAATCCTCATCCACTACCTCCATCACCAGCACACCTATCAGAACACACACCTCACTGGCAGTCACCACCCCAACATCCATGCACACGTCCCCTGTGTCCTCTCCCACTGTGTCTGTCACCCCCTCTCCCAAAGTACACAAATGCAAGTACTCAGACAACCAACAGCCATCCACCTCAGAACAGCATCCAGCTCATGCACCTGCACCCAAACACAGCAGATAGACACCTCCTACAACCGCTCCCTTTTCCTCCACTCCCAGACCTTCTCCCTATTCCCGCTCCAATGTCCCTAAGAAGCTTTTCCTCTCCACCATTGACCTCTTCCCTACCCCTGCCTCCCCATCCTTCACGTCTGGCCAGGGTGGCTAAAACCCAAGTAAGCACCTCAGCCACCCAGTCCACGGGCCCAGTAGTGTCCACAGCAACTCGTGGTGAAAAAGGATTCCTGACACCAGGCTGCCACACGGAAAGGGTTCCTGTCCCAAGTGTTGCCAGGAAGGGCAAGGAGCCCTCCCCATCTGCTGCCAGGAAGGTCATGGTGCCATCCCCAGCTGCTGCCAGGAAGGACAAGGAGCAATCCTCAGCTGCTGCCAGGAAGGGCAAGGAGCAATCCCCAGCTGCTGCCAGGAAGGGCAAGGAGGAATCCCCAGCTGCTGCCAGGAAGGGCAAGGAGCAATCCCCAGCTGCTGCCAGGAAGGGCAAGGAGGAATCCCCAGCTGCTGCCAGGAAGGACAAAGGGTCTGGTGCTGGGACTCAGTCGGAGCCCCCACCACCAACCATGGTGGTGCAGCCATCTGAGGCTGCCGGGGATGAGCATGAGCCTCCCCCCACCACCACCAGCAGCAGCACCACCAGCAGCAGCAGCAGCAGTGGGCAGCCATCCGAGGCTGCAGGGGATGAGCAGGAGCCTCCCCCCTCCAACTGCGGCAGCAGCACCACCACTGAGCAGCCGTCACCGCCGGCGGACAGTCTGTAGTCCTGCGTCCATGGGCTGTTGTGCGGCCTCCCCCCTCCAAATCCTGTGGGTATGACACCCACCTGAGACACTGTGACCTTACACTCCCCAAGATGTACATCACGGTGCTCGATGCCCCCTCCAGAACTAGCGGGTATGGTACCCACTCACCCTATCCTCTCCAAGATGAAGATCACAGGGCACGATGCCCCCTCCTGAACCAGTGGGTATGGCACCCACTCACCTCATCCTCTCCAGGATGAAGATCACAGGGCACGATGCCCCCTCCAGAACCATTGTGCATAGATCCCACCCACCCCATCCTCTCCAGGATGAAGATCACAGGTCAGGATGCCCCCTCCAGAACCAGTGGTAAAGACACCCACTTGAGAGACTGTGGCCTTGCACTCCCCAGGACAAGTCAGTGGACAAATCACGTCTTTGAGAGACTGTGACCTTGCACTCCCCAGGACCAAGCACAGGGCATGTTGCCCCCTCAAGAGCATGTGGGCAAGTCACCCACTTGAGAAACTGTGGCCTTGCACTCCCCAGAACCAAGCACAGGGCATGTTGCCCCCTACAGAGCATGTGGGCAAGTCACCCACTTGAGAGACTGGCCTTGCACTCCCCAGGACCAAGAACAGGGAATGTTGCCCCCTACAGAGCATGTGGGCAAGTCACCCACTTGAGAAACTGTGGCCTTGCACTCCCCAGAACCAAGCACAGGGCATTGTGCCCCCTACAGAGCATGTGGGCAAGTCACCCACTTGAAAGATTGTGGCCTTGTACTCCCCAGGACCAAGAACAGGGCATGTTGCCCCCTCCAGAGCCACTGGGCAAGTCACCCACTTGAGAGACTGTGGCCTTGCACTCCCCAGGACCATGCACAGGGCATGTTGCCCCCTCCAGGACCAGTGCTGTTGTTTCATCTGCCAGCTGAGGTGCCCCGTTCCCCTTCTCCCTGAGGTGCCTGCCTATTATCGAACTGATGTCCCTGCAGTGTTCTCTCCATGTTGTTGCAGGAGTCAAGTGGGGCCTTGGACTTTGTAATATGGCCCTGTGGCCCACGCACATTGAGGACTGGGCAGTGTCCCTTGTTTGTACATATGTATATACTTTTAGATTGAATGTTCATATTCCTACTATATTTATATTATTACACTCACTTTCATCTATTCCTGTGATCCTTGCATTATTCCTCAGGGGTAAGGGGTAAATATGTTATGTTACTGCATCTGCTTGTGTGTATGGTGTTGAGGGTGGAGGTGTTGCGTGTTGCATGTGTGTGTCACTCTCTTTTTCCTCCCTCCTCTGCGTGCTAGGTGGCTGTTCTCACCGTGGTCGTCTTTGCCGTCGTTGGTGTTCGTGGTGGAGCAGGATGTAGAAAAGCATTGGGAAGAACTGCAGTTCGGGCTCCATGGCGGCACGGTTCTTCCTTGAGTCTCCAATGGGGAGTTGTTTCTCTTCTGTGCAGTGTTTCCGCCAAGCTTTTGATGTCATTGGTACCGCCCCGGAAAAGGTGGCGGATTGGGCTGTCATAATATAGTGGGTGGAACAATGGCTTCCGTCAGGTTGTTGCCGGCTACCGCTGTGGTGCCTCTTGATTCCGCCCTGGCGGTCAGAGTGTTAAAGTGGCTGTCTGTCTGAGCTCTTTCCGCAATGGTCATAATTTTTAGCGTCGCTTTATCACCGGCGGCCAGGGTTGTAAGGAAAGCCTTAGATTCCCCAGTAGTAACGAAAGTGTAAAATACATGAAATAAACAGAGTAATACATGCATACATACCTTCATACACAAAAAAAACAAATAGACGGTACAGAGAAGTAGAGTATTTTACACCATTTCAAATAAAGCTATCAAGTAATGAAGTCTGTAAATAAAATACGATTAAATGGTGTACTCTTATGTTGAAACCCCAAGAAGCCATTTACAGTACGAAACGAACATTGTGACAAAATGGGTATTTTGCTATTGCTGAAAAAAACAGATTCTGAAAAGCAATCACCCAAGCTCCCACTGAGATGACTTTCACAAAGAAAGAACACCTGCCAAGCCATGAAACATGCGCACTACTATCTGCAAGGAGAAACAAACAGAGCGTTGCCTTTTCCGACTTGTCAACTGGTCTTTTCCATCGTCATCTGGAGGAAATGATTATTTCCTGCTGTTGGAACTCGTCCAACAAGCTTTTTCGGCCGCTTTACCTGTGAGCACTGGGGGCCTGAAGTCGTGTTTATCAGTAAATATTTCCCCATGGTCGTTAAAGCACCCACTGTGGGGACTGAATAAAGGTATTACAACTCTTCATGGTGGTTTCTGTTTGGAAAAATACAAAATTCTTCCTTCTCAGTCTGGCATTTAAAAAAAATACATTTTCACCTTTCCCTTCGCGCTTGTTGGACAACCCTCAATACAACGAATCACAAGGCATACCCCGGGGGATTATTCAATAGGTTATGCAGGACATGTACTGTGGACTGCAGGGAATTATAGCTTTATAGGTTTTTTATGCGAATAGTTTTATGTTGAAAAATAATGTTATATGTCATGTTCTCATTTCTTGAGCTGTTGTGCTTTGACTGTTAGTAAATGTATTCAATTTTTGTTTTTCTACCAGGTTCTTTGACTATAAAGTTATGCGTGGCTGTCTTTTAAAACCAAGATAATAAGTTCAATGTTCTTGAATTATGAAAATCATGTGGCATATTTACAAGAAAGTGCTGCATCAGCATTAATGCGCCACTTTTCTTGCTCCCCTCTCTAACGACACACAATACCACAATAGCATCAACATTTCTGATGCTAGTCCAGCAAAGCACAGGAAGGCTCATAGGAGATTAGGGGTGCGTCATTTTAACGCCTGCCTTGAGCAGACATGAAAAATGACACCAAAAATGCGTGGAAACGCCCCTCTTGCATACATTATGCCTGCCGCAGGCATAATGTGGTGCAAGGGTTTACACAGTGGCGCAATGCATGCATTGCGGCACTTTGTAAATATGGCGTGGGGAAATTGCTTCCTCAACGCCACATTAGCGTAAAATGAAATGATGCTCGTGTGGCGCAAGGAGATGCAAGGGGCTTGTAAATATGCCCCCATATTCTTAAAGGAGCTGGGGTCTGGGAAAGCCTGCATTTACCTTCAGCTAGTGGCACGGGGTGGAAGAGAGTCGATGGCGCTGTACATCGAAGGTGGGACCTGATTGGTTGCAGCAGGACATCGCCTAGCTGAGGTTTAATAAGGTGGGACGACAAGAGAGTTGGGAGATAGCAGATAGCACCTGACCAGAAGAGCACCCTCTAGTGACTGTGAATTGAAACCACCAAGTAAGAGAGGTGATACCTGGCAATGTGCCAGGCAATCCCTCTTGGGATTTAACCTCCGCGGCTGAGCCACTGAAGAGTGAAGAGGAGGAGGTGGGCAAGGCCAATGGCTTTGCTGCCTATTGGGTATGAGTGGCGCCAGGTGCAAAGGGCAATAAGGAAGGGTGACTGCTACCCATTTGTTAAAAGATATTGGTACGCTGGTACTAATGAGGCGAAATCTTTGTCAAACGTGTTTACTTTGAGCAAAAATTACAAAATAATGAATAAACACTGTTAGAAATGTTGCCGCAATAAGCCACACAATTTGCCTTCTCTTGCCACATAATTTAGTCAATCCTGATGCATAATTTGTTCCTCTCTTGCCATAAAATTCCAGTAGCCCTGAATGTACCCCAGCTTAGTCGAAGTCTCAGGCAATAACGACGGATACTAGCTGCTACACATGTAAACATCCTGCAGATTATTGTTTGCACCTAGCTTGGGCATGTCCTTTTATCAATTTATTAGACTGTTTTTTTCAGTGGTATCAGGAGAGATGGTTTGGACATTAACTTCAACCCCATTGGTGGTTCTGTGTGGGCTAAGAAAAGACTTGCCAAGTTCTGGGGGTGTTGGCAGGTGGCTAAGTTCTAGAGGTGGTAGCAGGTACCCACAAGGATGCAGCTGAAACACATGCTTAGCTGATGAAGTGCGCATCACACCCAAAAGATATTACTGACTTATCTCTACTTTTCTAACTACATCTTTCTTTTTCTACTTCTCAATATCTTTCCTTCTTCCATTACCGTATTCCTCTCACAGCTCCCACTAGCTCTCTCCATCATCGTAGTCTCTGACTCCCATCTCCCCTTAGTTCACCTCTCGCTATACTGTTCTCTTTCCATTTCTGTGCTTGTCATGCCTCCTGCTTACTCCTGTTTTTTTTACTCAGCAGAGTCAGAGGTAACTGTTTAGCCAGAGAAGTGCACACACCAAGGAGAAGAAAAAAGGGGAAGAGGAGGGGAGACAAAATAGATAGAAAATTATTAGATTTCACTTAAAGCGATGATGCACGTCCTCAGAAGAGTGACTTTTTTGCCATTGTTGCAGCAAAAACATCAGCAGGGAAAGGGGATTTATTTGTCATTGTGAATGTCTAGCAAGCAAAACTACAGTTTCAGGCACTATGTGCATATGTATTATTTTAATATTGCATACTGGTCACTGTATATCCACCAATTTATTAATTACCCTGTTTTTGCTACAGCGGGAGAAGAGGCTGATCAGACACTCATTCCTTGTGTAACGTTGTTACAAGTTACAAAAAATATCCAGATGAAACTAAAAATCAGAAATGAATTCACCAGTGAATGTTCAGGCTTTCTTTTGGTGCTGCTTGGCTGGAGGGCACCAAGCAGGATGATTTTCAAGTATGATTAATGTCCTCTCAGTATTGTTTGGCATCACAAAGTTAAATGAAATAAGTAGATTGTGCATTATTGATAACAATCTTTGTAAGTTTCTAACATCATTATCCCTTTATAACTCATTTTTGGTGCGTCTGCTAAAGCTATGGTGTTTAAAGGTTGCCAAAATATGGCATTATTAAATCTAGAAAACTTCAATCTGGGAAATAGGAATTCCATGTACCATACCTAATGAGTTTATCAGACTTGAAAATTGGAGTCCAAATATTTGATTTTAGCGGTCAGATTATACTTGCCACGTACTTTGTTACGTTCAGTGTATTTAGCAATGGACTACACCTGCTGCACGTTTTTCCACGAACATAGACTGCTCTAGTGCTGTTTTACACTAATATTTACAGCGAGTGACCAGTTCATACACTAACATTTGAGCCAATTGGCCCGTCCAAATGTCTATACAAAACAGCAGCTGCACCATCTATTTACCTAAAAAATGTAGGCTCGAAATTGCTTTGTCGCAATTTATGTAATCCATTCCTTGACAACGGGTTGGCTTTTTCGCTCTGCGGTTGGATTACTTTTCCAATATTATAATGCTACGGAATTGTGTAAGCATCCTTCCTTATGGAGCAGGTGATCTGGTGAATTCAGTGACAAACCTAGCAGTGACTGTCATATTGGGAGGCCCTGGTACCATAATATAATCGTCAGAATATCGTCTGACATAACCATTTATAGCCTTTTGGTCCCTTAGTATGGTCTAGTAGGTGTGGGATAACAATACATCTCCCATAGTAACACGAGATATCTTTGATTGACTGCCTGGGAAGGATTTGGCTTCTGGTCTGCACAAAGTCAGCATGTGATCTGCCAAGTCAATAGACGGGCATTCTCATGTCTTCCTGGTGCAGAAACGTCGGTGATTTGAGTGCTGAAGAAGGCCTTTAAAGGATAAATCCTCCATGAAGTCTGGTGCTTACGCATCCTTTGGTGTGTGTCCAGAGGGGGGGAGGGGCTTGTCAGGGAATATATCGCCAGAAATAGGACTTGGGGGCTTATTTATAAACCCCTTGCGCCACCGGACCATCACGTTTACGAATCATCCGGTGGCGCAATGCCCTGCGCCATATTTACAAGGTGACGTTAAACCACTTTCTGTGGCTTAACACCACCTTGTAAGTACGGCCCCTTTACATGCATCACATAGCGTCAAAGTGGCGTGCAATAGGTGTTGAGGTGGGCGTTCCACCGCAACACCCATTGCATTTTGACGCTACCCCAGATTTACGAGAAATCGTAAACCTGAGGCAGTGCCAGGGGTGGCATTAGCATGTCGCATCAAGGAGAAATACTTTTATTTCTCCTTGTTTTCGCTCTATGTGTGCTGCATCCTGCAGCACACATGGAAGTAACACGTTGCCTGCCATTATTGATTGTTTATGTGCAGGGAGGAACACACCTTCCTGCACATAAACAATAATTCCCTGCAAAGCAGGCACCCTTGCAGGATGGTGCAAGGGTGCCTGCATTGGTGCAAGGCAGCTAAATTTGGTGCCAGGGAAACAGCGGTGCACTGGTGAAACACAGGGGTGCACCGTATTGTCTTAAATAAAGTGCATCCCTGCGTTTCTGAAGTGAGGCAGCGTGGTGCTGCCAAATTTGGTGCAGCACTGCACTGCGCCCCTTTCTAGTAGATGAGGCCCTTGGTCTTGGGTGGCAAAAAAATTGAGAAATGTGGACACTAGGTACAAGCTGAGCTAATGGTGGTGTTAGCTATGGAGCAGCCTGGTTCACTGTCACAGTGGAGAATTAATGTGGCATGGATCCAGTGGTCACACCGCATTCAGCAAAAAGTGTAGTGACCAATAGGTGTGCAGGTTTGATGTGTCACAACTTCGGGTCAGGCACCAGCACAAGATAATGAGCTGTCATCATCGTTGGTAGTCTGGAAGTAGCCGAGCAGTTAACTCTGGCTGATCCAGCTTAGGAGTCTTTGAAGTCCAGTCTTGACTGTGGAAAGGATGTTTCTCTTAGAGTAGACACATGGGCACTGCCATGCTGCAAATACTGATCCCTCTTCGCCCCTTGTTCTAGGGCAGGCATTCTAGGACAAACAGTTATTTTCAGGAAAAGAAGTATCTGGGTAGCCTGGCATGCCCAGACTTATGGTTCTGTTTCAGCTGAGGAGAGCATGGCAGTCCAAAGAATGTCTGAATGCCCACATAAATATTATATTTGTTATATGTCCAATATTTTGGTAGGCCTTATCTCCTCTCCCAATATACACAAGAAAGATTATTCTATACTGTTCTGTGTGAGTGAAAAACATGCACACATTTGCAAATTACCACATAAAGGAATCGTGACACACAATGCATGTATTTATGGAATGGGATGTATAGTCCCAAATCTGAAAATACCCAAGTGGAGCCATTAACACAGTCAAATATTGGAAGCAGGACAGCGCATCACATTCTGTCATCTACTCTTCAGGCAAACCAACATAGCCTCTCCTCTATTCTGCTAGGGCTGTGCCACCAAGTTATCCATTTGTAGGATTGGGACTAATCTATTGCCTTAATAATCTCAAAACACTATTGTGGGACATAAGGCTACTAAATGCTCCGTTAGTTATGGAGGCAGTGATGCAGCACACCATGGTATGCCCTGGAAGTGTTTGTGTGTGTCTATAATGTAGGATCCTGAAAGTCACCCTATTAGACAAGGGACACAGTCTGGAGAGCTGGGATGCTGTACATTATCGCAAGCTCTATGTCCCCTGTAGTGTCTCCTTTTGTGTGCCATGTGGGGGTAGCCAGGAAGATTATAGAGGTGGGGTTATACCAAGGAAACCTCTGTGATAGAGGAGTTTGTTGAGAATCATACAGTGCTTTCTGTACTGAACAGAGGATTTGACCAACACTCTCACTTTTTTGTTAGAATCTGTTTTTTGAAGTTTTACATTTTGCTGTATAACAATGCCTTTGTTGGTCAGTTCAAAATATCAAGTAACATGCAAAGACAGACTTTAAATAAGAGCCTCCTGGTAAACTTGTTGTGGCAGGAAGTCAAGGGCAGATTGCCGGGCAAAACACCTATGCCAGTGCGAACAGATTCATACACGTGATAGTAATGAAACAAATGTCATTTTAAGAAAACAAGTTGGTAGACCTCACTACTCTTCACAGCTGCCATCGCTGAAGGGTAGTATGTGATGTTCCCAGTGTTGAGGACTTCAGAAGGTAGTTAGGAGCAATCAACAGTCTCCTTTACGTGTCCATTGTCCCTCCTCAATGCTCTCATTGGAGTCTTGCATTTGATTAGACTTCAGGTCAGACAGAACAGTATCCCAGTAAGTGGCGATGGGATATTTTCTCAGCCCTAGTGTTTTTTCTCTGTGCAAGGCTACGCTTTCAGCATGTGCCCAGTTAAGCATTGAGTGTTTCCTGGCTGTGAACACTGGGGGTTCAGGAGATTTCCCTCTCCACATAATAAGATTTTAGGACACTATAAAGCCCAAATCTGGAAAAACAGGAAGTTCCTTTGTGTTTCCTGTGTCTAAGGTATATTCCCAGGAGGGATGTTTCAAACTTGTGCATATTTGCGCAGTCTGTACATGCAGGTAAGCTGGAGGTGATGTTTTTCCACTAAATATGCAGCCTGGGGCAGGCCCACGACATATGGAGTAAGGCAGCATCTATGTGAGCACAACAATGACAGGCTGCATCTACTCTGATAAAACCGGTTCATGTTAGCAGGAGTAAGGTAAGCCCTATGTATTATGTAAAGCTGAATGAGCCTAAACAGGGCCTTGCACAGCACATGCTTTGAGCCCTCAAGTAAAGAGGCCCATTCCTTATTGGTGCAGGAGTGCGTTAAGTCAGTTTCCTAGCACTGCTGTAAAGGGAGGAGCTGGGGAATGGTGTGGAAGCGAAGGGAATCTGAAAACCAACGTATGAGGTGTCTACCACTACCCATTACATGTATATATTGAATGGCGATGTGCATGGGCGGTTCAGTAGTCAGATCTCCTCTGTCGTTCCCTAGTGTGGCAAGCAAGGAATTGTGAAGTAAAAATTGACCCGGGTGTAGCCCACCCTCGTCCATCAGCATATCAAATGTTGGCAAGGTGCCATCCCTGTACAAATCTCACAATATTTGCAGACCTGCAGTGTGCCAGGCGGTCATTTAAGCTGTCAACATAGGCCCACCAGTCATGGGCAATCCCAAAAGAACCAACCCCGGTGCATAGGTCAGCATATACTTAGTAATGTGAAGACATCTACAATAGCAGTGACAGGCACTCATGTGCAAGGGTGGGATAGGTTCAGACTGGCTGACCTGCTTCAACAAAGAGAAGTCATGGCTGTATCCGATAGTTGGCAATCCACTGAACTTGGGCAGCAAGATAGTATTGTTCAAAATGAGGAGCAGCCCATCCTCCCCTCATTCGTGGATAAACAGAGTTTTGTTAATGCTACCCTGCATTGTGACATGTTTCAAATAAACTCACAAATCTGTTGATTAAGCACCCAAAAGAAATCAACAGGGATGTGTATAGGAAGGTTGTAAAAGAGGTACACAAGGCGGGGACAAGACTACCATTTTGAGTAATGCCACCCTTCCTGCTACTGAAAACAGCAGGGTATGCCAGAAAGCCATCTGGGCGCATAGTGACGTTACTGCACGAGTGATATTGCCATCAAAGAGTGGTACACCTGCAGCACCAAATACCTAAATGTGTGGTGCCGCCAGGTCAATTACGCCCCTTCAAGTGCAAAGTCTGGTTCTGGGAAATCAGAGAGACAGGGGAATAGGCATGATTTTGCCCAATTCACCCTCAGTCATGATGTGGCTGCAAAATGGGTCAAAGCGATTGTGTCATGCATAGTCTGCATGTCCCTGATGTAGAACAACATGTTGTCTGCATATAAAGATATTACATGCATCCCGTCGTCTAGTGGGATGCCTCAATGCATCCGCTGGGAGCACATGGCCAATGCTAGTGGTTCAACCACGAGGGAAAACAACAGAGGTGATAGCGGGCATCCCTGTCTCATCCCCCAGTGTATGGAGATGGTATTTGACAGGAGGGGTCCTGGTTTGACTCTGATTAGTGGGTCAGTGTACAATAACTTTACTGACAGTAAGAAGCGATGACCAATGCCGTAGCAGGTCAGTGCAGTAAAGAGATACTCCCTTGCTAAAGAGCGAGAAATGTTTTCAAATTCTAAGACCAGACATTGAGCATGAGGTCAGACGTGACAGGCATAAGTCATGACTCTAAAGAAATAGATTCAATGAGGTATTGAGGATGGGGATGAATCCATTTTGATCCGAGTACACTAGGCATGGTACCAGATGTGGCCGCCGATCCGCAAGTATTTTTACCAGGATCTTATAATCAGTATTCAGTAGAGCCAATGGCCTGTAGGAGCCTATTAGCAGTGGATCTTTATTCCCTTTCGGCAACAAGACGACTGTTGCTTCTCTTTGGGAGACAGAAAGACTGCAGATAGACAAGGCTTCTTCGTACAGCGTCATCATGTGTGGGGCTAATTGAGGGGCATACACTTTATAGAGCTCTGCAGGCAAGCCATCAGGTCTGGGGGCCTGCCAGTGGCTAACACCTTTATCACCTCTATAATTTAAAATATTGTGATGGGTCCATCAGGGTCCATTTGCTGTTCCATGGTAATGTGGGAAAATGTCAGGTAAGCAAAAAGGAAGTCATGACCCTCCTGGTTAGTGGCCGTGACTGGCTGGTACACATGTGTGTAGTGACGCATAAGTTCATCATGGATAGCATGTTGTGTATAAAGGATGGTGCCTGCACTAGACTGTTGTGCTGTTATGGGGTGCTGTGGTTGCTCCTGTCGGATAAGCCACGCAAGGAGCCATATGACTCGATCAGCCGTGGCATGTGTAAGGGCCCGGTGTGCAGCATACTTAAGGCAACATAATATTTCTAATAGAACAACGTGTTTGTGACGTGCTTCCGTGAACTCACGCATTGTACTAGGATCCTCAGAAGCCTGGGTTTCCAGGTCCAGGAGTGTACACTCCAATCAGAAAAGGTCCCTGTTGATCAGCTCTATTATATATCCTTGGACGCCCAGACAGTGTCCCCTTGTGTCACTATGAAGACATCATATTCCACTAGTCTTGTGGAAACCGTGTGAATATTTTTATCAAAATATCCCGTAATCATTGACCTAAAGGAAGCTCAGAATGAGGGGGTCCTCCAACAGCGTAGGTTGGAGACGCCAGGTAGGGATGAGAGGTGGGGTGACTGCTCAATGTATTTGCAGAATGTGGGGGTTGTGATCAGAGTGAGTGTATCCTAACCCTAGGTACTCCACTTGCACAATAGAAGGGAGCAACAATGTTGCTTCAATGAATCTGTCAGTTCGGACATGTAGGTTGTGTGGCACAGAGTAAAAGAAGTATACCTTTGTGGCTGGGTTCTGGAGATGCCAACTAGGCGCCATTGGTGGAGCCAATCACTCAACATCTGAGCATTGGATGTTGCAGTTATTGGGGTAAGGGGGAATGAATGATCCAGGGCAGTGTCCAACACGCTGTTAAGGTCCCCCCCAAGAATCCAAGGTGTATCACTCCATTGAGAGAGTGTAATTGAGACAGCATGGAAAAAGGTGGACTGTTCAGTGTCGGGGGCATAAATGGAACTGAGGAGACTGAAGCGGCCATCAAGTCAGCCTTTCACCTGGACATAGCTGCCTTCTGGGTCCAATATTGTGTCTTCTACTATGAACGGGGTCCCCAGCTTTACCCACAGTAGTACCCCACCTGGGCATAAATAGAATAGTTGATGGCAAATACCTGCCCACACCAGTGTCTTTGCAGCTTGAAGTTTTCAGAATGGATAATATGCATCTTGGAGCAGCGTTTTAAGTATAGCAAACTGAATAGCAATGTGAAGGTGTGTGCATGCCCCTCGCATTCCAAGTAAGTATGTTAAAATGGGTTGTGCAATGTGGGATGTGTTCCTCAACCGCTGGGCCTTGCACAAGTGGCAGCAAGGGTGTCGCGGTGCAGAGTGTGCATAAGGATACCTAGAAGTGAGGGGCCATAGGTCATAACTAAACAAATACAAACCATAAACCAAGAATCATAAATACCAGTAGAGCAGAGGTGTAACATACTTCTGCCCAAATAATGATAGAACTAAAATCCAGCAAGGGTTTACCAGTCAAGGAACTGATGGGGGAACTAGACAGCCAGGAAGGGGGCACCCCGCAGAATGAAGGAGAATTACACAGGAACCTGTACATTCATCAGAACACAGCCATTCTGTTTACCAAGACATGCATAAATGTAATGAAGACTGTTTGCAAAACAGGAACTGCAGTAGCCTCACGTTGTTGTTCCCACTCCCCTATAAAAGGAAAAACAGTAAAGAAAAACAAAGTGCGTTATACAGCATCTGTGGAGGAGGGCATGTCTGTTCATGCTCCTTAGTCAGAAAGGAAAGAAAAGGCATTAGCAAACATGCATTTCAGACTTCAAATATCATCAGATGTTTGCGGTGTAGCCCAAGAGGGAACTTCAGAGTCCACCCCAGAGGGCCAAGTAATAGATGAGCCATTGCTGCTAAATTACTTGTCAGAGTCCTTGTCCAGTTCAGAGGTCCTACCATCCTCACAAATCACTTTGGCTTTCTGTATTGGCTGATGTCTCTCTCTTATTATTTGCTCCAAGTCAGGATCATTCTTTAGCTGAGAAGAGTGACGTGTTCAGGGACGTCTGCCTAGCCTTTGTAAACCTGTCTCACCATGAGTCGCGGCATCAGCCGGGAAGGGAGGTCCACTGTGGAGTGCCCCATTGTTTCCAACTAGTCCCACATGTCTTCTGCGGAACTAAAGAAACGTGTCTTTCCCCCAGTTGCCACCCATAAGCATGCTAGAAAGAGGAGGGTCCACCACATGTCTAGCTCACAGAGCCGGCGTTTAACTGCAAGAAAGGAATTATGTTGTTTTTTTCACCAGTACAGTGTAGTCTAAAGAAAACATTACTGTGGCATTGTCCACTGTGATTTCATGTGGGTTCTGGACCTTGAGCAGGACAGCATCTCTGTCTCTGTAGTGTAGTAGTCAAAACAGAAACACCCTGGGTTTAGAGCCTGGTGGCGGTTGGCACACCGGCACACACTGGGCATGTTCCACTGAGAAGAACTGTGAGAAGGTATCCTTGGGTGGTAGCTGCCTTAACCACTGCAACAGCATCTGATCCTTCCGCCCCCTCTGGCAGGCCTACCATGTGTACATTGTTGCAGCAAGACCAGTCTGCCCCATCCTCCATGTGACACTCCAGGACCTGCACTCATTCTGACATCAGGCACACAGAAGAATCAAGTTCTCAAGTCCATGAGTGAAGTTCCTCAATTGTCAGCTCAGCAGTGTGAACCTTGCCGTCAAGTTTGCTATGATCCACATGAAGTAGGGTCAAATCCATCGTCAATGCATCGATTTTGCTTTCTAAAGAGGTCCGCCGTGGTCTCTAAAGCAGTGCCAATCTTCTCCACCGCTGCCAGCACAGTATTGAGTTTGTTGCAAATAGAGAGCGGGAGAGTGCTTACAACTGCAGATCCAGCACCACTCACCAGTTGGTCATGATTTGTAGGGGACATCAAAGGTGTCCCCTCTGTGATCGTCCCATCGCACTGTATGTTAATCGTCCACTCCAGGGGAGTACCACATGGCCGCTAGTAGGCCTCAGTGCCAGTTGATTGAAGTGTCTCACCCCTGCTTCCCACAGTTACAGTATAGCTCCAGCAAGACTGCGAAGTGGAGTAGGGGAGCGGGGAAGAAAGTTTGGAGCAATGATGGCAGGCTCCCAGGGAGATATGTGTCGGGTATGCGGGGTGAGTAGCAGAGCTCATTTAGAGTGTGACCGCCATGCTGGCTGCTCAAGCCATGGCCCCTTGTACAACACTCTCATCTTGATGGGCAGCAAGTGCAAGGAGACAAAGTTCATTCTATTTAATCCTAGCATGAGTCTGCTAGTTGAGTTCTGCACAAGTAGCAATTTATGTACAGCGTATAAGGGTAGATCCAAGTAGAGTGCATAACAGAAGTCAGTAGCTGCAAGAAAAGGGTTCATAATTTGGATTTTGTGATTGAAAGAGAAAAAGTAAAAAATCAATTTCACAGTCTCAAGATGGAAAATAAAGGAGCGTACTCTAGAGTCTATCTGTCTCATTAGGGTACTGGTCAAGTCAAATTTAACAATGAGGTTTTTAACAGAGGCGACAGGCAGAGGTTTATCTCCTACTTAGTTCAGTCAAAATGGAAGATCTAAAAATTGGGAGGGTCTTAATGGAAATAGAATCTCTGTCTTGCCACCAATCAACTTTATTTAAGCCACACCAAGTCCTCGAACTTCTGTAGGCAATTGAGTAGCATAGTGGCACATCGAGATAAATATCTTGAAATTGTAAGGCTGGTGTGTGTTTCTTCCTCATAACAACAACATAGAAAATCCGACAGACTGAATGATGTGTGATGAAGAGACTAAATAAAATCAGAAAAGCTGGTGGGACAATTTATGCCCTCAGGAACTTCACACCCCAGGAGTCGATCTGTGTGTCAGAAAATGTGGTGAAGTTGGAAGTGTCACTGGTGGTGATCATTGAAGCATCATTTGTAAATCTCTTGGGAGAATGGCAAATGAACGGTCCTGGCACAAATATAATGTGGGCTCAACTTTATGTATTCAGGGTCTCTTTTGCACTGGTTTTAACACTGTGCACTGTCCCTGTCTGCATATGGTGTACCTGTTTAAAGGGGCTTAAAGGTGCGCCGTGGCACAAACAGGGAAGTGTGCCATATGTATAATACAGTCCGTAATATTGTTTAAGCTGGTGAGGAAGAGGGCATGTGTAGCCAGCTGGGAGAGAAGGTAGATTCTTTGGATGTGCAAAACACTCTGGGGGTCATTCTGACCATGGCGGTAATTACCGCCATGGTGGAGGTCGGCGGTAGCACCGCCAACAGGCTGGCGGTGCACCGCTGGGCATTCTGACCGCGGCGGTTCAGCCGCGGCCAGAAACGGAAAGTCGGCGGTGTACCGCCGACTTTCCGCTGCCCGTCTGAATCCTCCATGGCGGCGGAGCGCGCTCCGCCGCCATGGGGATTCTGACACCCCCTACCGCCATCCTGTTCATGGCGGCTCTCCCGCCATGAACAGGATGGCGGTAGGGGGTGCTGCGGGGCCCCTGGGGGCCCCTGCCGTGCCCATGCCAATGGCATGGGCACGGCAGGGGCCCCCGTAAGAGGGCCCCAAAAAGTATTTCAGTGTCTGCCCAGCAGACACTGAAATACGCGACGGGTGCAACTGCACCCGTCGCACCTTCCCACTCCGCCGGCTCAATTCTGAGCCGGCATCCTAGTGGGAAGGTTGATTTGCCCTGGGCTGGCGGGCGGTCTTTTGGCGGCCGCCCGCCAGCACAGGGCAAATGTCAGAATCACCGCCGCGGTCTTTCGACCGCGGTGCGGTGTTCTGACGGCGGTACCTTGGCGGACGGCCTCCGCCGTCCGCCAAGGTCAGAATGACCCCCTCTATGTTTAAAGGATTCCATAGATGTGATTTGTTCCAGGGTTGTTTTCTGTAGTTGTGAAGGAAGGAGTAGACTGAATTTAATGCATTATCTTGGTAGCGCTTTTAGTCTGGTTTGCAAAATGTGATGGTCCGTTGTGTATCGATCTAGAGAAATGGGGAAGGATCATATCTGCTTAAGGGTCATTGCTGAGAAAGATGACGTTGTCCTCACTGATCTCTTCTAAAACTCTCCATTTTAAGGTTGACACCGAGATTGCATGTTATGAAGAAGATGACTTGAGTCGATGTTTTCATGCAGCTGTTAGGTGAAAACACTATAGAGAATTTTGCTGGGGAATAGGCAGTTTGAAATTGGTTGATAGTTAACATGTACAAGGATATCTTCTCAACCCTTTTCCAGGATCAAAGACTCTAGTGCCTCTTTCAATTGGTTCAGGACAAATCCCATTGCAAGGCAGGTGTTGATAAAGTTGGTCATGTTAGAGGCTGATGAATTCCTGGAATTTGGCACACATGCTAGATATCCGAAAACTCATGATTATAGCAGCTGTTGGTTGGAAACACTCTCGAGAATGTTGCTGGGCAGTCAGCAGGTCGAGGTGAGTGAAAAGAGCGGGCAGTTGCCTCCAGGGAGCTCCTAGGGTCATATCACAGAAAGAGACCATGTGGAAATATGCAGCACATCTGCCAGATACAAAGGGTGCTTTTAGATGGGGCTCTCCACACCAGCTCCCCAAAGTCAGTACTTACACACAATCTTGTATTCACAGTGAAAGTGCCCTGAGTTAGCAGCGGAGGGTGGGATGTTTGTGTATTTTTCTTTTCGTTATGGAAACGAAACAGAAAAAAATAGAATGACACAGGCGCTATCACTTACATCTCTGTAAATTGGAGATGAGGGAAATGACCAAAGCAAGATAAAATCTAAGCGAATAAATATTGCAATAAAAAGGTCACAATGTTAGGATAATGAGAGAAATATAAAGTGCTACTTATCTGGTGAGGAGCAGCATTCAAAAGAAGAGGATTGTTCCACCCATGGACCTTTTATATGTTGCCATGGTTTCATTCTGGATTGTTAAGGTTTGATGATGAAATGTACTATCCGTGCTGCGTTGGAGTGGCATTAAAAGGATTTATGCATAAAGGTAGCCGACGGGTCCTGTAATTAAATTATTGGAGTGAATATCTGTGCTTTAACACAGGTAAATATTAGAACGATGGATAATAATAATAATAATAACAATAATACCAATAATAATGATTATTATTATTATTATTATTATTATAGTGCAGGGCCTCAAACAGTATATATAGCCTAACTGAAATCCTACATATTTCTCTGTCGTAAAGAAACATCTATATAGAGTTACACAGGATTAAAATCCTAAAAATAGTGATGCATGATTCCGAAGACCGAAGAATATGGCCTGAGAATTCCATTGTTATAGATAGAAAATCTGTGACAAGACAAGACATGAGAAGATGTGCTGAGTGCAGATGGCAGGCCAAGGTTTCATTGGCAGGTTAGAGGCCTTGATCTTTAATTTGAGCTACCTTACTCCTTCACTGTTAAAGAGAGCTGAAGAGGAGGAGGGCCAGTAGGTAGGGTAAAATATTGTCTGTGGGCTGTCAGGAATAAATTCTGGATTTTTATGACTGAGTCAAATAACAGCAGTAGATGCTAACAGTGTTGGATTCGACACAAGGTATATTTGTGCTTGTGGACTGAAAATTCATTGGTAAATTCTGAAGGTGTTTTTTGGGTTGTAAGATACATATCAAGAATGGATTAACACAGTTGTGCTAAGATGTGTAGTGACACACTATCGAACTGATTGAAATCAGCTTGCTAGGAAAAATATATAATATGCAAACGCTGTAGAAAACTGTCTTCTTTAGTAAGTCTGAAAGGTTGCTGGAGGTCGTGCACATTTCCAATCTAAGATGCAGCCTGTGGACCAGTCCCCTTTGAGACCAGACTGCACCCCTTACAATACCCATTTCTGACTGTGCCAGACCCTGATGACACCACTTCTGTAATATGCAATAGCCCAAGATCTAAGGATGCCATTTAATGGGGGTGAGGTCACACCAAACCCCAAAGCTACCAACTGAGGAAGTAGCTTGTCTTCCTAAAGAAGCCATTTGGGGGTGGGGAGTGGCACATGACATTTCCCACGTGGCGAATGGCTATATATGTGAGTTAGGTACACAGGTGATGAGCCCAATTTAGTTACGGGTTTAAATCACAGTAATCGCCCCCAACAGGATCCCTGCAAGCCATTGCACTGAAGGAAAGGAGTGGCAGTGGTGGTGGGTCATAGGATAGATACTTGTCTTGTCCTGCAGGGTTGTTTTTGTTCTCCTGGTATTCAAGTGATTGAATTTTTTGTTGCATCTAGATTCAAGGGACTCAGTAAGCTGGTAATGCTTACAAGCAGAGCGCCCTACGCTTCCTGGTGACATCTCCGCTGAGGTCCCAGTAAACCAGTAACCTTTCTCAAACCCCTCCTGCAAATCACACATTAACATGCACAGAACAAAGAAATCCTTGCACTGCACTTGTTCATTAGTGTCTTAACCAGCCCCTATGACTTTCTACTGTCCCACTAAGCATATGTTGCTCAGTTGCAGTTAAATAATGAGCATAGAGTGTCTTGACTTTCTAAGTTTCAGATGCTCCCAAACTGATGGGACATTCAGCGAACAGTGTCGGACCTTAACATGTCATTAAATTTGCATTATTGTTACAGTCAGTGAACATTTCAACAGAAGCACCATTCAGTATTTCCTGCTTGCACATGTCTATCCACCAGACCAGAGACAAAACGAACAATTGGTGCGGGACATCCCACCTAAACAAATAGGCCATAGTAGGAAAAGTGTCTCTGAAGCTTAGCTAGAGCATGATAACAACAAAACACACCGTCTAGAATCCCAGCACTACTTTTCTATTACATGTGACCTTTATTTGGATTTCATTGTTTCCACACTGTTTCTATTGATGGATTCTGGATCGGTCCTTATTACATTTAATTCAAGTAAGTATAAGCAACTTTTCACGTCTTTCAATCATGAGATGGTATGATTGCTTTCAATCATGAGATGCTATGGTTAGAATTTCGCTCAATGAATTCTTGTACGTTTCTATCTCATTAGTGTACCAAATACAAAGCCAATAAACAAGAGGTTTGAGCATAACTAGATGAGAGACAATTTGAAATCCAGATTAAAGTACAAAGGTAGTAGCATTGGAGCAGGTTTGTCAATGATTTTGTGAATTTATTCTCTGACCTGGTTAAATTAATAATATTGCAGTACCCCCTTTCTGCACCATATAGTGCTGAACACACTCCCTTACAGCAGTATACATCTGATGCAGGATAGACTGACCTAGGTGTAGAGGATTTAAACATTTTTAGCACAGCTGTTGCACTGTGTTGCAAAGTTAAGTGGCTTTTGTGATTTGACAGGTCCATTTTAGCCTATTGGCCAATTTGATACCCAGGTAGTCAAAGTTTGCAACTATATCAAGTTTTGTGTTTTCCTTTTAACATTTTTGTGAGGATTAGTGAACATGTATTGAGTTGCGACTGGTTTGATCTCTACACCGCAGTGAGCACAAACGTTGGAAAGACTCTGAAACAGACTCCGTAGTCCCATAGACGTTTTTGATATTAGTAGGTGTTGTCTGCCAACAGTAAAGCCAGAATATTGTGACTATTTCACCTAGGGAATTCATTATCTCTAACCCTATCTACTACACACATTATGTAAAGGGAAGAAGGGTGGGGGCTAATACACAACCCTTGCATACATCCTTTTGAATGTGAATATGGTTAATCATTTAACTCCTCTTTCCCTGTCTGATGTGCCCAATTTGTATATGTCGCAGTATCATTATGTGTAGTAAATTAATCGGTTCTATTTCTGTTTCTGGCCTTTGCATAGTTTATAACTTGGTATCAGAGCACAGGCTGCACTCAGGCCCACAAAAGCCACATATATATAAGTTCCCTTTTGAGCATCACGAACTTCCAGTATATTAGTTGAAAACAAAAATTCTGGTCTATTGTTCCAATTTTAGTCCTAGTCTTGTTTTGAGTTCAAACAAGAGCTTTGTCTCTGACATCCAGTTGTGCAATTTATCAAGGACTTGTCTACCAAAAACGTTTGTTGTCAATAGTTCATTGGTTCATATCTACTTCCCTTTTTATACATTGGAATCAGTTTTGCACCTTCTATGGGTCTAGGTTGTCTGATTCTGCTACAATAGCGTTTAATAGGAGATTGATGTAGGGAGCCCATATCGGGGGTTCAGAATGACAAAAAAATCACCAAGGACCTTATCAGGTCCAGGTGCCTTTCCACCTTTCAAACTTTCAATTGCCTTAATAGTGCCTTGGGGTGAAAATACAATAGTGTGAGGTGTAGTGTGCTTTGATGCCATACTGGATTGTGATAGCAAAGTTGGTAAGTGCCAATCTACAAATAGATTAGTAAAAGCTGTACCCAAATTCGGGGTTGGATAAAAAAAATCCACAGTATTCTTCACATTTGTATTGCCGTTCCCTATTAAGTGCCAAAAAAATGACCTGCTTTCCGTCGTTGTCAATAGTAATTCATACTCAGTTCTTGTTTCACTAATCAGTTTCCTATTGTGACTTTTTACTGCCGTTAAGAGGTTAGGTTTGGCAGTCCTAAAGTACTTATTATATCAAGATGATTGCTTCTGTTACCATGATGATCTTCTGGATTCTTCATAAAAAGAAATCCCTCAGTCTGCTAAATAGCTTTGGATGGAAGTTAATAATGGCCATTTCTTCCTCGTGGCAGAATTCATAAGGCCATATGGTTGATACAACAGTTCTACATATACTGGCCAGTATCTCTGTTGGATATCAGGCCACTTGCAGCAGCTCAAGGTATTACTAAGCTCGGGGAGGGAAACAGTGATTTTAATGATCGCTGACTGGCTGACCAATAACAGGCCTATCATTGAGAAGAAGAGGGCATTCTGATCGCTATCTAGTCTATCAGCAACATCCGTGTTGCAGAGTTTAAGCCATGAGGATTAATCTAGCATGATATGATCAATTCTAGAGTGGCTATTATCTCTCTGAAACATATATTCCCCCATTCTGTACGGAGGTTTTCAGCCATTGCAGGATCCCAAGACACTGGCCAATGTCTTCGTTGCTAATCAGATGGCAATGGTTGACCAATTTTTGACTTGTGGCACCCCCATAGATGGAATTCCCAATTTTCATCCTCCTGCAAAGAGAGGATGTTTTCAACCCACTGGTTCATATGTGGTAATGAGGTTACCTGCAAATTATTTCCCTTTAGTTGTTCTAGGGTGCCTTCCAACAGATGCAAAGTTCCAGATTCTGCAGTCTTGAGAGTGCCATATAAACATCAATTACATTTATAGTAGACCCATTAGACGTTTTGATGGGTAAGTCCATTATATTGAGGGAGTCAAAATCCAGAGCTTCACTACGACCATTTAGGGATATTTTAACCTAAATGGTCAACACTCCAGAGGGGAGAGTAATGGCACGGGAAATTGCCTCTTTGTCGAAATTGCAAAGAAGCTGATGAAAAATCCGAATGTTTCATTAGCCGGTCTGCAGAGCATCGATATGTGTATCATGAGATCGAATCCCTCAGGGTATACTCAGGCTTTCATCCTTCTGACGTCTGTAAGTGAGGTCCATTAAACTGAGAGATAGCAAGGCACGTTATTTACAGTGTTTAGACACGACAGAGGTGTAGTCTTAAGCGCTATGTAAAAAATCATATTAATATCATTGGTAGAATCTACAGGTATGGCGACGTTGCCACCAAGTCAAATAAACTTTGAATTTAGAAGAAATTAGTACGACTTTTGCAGTAACCTCTGTGACTGTTGCCCCCTTTGTCTTGACGAAAAGGAAAGTCCTTTTAAATAATAAAAAAAAAAACAGGAGGACACTTAGCTGTGATGTGCATTTGACAGATGGGCCTGCGCCCACCTGTGTAACATAATCAGATTTGCGAGTTAATGTTTAGTGAGCAACAAAAAATCGTGCAGAAATCCTGTTACTCTTGTTTTACAGGATCGAGTTGAATTACAAATCAGCAATTTGGTGACCTTTCCCGTTTTTTCTGCAAGGCAAAGCAAATGTTTCATTTTTTTCCTCTGTCAGAAAGTAGTGTTCCGACCAAAACTTCCGTCTCGCGGCAGGATACCATCAATAGGTGTTGACGTTAGTAATGGCCGCTGTCATCGCCTCACTGTTTCCTTGTTTGAGGAAACAATTACCTCAATCCTCTGCCCTCCATGCATGAAGTGCTGGCCCCTGAGAGGCCTCAGCTGGGTTCCTGACGGGTGACTTCCAGGCATGTGCTGCTGGCTGCAGGTAAATCAAGAGAAACCAAAGGAGGCTTCAGTCAACCAGAGAGCACGCGGCGTCTTCCTCACCGGATGTACCACTGCCCTTGACTTCACGTGGGAAAGTGTCTCTTGCAGATGGCAGCCTTATCAGATTGGTTCACACGCTCTGTTAACCAAGGTACAGATTTATCGAGGCTTTGTGCAGTAGAAAGTCTTGAAAAGTAACAGACAGCGGCACAAAGTTCTGACAAAGTATTTATCTCACAGTACAAATTGTTTTTACTCTGGAAAGTTGTCTTAAAACTCTTACAATCAGCCATTTCTACCGCTTTGCCTCACTTTGCATCACTTTGCATCATGGAGGCTTTCCATGGGTAGTGTCTTGGCATTCTCGTGCCTCCGCCCATAGTTTTTGATGCAAAGGCCTATCCACTAAAATTGATAGACAGTGCTTGATGCCTGTAATAACGCCTCCTTGAGACAGATTATCAAGGCGAAATGTTTTCATTTCTCCTAACTTTTAACACATTGCATGTGTGCTGACTGTAAAGCACACATCCAATGTGTGAAAACGTTATTCTAAGCATAGCATTTGTACTGGGAGGGTACAAAACATATGCTACACATTATGCACACACATTAGTCCTATGCTGCAAAGTTGTGTGCATGGTGCTAGGCAGCCTGCTTGTGCAACAGTGCTGGGGGAGAGAGCAGAAGCGCTGTACTGTAGTAGACATGGCTCTGCAATACACTACCCTAGAACAACAAAACACAAGAAAGCTGGTTCGCTGTGTTGCGTTGCACTATAATTTAGTAAATGTACCCTGAAATATGCTAGCTAGCAAGCTTTATGGTATCTGCAGGCAGATTCACTATAGGACATATTTATGACAAAGTCATGGAGCAAGTCCTCTTGCTGTGCTGCACTTTGTGACAGCGAAAGTGCAGAAATGCGCAGTATCTAAAGAAATATGGCACATTCCTGCCTTTTTCCCCTCCACTGGCACAGTTTTGGCTGCCTAGTGCCAACACAGGCACCCCTGCTTCAATGCAGGCACCGTTGCACCAAGAGGCATTTTCCTCTCGCTATGTGTGCTGGAGAATGCAGCACACATGGAACAAGGAAGTAACAATTTCTCCTTGTTATGCCTCTCCCTAAAAGGCATAGCATTTTGGCACATTACCAGGTCTACCACTTCTGGTAATATGGGAATGCATCAAAATCCAAGAGTGTTGCATGGGAACACCCACGCAACACCCATGGAAAGCCTCCATGGGGTAGAGTAATGCAACACAGCGATTTGCTACTCCTGATTTATCAAGCCACTCAGGACCACACAAGGTGGCCTTCCCTGGCTTGATAAGTTGCATTTTGAGCTTCCTGCATACAAGCACCACATTGCGTGGTGCAAGAGTGATGCAATCCCACTCATAAATATGCCCCTTAGTGTGCAGTGGTAAAATGGTGAGTGCAAACAATGTAGTTAATGTGTCATGGAAAGGTATAGATATTGTTCCATTGACTGCTCATGGTGTGAAACTATCACAGCTGTTCTATCATGCATAGAAATCTTACAGGATCAGGCTAAGGACAGAGCTATCACCCAGGCTGCAGAGTTTTTCTTTAGATTTTATTGTCAGTGAAACTCTTCTTGGGGTTATGACGATGTTGCATGCTTATGACTTTCATGCTAGGAAGTTTACAAAGCTCTTACAGATTTCTGCATCAGATAGCAAAGCTTGTCACAGGGTTACATAGTTCTTACATGGCCTAGCTTTGGCAGAGCTAACCTTCATGTTACAGGGCAAACTACTGCGAGCAGAGCTATGCATCATCTTAGTGAGATCCTACAAAGCAATCTCTCATGTAACACTGAACATACAGGCACAGGCTAGGGAAAGTGATCCTATCCCCAAGGCACACAGTTCTCACATGATAAGGTTGTGAAGAGATTCATTATACAGCAGGCTACAAATGCTCCACAAGCCCAAGATCCAACAAATAATGTTACTCGTATCTTACAGGAACAAATACCTGACAGTGAAGCTGATGTCGGCCTACACACAAATTAACTAGGTCTCAATCTGTGACAACAGAGCCATCCTTCTGGTTGGTAACTGGCAAAAATATTTACCCCAAGGAGATGGATGGTTCTAATGTCTGTCTCAACACTGAGTTGTGGAACAGCATTCTGTAAGGTAGCATTTAAAAATCACCACAGCATATCACAGTGCCCCTGATTCCTTCCCAGAGCATATCAGGACGTAACAGCAGAAGAAGAAGAAGCGTGTACCTATTCCGTTTTAAGTAGGTTTAGGAGGAATTGGCACATTTGCATTGACAACTTTCAGCTGTTTTATAAAGGAGATCCCCACATGCAAAAGTCAACTACACCACGTTAGTGTCTTGTCCGTGGCGGAGCAGGGACTTTATTCATATCAGTGGTTCCCAACCTTTAGACTTCTGTGGACCCCCACTTTATCATTATTGGAACCCAGGGACCCCCACTGAATCATTATTGGAATCCGGGGACCCCCCACTGAGTCATTACTGAAAGCTGGAGACCTAATCTGTTAATATTATTTCATTTTCTTAGCAGTCGCGGACCCCCTGTGGAGGCTTCGCGGACACCGAGGGGCCCCGGACCACAGGTTGGGAACCACTGATTTAAATATTTGGTTTACAGAATCAATGTTACCAACTCATCTGGAGGAAAAGTCCACGCTTTCTCTACTGGGCCCGGTCGAAAGACCTTGCTTATAGATGAGAGTAACCAGAAGCTGCAAATCAAATCAATCTATTCATCAACAGTTCCATTACCATTTCTTGAGAATCAATGATGAGAGTTGGTGTGAGTTTCAAAGATGCATTAAAATCTTTTTAGTAAGCAAATCTTTATTAATCAGTATCGGAAATAGGAAATCAACTGATAATCAATTTAATACAGAACAAATGCTTAAAGCACATTCTATATAAGTAATTCTCTATACTATGTCTAAAGAATAAGAGAAAAGCATCTACTAGAACCTATAAGTAGTTCCACATTGAGAGGTGAAAGCATAAAGCTTTTGCAGCAATTCTAAATGAATCAAAACTTCCTATAAAGAGAGGTTCAAGAAACTCAATTGAGTCTCAGAGCAGGCTCTCTCTAGCCCGGCAACTGTGTTGCCGGGCTGGAAAGAGCCTACTGCACATGTGTGTTTGGCCAGCCCAAGATGGACGGCCAAACCCACATGCGCTCTGAGGGGGGTGCTGAGCACTCCCCCTCAGTGCACGTCATCCCGTGGCCCCGCCCCTTTCAGAACAAAACATAGTTTATTATCCTTTCATTCTGAAAGGTTTGCAGCTCCTGCTGCTGGATGGGGGGGTGACGATCCTCCGCCCTTATGGAGGAGCCGCCCTTGTATATGCAAGCAATTTCTAACTGGATGAGAATTAACTGTTTAAAGTTTAATTCTCTAAAGACTGAATTTCTACTTTTTGGGAAAGATCCCACATCCTGGAATCATTCCTGGTGGCCTCTTTCGCTTGGACTTCCTCCTATACCAGTAAAGAAAGTTAGAAATTTAGGGGTTATATTTGATGCTGAACTTTCTTTTGTGGATCAGACTGACAAATAAGTTTCATCATGATTTATAAAATGCTCAAGAAGGTTTTACTGTTTGTTCTTCCTGACTTGGTGGTTATTGAACTGTTTTTATCTAAACTAGATTATTGCAATGCGGTATCTGTTGGTATTAACAACCCCTAACCAAGCTCCAAAAGTTGCAAAACACTGCTTCTTGTTTACTTCAAAATATTCCAAACTATCAATCTGTAAAGGACACCTTGATGGAGCTTCATTGGCTGCCTGTCAAAAAAAGGATTATTTTTAAGTGATTATGCCTGACACATAAAGCTTTGCATGGACATGGGCCAGAGTTCTTTAGGACTAATTTTAGTTGGTCTCAGCCGAAAAGTCATTCATGGTCAGCATCATCAAGGATTGTGACTGTTCCTAGATTTAGGAAGGTGAAGTGGGGTGGGCAACGTTTTGTGCACTCTACCAGTATACTCTTGAATAAGATGCCATTTGCTCTCAAAACTCAAGATGCTTTTCTCTGCTTTTGTAAGATGTTAAAGGCCTGGGGCCAGATGTAGGTAGGCTTTTGCACCTCGCAAACGGCGAAAAACGCCGTTTGCGAGGTGCAAAAGCCCTCAAGCGATGCAGAAACACATTTTGCGAGTCGGAACCGACTTGCAAAATGTGTTTCCGACTCGCAAATAGGAAGGGGTGTTCCCTTCCTATTTGCGACTCGCACCGCGATTTAAGTTGATTTGTGACCGCGAAAGCGGTCGCAAATCAACTCGCAGTTACCATCCACTTGAAGTGGATGGTAACTCATTCGCAAAGGGGAAGGGGTCCCCACGGGACCCCTTCCCCTTTGTGAATGCTCACAAAATTATTTTTTCAGAGCAGGCTTTGCTGCGGTGTTCTGGATTATTTGTTGCCGTAGAAGCATAGAAAGCTGTCCCCATGTGGAGTCAGTTTAGACAGTTGTGACAGAATGAGGGAGATGTTAGTTTAGAGCTTCTGCAGGAGTCATAGTAAAATTTGTCACAAAGCACATATGCGTTAAAAGGCAGGATTTCTATTTTTGATGACGTAGCGTAGGCTAAAGGAGATTTCTCATCACCCATTAATCAGTGGTCCAAACATCCTGATCTGTGTAGCTTTCCTGTGGTTTTCAGTTGTAAAATGGTCTGAGTGTTTTTACTGCTCAGTTGTAGCAAATCAAGTTGATGAGATTTAGAAGTTTGCTGTTGTAGGCACTGAAATAGAATGCAGCAATGTTTGCGCTTGGACTAATGACTACTCGGATTCTGAAAGATGTTGATGTGAGCAGGGAAGCAGGATGGTAGTATATCTGTTATAGAGTTAAGAAGAGATGCAGTCATGCCTGCTTTGTTTCCCTTGAGGCCTAGTTGATGTAATGCCTTGATGAGGAACTAGTGATGGACAATGAAGAATGTACTACACAGATTGATTAGAAAAAGTGTGACAACTCCATTCCTGTTTATGGTTGACTTCAGATTGGCAGGTTAGAAATGGGAGTGGAACCAGGTATGATGATCCAAGAGTAGGTTGCTATAATCAACAAAGTCACAAATATGATTGTTGTGATTATACTTGCAAAGAAAAATCATTCCATACTTCCTTGAGGCTATTCAGGTCTTCTTGATGTAAAATTATCTTCTTGATAAGTGGTCTTATGCAGGATAGCTTGAAGTCTGAGGGGAAGGTGACTTGGTGATAGGAGTTCTTGCCTGTGGGGTATGCAGCTGCTGTACAGAGAATGAAGGTCTTGGAAGTTTGTGGTGTGCAAGGGTTTAGTGTTAAGTCTACAGATTCAGTAGCGTCAGCCACATCACTGAATTTTGTGGTTGAGCGCTGCTTAAAGGAAGCATGTTTTTGATGTCTATCAGTCAGCATGGTTATCTTAGTCTCAGTGGGATGGGAGGTGAGTGCTTTGCTAGGCATAATTTGAGTATCTTTGGTTTGACCACCATTTGGTCTAGAATGGAAGTGCAGAAATCATGAGTCTGCTTAATCTTTGCAGTGGTGCACTCCAGGTCGTGGAATTCAGTGAGGCTCCGAGGGAGTTCTTCAGTATGACATTTAACCTTGGTGATCCAGTTGAAGTTGTTTAGCTGTTTTGCCTAAATAATGGAACATGTGTACATCCTTTGAAACTTTTGGCCATATATTTTGCTGTGTGCGTTGTTGGATTTCTTGCACTGGTTTTGAAGTGAAGTGATTTCTGATGTTTTTTGCTTTATTCCTTGTTGAGCAATCACTTTCTGATCGCTGTGTGTTCTTGTAAACTAACTGACTGGTTTATCACCCAGTGGTGGCTCTGTGGGGCTCGCTACTAGTGTTGCACAGTGGCTTGGCAAAAGTGTGCACTGCGTCTGTAGCGCTGACACACTGCAGATTTACAGTGCAGTATTTTACTTTGCCCATCTGCTTTGGGATTTATTTTTTTACTTGATGGCATTCCCAATCACTTGTCAGTTAGATACATGGTAAAATAAGATATTTTAAATTGTCTTCCAGATATAATAGGACTATATACAGTCTAGTAGTTGCTATGTTGTTGAGTGTTGGAGTATAGCACCTTTCTGTATACATGTTCGTATGCTAGTAAAATAGAGCTGGTTATGAATCCTTTTGCTGCACAGCCGTGACTTTAAGGAACAGTTGAATGTTTTACAGAGAACAGGGCCTAGTCACACACACAACTATGAACTACGCTGAGGGCAAGAAAGTGAACAAGGTACAGCAAGCACAATAACAGTTGGCGATTGGAGCATGTTACAAGTGTGGTTTTAGGGGTACTGACTGAGACAATTAAAGGAATGCAGTTGGATTATTTATTTAAGACAGCACACTGTAAAGTTGACTTCACATATTTATAGTGCACTTGAAGCCCAAAGAGATAAAATGTTTTCCCCTGCACCACATAATGTGGTCATATGCCAAAGCCAGGATTTGAACCTGTGTCTTTATGTTTAAAGGGCAGCAACATAGCCACTAGACTTGTTAGAAAGGCTCTCAGGCAGTAAAATTTAACTAGACGACTGTACAGAGGCTCACTGCAGGCCCCACCACCAAATGTTCATGAGGAGTAAGGAGACTAGGATATACAGGAAACTGGAGAAATCACTCAGTGAGTTATCCTGTTCCTAGCAGAAGGTCGACCATGCCATCAATTAAAGCAACTCAGTGCTTCTTGGAATAGAGGCTGGCAGCCGGTTTAAAGTCTATGTAATTTCCTTTCTTACAGGAACTTTGCCAAACACTAGTGTTTTCATCTATTTCTACTGCACTATTTATATTACTAACAAAAAGGAAGTCTTATTACACCAGAAATCTGTGTTTTTTATGGAATAATATTAAAAATGTATCACTAAATAAAAGGCAGAAAGATAAATTTTCGACTGAGATTTGGCGAGTCCTATGTGCACCAGGACAGACCCATTGATCGGTTGAGAGTAAAATTTACAGGTCGAATTTTGCTTGCAAATGTGGGAGACTGAGAAAGAGGAATAGCTGCATGAGCGAGAGGGCCATCAGTGAAAACCCATAAGGTCTCTGAAGCAATGGTGTACCTTCCTGTAGTAAACCAGCTGATTTGTTTTGGTTATTGGTTTTGGTTAAGTGCTCGCAATAATCTGCATTAGTTTTGTGTGAGTCGGAGTTTAGGAGGACAGGCCGCAAGACTTTGTCAGCCGCAGTGTGTTAGTGTGACATCAGAGTGAGCCGTGCTGGGATGGGTTAGTTAGTAAGAAGAGTCACGAGCGGATTGGCAGCCGTCCGTGAGAGACAATTGGTTGAGAAAGCGTGTGAAGGGAATCCTGGGAGTAAAAGTCATTTCCTTATTGAATCGAAATGAATACAATAGAGAAGATGACGTTTTTCAAAGCGGTCTGGAGTGCTATGAAGGTTGATTCTTACATTAAATCTAAAGATGGGGAGCCGACTCCACCGGAAAATTCTCCAGCATTTATTGTGATGGAGAAGCGAGGTGTCACGCCATGCCTTTGGTTAAAACAGTGGTGAAACCTGACAGAGAAACAGGGAGTTTAGCGTTTCCAGAGCTTGGAATGTTCAATTTGAGAATTTTGGATCAGTTGCGAATGACATTATGTGAGACAAAGCCACTTCCGAGACCAGCACAGTTTGAGGCATTAGCGGTTTGGGAGCTCATAGACAGACAGCAGCAAGGGATGAAGTTCCAGAGGAGAATAAGGAAGGTAGAGAAGTCCTTAGCAGAGGTAAGATGGGATTAGGAACAGAAAGAGTGGAGAATGGCGACATTGCAGGGTGTTAAGTTATTTCATGCAATTACAGAATAAGATGAGTCAGAAGAGAAAGAGGATACTAACAAGAGTGATAAGAGTTCATCAGGGGATAAGAAGAAGAAAAAGACTTATGTGGAAGAGGAAGATTCAGATGTCAAGGATCTTATTACTCAGGCACTGAGGGACCGACCTCCACCATATGCGGTGTGGGAAGGGGGCTCAAGTACTAGTTCTGCTCCAACAGCCCCAGCCCAAGTGTCAGGGGCAGTGGGACCAGTGCAGACAGATAATGGACAGGTACAAGGTGTAGTGCAGAGTACTCCTAATGCAGTGACTACTTCTGTGGTCCAGGCACAGATGCACCCACCACCAGTACAGAGAATTTATTCAGAAGTACAGATTCTTGAGATGACTTCGAACATAGTGATTCCTACGGAGCAGATGATTCCGAGACCAATGCTAGTTCAGACTGAACCGACTCCAATGTTGTTGCCTCAGGTACAGCCACAGGGTCTGCTGAAGTTCACACCAATGAAAGGGACACAGTCAGATGTGACACCAGTGATAAATCAGAGTATGGGAGTAGCCCTTCCACAATATGCAGGTGTCAGAACGGCACAAGATGCAATCTCGCTGCTGATTACTGTTGGTCCAGCGGTACCATTGTTTGCGCAAAAGAAACCGATTGCGGGAGAACAGGGTAAAATGTCACAATGCCTCGTGAGGAGGGGGGTGAGAGATCATGTGCAGGTGATATCATCTATGGGTCAGACCTTTGATGGATCTAGACCATTAATGGACCTTAGTCCACTTGTTGCACTTCCAGATGTGGTAAATGGCCCGAGTGCAAGTCAGAGCTTGAAGCTTTGGACACCGCAAACTCCAGGTGCAGTAATACAGCAGGTGCCAATACCGAATGCAAGTAACATCTCGTTACAGGGATTGACAGCACAGCAGTTGAATGAGTGGTTGGATAGTCTGAATACACTACAAAACACGTCCAAGGGTGAAGAGCAGACTGATCGTGTAAGGCTGGCTACAGAAATAATTTAACTAGTAGAGGGATCGATGGGAGTGAGTAGGTTAGAATCCTATACAGACGAAGAGCTGAGATATTTGTGTCCGAGACTTACGAGAGAAGTGTGCAAGATACATCAAAAATTGGCAGATTTGGCAGATAAACATGACATAGAGATTGAGAAAACAAAGCACTTGAAAAGAAGTTACAGGTTAGATTTTGAGGCAAGGGATTTTGAACACATTAGGTCAGCAGGGATGAAAGCGCATCTCAAGGAATTATTGCAGAGTGCTCAGATTTGGGGAGCATTAGAAAAGTGGGAGGGCAGATGGGCAAGGAAGAAGGATAAACGGAAACGAGGTTCACAAGAAGGGTCTGAAGGTGTTCAGAAAGAAAGGGATCCAGTAAAGATTTTACCAATGAGGGAGATTCCAGGGCAATTTGTTCATGTTCCTTGGCACAGGAGTGATATTTTGTCATTCACAAATGATTATCCGAAACTGAGAGAGAAACCGGTTGAGTGGTACCAGCAGACAGATAGGTTTGTGAAGCTTTCTAAATGTCTGTGGGAAGGCTTGAATACTCTGTTGGAGATAGTAGTGCCAGCTGACTTGTGGGTTGAGTGCAAGCGAGCAGTGGATTGGCCGACAAGTGAACCAGAAAGAAATAGAGTTACAGGTGCACCATCACCTGAAGTGATAAAACATTATTAAAAGGTGATTGAATTCCTGAAGACGAGAATTTTGCCTAAAAATATTGATGGGCAGAGAATCGACAGGACAGTGCAGGAAGTAAAAAAATCGATACATGCCTACTAGGAGAGATTGCTGAAAGTGTTCAAGGAGTACAGTGGTGAAGAAGCAATTGAGCCAAAAGACATGTTGCACTTTGTGTTCAGGTTCATGGAAGGTTTGAGACGTGAAGTAGGTCAGATGATTAAGAGTAATTTCATTTGTTGGCAAGCGAAACCGATTGATGAGGTGTTGCAGTATGCGAAATACTGTCATGATGAGATTGAGTTGAAGCAGAAAAAGTTGAAGGAGAAGGCAATGGTGATGCAAATTAAGGCAGCTCAAACAGGAGTGTAGGGAGCTTTAGTGCAACAGATGCCACAGCAGCAGGGAACTCTTATGTTACAACCTCAGATGAGAGGTAGGGGTCGTGGAGTCAATATGAATTGCGGGACGGATTTAAGTACTGTAGTGGTTCAGAAAGATGTGCAAGGGATGAAAAAGATGTTACCGTGTCATCTTTGCGGAAACATGGGACACTGGATGCGGGAGTGTCCGTTGATGGTGCAGGATGGTGTTGGTCAGCAAAGTGGTGATGTCAATACATTTCAAACTGCGAAAATCCCTAGAATGAGAGGACTTAATCCAAATCTTCAGAATCAAGTGCAGAATTTTCAACCCATGCAGCAGGTGCAAGTGCTGCGTGCACAAATGACACAGTTGCAACCAATGCAACACCAGGTTCCTATGGTACCTAGAAAGCAAATGCAGATACCTCAAGCCCCGATGGAACAGCAACAGATGATGCTTACTCAGCAGGTCACAGGTCAGAGACAAGACAGAAGTAGTGACACAGTGAACAATTTCCATTACATAGTGAGAATGAAATAAACGATGAATGGATGAGTACTATTTCGGATGAAGAGCGATGTATGCTTACAGCCTCATTAGAAGTATATCAGAGAGGACCGTTTGTGAAAGGTAAAGTAATGGGTCACATGGTTTCATTCCTAGTGGATACAGGAGCTACACGCTCTACAGTGAGAAGTGAAGAAGTTCCAAACTTACCTCTTTTAGGTAGAACCGTTCAGGTTGTGGGAGTAGCAAACAGACAGTTGATAAAGTTGATAAATATGATTACAGATCCAGTACAGGTTGAGATTGGCAACTTCCAGGGACTACATAAATCTGTAGTTTGTGACTCGAGTCCAGTGAGGGACTTGTTGTGCAAGACCAAATGTTCAATTAGTTGTTCAACTGCTGGAATAGAAGTTCAGACAAATAGTGATGATGAGGAAGAACAAGCTTCTGAGACTGAGAATGAAAATATTAATGAAGAGTACCTTTTGAATGAGTTTTTCCCAATGTTTACTGTGAAAGAGTTGCATGCAGGTTTGCAGGGAACAGTACAGGAAAATGTGTGGGACCTAACAGGTAAAGAAGTGGGTTTGATCAAAGGAGTGGAGCCAATTTAAATCACTTTGAAACCGAATGTAGTGTTTCCGCAGCTTCCACAGTATAACATGGCACAAGATGTTCTGATGAAAGTAGCGCAGATAATTGGAGATTTTCTGAAACAAGAAGTTTTGAAAGAAGTGTTGAGCAGTCCATGTAATTCACCGATAATGGGCTTAAAGAAGCCGTGTGGGAAAGAACGCATTGTGCAGGGCTTGCGAAAAGTGAATGACATGGTGGTCAAGTGTTGTCCTGTAGTGCCCAACCCAGCAGTAATATTGTTTCAGATTCCATGCGATGCTGAGTGGTTCACAGTGGTTGATTTGTCACAAGCTTTCTTTTCTGTGCCTCTTCATGAGGATAGTCAGTTTCTTTTTAGTTTCAAATTCCTACAGCTGGTGCAGGCTTCCTCAAGGGTACACGGAGTCACCGTCTCTGTTCAATAAGATTTTGAAAAAGAATCTGGAGTCATTGGAGTCACCGTACCAATCGACTCTAGTGCAGTACATTGATGACTTACTGATTGCATCCAAGACAAGGGACGAGTGTAAGTACGACTCGGTTGCCCTATTGAATCATTTGGGAAAATGTGGACATAAGTTGTCACCTTTGAAATTGCAGTACTGTCAGAAGTCAGTGAAATACTTGGGACACCAAATTGAGAAAGGATCGAGGAGGATCTCCAGAGAGAGGATTACAATGATATTGCAGAGAAGTTCTCCCGCTTCACAGAGAGATGTCAGAATGTTTCTGGGAATGGTAGGTTATTGTCGTCAGTGGATTCCAGATTTTGCTGAGATTGCCAAACCATAACAGCAGCTGACACATAAGGAGATTACAGATCCCATTGCGTTAGATGAAGATCAGATGAAAGCATTCACTGAGTTGAGAGAGAGTTTGTGCAGAGCTCCAGCATTGGGAATGCCTGATTACACAAAGCCATTCACTTTGTTTTGTCATGAATGTGATGCTTGTTATTTGTCTGTCTTGACACAGGTCCATGGAGGTGCTTATCGCCCAGTAGCCTATTTTTCAGCTACCTTGGACCCAGTCGCAGCAGCTTTACCAGGTTGTTTGCATGCAGTTGCCCCAGTTGGTCAAAGCCTTTCACAATGTGAGGAAGTAGTGAAAGTATACCCTCTGACGGTAATGGTTCCTAACTCGGTTGAGATTTTACTGACAAGGATGAAAACACAGTATTTGACTGGTGCAAGACTGACAAGGTATGAGACGAGCATTCTAGGTGCTCCAAATGTAACATTGAAAAGGTGTACAGTGCTGAACCCAGCAACATTGATTCCAAGTAATACTGTTGAAATTGAAAAAGAAGAAGATATTGAGCATGATTGTCTTGAGGTAACTGAACTGTGTACAAAACCAAGACCAGACATCAGAGATACACAATTGGAAGAAAATGACCAAATTGTCTTTGTTGATGGCTCATGTCTCAGAGATGGTACAGGGGCATTGAGAGTAGGATATGCTGTATGCACAATTACAGGTACATTAGAAGCTTCCTGGCTTCGAGGTGTATATTCTGCCCAAGTAGCAGAATTGGTAGCTCTTACTAGAGCGTTCCATGTTTCTGCTAGACTGAGAGTCACAATCTATACTGATAGCCAATATGGATCTGGAATTGTTCATGATTTTGGTCAGTTGTGGGCGCAAAGAGGTTTCCTGACCTCTACTGGCTCACCAGTAAGAAATGGCGACAGATTAAAAGAATTGCTGTATGCAATACAGTTACCTGAAGAAATTGCTGTGGTAAATTGTAGTGCAAACCAAAAGACACAGGACTACATCTCACTAGGAAATGGATATGCGGATCAAGTCACAAGGTTTTGCGCATTGAACTGTATATCGTTCAAGGATAAGTGGGAACTGATGTCAGAAGAAGATAATACATGTATAAGTTTTGCATTGAAAGTGATTGATACTCTGGAAGAATTGAAAACATGTAATGTAATGCTGACAAGGAAGAGAAACGACTTTGGTCTAAACTAAAATGTGTTCAGCGTCCTGATGAGATTTGGGTTTCTGAGGAGGGTCAGATGGTCCTGCCCAATAGTTCATTGTCGCAAATGGCCAGGCATTACCATGGTCAGGCACACATTGGGAGGGATGCCACGGTTAGGTTGTTCAAGATTGACTGGTTTAATCCTAAATTCAGGGAGGCAGCAGAGGCAGTATGTCATCGCTGTATAATTTGTCAGCGGCTAAATGTGGGAAAAGGGACAGTGGTGAACTTGAGCTACATTGGAAGAGCAGGAGGTCCATTCAGCAGAATGCAACTGGTTTTCATTGAGATGTCTGCGTGTGGAGGTTTGAAGTACGTGTTGGTGATAGTGTGAGTTTTTAGTCACTGGATTGAAGCATACCCTACAAGAAGGAATGACAGTCTCACAGTAGCAAAGCTGTTACTTAGGGAATTGATACCACGTTTCGGCTTTCCGATCTCTTCTGAATCAGATAGGGGATCTCACTTCAATAATGAGGTGATTAAACTCTTATGTGCAGCACTAAACATCGAGCAAAAGTTGCATTGTAGCTATCGCCCTGAAGCATCAGGACTAGTGAAACAGATGAATGGTACCTTGAAATCAAGAATTGCAAAGATGTGTGCAGCTACGAATCTGAAATGGCTAGATGCATTGCCTTTGGTGTTGATGAGAAACGCACCTGACAGGAAGACAGAGCTGTCATCCCATGAAATCCTCGTGGGCAGAGCAATGAGATTACCAGCAGTTCCAGCCAATGCACTTGTAAACATTACAGATGATATGGTGTTGGACCACTGCAAGGGTCTGGCTGATGTGGTTCGCTCTTTCTCTCAGCAGGTGCAGGCCACCACCCTGCCACCCATCCACAATCCAGGGCACAATCTGAGAGCCAGTGACTAGGTCGCTGTACGGAAACATGTCCGCAAGATGTGCTTAGAGCCGCATTTGAGAGGTCCTTATCAGGTGGTCCTGACAACTACGACAGCTGTGAAGTATGCAGGACTCCCGAGCTGGATACACGCGAGCCATACAAAGAGAGTGGTATGTCCACAGGATCATGAAGAAGCGTTATTGAAAGCACCAACAACAGCGAAACAGGTCACTGCACCTGAGCCAGAAAAAGAGCCAATAGAGCCTGAAGTTGAACCAGAGCTTGTGGAAGATGGTTCTATTAGCCCTGTAAGAGAGGAGAGTGAAGAATTACAGAAGGGTGCAGAAGAATCTATCTCAACGGATACAGCAGGAGAGCCTGGCTCAGCAGAGGTTCTCCCAGAAGCAGACGGTGCTGAAACGAGACAGAGCAAGTGCCAGACCAAGAGGGGGAAAGAGTTGAGACGGATCAAAGTCAAAGTGATCAGACTCCTCCTGAGCCCGTTGCAGATCCATCAAGAGAAAACACCATAGAGAAAGAGAAGAAGAGTCCAATCCTGAGAAGAATACTGACAGAAGGATCAAGGAAAGGAGATAATTGGCCTGAATCACAGATAGGGAAGAAGAAGGAATTGGTTATAAATGAAACAGTAGAGGAAGAAGTAGATACTATGAGAAAAGAAGAATTGAGCGAAGGTGAATTAAGTGGTGATCGACGGTTGAGAAGAAAGAGAATAGCAAGTCGATGTTACACAGGTCCTGAATGGGCGTATGCAACTACAAATTAATGGCAACACGAGTTTATGCTTTTTTGTTTCGATAGAGAAGTTCCAGGTCAATATTTCGATGTAACCTGAAGGTGGTCAAAAAGCAGAATTGTTGAGCTAATCTGGGAAAAACCATAAAAGAGACTGTTGAAAATAAACCGAAAGAGACATTGATAACCTGATTTGACATTGAGAACCGGATGGGACAAGCATCTAATCGATTTTGACAAAGAAAAAGGGTTCCTGAATGAAAGACTGAACTGTGAGATAAGAAAAGTTTTCTTTTGATTCTTACTGCACTTTATATAAGAGTTACTTCTGCTTTTTGATTCTTTACAGATCATGGCTGAGCTAAATAATCAAGATAGAAATGCTAGGCGCTGCAGATGTATGAGTGTTGCATTGGTGATTATGTGTGGGATCTTGTTTATAGTGACAATTGTGGGAATGTCTGTTCATGATATGAAAAGAGCCACTCTTACTTTTGCTCCTGAAACTACTACACTAACGGCTTTAGAGAAGTTTAAATTAGATGAGAAGTATTTGCATGACTATACTAATGCTCAAGGAGAGCTTTCTTCTAATGTTTTTTATCGCTTGTTGAATGAGTATGTTTAAACGATGGATGCGAGGAACTGTCTTGTGTGTACGCAAATTCCTTCATCAGTAGAGGAAGGAGTTATGTACCACAGCTTACCTTTAACCTACGGAATAAGCTGTAGCTTGCTACTAACAAAGTTCTATAATCAAGAGTACATACAATATTTTTACTCTAACTACGATGTTGTGTTTCCGTTTGTTCCTATTATTACATATCTGAGTAGAGTAGCTAAAGAGCATGATATAGTCTTAGTTAGAGGATTCTTTGAGCCTACAATAACATTTGGAACTGCATATGCGCATAAGAATAACCATACATGCTTGCTTACACCCTTAGAAAAGGTCTTCATAGGGCATACTGATGACAGAAGAAAAGCATTAAAAGAAAAATTAGAGAAAGGTTTAGAGAAAAGGACTTACAAGAATGATTATGCTTATACTGCAATTAAGACGCAAGGGAAATTAGCTTTAGATGAGTTACATGTAGGGAAGCTTTGTATATAAAGGCCAAAACCATGCACCAACACTTTATTTGTGGGAACGAGTGAATGTAGGCATGTGTTTTAGTTTCAAAGTAAGTGGACCTTCATGCTGAATGGTCAGGACCCTGCGCTTCTTGGGATCTATTATATTTGTGGGCTTAATGCTTATTACCGTCTTCCAATAGGATGGTATGGGACAACTTATTTGGGGATAGTTTTCCCAAAGATTTATCAGATAGATGATGTGAAGTTTCCGAAATTGAATGAATTACATCATAAGCGACAGAGGAGGGAAACCTCTTCTGCAGTTGTGGGAGATATCTTTGGTGCAGTGATTCCTTCAGTGGGAGTCATCCTGAACTCAATCAAGATACAGAAGTTGTCTACTATTGTGGATAACATGCTGACAAACTTTACAGGGACAATACTCCTGATAGATACTGAATTAGCCGCAGATAGAGCTATGACACTTCAAAATAAGCTTGCTTTAGGCATTCTTTTAGCGAAAGAGAGCAGAGTCTGTAAGATGGTTAATTCTAGGCATTGTTGCTCATACATTCCGGATAATGATGGGGAGATAAGAGGCTTGCTCACTAACCTAACTAACTCAAGTAAGGATTTGAAGGACTTGAAAGAACCATGCGATTGGGAGAAGGTTGGAAAGGGATTTGCTTCAGTGGGAAATTGGCTTAGTCAAATCTGGAATGGGGTATTATTAAAAATCATAAAGGGAATATTAATTGTGATTGCTTGCATATTAAGAATACGGGGTTCATGTAAATTATGTCAAAAGATAAAATTGAATAAATCTAAAAAAATCAGAGGAGGGAAGAATGAAACAGGGAAAGAATCTATAGGGAAGATTTGAGAAGGAGACAAAATACAGCAGAAATCGAATTGTGAAATGATGGTGAAGAAGGTTGTGATGACATATTTAGTCTTCATAGGAGGGACTGTTAAAGCAGATCTGCTAATTAGAAATGATTAATGAATGTTTATGAGTTTTGATTAACAAGAAAACTAAACGTAGAGAAATTAATGTGCACGTTTGAAAATATGCCCACGAAGAGTGGCTGCCAATGTTCATGAATTATATTAAAAATGATTAATAATGTGTGAAATAATGAAAATGAGTAATAGTAATGTAGTAATATGTCATATTAAGATGTATAACCTACGTTTTGCATTATATTGAAGAATTAACTTAGCCGAAGTTGTGGCCTAGTGTTTCCAGGCCTCATGCAGAAGCTGAATTAATAAACGCCCATGTAGAAGTTGCTGGTGCATTGAACTGACCGTGAACTGTTCGATGTTTGATCAAATTTGCTTTGCTAGAGTTTCTGCAATGTACCGACGGACAGGAGATGATGGAACTAGGCATGTAACAAATTTGGTGTAAGACAGACTCGATGTACTTTCCCAGGACTTGAACAACAGAGACACTGACTAGAGAAGAAGATGCAACATTTTCGATACCTGATGAGCCAGATGATGAGGACATCGCACAGTGAACCAATCAACGAACTGAGAATGGCGTAATCTTAGAACTTATAGATTTGTAAAATTACTATTATTGGTTAGAGTAATAACTGGTGTTTGACTGACCACTTAGGAATTAGGGGGATGGACTGGAATACCTTAATAAAAAGTCATGCCAAGGGGTAAAAACTTCAGATGTGAGGGGTGAAGACGCGAGTTGAGATGCTGCCATTGGGCTCATGCTCTTGAGAACCTGATGCATTGCTGATCGATTGATGACCTGAAGATGAACACTGACTTTGTTGCTGATCCATTCCGTGGATAGGTAGCTATGACAATGTGACTGATTAACTTTGTGCCTTTCTTTCTAAGTACCAACTGCGCTGTTTAAATAGTTTTTCTCTTAGATAGATGTTTTCCAAATTCATGTTTTAAATTGTTTTTCGCATGAAGTCCCACATGCTGATGCTAATTTGGGTTAGGTAAGGTTCCTTTGGGTGACGTTGACGGTGACAAATGATTGACGAACTGCTTGCTGAACTCTGCTATTAATGACAATATATTCCTCTTTGTTAGCTTATGCTGAAGCATTAGAGCACATGTTTTCTCAAGTTCTGATTAGATTATGTTATTGGTGGTCACTAATGAACTAATTCTGAGCTGATTGAATAAAGTTTGAATTAACCAGATGGTTTAGAATTGTAACTAATAGGGAAATAAAAACGGTTAAAATGTATAATGAGTTGTGGTTATCCATGAAATGTTGATATACTGTCTAATGTTTAATGATTCTCTTAGTGGTTATTGATTGATTACATCGATTATTGATAAAATTAGTCAGTACGTGGCGAGGATACTCCATGCGATCCAAAAGGTTCATCGGCCTATACGCGTCCCCTTGTAAGTTTACTAAGTACGGACCATGCGCACTAGCACTATGTTTCCAACTATCAAGGAATGTGTAATCAAAGGTTTGTCAAACTACAGGTTTGTCAGGCTACAGGTTCCTTTCTGAAGCTGAGAGAGGGTTTTGTAAGATGCAGAAACAATTAAAATTATTGAATCATGAGCTCTTAAACTAACTATGACATGTGCCTTCAGCAGGAGTGAGAGAAAAAATGAATTAATCTGGCAATTGAGAGACATCTGGGGAAGACATAACCAAATCCAGAGGAAGGTAACTGTTCTGACTGCTGGGTGTGAGTGGCTGGTTGAAGGTTTGATTAAAGATTCTTTTCAGTGTGTGGGAAGGGATGCGAGTTGAATTACTCAGGTCTCCACTGCCTCCAGTAGAAGTACCTGAAGAAACATGGAAAAAGCTGGGCTGTGACTTTATGGTTCCATTTGAATTGTTGCCTCCTAATTTATATTTCAAAATGGTTGGCACAAAATGTGTAGAATTAGTAAACACTAGTGCAGTGGTTCAGTTTTTAAACAATCTACTTGCAAAACTATAGTGAGATATTTAGGAACTGATAATTGTGTTCAACTTGTCTCTTTGGGAATGCAAGAAGTTTTGAAGGGGTTATCACTATTTCACCAGAAGATTGCCCTTTACTCACCACAGACTAATGGTTTAGCTGAATGTACAATTAGAGTCGTTACATATTGTGTACAAAGAGCACTTGATCATAGGATTTCCCTTAATGAAGCATTCTGAGAAACTTGGTGTGCGCATCATAATATTCCTAATAGAGTGACCTTGAAATCTTTCTTACTTTATTTGAGGAAGAGCTGTTAACACAAAATTGAGTAAGGCGTGTTTGGGTTGTAGTGAGTGCATTCATGAAAAAGTTGTGTTGTGAGAGAGTGCTGTTTCTCTGAGGAGAAAACACAACCAAACAATGTATACAAACGTTATTATGCAAACAATTGTGTTAAAATTACTGAGTGGAAGATTGGCGATGTTGTCACGGTAAAGAAGTCTAGTATGGCGAAGAAATACAATTCCAGCTTTATGGGCCATCACACCATTTCTAAAGTGAGGAAAAAGGTTGTATTTTTAGATACGTTTTTAGATGTTTGGAACAGTCCTGGCAGAAGAAGAGAAGTCCAAGAACCATCATTGAATCTTTTTTCATCCGAACCTTCCATTTTTAGGAGAAGCAGTTGCTGTTGAAAAATATTTAAAAAACTACATAGTGGAAGGACTTTAATATGAAATGAATGCCTACTATTTGAGCATAAAACACTGCTTTTTATCAGTTTTTGAGTTTTTACTTATCTCAATTTTCTATATTCATTGTTGTTATTTCCAAGTTTTTATTTTTCATTTCCAAAGGTTACATTCTTCTTTTCTTTTGAAAGAGGGTCTGTTATAGCAACATACATGTTAGGGAATGTGTATCTTCATATGTGTCATCAGGGCAGCTTCAGAATTTTGAGGGAGGCAGGCAGGGAGAGACTTGATGTGAGAGTGTTGGTGTTGAACGAGTCCTGAGAGGTCATTTTAAAAGCAGCTGCCCTGCGAGTTGGTTGTTTATGTTAAGCTCAACGAATATCTCTTCAAATCTCACATTGAGGTGAGCTATTTTATTAGAAAAAACAGCACACTTTCCTTGATGGCGTCCGAGACTGAGGATAAATACAACAGTTTCCTACAGTGCCAAAATGGGCCAGTTTTCAAGACCAAAAAATGATGTCTCCACATTGCATTTTTGGGCCGCTCCTGTCAGGGGTGACATGCCCACCCACACAAGTGTGGTAGTATATTTATTGGGACAAGTGTGGGAATGCTGGGTGGTAGGAATTTTGTGAATCCACGCAGGTTCCTGAACTTTCCCTCACACTGTTATAAGTAAAATGTGTGATTGTCGCAAAGGTTTGAGGTTTGCAGGACATTCTAGGAAGGAAAAAGTAGCGGGATCCACTCATGGCTCACTACCCTGGATTTTCCAGGATTTCTAGTTTTCAGAAAAGTCTGGCTTTACAACTGCAAGTCAATGCAAAACACAATAAAGAGGAGTAATCAACTATCACTTAGAAAAATGTAAAAGCCTTTTGTTGATGTCATTTGTACGGCAAAAATGTTTTCTTGTGCAATGCTTTTTTTCAAAACATCTCATTTGCTGCATTTTGGCTGTTTTCCTGATTCTCCACAAGGGAATCCACTAACCCTGGACAGCTTTAGAATCCCAAATGATTGTGAGGAAGGAGGATACAAATTTGATCAGGATAACTTTTGTGGAAGAAAATGTATTGAAAGCTTAAAAGCGAGATGCCCCAAACATAAAAAAAGGGTTCCACAGAGGGGCTGGAAAAGCCTCATCAACTAAGGGGCTAATGTCAGACCTACTGGCTTTGCCAAAGCTTGTTTTATTTATGTACCCACCTGACCATACACCATCTGGCCGGAAACTGCTGATTTTCCATTGATGGAGAGGTGGTGCTGAGCTGCCAACAAACTTGTGTAGCGTCGATGAGAAGTGCCTTTCATCTGTCCCTCGTGTCCCCAATGTTTCTCACCCTGTTCTTTCACGGCACCAATCTTCACCCTGACCCCTCCTTCTCCATAGCACATCACTTCTACAATTTCCTGTCACTGTCTTTTATAACAAATGGGACGTAGGCTAAACAGTCGCCAAGTGGCAATGGCTGGTCCACACTAATAAAATATTTTTACATAATGTTTTGGCAAACAACATTGTGCTGGAAAATTACTTAATACCATTAGCCCTAAAAGGGAAATGACTTAAAACATCATCAAATAGTTGTTCTAGGAGCTCTGTTTGACGCCTTCAAAATTGACATTTCCAGGTGTCACTGTGTTTTTCTCCTTTGCCTCCAGAGGAGACTTTATCATGTTATTTAGCTGCATAGACGTCATGGCTAATGAGTCAGCAGGGCCGACATCATGAATCAATGAGCAGAGATAATGCGAGAGCATGAGCTCGAGCGTAGGACTATACACAGGCCACGGTGAGATATTTGCCAAGCCTAATGGGTTCCAAGAATAGGGCATGTTTTCCCACTGAGCTGATATTTGCAGAATGACGGAGTAAAATGTGTTTCAAAAACTTAGCAACTCAGAGTTCAGCCTAATGAATGGGATTTCCATGACTTTGTGAGGTCCGATTGGATGCTTTTAATTCATGTAGAACAGGAAATTCTATACTACAGCCGTGATTGTCCTATCTTCAGCAGAGCATGAGCAAAATTGTAAGGGGGTTTTGTGATCTCATTCGAACAGGCTTTTGTGTATTTGTGTGAGGTGTGTAGCCCATACAAGCTCTCATATTTCCAATGGACACTCATTCCTCAGGATAATACATGGGTCCTCGTACAGTATGAAGCTAAGGAGGGATATTGTGGTAAGGACTAGGCAAACAGGTGTATCCTTCTGGTGCTAATGAAAGAGAAACAAAAAAAGGACCATAGTCTTAAAAAGCAAGTCAAAAACACTTGGGAAAGAGTAATGGACCAAAAAGAGTCAGCCTCCCTCTCTCTATGCGTTGGTGGATGAGCAGACATAGGGGCCTTAGCGCTGCCATAGCATCATATTTTTGACACATGCATTGTACCACTTTGTAAACCCTTGTGCCACTTTATGCCTGTGCCAGGCATATTGTATGCAAGGGGGGCATTCCAGCGTTAGCCATTTTTTCTGCACTTTTAACGCCTGCTCAGAGCAGGTGTTAAAAAGCGGCATACCACTATTTATAATGGGCCCCTACGTACTCTGCAGAAGTAGCACCAAAATTTTGTCCTGCAGAGTACATCAATAGTGTTAAAAAATTATGCTATTGCCCCCTACCCTGCGCCATAGTTTGCCGTATTTTAAATACGGTGCACACATGTTGGCGGTGGGAGGGCGCAAGGAAAGTGGCGCTGTACTAGGTGCAGCACCTCTTTTCTTAAATCTACCCCTTAGAGTAGTACACATAAAGGCACATGTATACAACAGTGATGCCACCGGGCTTCTTGCGAATTAGACGTGTATCCGCCTATGCAGTGGGCAGTCACCTGGGCCATCCTCTCCTTGTTAAGTTTACTTGAGGATGTTTGTTGTGGGTGCAGAATGAGACAGAGGATTACGAATTTGTAGTACTTGTGTATAGGTTGGTCCTAGAAAAGGTTGATTTAGAAAGGCTAAGTTGAAAATGTGCACTTTGACAATGTCACTGCAAAGATGTTGGATATATTTTAAAGAGGATCAGTCAGATAGGCAGCCCTCGTATGTGCAGGCTCCCTGAAAAATCAACATGTCCTGGTTGGAAAATGAGAAGGAGATCATTAGGAAGGAAGTGACCTGGATGCCTTTCAATGTACCAGTATTTCAAGGAAATGTGTAAAGGCTTAGAACATGATATATAAATATCATAAAAGTGTGGTGGTGGATGAAGACTCAGTAACTTTTCCAGAAGACATTTCCCACCTTGAAAAGATTGTTGATAAAATCAAATCCTGCATGCCTTACCACCACCTTAAATGAAACTCTTCAAAATAGAATTTCTATTAATATTGCCTCCTGACAGCTCAATACCCCACAATCATGCCTCAATGTGCTTGACTTCCTCCTGGACAAGACCTTAAACTTCAGATCAAACATGGTCTACCTAGACAATATTCCCAATTGCAAATCGAACTGCTAGGGGGCATGAAACCGTGTCTGCTGTCTGAGGATTTCAAACAAGCAGTCCAAGTGATAGTCTTGATGGGAATCCCTCTAGAGGACATACCAAAACTCCATTTTGTTTCCTTAAAGGCAGCCAGACCGGTCACCTGAAGCAGGATACTCAGGGGGTCATTACGACCCCAGAGGTGAGTGTTAATGTGGCGGTACATACTGCCACATTATGAGAATGCCGGGTTGGCTGCAGCCAACCCGCCACTTCTCCACTCAGACTGGCATGGCGGTATCAGCTGCCTGGCCAGAGATGTCAATCTCCAGCACGGCGGCCGGCACAGTACCACCGGCTGCATTATGAGCCTGCCTACCACCAAGGTTTTCGTGGCATTAGCAACACCATGAAAACAATGGCGGTAGGCCCTACCGGTCACAGGGAATTCTGTCCCTGTCACCGGTAGGTGGCTCCCCACCCCTCCAACACTCATCCCCCTGCATCCAAACTCCCCTCCACCCCCTCCGATCAACCCACACATCCCCTACCCCCTCCAATTCACAAACACCCCTCCATCCCCTCTGATCCACAAACACCCACTCTCCCCCTCGGATCCACAAACTCCCCCCCACCCCCTCTGATCAACACACACCCCCTCACCCCCTCCGATCCACAAACACCCCCCCTCCGATCCACAAACACATCCCCACCCCCTCCGATCAACACATAAACCTTCACGCCCTCCGATCAACAAACACACCCCTCACCCCCTCCAATCATCAAACACAGCCAAACACGTACACATCATCCTCTTCCCCTCACCCCACCAGTCACAGTGCCCCTCACCCCACACACCCCTTCCTGCATACACGCACACAGACACTCACACACACCAAGCATACACCCATTCACTAACACTGCCATACACAAATTCAATCAATCAATCAATCAGGAATTTGTAAAGCGCACTACTCACCCGTGAGAGTCTCAAGGCGCTGACATTCATACACAAACTGTCTACACGCATTCATACACGCATACTTACAGACATACCGACACACATTCTTACACAATCACACTGACAAGCAGGCACGCACTCACTTCACCGTTCTTACACGCATTCACTCACACGCATACAAACACGCAAACTACACAACACACACAGGTGCATTCACACACACACTCACACACTCAGTCACACGCACACACACACACACACACAATACCTCTACCCTCCCACCTCCCTTCCCTGTCAGACGCCCGACTTACCTTGTCTGGCCAGGAGGTTGTCCGGCAGGGAACGGGAAGGGGCACTGCTACCGCCAGCAGCGCCCCACCATTAGAACAATGCCAGGCTGTATGGATTGTCATAATGCGTCTGGTGCCGTTCTACTGTCATGGCGGTGCTGGTGGTAGCAGCGCCAGCTTACCACCGTCCGCCAGCATGATCACTGCCGGATTTCCACCCTTCTTGTGGCGGACATCCAGCAGTAATTATAATATGGCGGACGGATGGTAGCCGCAGTGCTGGTATTTTGGCGGCTGTCACGGCGGTGGTAGGCAGTTTTTACCGCCAATGTCAAAATGACTACATCAATCATAACACTTCAATTCAAATGTCATTAAACTAGTTTCCGATTGAAGCATGGGCCATTCTGAAATTGGCCTGCACTATTCTCAAACGCCTGCACTCTAAATCCAAACACTACCTAAGAAAATATTAATCTCAGGTGGTCAGTGAGTGTTATGAAGTTCCATTACCATCCCAGTGGAAATTCTGATTTAATGAAAAGTAACAACACTTGAGCATTCGTTCTCAGGTAGTGCATCCTTACTTTGTAATTCCACTGCACCAACAATCAGGATGATTCCCACTTTTTAAAAAACTAACTGAAAAAACGACATTTTGCTCAACAATTCTGTATTTAAGATGAATCTTGAAACTATTCTTCCCTTTAATCTCATTCCTCAGATAAAGCTGTGTCTATAGTCTGTAAACCACTTCTATATCAATTTATTTTCTCCCCTATAACTCCTCCGAAACAGAGATTCACACCACTCCTGACCGATAATCTTTCCTGCCACATACTTTTTCCAGTCTCCACTCGCTGATTCTGACAGTGCACATCATGTCTATTACCTAATCTATTCACATACTGTACATAATATATCAATTATTAAGTGTTCTGACACCATTGGGTCAAATAAGCACAAAGCTGTCCCTTTGAAGAGCATCTGACTGGTCTCTTTGCCAAAATCTAACATATACTCTCTGTATTGCTTGGGCCCATTCTGGGACTTCAACTCACCTTACTGTTCTTAAGTCACCTATCTGAAAAAGCCCAGTTTCAATCTGGATGGTTAGCCAGTTTGTTTAGTTGAGCTTCAATGACTCAAACTTTTACTATGAATTTAGGAGCATTCTTGATAATATGTTGTTGAAATTCCATCGTACAGGTTGCAAGTTCTGTCAGAATGCATCACCTGCCACTTCCTGATCGGTTGCACTGACTAGGGCCACTTCCATCAGATTGCCTACCTGGATCTCGTTGTTCAGATAGGTTTTCCATATTTATTGGAAGACATCAGTTATGCTTCTCAGTAGGTAGGACACCATGTAGTGCATAGGCTCCAGTAATTCCTGTTGAAAAACCTTCCAGCAATGTAACAAGCTGCATATTAGTTTATAGTGGATATCACACAAGTGAAGAGCTGGTCATACAGCAGTCCACAGCCAATTAAAAGTAGATGTAAAAAAAAATTAAATTATGAATACAAATAAGAAAATAAATGATTGAAATAAACATAAACCAAACATTGAAATTTAACATAAACCAAACATTGAAATTTAACAGAAGTGCTAAAGAAGTTCTAGCAGCTGTACTAAAAATATACTATATACATACAACTCCTATGAGTACATACAATTCCTATAAGTTACTTAATGAACTCAACAACCTTTTCCCCCCACACAAAATCCTTAAGCCAATCGGGTGGTTTCCTCACTCTTCCTTTCCCTCCATCCAAAGCCTCACTAACCACGCCTTCTACATCCTTGTTCGCTTCAGCACTAGCCTCATATCCACCAATCTCCTCATTCATCTCAGCACAATTCTCACTTCCACCCGTACAAACCTCTGCATTATTCTCACATTCAACACTCTCCATACATAGTCCTTCACTACCACTACTTACAGTATCACCTTCTTCCTCTTCCAACCATCTAAAATTAGACGTAGAGGAATTGTGACTATTGTGACTCCTAGCTTCCCTACGCACCTTGGCCACCCGTTTAAGATTCCATACCTTTCCATTGCTCAACCTGACTGCATTGTTCAAAACCTCTACAACTTCTTCTGGTTCATAAAACTGACTATGTCCTTTCCTGACCTTAAACGGTTTCATAACACGAACCCAATCGCCAACCACAATGTCAACTGGTTTTGTACCATGCTGCTCATCGTAACGTTTTTTCATAACAGCATGTTTTTCCTTCATCCTATTCTGAACTGATTCTAAAGACCATTGTACCACATTACGCTGATGCAACCAGTTTAAACTGTATTTGGTCCTAGGCTCCCGCCCTCTCATTATTACAAAAGGCGATAATTCTGTTACCTCATTCTTCATCACCCTGTATGCCCAAACAGCCTTGTGCAACTGTACCTCCCAATCCGTACCACAAGCACAGGCTGCTTGAATAACTCCCTTAACCACCCTGTTGAACCTTTCCACCATGCCATTGCAACTAGGATTATGAAGGGAAGTAGTTTTATGTTGTACGCCAATTCTTTTGAAGTAATCTTTCGATGCCTTGGACAAGAACTGAACACCATTGTCGCTTAGCACCACCGTAGGTAAACCTTCAGACACAAAAACTTTATCTAAAAATTCCAAAATACATCTTGTGTCTACCCTCTCAACAATTTCTACAACAGGCCACCTAGAAAACAGATCCATCAACACTATTACATATTTTTGTTCATCACCAAACGGTCCCGCAAAGTCAATTGCCACACATTCCCATGGTTGTTTCGGCAAAAAATGTTCATTCATTGGCGGTCTTAATGTTTGTAACGTCTTGTCGGCATTTGAACACTTGGAACAATTCCTCACAAATCTTTCAACCTCAACATCCACATTAGGCCACCAAAATAAACTTCTTACCACACCCTTTGTTTTTACAATGCCAAAATGTCCTTGGTGACATAGATCCACAATTACTTCCCTCAAGCTCTTGGGAGGAATAATCCGCTCACCCCTCATGATTGTACCATTCTCCATGGACAACTGCGATCTCACTTCCCAAAAAGGCCTAACCTCTTCCTGCAATTTGTTTTTATCCGGCCAATTTCCTTGCAAAAATTTCTTTACATCAACTAATACTGTATCCTTATCATATTCAGATATCCACTCATCCCTGCACACAGCATGACTACCATCTGCATGAACAAAAGCTACTTGGAAATTATGCCAACATTCATCCACACATTCTTCCAATTTAGTAGGCATTCTTGATAAGAAGTCCGCTACTAAATTATCCTTGCCCGGTAAATATACAAGTTTATAAACATAATCCTGCATTCTTATTGACAATCTTGCAATCCTCGCAGAAGCATTAACAGTTCCCCCCGTTGTCAATAATTTCACCAACGGCTTGTGATCAGATAAAATTGTTACAGGTTTTCCCCACACAAAAACCCTGAAGTGATCCGGAGCCCACGCACATTCAAAAGCTTCCCTCTCAATTGCGGGATACTTTTCTTCTGTTGGCGACAAGGCTCTAGAGGCAAAGGATATTATAAATTCCTTCCCATCCTTATCCTTCTGGCTTAATACCGCACCCAAACCTTTACCACTGGCATCCGTTGAGATACAGTTATCCAGGTTAGGATCAAAACAGTGTAAGCTTTGGACTTTATCAATTTCAGAAGTGATGCGATTGAATTCTTCCTGGCATTCCTTAGACCATTCAAATTTGACTTTGTTTTTCAATAGTTGTCTCAAATGGAAACTTTTGTCAGCAAATTGTGGAATAAATTTAGCACAGTATTCAACTAGACCTAAAAAAGATCTAACATCATCCTTAGAACTTGGAAGCGAAGCATCTTTGATAGCATTCACAAGAGACTCTTTTGGTCTGACACCTTGGGCTCCAATGTCATGACCCAAATAAGTGACACTGTCCCTTGCAAATTTACATTTTGAAAGTTCCACAGTTAAACCACTTTTCACCAATATGTTCATTACCTCCTTCAATCTTGAATCATGTTCAATGCTGTTCTTCCCATAGATTAGAATGTCGTCCTGGAAGAATTTTACACCAGATTTATTTCCAAATAACTGAAACATAAGTCTTTGGAACACTGCAGCAGCAGACGCTAAACCAAAAGGCATCCTGTTAAATTGGAAACAGCCAAAAGGTGTAATAAATGCTGTGTACTTTCTGGAATCAGTCGTAAGGGAAATCTGATGATACGCAGCAGATAAATCTATAGTGGAGAATATTTTTGCATCCTTTAAAGAGAGAACCATTTCATTAATCCTAGGTAAAGGAAAACGATCGATAACAATATTATTGTTCAAATGGCGTAGGTCCACACATAACCGAATCTTTCCATTTCTGCGTCTGGTAACCACCAATGGAGAAATCCATTCTGACGCTTCGATAGGTTGTATTACTCCCAAAGTCACCAATCTTTCCAGTTCCTTTGAAACTTCGTCTCTAATCAATATAGGAACATTCCTAACCTTGTGTACCTTCGGGACTGCATTTGCTTTCAAAATTATGCGGTGTTCAAAACCCCTTAAATTTCCCAGGTTTGTGTCAAACACTGAAGGAAATTTTCGTAACAGATCCCTTGCAAAGTCCAACTCTTCATCCTCCACCTTCACTTGTTCTTCACTGTTTGGATCCAGGACAATGTGAAATTTACCCTGATCAATCCAGCCAAGAACTGGTGGTCCTTTCTTACTTACATACAGCTTAGCACGAGTGGATCTGTTTTTAAATCTAAAGGTTAACCATCTATAACCTAACATATCAATTTTATCACCACTGTACCCTTGTGGTTGTATATCAGGTTCACATAACTCCATACCAAATTTCCCTATGAATTTATCTCTCCATACCTCTTCATTCACAATGGTATAAGGTGATCCAGAATCAGCAAAAATTTTCATTATAACTCCACCAATGCTTATTTGACACTCAGGCCTGTTTTTCCCTGGCTTCCCATTGACATTCAGAATCAAATTTGTTGTAGAGCATATAACACTATCGTTACCAAACCCATGACCCTTTCCATCCTCTTCATCATCCTGTTCAGAATTTTCCAACACACACTTGACGTTATCTTTTTTCCTGCAAACCTTCGCAAAATGACCAATTAAACCACAATTTCCACACTTCCTTTGGATAGCTGGACATGTCTTGCTATACGCTAGGTGATCCTTACTACCACACCTATAGCATCTATTTTTTTCTTTAGAAAACGATTTTGATTGGGCATTGAAAGACTTACTGGAAGTTTGGGTGGCTTTATAAGACTTACTGACAGGTTTGGAGTTTATTTTACAGACAAACTCAGACTCCTTAACTTTTGACAATAATTCCTTGGCACATCTACCAGACATCTCTGCTTTACGCACAATGTTCAAAACCTCCTCAAGTGATGAATCACCATTCACCCACAAACGTTCTTGAATACTCTGATTATGAACATACATAACTAATTGGTCCCTAATTAAGTCAGTTTGTAATGCTCCAAATTTGCAATCAATAGCTAATTTTTTAAGTTCCGCAACATAATTATCTACAGACTCATTCTCATTTTGCTTACGTTGGAAAAATTTATATCTAGTAATACCTATACAAACCTTCGGTGCAAAATAAGTGTCAAGATCTTTCAATGCTGCCTCAAAAACGTTCTGATCCCCAACAACTGGAGCTTTTAACATTTGGTTGTACACTCTTAACCCATAAGGACCCAAAGAATGTAACAAAATACGTTTTTTTTGGTCTGCTGACATGTTGCCTGAATCACCCACTGCATCAATGTAATTTATAAAGTACTCCTTCCACTCTAACCACTTAATAGATGGTTCAGAACCTGTTGGCCAAAATGTTTGTGGTGGAGAAATGCTGAAATTCTGCATTGCCATTATAAATAACTACTCTCAAATTAAATTGAAAGCCAAAAATAAAAATAATATTATGAGGTAAAGTCCAAATGCAGCTAGTAATCCGTGGTTTCCCTGGAGATTTCCAAACAAATAAAGATGACCGCTAAGCACACTTTTTAAGTTGAATGTATGAATTCCAGCACGTTTTGAAGCACAAAGAATAGTTACAAATGGCAGGATATCCTCAAAAGGTTCACATCCAGAAATTACTTGTTGCTACAAAACTCAAGAATGCTTTCTGATCCTTCAAAATGGCCACAGTACGAAATACATAGCCGGCATTCAAGTTGTCATGACAACATTGGCGCGCGAACGTCACGTCAACCTACTGTTGCTCACAACCAACACAACTCCGTTATGCAGTCGAGTGAAAAAACGACAGTAAAAACACACAGTCAAACCCAGCAGGAAATCGGCATTGCGCAGCACAAAACGTCAAGCCCACCAGGAAATCGGCAAAGCGCAGCTCAGAACGCGATGAATCGCTCCGTGGTCAGCCCAAAATGAATGCTGTGCTTCATCCCAGAACTCCTAACGCCACAGCACGCGTAGTCCTAGGCTCCAGGCACTCGACGCCAAATTGTAGTGAATGCACCACAAGATATTTGGTGTTAAACACTTTATTGCCTGGAGCCACTGGGAAAAGTGACTCCTTCAACTGCTTTCCCGTTCGTTTGTCACAACGCGTTCCACACAGCGCATAGCAACTGTGGAACGCGTTCAATAATAAACATAACAGGCACTTTAATTAATAGATCAATTCAAAATAATGTAACTAGTTGCAGGCTGCAGCAGGTATCCCCTGATGGGGGAGGTGAAACTGGGTCCACCAGTATGAGAGCACTCAGGGCAGAGAACAACAAGGCCATGAGACCGGTCTGAGCCAGTGCTTTATTTGTTAAAAAATAAGTGCAGGTGCTCAAAGCGCTGCTCAGACACCTGTGGCTGTAGCTATTAAATGTCAGAGCGCTAATGGCAAGGGTGCGCAGTCCTCATTCCACCTCAGGTTCTTTAATTCACTGCCAGGCTCTGCCAGATCTACCCCGTTACCTCACTCTTACAAGTTTCTGCTCTCACCATTAGTGGCAGGGTTTCTGTATTTCTTTTCCTCCCTCTTGTGGTTTTGTTTGTTTTTCCCTCTGTTGGTCTCGGAAAATGTCTGATGTGGAGAATGAAGTGCAGGCCCCACAAAATAGGTGCTGGTGTCCCCCATCGGCACAAATTAGGCACTGATCTGAGCCCTACGGAGGACCTGTCCCTCCCCAGAGCAGTGTAGTCCTGACCACACTTGGATGAACTGATCTGCTTTCATGGGGTCTTTAAGGGAAACAGTCCACATAAAGGTTACCCTTAATGAAGCGGTTGTGTGGCGCCATTAAGATCAAACCCTAAACTGAGCACTAGTTTACAAAGGTTACCAGAATTACATAATTTGCGAATAGATTAATAAACTGCCCTGCATAGTAAAAAGGTAATTAGGTGTCTTTTATCAGATTTAAGCAAATCATCAAATCTTGTTTTATTAGTTCACAATCTGGTGCAGGAGCTCTGCATTTGTTATGTAAAGTCGAAACTAAAAGCACCAGGGAGCAGGCAGGGCTAGTTGAACCCCTTGTGCCTGAAATGGAACAAGGTCATATCTCTGCCCCTTACCCCCAGTATACATAGTACTGAAAAGGGCACTCTTTTTGGGGCAGGACTTTTGATACCAGCCATGCTCACCGTCTGTCTTTGTCTGAGTCCATAATGTACATCATCGTGATAGTCCCATACAAGGAAAATACACAAAAGTCCCACACACAAGCTGGGAGGAAATTCGCCATACATCAAGGGAGTTATTTTGTATTTTCCAAAGGCATATCCCCGCCATATGGGTCTGCTTTTCGGAAATTGAAAACAGAGCGGGCAGACGATTGCATAGCATTACAGCCCAGGCTTCTAACAACATGTATCCTGCACACCTGCTGACAATTCTAAATCAAATCTCTAAATCTGCAAACATTGGCTGACAGTCTTTTGGCTTTACCAATGCTTGTTTTAGTTTACCCTTTTTATTTTATTTTTTATTTGTGAGAAACCTTGTTGTGCTAGCTGCCAGACCCTCAATCTTATATTATGTTAAAAGCAAAATAAGTTAGTAAAAAAAAAATATGGTCTCAAAAAGCACATGTAGTACTTGGCACTGAACTACCTTGTGTGCTGATGTGCTCCTATGGAAAAGGTCAGAATGGCGTCAATCACAGTAAAGTTAGTGAATGGATGAAGTGGGCTGACCCACTGCCCAGCTGGGAAGAAAAGAAATGTGAATGACACAACAGATGACCAATGAACGAAGAGGGCTGTCTGAAAGCCCCTGTAAGTAAGTATATCATGCTTATAGTTTTAATTAAAAAAAAAAGGTCTTGGCTAAAGCCAAGTGCCCTTGCTGTGCAAAGTGTTACTTGAGACAGGGTAGTCCTCCCCCTTTACATTCCTGTCAGAAGCCTGTAACTTCTCTGGCTGTTCACTTAGGTGAAGCTCAGTCTTTCATACGAACTGTTCTCAGTTGTGAGAGAGTTACTGCGACCCTTCATTTATTTCATGGCCTGCGGTGAAAGGCTTCTGAAAATGTTTGTACTCCACTTGTGTAATCTGTATGCTGATCCTGGGCAAGCCAGTTAACCTCACTGTGCCTCATGTTTCTTAACTGCAAGTTTTGGAGACCTGAACCACATAGAAACATCATATGTGGTTTACACAAGAAGTGAATGTTGCACCCTCTGGGATGTTTCCCACGTGTGCTGAGTCATCCCTGCCAAGTTTGACTGCATTTATTGCCCTGTTCATTGTATTAAATGGTTTAGTTGTGAAACACTTCCCACTGACTGACATCTGTTGTGATCTCAGCCTTCCGCCCTTATCTGGTGGGCACATTGAGTACCAGTGCAGTGGGTAAAATTTACACTTGTTATTTACTTGCTACAAGTGGCAGCTGTGAAGTATGAAAAACTATTTAAAAGCAAATTATTATTATTATTATTATGAAGATGATGATGACGATGATGAACAGCAAAAACAATATTATGGCTCTCATTATGACATTGGTGGTAAATCCCACTTACCGCCACGCTGATTGCGCCAATTTACTGCCACGGCGGATGTCCTTTCACCATATTATGACACACACATGAATCTGTCAGTATTTAGCCATAGGCACAAATCCACCACAACAAAGGTCAGTGATAAACTGGCGGTATCCAAACCCACACCGTTACACCAACAGAACAACGCCCACCACATAATGACCCACGAATCACCATGGCGGACATTCAACGGCAGTAAACCATTGGCGGTACATACCACTACGCTCAAAATGGACACACATACAAAACAACACCACATTGGCCAATTCAAACAACACACACATGACACCCATACACACACCACACCCCTATAAAACACCCACCCACATTACCCACAACCCTTTACCATTACAAACCATTGCCAGCAGAGAGACATCAAGACCACAGACACAACCAGAGACACACACTATACACACCTATACACCACTCACACACTTCACATCACACACACCAACACATTACCCAACACACCCTCACCTACACACCTCACACAACACCCATGGCACCACAAGACACCCCCGTTCCAGAGAGGAAGAGCTAAGGGCCATGGTGGAGGAAATCATCAGGGTAGAGCCACAGCTGTTTGGAGCACAGGTGCAGCAGATATCGATAGCTAGGAGGATGGAGCTATGGCGGAGAATCATGGACAGGGTCAACGCCATGGGACAGCACCCAAGAACCAGGGAGGACATCAGTAAGAGGTGTAATAACCTAGGGGGGAAGGTACGTTCCATAGCAGCAAGACACCAGCTTGCTGTCCAGAGGACTGGCGGTGGACCCCCACCTCCTCCGTCAAAACTAACAGCATGGGAGGAGCAAGTCTTGGCAATACTGCATCCTGAGGGCGTGGCCGGATTAGGAGGAGGACTGGACTCTAGTAAGGCAACTCTCTACTACTATCACCCCCTACCTGCATGTCATCAGATACCCTCACCCTTACTCCCATCACTCCACCACTTCCTACACACCCTACCATCACATTTCACCCAGCCCAATGCTTACCCCTGCATGCTCTACTAATGCATGGACATCACTCACAGCCCCGCATGGACACTCTTTATTAAAGCATGCACACTATAGAGAACTAATCATACCACTATACACCAATGTACACAAGTGAAAGCTGCCAGGGCAAATACAACCAAAGAGGGCAAGCCAGGGATGCACATTATGTTAGACACAGAAACCATAACACATAATTTATATCCCCACAGGTACCCCAGCCAATGTCAGCGGAGAGGAGGTGCCAGCAATATCGAGTCCCCCAACAGAAGAAGCCCACAGTGATGACAGCAACTCTGGTCTTCAGGATCTGGATGGCCGACCCGGCCCATCAGGAACCTCTGGCCAGCCAGTTACCCAGGCCCAGTCACATACAACCCCAGAGCCTCCCCCATCAGGAAACACCACATCACCCACCCAGCGTACCCACAACTCTGTCCCCAGGACACGTCAATAAACAGTGTGTCCACCTCTACAGGGACCCCAGGGTACACCTCATACCCAAGACAATCAGGGACCTGGGGTCAGTAGCAGTGGACACACGGTTCAGGGGACAGAGGCACAGGACAACAGGGAAACTGGGAGGAGTGCTGTGCGCCAGGGGGAGGACAGGCCCAAGGAACCGACTCTCCAGGAGGCGCTTGCAGAGATCCTGGGAGCCTATCAACATTCTCAGGACACGATGGGCCTGATCCTGGACAATGTGCTGGAGAACAGGCGGCTGCAGGAGGGACAGTACCAGGGGATCAGGGAGGACTTGCAGGCCATCAAAAACACCCTGATCTCCATAGCAGGAGTGCTGGCAGACATGGCCAATATTACGAGGGAGGCAGTCACACAACAGTGGGCCCTTGCCACTAGCCAGACATCTGAACAGTCTTCCACCTCCGCTACCGCTAGTGGCCAGGAGACCCACCACAGGACTCACAGGCCACCAGCACCCCTCCCCCTGCAGAAGGAGAACCACCCCGCAAACGTTCCCTGTGATCCAAACAGAAGCCAGAGACCCTTGCCAAGACCCCAGCCAGGAAATAAGACTTTCCTGATTGTCACCCTTGTGTCCCACTCAGTCACCCTGTCCACCTTGAACTGCCATTGCTCCCCTTCCTATGTCCCCTTGGACAATGCACCTGTGCTACAAACAGACTGGAACAATACCCTGGACTTTCCTCCATCATCACCCTATCCCATTGAACTTGCCCCTCTAAAATGTAACACTTCAATAAACACCCTTTGAAAAAAAAGAAGTTTGGAGAATATCATGTATATCAATTATGTATTCATTGAAACAGGTACAAACATTGCTAATAAACTGTACAGGAAATTAGCATAGAATATTGACCTTTAGCTGGCTACAGTGATCCTCTGCCTCCTCATCCTCACTGTCCACAGGGTCACTGCTGGCACAGGGGCATCTCCAGCCTCCTCCTCCTGCAAGAATGGGACATGGCGTCTGAGGGCCAGGTTATGCAACATGCAGCAGGCCACCACTATCTGGCAGACCTTCTTGGGTGAGTAGCACAGGGATTCACCTGTCAGATGGAGACACCGGAACCTGTCCTTCAGGAGGCCAAAAGTCATTTCAATTAACCTTCTGGTTCGCCCATGTGCCTCATTATAATGATCTTCTGCCCTTGTCCTGGCATTCCTCACAGGGGTCAGCAGCCATGAGAGGTTGGGGTAACCTGAGTCACCTGCAAATATTGAGCCACACACTATCCCATATGGCCCACACCATACCCATACACCAACATCTACTGGGTGGGAATCAGGGCTCACCTATTAGCCACACCCCTTGCCTCTGTAGTTGGCCCATCACATTTCGGATGCTGCTATTCCTCAGGACAAAGGCATCATGCACCGATCCAGGATACTTAGCAGTGACGTGGGAGATATACTGGTCCACCAAGCACACCCTCTTTCCATTCATAGAGTGGAAACTGCTATGATTTCTGAACACCTGTTCATTCTGGCAGAGGGGGGCAAATGCAATATGTGTTCCAGCAACCGCCCCAATTATGTTGGGGATATGTCCCACCTGGGAGAAAACAATGTAGCTGCGCATGTGTTTAATCAGGGCAGACAACACTCTTGTCATCACTATTGAGAACATTGGCTGTGACATTCCTGCTGCCAGGTCCACTGTCACTCGGAAGGTACCAGTTGGCAGGAAATGGAGCACTGATAGAACTTGCACAGAGGAGGGATCCCAGTGGGCTGACTGATGGCAGATGTCAGGTCAGGCTCCAATTGGGCACACAGCTCTGTGTTTGTGACCCTGTCCAGTCTATAGGTGAGGATAATGTGCCTGTCCTCCAGTGTAGCCAAGTCCACAAAGGGTCTGTACACGGGGGTATGTCTCCATCTCCTATTCATCTGCAGTGGTTTGAATCTATGGGGCAAAAGAGTGAGGAGGCGGTCACAAACTGAACAATAGAGCTACAACAGAACTTTGTATGCTGTTAACTTGTAATGGGTCAGTGTGATTTGTTCAGTATGTCTTAATTTCACCAATGATGCATCCATTTTCCAAGGCCTGACCCCGAACCCCTGAAATGGCATCCACCTGTCCTGTGTGGAGGGACAGGTGAATGTGAGGTAATTCCGCTGACATTGTGTGCAGTTGCAGGAGGCGGTCGGGAACCGCCGTGCAACTCCTCATTGGTTATAATTGGACCCAATGGGTTACAGTGGCCAATAGTGATCTACGCCAGTGGGGACGGTATGCACCGCCGTGGATGTGACCGACATTTTCTATCTGATTCCTCACTTGCTACCTGAGCTTTCACAGGAGAGGACCTACATTGCATGTGCTGCTGCGACCTGTGTCTGAAAACTACCATGGCCTGTGTGACCGGGGAAAGGGCCCCAGCTTTCACTTCGGAGGAGTTGGAGAGACTGGTGGATCGGGTCCTACCCCAGTATGGACCGCTGTATGGGCCTCCAGACCAATAGGTGAGTACACTGTGGGCACGATGCATGTGGCATGAATGCATGGAGTGGTGTGTGTGAAGGCCTCGTGTAAGGGCGATGGGTGGATGTCCTTTGGGCAGCCTATAGGTTGTGTGCTGGGCCATGTGTGTGCCAGTGGTGATGGAAACGGGTATTGTGGGCCATATGTGTAACAGGCAGGACTGTTTGTCTACTGGTATTTTCCTGTGTGTATTGCCTCTGCAGGTCAGCGCCCATCAAAAGAAGGGTATATGGCGTGCCATCTCCAAGCAGGTGCGGACCCTGGGGGTCTATGGATGGCGGAGCACCCACTGCCGGAAATGGTGGGAGGACCTGAGACACTGGGCACGGAAGATGGCAGAGGCCCAGCTGGGGATGGCCTCCCAACGAGAAAGGGGTGCCCGTCAAACCCTGACCCTCCTGATCACCTGCATACTGGCAGTGACGTATCCTTAGCTGGATTGGCGCTTGAAAGCATCACAGCAGCCATAAGGGGGTGAGTACAGTGCCCATCATAACAACTTATGCATGGTAGGGTGGTATCTGGGTGGGGGATGTGTGTCAGTGGGTGCCCCTAGGCCAGGACTGACATTGCAGGGTAGGTCTCCTAATGGCTAGGGTTCTGAAGGGAAAATCTTGCTACCTAGCTCGTAGGCATACACAACTGGGCAGGACTGCGTGGGCCCCAGGTGTGCTGCATTTGGCATTGTGTGCCCCTCCCCATTCCTTGGCTGCTAACTATTTCTCTAGTAGTGCTATGCCATATTGCGTAGGCCTGTTCCCTGTGTGTGAGGGTGCTGTGTACGCCAATGGTGGTGTTGGTGCAGCCATCGACCCAGTGTGTCCTTTGTCTCTACACCCCATTTTTGTTTTATTATCCTGTCTTTATGTGCATTAGCATTGTCGGCGGAGGAGCAGAGGCACTGACACAGGATGGAGCTGCATCACACAGGACCCAGGACCCAGGAGGCAGAGTCCACAGATGCTGAGGGCACAGAGGGGAGCTCCACGGCGGAGACTGGAGGGGACAGTTTTGACACAGATACCTCCTCCGATGGAAGCTTCTTGGTGGTGGCAGACACTTCTGTGACCACCCCAGCTACAGGTACATCCGCCACCCACTGTACCAGCAGCGCCCCCTCATCGAGGTGCCCATGCCCGCTCACTCAGGAGGGTGAGCATCTCCTTCGCCGTAGGCACCTCAGACCCGGCCCCAGTTAGCCCTGCTGCCCTTAGTGAGGAGGCTATTGACCTCCTAAGATCCATCTCTATAGGGCAGTCAAGCATTGTGAATGCCATCCAGGGACTGGCAACCGAGATGCAACAATCAAATGCATTTCTGGAGGGCACTCGCACTGGATTGGTGGCCCAACAGAGATCGATCCAGGCTCTGGCATCCTCTCTGAGGGCAGCCATTGTCCCTGTTTCTACCTTCCCCCACTCGAACTCCCACTGCCCAGTCCCATTCTCCACAACCCCAACCCATCCCAAGCACACAAGCAAATGAGCATGCACACAAGACAACACACAAGAGTGGTTCAGGCAAACACAAGCACCACACTTCATCCCACAGGCACTCACACAAACACCATCCAGTTGCAGACACACCAACATCTACTATTTCTACTTTTTCCCCTTCCTCCTTCTCCACCACCTCCCAACCAGGTCCGTCCACACTCACACCTGCATGCAGCACATCATCATCCACTACCAGCATCACCACACCAAGCAGAACTCAAACCTCACTTGCGGACACCTCCACAACTGCCATGCACACATCTCCTGTGTCCTCTGCCACTGTTTCTGCCCCCCTCCTAAAGTGCACAAACACGAGCACTCAGACACCCAACAGCCAGCTACCTCACAACAGCATACAGGCCATGCACCTGCCCCCAAAAGCAGCAGACAGATACCTCCAACAACCACTCCCTTTTCCTCCACTCCCATTCCTTCTTCCTCTTCCTGCCCCAATGTCCATAAAAAGCTTTTCCTTTCCACCATTGACCTCTTCCCTACCCCTTCCCCAGTCCTGTACATATGGGCAGGGTAGGAAGAACCCAGCTAAGCACCTCTGCCACACAGTCCACGGGCCCTGTCATCACCACACCCACTCGTGGTGGAAAAGGATCCAGGCCACATGTCTTGAAGGTGAAGGAGCCTGCACCAGGCACCCTCAAGGGAAAGGAGCCTGCCCCAGCTGCCAGAAAGACCAAGGAGCCTCCACCAGCAGGCACAAGGGAAAGGAGCCTGCCCCAGCTGCCAGGAAGACCAAGGAGCTTGCACCAGCAGGCAAGAAGGGAAGGGAGCGTGCCACAGCTGCCAGGAAGACCAAGGAGCCTGCACCAGCAGGCAGGAAGACCAAGGGGCTTGCGGCAGGAACTGTGACGGAGGCCCCACCACCAACCATGGTTGTGCAGCTGTCCGAAGTTGCAGGGGATGGGCATGAGCCTCCCCCACCAGAGCACCAACACCACTGTGCAGTCGTCTGACATTGCAAGGGATGGGCAGGTGCCTCCCCCCACCAGCAGCACCAACACCACTGTGCAGCTGTCCGAGTTTGCAGGGGATGGGCAGGAGCTTCCTCCACCAGCATCACCACCACTGTGCAGCCATCCGAGGTTGTAGGGGATGGGCAGGATCCTCCCCCCACCAGCAGCACCAACACCACTGTGCAGCCGTCACCGCCGGTGGACTTATGTAATCCTGCCTCCATGGGCTGCTGTGCGGCCTGCCCTCTCCAAAGCCAGTGGGTATGACACCCAGCTGAGAGACTGTGACCTTGCACTCCCCAGGATCAAGCACAGGGCACATTGCCCACTGCAGAACCAGTTAGCAAGACCCTCACTTGAGAGAATGTGGCCCATCACTCCCCAGGACTAATAGCACAGGGCAGGTTGCCCCCTCCAGAACCAGTGGGTAAGACACCCACATGCCCATCAGTCCCCAGGATCGAGCACAGGGCGGGATGCCCCCCTCCAGAACCAGTGGGTGAGACCCTACCCACATGCCCTTCCCTCACCAGGATCAAGCACAGGGCACGTTGCCCCCTCCAAAACCAGTGGGCAAGACAGCCACTCGAGAGACTGTGGCCCATCACTCCCAAGGACCAAGAGCACAGGGCAGGTTGCCCCCTCCAGATCCAGTGGGTAAGACACCCACATGCCTATCACTCCCCAGGATCAAGCTCAGGACAGGTTTCCCCCTCCAGAACCAGTGGGCAAGACACCCACATGCCCATCACTCACCAGGATCAACCACCTGGCACGTTGCCCCCTCCAGAACCAGTGGGCAAGACACCCACTCAAGAGACTGTGGCCCATCACTCCCTAGGACCAAGAGCACAGGGCAGGTTGCCCCCTCCAGAACCAGTGGGTAAGACACCCAGATGCCCATCACTCCCCAGGATCAAGCACAGGGCAGGTTGCCCACTCCAGATCCAGTGGGTAAGACACCCACATACCCATCACTCCCCAGGATCAAGCACAGGGCAGGTTGCCCCCTCCAGAACCAATGGGTAAGACACCCTCTCGAGAGATGTGGCCCATCACTCCCCAGGACCAAGAGCACAGGGCAGGTTGCCCCCTCCAGAACCAGTGGGTGAGACACCCATATGAGATACTGTGACCTTGAAGTCCCCAGGACCAAGCACAGGTCTTTTTCCATCTCCTGGCTGAGGTGCCCCCATCTACTCCTGAGGTGCCTGCCTATTTACCAATTGATGCCCCTGCAGTGTTCTCTCTGTGTTGAAGCAGGTGACATGTGTGGCCTTGGACTCTGGCCTGTGACCATGTGGACTACGCAAATAGTGGACTGGGCAGTGTCCCTTTTTCTGTATTATCTTGCCTAACTTATTTTTCATGCTGTGTTAATCTCATTACATTCACTTTTGCGAAATCGTTTTGCCCTTGCATTATTCATCCGAGTTACAGGGTAAAATTGTTTTTATAATGCAGCTGGTTGTGTGTATGGTGTTGGGGGATGGGGTGTTGTGCGTGTGTGTGTCACCGTCATTTTCCTCCCCCCCTCCCTTGTGTACTAGGCCGCTGTACTCAGCGTCGTCGTCTTCGCCGGCGTTGGTGTTCGTGGTGGAGCAAAACGTAGAAAACCATGGGGAAGACATGCAGTTCAGGTTCTATGGCGGCGTGGTTGTTCCCTGTGTCTCCAATGGTGAGTCCATTCCCTTCTGGGGTCAGTTTCCGCCAGGGTTTTGATGTCGTTGGTACCGCCCCGGAAAAGGTGGTGGTTTCCTAGGTCATAATATGGTGGGCAGAACATTGACTTCCGCCTGGCTGTAGGCGGCTACCGCCGTGGTGCCTGTTGTTTCCGCCCTGGCGGTCGATGTGGTACATTGGCTGTCTTTTGGAGATCTTTCCACCATGGTCATAATTTGGCGGTAGTTACCGCCAACCTGTTGGCAGTATTACCGCCACTTTATCACTGACCGCCTGCGTTGTAATGAGTGCCTATGTGTTATATTTCATGTAGCGCCCCAAGCCTTTGTGACACACTTGCTACCTGTCTATTGAATTTTTAAGCGCTGCATATCATATAATTTCCTGTAATGTTACTAACTGATGTTAATTTTGCGATGCCCCCACCCCAAACCACCAGAAAATATAGAAATTGTTTCCTCTGCCTGATCCTCTGATTGATGCTGACACTAAACCCTGGAACTAAGTTTAGTGATAATCTTTGCTTTCAATTTCTTCAGTTTGAGTAAGGAAGACATAAACTATTTCAAAATTAAAAAATGTTAACATCATATTTAGTGGTTTAGATGTTTTGACTTTACCAGTTATGATGGAAAACCTTTAAGTCTCCAAGACACTGATTACCAGATATTTTTTCAACAAAAAAGTGATTTGTGGTGAAATGGCAGGTCTGAAACAGATTCATGATGTGCGGATATTTATTGTGAAATGTCCACCTGGTGGCTGTAATACCCACCTTGGTGCTGAAATAGGCATTTTCAGACGAGGGGCAGTATAGTGGCCACTGCCATTATTGAGAATATTCACGGAGTCATGAGTTTGAGGAAATTTACAAACATTTTCAATGGATTTACACAACATAAATGCATGATTAAAGTAACTCAAAAAAGGTTGCAGTGATCGTGCAATCTGGGTGATAATTCATCAAACACCAGCCGAGGTTTAACGAATACAGCTACAGAAAGAGTCCCATCTTAATATTGCACCAGTCGTCCACCAACGCAATGGGCCTCTGTCCTCTAGTCACACAGATTTGAACCTGGACCTTATCTTCTGAGTGTCACAGGTCTTTTGCTTGATGAGTTACATGGTCCCAACTGGACTATTGGTGGATATGCTAACCTCATCCTGTCACGTTTTAGTCCTCTTCCCTTCATCCTAGCTAATCTGGCCAGTCTGATGGGTCAAACAGCACGAGGGCGGATAAAGCCAAGTCAAACCATTCACGTTCTTGTAGCCAGTCCCTCCAGTTTGAGCCTGGAAGTGAAACTCAGCCAAGCGATATTAAATGGGTTCTAACCATTGCATTTTAAGATGCAGGCGAATGCACCGATGACTTTATGGGTTATCATCAATTGCAAACTCATGCAAATAAAATACTGTTTGCTGCACATAACTCGTATCCACCCACACAGCAAGTATAAGCAGAGTGCCTAGCAATTATGAGAATCTATGTTGTGTTGTTGTACATAAGCACATTATGCGTATGACCACAGGAGTGACAATTATAATTCCATTGATTTATTAAATCCAAGGCAAAATAACCAGATTATGCACGGAGCAACTCAGCAGTAAAATCAATTCAGATAAATGGCCTTCCAAAGTGTATGTCTAGTTGACTATCCATAAGGTAAATGTATTAATTCAACCTGGACTCAACTAAATACATTTCTCATCTCTAGGTTTGGAGCGCTTATGTGTTACTTGTCAGATTTTACAATATTTTTGCCTGGATTGGCTCTGTAATTTGTTTGCAAAAGTATAAAATAATAAGGGCTATACGTGCAAAAACTAAATATTGCTCTGCATTGAAAATAACTATTTTCAAGTGGGTTACCTCATGAGAAAATGAAATACAGTTTTGGGAACTCGAGCTTATATATTTACAAAGTCCAACCTCCAGACTCTTAGATATTGGCAGAATGCACTGCAGAGAGTGGGTTTTGAGAAAGATTTTAGTGCATGTCCTAGAGTACAGATTGGATAATGTTAGAGGTTTTTGGATTGAGTAGGGTTCAGCTTTTGCTTTGGCTTGGTACATTGCTCATATTTCCCTGCTAGGGTCTAGGAGCAAGCACCTGTAGCAACATCCTCAGATGAGTTCTACTACATGATGCCTCTGCAACTGCCAAGCACCAGCTTCGGGAAGCAGCACTGCAGGACTCAGTGGGCCTCTTTTAGTGTTTAAGTGGCAGAAGTCCTGTACACCCTATTTGGAGTGCATGAAGGCCATATACACTCTAGACAGAATTCAAGAGGACATCCGCTGTTTTTTAATGGATGTCCCGCATCCACCAAATCCCAAATGACAACTAATGTGTAATCCAGGTCTAAATCCTACTAGTTTATGGGAACAAAAGGAGAAGTATTGGGGAAACCACATTGATGCTATCCAAGTAGATGCTAGTAGCCTTCCTGTATCTGATCACAAAACCCCTTCTCAACTGCCATGCTTAGCTTGAATTACACAATGAGTATCTGTTCTCGATTCTAGGCTCGACTGTTGCATTTACCCTGAATAAGTGGATTCAGCTACACTCACATTTGACTACTCGCATTTTGCATGTTTGCACATGTGTGCACAGAAGAAGCAAGCACCGCCATTGAAAGGATTTCAACAGCAAGAGCTGCTGGCAGCTTCCACAACTCCCTGCAGAAAGATCATAAGTAGAACACCCAGGGTCAATATTACTATTCTTTCATGCAGCTACGGCAACAAGCAGAGTTGCTGCGTTCCGTTGCGTGAACGGGATAGAGCAGATATGCTCCATGTTTCTAAAGATATGGAGCATTTCAGCTGTCTCCTGAGTTGGCGCATGGTGTGCTGTCTTGATCCAATGCAGGTACCCTTGCATCACAGTGGAAGGGTGCCTGTGTTAAGGGAAGGATTGTTTTTGTGCGGGAACGAGCACCATCCTGCACAAAAACAGCTCTAAGAGGCATATTCCTCTTGCTTTGGTTTTGTGTGATACGGAATGCATTACGCAGAGAAGCGGAAACTAAGAAGAAGAAATAAAGATATTTCTCCTTGTTACACCTCGCTGGGGAAAGCATAGCATTTTCATGCATTTCCAGGTTTAGTAAATCTGGGAATGTGCCACAATCTATGAATGGAGACATGGGACACCCATGTCCCACCCATGTAACGTAATACAACACAAACTACTGCGTTGCACAAGCTGTTGCATGCATTACATTACATTTCTTGACAAATCCCCAGAAGGTGGGGCAAATTACTCATTACTTGTTGCGTGGCTTTGTAAATATTACTGAAGCCTTTGTGTTGTGTTGTGCCGCCTTGCACAATGCAAGGACAACACAAAGGCTTGATAGCTTGAGGAGCCTGAGCAGCCTGCATACGCAGACAATGAGTACCAGCAGTAATGCCCATCAGCACCTCCAAGCTCACCACCTATGTATCCACCAAAACCAACATGGGGAGAACCACCTGTGCACACTGTGTAAGGCTAGAGCACTTCAAGTTCAACTGTGCAGGGAGCGCCCCGCAGGAGAGCAACGACACGTCCAACTCCTGTTCATTGCTTGATTCCTTCCTCTAGATCCTTTAGAGGAGAATTTCCTCCCTGCAATACAGCGAGGGGGAATCTGAGCACCACCAACTCACCAACTGTGTGCCCACCACACCACCCTGCAGAACATACGCCTGTGCACACTGCATTTTAACTGAGAAACATTTCAATTACAAGTCCTACAAAACCCCAGCAAAAATGTAACATTTTAAAATTGACAAATTCTTTCAAATCAAATTTCAACCTAAAGATATTGAGGCCTATGTTGCTCACCCCACTCTCTAGCAATCAATGCTAATATCAAAACCTTGCCTTTGTGTGAAGCAGAGTTTACTTCCTATTCATATCTGATTCTTGTCCAAGATAATTGTTTTTTGTAGACATAAAGCCGGTATCAATTTTCAAGAACAGCTGGCCTCGACACATTTCAAAATCATATTCTTGCTGAACTGGAGGACGTCTATCAGCAGTGGCATCTGCTGGGGAGGCATAAGCTGAGCACACGCAGAGGCCTGCAGTAAATACACTCGAAGGCCTTGTCACTGCTGAGACCTCCGCTGCCCCAGTCACCTCTATTTCCACCAGTAAGATGCTGCATGGCAAGTCCCCCTTTCTGGGCTGTCTGAGCTAACACCGATGGATCACTCGAAGTAACGAGTCAGCACGTCCAGGCAGCTCTCTGCTGGGTCCAGCTACCCTGTGTATAAATGCATACTTCAATGTACTGCAGAGTCGACGTTGATGACCCTGTAGTTATGCATGGTTATACACATATGTATTTTTCCCATGCTTGTGAAAATAAATATTGCCCCAAAAACATGATTTAGAGCCACAGTACTATTACATGTGCATTTAAACATTTATTACTAAAGTGTAAATGTTAAATTCAATATTGGCACCACAACAGAGGGAAAGTGAAGTGAGAAAAACATTGTTTACTGCTTATTGTTTAATGAGACTACACAGAGTAAGCCCTCTTCTAATAGTCTGATTCTGCCTGCAAAATGTAACCCCTTGTGTCAAAATTTTTGTTGAATATCCGTTTTAGAACAAATACATATGTAAAAGTGCCATGGCATAAAAAATATATGCTCAGAAAGTTTGGAACTGCATTGTTATGCCTCATTCTAGGTCTAAAGCTCGTAATGGCTGGTAAAGGGGGGAGGGGTGATAGCGACCAGAATCAGTAACACCAAACCTGGAAGTATCACCCATTTTCTAGGCAACCCCAGGATGTGGGCCTAGATCTTCAGTTCTAAAGAAGATTTCGGGAACATGACACTGTTAAGTGCTTTAGGAGGTGCTGAAACAGCTCGGAGCTGTGATTTACAAAGATCAAGTTGACCTCACTTGTATTCGAACTAGTGAGTTCATGTGGCTTATAACATATCAGCAAATGTTGAATGATTTACAAAAAACTGGACAAGGTCACGTCACAACCTATCACAGTCACCAATTTGCTTTAGGAACAACTCTTCGGGGGCATATGGACCTATGGGGCAGCCAGTCCACGCCCCTCTATGGGAAAATGTTCTTCAAATTATAAAGCTAATTGATCCAGCACTCCACCGCAACAGTAAAATTATATTTTTATGAAGTAAGTCACAATGAACTGCAATTCTTTTGAAAAAACTATATTTATCCATCCATAGGTTTTAAATCTGAAATCTCTTTTGTTGCTTGATGAATTTCTATGGCATGATTCTTGTAAGCTATCTTAACCATATATGATTTGCAGCCTGCAGCCAATGCTTTACAGTCTATGTGAACTTCACCATGGCTCAATTCCTCAACAAGGCTTTCACACAGTCCATTATCCCATGTATTCAAAAAAGTTATGGTCACCAATGTGTCTCTGATCCGACCGTGTATCGCACACCCAAACGTGCATAGTGTGCTTCTGACGTAACACTGTTGTGGCAGAGTGCTATATCAGGAAATGTTCTCCAGAAGGAAGTTTAGGGCTTCTGGTGTCTCTGTACCCTTTCCTACTACAAAATGTACAGGGTTTCTTTTAGATGTCTTTCGATGATGTTGTTCCCCAACCAACCTGCTCCTGTGAATATTTAGGATGAAAGAACGGGGTTACCTTTAGATGCCTGTCCAATGGTGCAGGTGCCCAAATGGGCAAATCTCTGTAAATCTTTTTGTAATGGTGGCTGGACATACAGTGTTACCTACGGTTCTCTATCCGGTTACTCAGTCCCCAACAAACCTTACTTTTGTAGGTCTTTTTGAGTGATGAACAGGGTTATCTTTAGATGTCGCTCCAATGGCACAGTCACCGAACCAACCTATCTTCTGTGAGTCTTTTTGTATGAGCAGGTTTGTTTACCTTTAGTCTTTTGTCTAGTGATGCAACACCTCAACTTAACCATCTTGTGTCAGCTTTAATGTGTGTTGGATAGATTAACATTTAGACGTCTGTTTGATGGCACAGTCCTCCGACTGACCTTTCTTCTGAGTCTTTTTGTATGAGTGGATGGTCGAGGAGGATTAACTTTAGTCACTAGTCTCATGGCACAGTCCTCCAACTGACCTATCTTCTGTGAGTTGTTTTGTGTGGGTGGATGGTCGAAGAGAGTTACCTTTAGTCATCTGTCTAATGACGTAATCACTCAATTGATCTGTCTTCTGTGAGTTTTTGTGTGGTGGATGAACAAACAGGGTTACCTTTAAAAGTCTGTTCCATTATACTGTATAGTCCCCCAACTGGTCTATCTTCTGTGAGTCTTTGGCCCAAATTTAATAAAAGTGGCACTGCATTATCTGCAGCGCCACTTTTCTTGCGCCCTTTAGTGCCCCCATAAAGCCATCATGTGTGCGTCGTATGAGACGTACAGTACACCATGGCGCAGGGTAGGGACAATAGCGTCAACATTTTTGACGCTATTTTTGTACTTTGCAGGATTAGCAGCCAAAATGTTGGCGCTAATCCTGCAAAGTACATGGAGGCCCATAATAAATAACGGTGTGCCTCCTTTCAACGCCTGCTCTGCGCAGGCATTAAAAAAAGCCACAAAAAATGGTGCAGTGGAATGTCAGTGATTCCACTGTGTCATTTTTGTGGTCCCCCGAACAGGGAACTCTCCCCTTGCATACATTATGCCTGGCGCAGCCATAATGTGAAACAAGGGGTTACAAAGTGGTACATTAGCGTTATAAAAAATTATGCTAATGTGGCTCAAGGAGGCGCTAGGCCCTCTTAAATTTGGGCCTTTGTGTGGTGGGAGTAATGAATCCGACAATTACTATTATTAAAGTCAAACTTTACCTGTTAAAGACCATAGCATAACTGACGGAGAACACACACAGAATCATTGACATGCTGCCTGCGAAGAACGATTCATTTACAATAATTACTTTGTGAAATGTGTGCAGATGAACACGGTGGTAGTTAAATGCATCACAGTAGTGACACAGTATTGTGATAAATCAAAGAATGTGTGAATATTCCAGTGTTTGGGTCCCTAAAATAACGATCAGTAGCACCAGCGCCTTGAAACTCAAAAGCCCCCACATTTGGCTACGCAAGTAGGCGAAAGCCATAAATATTCATTTGGAGGAGTAGGTTTAATCGATGAAGTCATCCATTATGGCAGTGTCCGCAGGTGATAGTCATCCATTCCTGCTTCTGCCTCCAGAGTCCATCATTCTAATCGCAGGTCCCAGGAGTGTGGCGTCCTCCACTCTCCCATCACCCAGGAGGGGAGGGGGAGAGCCGCTGGTGAGAAATGATTGATGAGGAGCTTCTTGGTCTGAGCATCGATTGGATGCAGTTTTATTGACATTAAATAGTAGATGTCATTAGTCAGTGGAGCTCTGCTTCAGTATGCAAGTCATGGGGGCTTTAAAAAGGAGGGCGTTGCCCAATGTATGTTAAGGCACTCAGCAGTCGGACACACTGGAACACGTGGAACAAGAAAAATACAAGTAAAATCAAAACAGTTAAGGTTGACAGATGTTTAGTGGAAAGAGCAATGGTTGCTGGTGATCTTTTAATGACCTGACCTGAGAAAAGTAAAAAAAAAAAAGAAATGGGGTCAAATAATATATATTAAAGCACAAATTATTGCATACCTTTTTTCAAACGCCATAGGCTCTGAAGGGGGAATCATTAAACATTAAAGTACGTTCATGGTGTGTCAAGCAAATGACGACTGACTCCCCTTTTTCCAAAATGAGTGGTGGGTGGCCCCACTTGGCAGTAATTACCTCTTTCGTGCACGGACCACAATTTTGTCTTGAGTGCCCCCATATGCCCTGGGAGCGCCTTCACCATCAAACTCGAATCATGCTGGCGATTGTTTACCCTAAAATATCTCAAAGGTTGTATGTAAATAGCCCGCATATGCTATCTAAAGGTGTGTAAATCCAATAACACTACAAAGGAAGAAAAGCAAGAAATGGCATTCATCCCAGTGGAGATAAGCTTGAAGGACGCCTAATTTGTTTCAGTTGAGTTATTTACTCTCTGCTCCAAGGTTTATTTTTGGTTGATCTGAAGTGTGCACCTGTGCAAGACTTGCCAGGGCGTAAGGAACATACTATCTCTGTGCTCAAAGAGGCCTCTGCAAGCTGCTGATTAACACGACGTTTCTGTGTAATATGTAACTTTTCTTGCATGCCTGTTTTGCTCTAATTTACCAAGTGAGGACAGGTCACCGTCGTTAGAACTAATGTGAACGCGGTTGATTTAAAGAGATCAACACAGTGTTGGCACCGCCAGAAACACGGCTGCGCAAATATGCATAGTGCATCCAGCTTGCATAATATGCAGTTCTTAAAGTTATTAAATGGAAATGTTGAGGTTCTTGTAATGAATGCATCAAAGACTTTTAATAGCAATCGCAGGGTAAAATATCCAGCAGAAAATAATAAATAATGTGATTGAAAATTATTGTGGCCACAATCTCGACTACCAAAATATTGTGAAAGGAAGTATCTATGGGTAATTGGAGATTTACTATTCTTAATCCATCTACCAACCTTGAAGATATTTATGCTATCAAGGTGCACACAAATAGAGTTAAGTGTAGTAAATCTAAACTGTCCTTTACATGCTTTTCTTCACAATTTTTTGTAGTTGATATTCTTATTACCATATTTCCTTAGCACAATATTTAAAAGTTAACAATCTGCTAGTATAATTTGAAAGCATCAGTGTTAGAGCGGTCAGTCTTAGGGTGGTCTTCCACCATACTTTTTGCCTTCTCCCCTCCTATGTTACTGAATTTGTTTTGTTGGCTGTAGGACTCCGAGCACTTTACCACTGCTAAAGTGCTTGTGATCTCGCCTCTAAACATGGTAAAATTGGCTTATACTTGATTGCCATATTTAATTTACTTATAAGTCCCTAGCAAAGTGGTACACCATATACTCAATTGCAACTAGTGAGCCTGCAGCACTCATTATGCTACCCAATTAGGTAGCCCTTTAAAACATGTCCCAGGTCTGGCATTGCAGCCTGAATGTAGTTTTAAAGTGCCAATTTGACTTTACAATATAACACTTTTGGCAAGCCTTAAGCTTCCCTTTTATATATATATATAGGTCACCCCTAAGGTACTCTCCAGGTAGCCCATAGGGCAGGGTGCATTGTAATTAAAAGGCTGGACATGTACTTTTATGTTTTACAAATCCTGGTAGTGAAAATTCTTAAATTAATGTTTGACTACTGTGAGGTCTACCTGTCCCAGATGATAACATTGGGTTGCCTTATTTCATGTAATAAGTGTTAAATTTTATCTGGGAACAGGTAGGCATTTCATGTTTGGCGTTTGAGAAATTATAACTGAAAAATCCTCTTTAATGGTGATAACGCGTCCCTTCCTATGTAATTTATTTAGTCTGGAACTCGTTTTAGGCCAATGAATCTTTTGACTCTGATTGAAGACACCTTAGGACGAGACAATTAATCAACATGCCAATCCATAAATCAATAACGTCAACAAGATTTTCATTAACAAATCGATTCAACTCAGATAATGACATAGGAAAGACTTAAAACACACCGTGACCCTCCAGTCATGAATAACCACATATAAATTTGTAAGATTTATGATATTTATTCCCTATTGATTACACTCTACTAGCAAGTTTATTAGTCTCAAAACCATAAAACACATCAACATGGTTATAATATGACAACTCGAATAAGATTTCATCAAAGCAAAGATCATAAACATTAGAACAAAGCACGACGTCAGCATGGATTAATCTTAGCAGAGTTTCGATAGCGCATTATTCAACAAAGCATAGATTCAGTCATTTGTCTATTTGCGTCCATTTAGTGAACTCCTTAACTAACCTCGAATTAGCATTGGCATGTTGGGCTTCATGCAAAACAATTTAGTAACATAAATTTAGAAAACATCTGACTATGGTCTCTATCAAAAGAAAAGCAGTTGGTACCTAGAAAGAAAGGCAGACAGATAATTACAATTTCATCATCATATAGTTACCCTCCGTAATGAGTCAGCATACAGAGTCAGTCTTCGTCCTCAGAACATCAGTTGATTCGCCATCAGCCAGGAAGCACAGCAAAGTTCAGCAAGACGGGCCAATAAGGGAAACTTCCCTCATAAGGAGGAAAAGTATGAATCGGGCAAGGCAAAGTAAGGCTGGTTCGAAGAATCAAACAGCAAAGTCAGAGTGACAAAGTGGCTGGGTAATAGCAAAAAGGCACGTAACGGCTGATTTCTCCTTGTGTCCAAGAATTATATCGATCTTGTTGTACAGTCCCCTAATTTCCAATTAGGGACGTTTTGGTGCACCATTACCCCCATCCAATGGTTTACTTGTCGCCTCATTAAGATTGTCACCTTAGAACAGTTCTCACGTAGTTTATTGGCTTCTGTAATTGACATCTCCAAAGGGTAGAATGTCAGGTACAATTTCATGTTCTCGCGGTCCTCTCACAGTCCCAGTCAGTAATTCCATTGTCTATACCAGTTCAGGTGACCTTGTACCTGTTGCAAGTTTACACTGTTGCATTCGGCAAGAATGTCTCCTCGAGCAAGTCGAGTCTCATGAGAAAGAATTTACTACGGTTACACACATCTTCTAGCTTCTGGAAAAGTACGGCTACATATCCTTCAGCAAGTCAGGACATTACACGTTAGAAAATCACATTTAATATGAAACCGGGCAGCTAGGCCCCGACTCATGCTAACTAAGGCCTAGTGATTAATTAGCAAAACCTTAACATATAACTCTTAACACTAATACAAATCATACATTAGTACCTTAATATTTAATTATTAGTCAGTTTCATTTATCATCTTATATATTGGTGGCCACTCCTCGTGGGCACATTTCAAACACACGTTTAGTAAAAGCACATTAATACATTTTCTATGCGGCATCATTATGCATTAATTCGCAAACATTTCATGTTAATTTTGATTATAAAACTACACTCCAACAATGGTATTGTCAAATTTTAAGATACAATTTTGAAAGTGGCACATTTAGAAAGTTGGCATTTTCCTGCTCTAACTCTTTGGTGCATGCAGCCTGTATCCTGGGTCACATGTCTAGGTGTAGTTGGCAGTTAGCCTTTGTGTACTCCTCCCAGACAGTATCACAAAGGGGGGATGGATGTTGGCAAGATGGGCAATACTGACCAGATGAGAGGGGGAGAGCTGTCACCTACCACACTTGCACTTTAAAGGAGCTGCCTCAGCATACGCACTAGCCTTTTGCATCTCCAGAAATCCTGGGACCAGGGCAGGGAGGAAGTATATTCCAGAATCTGATGGGGTGGGTGGTCTAGAAGTAACATGGGCTGTGTTTACTCCTCCCAGACAGCCACACAATAGATGGATTAGTTGTGACTGGATGGGCCATCAACTGGCAGGATGGAGGTGAGGCTGGGCACAGACCTACTTGGAACTAAATGGGATGTGCTCTGCCTTTACACAAACGATTTGTTGACCCTGTGTTGTTCATGCAGTTAGCTTTGAGCCAGGGCAGGGAAGTCAAGAAACATCAAGCACTTCACAGGGAAATCTCTAAAAACTTCTCCTACTTAAAAAAAGGCACCAAGGATAACAAGCATTTGCAATGCGATGGGATTTCGCATTTGTTCGAGTTAGAGCTTTTAGCATTGTAAACTCCTTACCGGACTTTTCTTGACACATCAATTGAAAATTAAAAGTAAAACAGTTTCACATAAGTGAGTCCATTCACAGTGTCACGGCTGCCATGAGCATCAGCGATAAGGAGAGGCACAAACGGAAAAAGAAGTTCACTCCCAGTCAAACTTAAAGTGCAATTAGCCATGTAACAGAGGCGATGGCCAAGGCGGTAACAAAACCTCCCCAAGGAGGGACAAACGTAAAGCAGTTACCAATGTAATCGAAGGATTTTTGAAGGGCAAGAACGGTGAACGAGTGGTAGTGATGGGCCTAGGTGGGCGTTGTTAAATGCCCAGATACATACCAACACGTCTGAAAAACAGCAATTGCGTGTTGCTATGCTCGACCTAAAAACAGGGCCTTCAGACCCACTCTTCAGTTCACTTTCTGGAGTTGTGGAAAGACTCTCAAAGGGCTGCCTCCTTCTGTGGCCTGCTTTGTACTTCAGAAGACTGCCTTGCTGCACCTGGAAGGACTGCTTTGCTGCCTGAAATCTGCTTTAAATCCTCAGAAGCCTGCAGTGCTGTTTGAGTCTTGTTCGACTGCTAAACCCAGGACTACAAGAGTGACTCTGAGTGCTGGTTAGCTGGCCTCCTGATCAAGCCTCAAGGACGGAAAGGGATTCAACTTTCTTGAACCCATAACTGGACCCAGCCTGTGTGAGTCCTAACCATGTGGTGCCCCTCCAGTCATGGACCTTTGGTGGTGTTGCTAAAGGTGCCCAGATAGCCCGAATCCAGAAATTGAGACTTGGACATTTTTGGCTATAAATTGCTTTGGGAACCTAGAGAAGACCAGTACCAGCCTGCATTAATGGTTGGCTTGACTTTATGGCAGCTTCCACTACATTCTTCTCTGCAGCAGCAAATCCTGTTCAGCAGCCCTTCGGCAAAGGGGTATCCAGCCTCCTGGAACTCTTATCGACTGCATCCTCCAACTTCATCCCACTGGAGATTTTCAACTTCCAAAAAGTGACTAAGTCCAAATGTAGAAATCTTCACTGCAACTTTGCCCGACAATTCCACCACGATGACACTTTCTACTTGGACACCACCTGCAGCCTCGTCCCTCTGAACTTTACCATCTCAGTACATTTTCTTAAAAATGTCTTCTAAGTCAGAAGGCAAGCGCTGACCAGGTCCAATCCACTTTGTATCTGACCTGCGCTCTATTGCGGTCAGCCATATTTTTTCATTTTGACCCAGCCTCAGGCAACTAGATTGTTTAGGCGCTAGTTTTTACCTTAAACTTAAACATTTATAACTCCGGTTCTACTAATTGGATATTTGTCATTTTGGTGTCAAATAATTTATTAATATTTACTCTATTTTTCTAAATTAGTGTGGGATTTTTCTTGTGTTATGTTCTCACATTATTACTGTTTGTGGGCTGAATAAATTCTTTATACTTTGCCTCTACATTAAACCTGATTGCTTTTGTACCAAGCTACAAGTAGGTTAAGAACAGGTTAACAGGTTAAACTTTTGTGATTCATTCTGACAGGGATTTTGACTGTTGCATCAAAAGGGGTAACACCCCCATTAAACTAACAACTCAGTTTCTCACAATCAGGTAGACTGATAATGATAGTGAGCTTCTCAAGACAGCAGGAGGCAGATTTATAAAAAAGTCATGCAATGCAACACAGCACAACAAGTCTACTAAGATGTGATGCATTCCTTCTCATTCCCTGTAGTAGCATATCTCTCTCCCTGTGTTGGCGCACTGAGTGCATCAACGCAGGCACACGCGCAATGGTGAAAGGGTACATGCGTTACAGGCAGGATTTATTTTGCAGAGGAAGGGACACCTTCATGCACAAAAACAAACCTTTGAGGCATTTTCTTCTTTCTATATGTGCTGCAGAAGGCAGCATATGTAGAAAGACGAAATAAAATCTCTTCTGGAAAGGTGTACCATTTTGACACAATTCCAGGTTTACTAACCTTGGTAACTCTGGAATTATGTCAAAATCCATGGGTGGATGCATGGGAATGCCAATACTTCACCCAGTGAATGCCTTCCCAATGCAGAGTAATGCAAAGCAGCAATTTGCACTACCTTGCATTACTCTGGATTTACGAAGCCATGCAAAGCCATGCATGGTGGCTTTGCATGGCTTAGTAAAATAAATCCCACTAAAGGACTAGTGTTGCCTTGTATCACCTTGTCTGATGGAAGGGCAATGCAAGCCCTTTGTAAATCTTGGTCTAGGACCCTTTCCAATAAATATCGATTAGTGGCAACTAGGGGTAGCACACATTAGCCAAAGCTTATCAATTGGATCCCCCTGGCACTGCCTTTAATTTCTTCAAACCATGGGTCAGGAAGGGAGCAGCAGGACTGGAAAGTAAACAGGGCTATTACAGCCCTACTTGCTTCATGTAGCTTGCACTTCTTGTCCATCCTCAGCACCTGAGAAGTAATTTGTAAGCCATGGATGTCCTAAAGGTGGGATAAGGGGGTCACACATTTGACAAGATTAAAAATCAAAGGGTTTATGATGTCCTTCTACAACCCCTAGCATGTTGGTGAATCGATGTCCATATTTTTTCCATGTTCACGTTCAAATTGCTTCCTTTGTGTCACAATGATTATCCTTGATTTAAGATAAGTGAAACCGGCCTGAGAGAATGCAAGTTGAATTGGCCAATTTGTGAATGGGTCCACCTTCAACTAGTTTCTTTTAAATGTGCTTCTCATGGGCCACGTCATGATGAGCTTTGCTGGTGGAGGGCAGAGCCAGGCGCTTGTTTTATATACCTGCAGTGCATAAAGTGAATTCATGTAACCCAGTATTTCTCTGAGTTAGTGCTTTATTTTTAGATAGTACAGCTTGGAAACAGTGAGCACGAGTTCCCTGTTTCTGTTTCTGAGTACATGCATTCAGTCAATCCATAACAAGTAAAACTTTAAATGTGAATAATATCCCCTAACATACTTGGTGAGTCTCCTCAAAGGGATTTCCCTGTCTGCTTCTTTCCAGTAAAAAACGTGATAGACAACAGGGCCGTTACCAGTGCAAATGTGTAAAACTGCACATAAATTGAAATGGCTATATGGTTTTCAGTCCTTTACGAAATGGCTATTCTTAATTTCCATACCTTATTTAGAAAGCATATAATCTGGATCTTTCCCATTGCCACCACTGGAGACATCTATATATGCAAAGACAACCACCACACCCAGGACCAGAGTTATGGGCTTTGTGGCGTAGGGAAGTGCAGCAAGTCACCTCGCTGCGCTGCCCTGCGTCACCAGGAAAGGGCAGGAATGTGCCATATTTATCCAATATGGCGCTTTCCTGTCCTTCCCCCCGTGCTGGCACCCTTTTGGCTGCCTAGCGCCAATGCAGGTGCCTTTGCACCATGGTGAAAGAGTGCCTGTATTGCATGCAGGATTTTGTTTTGTACAGGAAGGGGAACCTGAGTGTCTTTTTCCTCTTTTTATGTGTGCTGTAGAATACAGAACAGATAGAGGAAAAAATGAGGATAAATAAAGACATTTCTCCTTGTTACACCTCACCTGGGGAGACATAGGATTTTGGCACATTCCCAGGTTTACCAGGGTTGATACTTCTGGGAATACATCAAAAACCATGGGAGTTGCATGGGAACATCCACACAGTGCCCATGGAATGCCGCCCTAGTGCAGAGAAAGGCAATGCAGCGATTTGCGCTGTGTTGCCTTACTCCATATTTTTGAAGCCATTCAAAGCCACGCAACATGGCTATGCGTGGCTCCAAAAATGTGACTTAGTGGTCTACACCAAGTATATGCCACATTGCATGGTGCAAGCATGGCACAAACCCCTAATAAATATGCTCCCCAGTATCTACAATGGCAAAGATCTACTACAAAGATCTAATTGAGGACACATTCCATGAGCTTTGATTTAGATTAGATCTCCTGTGCTTGACCTGGTTTGAGCTTCTACGAGATCCCCTGCTGGGCTGTCATTGCCATCCCTAGGAATTAAAGATATGGTTTCTACAATTGCTGGCATATTACAGTAGACTATTTTCGTTCTCAAAGCATTTCCCCCTATATGCGCTAGGTCACATAGCACTAAGAAATAAGTAAACATAGGTACACCACACTCAAGAAAATGCTGAACCTTATTTCACAAGCCGGGCTAGAATGATGACACCAGTGTTTAGATTAATAAAGGGATTACAGAACTCAATACCATCCTATCCTAAAACACTGGAAACAATTTCTGACAATCAATAATACGATATCAACTTTCTTAGCAGTAATTTATTCACTGCCCTTTCCAACCATAACATTGAAATTGTTCTTCTTCTGCCCTGCACAAAACTGACTGAGCCTTCAACAGAAACATGTTCCACCGTTCTTGGGGAGCATTTATGTCATTTTTTAATGCAAAAGCAGCGCAAACTTATAAAATATATATATTGTACGTTTGTGCTGCTTAAAGATAGCGCCGCCTGTACGTCATTTTTTGATGCAAAACTGGTGCAAACTTACAAAATACATATATATTTTGTAGGTTTGCGCTTCTTTTGCCTCATAAAAATGACATAAAGGCAGTGCTAACTTTTCATAAATCAGGCCCCTAGTACTTAGTACTTAGCACTCACCATAAAATGCATCCTTGCATCCATTTTGACCAGGAGGGGGCATTTTTGCACTAGTAAATAGTGCTAAATGCAAAATTCCTTTTATCTCATAATTCAAGTGTAATCTTGCAGGATTCCTAGGAAATTCTGCGTGATTACACGCACAGAATCACACGAATTATGCCCACTACTGGTTTGTAGGACACTCCCTCAAAAGAATGGTGAGTAGGAAATTGAAAAAGGTAAAATCTTTTAGTAAAAAAACCTCCAAGAAACTGCTGACCGTGTTCAGGGTCCAGGCACCAAAATAACAGTGTCCCCCATTAGCTAATCAGATGACTAAGAAAGTAGGCTCCATTTTCAAATCAGGGCAGTTTTCAACTTGCAAAGGCACCTTCGTAGATGTTTTGCAAGGTATGGGGGACTGCTTACATTTCTGCTTTCTGCAGGCAGTGTTTGTGGTAATATCAGAGAAAATAACAGTGAAAACAGGCCCACCAGACCATAAAAGACATCCACAAACTGCCAAAAAACAAGCCACTCATTGACCTGTCAGACCAGCCCTTCTGGCAGTTCCAGAAAGGCCAGTCCGACCTTGAACATGTCCTTACAGGCATCCTCAAGTGCGCTCCTGGCTGTGCTGACTCAGGCAAGCAGGTGAATACCGTTTAATATAAAATTAAAAAAGAACTACAAATTCAAGAATTATGTGGAAGCCGACACGTCAGAATCTGTTCTACAGAGAGATTTATGGAATAAATACTTCGTTTACACTAATAGACAATTGCAGTAATAAAACGTGAACAAAAGGATGGACTCCCGGGAAAGCAGGCTTTAACGTATGCTTTTTCATTTTGTTATGTGTTTAGGCCCATATTTATACTTTTTTTTGCACCACGCTTGCGTCGTTTTTTTATGCAAAATCTGCTCAAACTTATAAAATACAATTATGTTTTGTAAGTTTGCGTTGCTTTTGTGTCAAAAAATGACACAAAGGCGGCACTAAAAAAGTACAAATATGGCCTTAATCTCTGTGAGGTAGGACGAAGTGCATCAGTAGTCTGTTTCTAAATTAGCCACACTGTGCCTTGAACCCTACAGCATTGTGGCTCGTAAGGGCAGATCTGACATACTCGCTCACTGGAGGCAGCACGATGATGGCGCCATGATGCGCTCAGTTGCTGCGGCCAGGAAGGCCCCACGTGCCCGGCACGTGCAAGCATCAGGAGAGACTGTCAAACTGCTCATTTATCTTGCGGATTCGAGACATGCATTACAAAGATAAATAGACACATCTCTTATGGGTTGCTGGTCCCTGGTGGCAGAGAACCCGAAACCTTAATGTCTGACTGTAGAGTCTATGTCGCCTCAAGTTCTCTACATGCACATGATACCGCGTCAATAATGAAGGCACTCCTGCCAGGAAAGTAATGCTGCTTGTTACGCTGGTCTTTTTACGTGTTATTGTTTCTCGATATGAGGCAGGAGAAAGCTTCGCTTTAAAAGGTAAACACCCTTCCTATTTACATATGTTTTGTGGTCTGTGGTTTGTTGCCTCACCGTTCACACAACGCAGATACTTCGTGGTATTAATTCCCTGTGCCCTGACTGTCCTTGTGCCAGAGAACGCCCAACGTGAAGGCCTTCGTCATAAGCTTGTCATGGCCTCTTTGGCGCCCTTCAGGCACCAATAAGAATCTGTTATTAGAGTGGAGGGATGCATTCCTTTCCTTCATGGAAGCAAGAACTGCACCCGCTACTGGCTCCTTCCACCACGTATTTAAAAATATTAACGCATATAAAAGAGACCGGGCATGTTGCCTCATATGTACATCTTAGTACAAGCATATTACATTGATGCTGCTTGTGCTTGTTTTCGGCCTTGATGCAGCAGGAGAGGTGCCTTGTACCCTGCTAGGATGCTCCTTTGGTCCTGCCTCTTATGCTAGTGCTGCTTCCCATACCCTACTTCCAAACAGCTACACTCTGAGGTTGACACCGTGTGCTCCCTCTCTCTCACGCCATTGGTCACGGGTAGACAAAGGTCAAGGACTGGCAAACCAATCCTTAGTTACTTCAACTTCAGAGGGAGTGCTGTGGTGCATACTGATTCATGCCTTCTTTGGCTTGATCCAACTCAGAGTAGATGCTTCCTTTGCCACCTTTCCTGTACACATTTTCGGTGGCAGATCTTCGGTGCCTGATGATTTATTACTTGGCTCTTTACTCCACATAATTCTTGGACTCTGACCGGCAAGCTTCCCCTCCTTAATCCTTTTCTTTGCCCCAGAACACATGCTCTCTGGATCACAGAAGTGCTTCCTCCGCTCTTGCAACCGTTTCAGGTGAGTCCACCAGCAGCGAGACACCTGGATCTGGAATATGACTCCCGACAGGCTGGTTCGCTTTGTTTCTTTTGCTGCTCCCAAGGTAAGACCTTTGTCTTTCTACAAGAAAGTGCCTCAAAAGTGAAAGGAGCTATTCTGTGAATTCTAATATAATTAACATATGGTGCTGGTTGGGTGTGCACAGGAGGACAGTTGGACTCTAGGGGCAAATTTACAAGAAAGTGGCGCATCAGTCCCAATGCATCATTTTTCTTGTGTTGTCCCTGCCCCAGCTAATGACACCACGGTTGTGCCATATTTACAATATGGCACAGCATGGCGATCGTTGGGAAAGTAGCGTCAACATTTTTGAGGCTATTGTGGTGCTTTGCTGCACAAGTGCAGCAAAGTACTGGGAAGTTCATTGATTAAAATGGGTGTGTCATTTTAACACCTGCTCATTACCAAGTTCAGAAAGAATGACACAGTGAAATGTAAATTTCACTGCACCATTTTTTTGGCCTCGCTGCGTCTGAACACCCCCCTTGCATACATTATGCCTGAGGCAAGCATAATGTGGCACACAGGGTTGCAAAGAATACACGTAGGGGAAAAGTCACCTTAGTGACATTTTAGTTTAAAAAAATGCTCCTATGGAAGCGCAAACTGGCACTGGGGGCTTGTAAATATGCCCCTAGGTGTGGGCCACAGGGACCACAGCATGGTGGAGAGATTGAATAAACATCTCGGGTTGGGACATTGGAAGCAGTCAAAAAGGGCTAGTTTGCCAAAGATTTTTTGTGTTTATACTACTATCTAGTGAAGTAGCATAAGTGGTATTACATCAGGGTTGACTTCATGTGTGATGTGAGGTAGATCCTTTCATTGCACTGAGGTTGATATTTATTTGTAGGCCTGTGGCATAAAAGACTGTCAGGATCTGCTGCCTTTACTGCTATGAGAGGCAAAGTGGGTGAGCAATGCGTGATAACATGCAATTGCAAGACATTGCGCTGTGTTAAAGCTGCAAAGAGCATACCATAACTGCTATAGCACCTTGAAGCCTCTGTGCAAATTGTATATTCAAAAATGCATATACCTTACATCAAATTATACCAAAGATGTATTTGGTTTGTGTTCTTCATTTCAGTTTCACTGATGCATTGTATCAGGACTTTGCAACACTGGATTATAAAATAGGCCCTGTAGGTTACACAGAGATGTCTGTAGGAGGTACGTGACCTATAGATTAGACATTGAATGCTACAGGAGCTACCCTAGCCCCTGTCATCTCTCTGTTTCAGATTAGGGTTTGATCTCTCCCCTACACTCGGAGGGATATGTGTGTGTGTATGTGTGTGTGTGTGCATGTTTATCTCCACAATAGGGATGTACATTATATACTTTGCATATGCATTCTTCACAAACATTGCATTTCTGATTTCTCAAACGTTGTTTGACAGCTACGGAGGCGAGAGAGGAAGAAGGTTTTTACTGGAGCTACACTATTCCCTCTTTAGCACACATGAAACACAACGAAGTGATACTGCAGCCCATTGATGTAGGATGAAAGAACTAATTACATTGGGAGAGTGTGACTATGCATCGATAAACAGATCCCATTCAACTGATCATGTGTACAAAGGGGATGACCCATCACCCACACCAAGAATGTTTCACCACAAGGCCCACTCCTCACTACAGATAAATGTTGGTAGTGGGTTCCACCTGAGCTTTTTTTCCTGGTGTATTTCTTACTATTTACATTATATGGTATATTATACTGATTCAGAAGTCATTTTGTACTTCTTAGCAGTGTTTTATCAGGCAGTACTTTGGGTGGAAATGCTTTAACTGGCTTCTCAAATCTTATTGCATTTGTTAGTAATTTAGCACCCACATGTATTTCATCTTCTGCTAATACACAACCACAGTTGTGTATTTTAGATAGTTCAAATGTTCATGAACATTCCATCACACAGTATACAAAGGTCCCAGACCAGGGCACTTACACATGTGCCCTTTGCTGATGAGTCTTATTCTTTGTCCCTTGGGATTACACCACAGTGGGATGGGAGTGGAGCGGTGAGAAATACTGTTACTAAGGAGAATCAGGGAGGTTCATAATGCTTTGGGAGGGGTTTGCATATGTTGTACCTACATGCAAATTTGTCTTCTCTTTCATATCCTTAAGGGTAAGTGCCCTGGATGTGGGGATGAGGCTCTCAGAAACCAGAGGAACTGAGCTTAGTGTATCTTTAAGGCTTTAGTAGTAGGAAGGTCTCAGGAACTGCGTGTGCCTTAAATAGAACGCTGCTCCCAATGTAGCCAACTACCCTGAGGCAATTGGAGTTCTCATGGATTCTGTGTGCAAAACAGTGGATTCAGAACATCTCCACCATGCAAACCCAAACATGCCTGGTTGGCTGCGACTACTGGGTACACCCCAGGGCATAGTACGGACTGTAACAGTATTGTAATTGTATTTTTATAATGCTTAATACCCCTAAAGAGGCTTCAAAGTGCCTTTCAGCAAGTAGCATGCTACTACAGAACCCAAGGGTATGCCCAGATATGGGTCCCTTGCTCGCCTCACCACTGGATTCATGTTAGCCTGGCTGATGAGGAGTGATACACCAAAACCGGTCCCATGATGCTTGTTTCGGGTCCAGGGAGGACCTGGCTTGGCTGTTCAGGCTGGACTATTTCCATGGGGAGCAGGGTCAAAACTGATGTGCAGATGGCTGGGTCTAAACTGGGGTGACATGGTGAGCCCAGACCTGTGTCTGGGGTGGGTGTTTGAAAAGTTTCAACACCCCATCCATCATTTTATTTTGTGGTGTTTTTGTAGATTAGCCTGTTGTGTCATAGACATGGAGATGCAAAGTTGTGAAGAGTGGCATTTTATTCATTTTGTTTGCGTCTGTTTTGGGTAGAAGGAGTATGGGTTTGAGGGGGAGGTGCAGCATGTGGTTTATGATTTAAGACTCTAAATTGTTCAATGGATGAGAGGTGGCTTAATGAGAGTTGTTGCATTGGTGTATTTGTGGTAGATGTTGGTGAAGATAGAAAATGTCAGAGTAAAGATTGTTTAGGATGTGTATGATTTCTATAGATTTGAGGATGGGGGTGGGTGCATGAAATTGTGTGTGTGAGAGATTTTGACTTGCTGGTATTTGTGTTATGTTTTGTTTTTGTGGAGTAGTCAGAGGTGATATTGATGTAGTGGTTTTCTGAGAAGGATTTGTTTGTGAAGTATTGATGGTGAGTGTAAGTTGAATGGTAAAGGGGGTGGTACTGTGTTTTGGAAAAGAGTGTACGTGGTGTGTGAGAGGGGATGGATAAGAGTGATGAGTATTTGTGTTAGAATTGATAGCAGGAATAAGAAGTATGTGTGATGTAGTGGAGTGTAAGAATTGCCTGGTTGTGTGTTTTTGGTAAAATGAGGAGGAGGGTGTGGGGGGTGACATAATGAAGGGCTGTGTTTAGGTTTGGTGGTCACAGAAAGGAGTCTGTTAGGAGCAGGTAGAGGGTAAAACTGGTGTTTTGTATGAACAGGGAGTGTTTGTCTTGATGGAATATCTATAATGTGGCTTTGTGTTGCGTTGGTGATGTGTTGATTTGTTAGTGGCATAGGACAGAGTGCTGTTTTGTGTGAGAGCGAAGGTGTCATTGTGTGGCAGTTAGGGTAGAGGGGAGTATCAGTGATGTTTGTAGGGTTTTGTTAAGATATTGAAATGTGGATATGGTTTTCTTGTTATAAGTGAGCACAGTGCATTTGCTAAGATTGTGTTAATATATGGATGGGTTAAAATGGTGGCTGACAAATAGAAAAAAGGGCAGCCCTAAGCCATACATGACCCAAACAGGCTAAAACAGGCAACTACCCTTGTCCTGTCCCCCCCTAGCCTTAGCACACCGGCTGACCCACCCTGAGCCCTAAGGTTAAATAGCTTTAGGTCAGGTGGCACCTTTGGCCAATCAAAACTCTAGCCCTAAACCATGGGACGAATGAGAGATGTGGTCCTATCAACTAATTGCAGTCCTAGCCCTATCAACCAATCAAAACCCAAACTTTAAACTCCAAGTCCAACAATACCCCCAGCCCTAGTAACCAATCAGAACCGTATCCTATCAACCATTTAGATCTCAAAGCCTACACCCTAAGTCCAATAGAAACCCTGTGCCAACAGGGCAGTTGCAAGGAAAACACAAGAGTCACAGCAGCAACAAAGGAGAAGTGGTACTCAGGGCAGGGTTGAATATAGGGACAGGGCCATGACAAATTGTAAAAAAAGCCCATAATCACCAGAGTGAATTGTAAGTTAATCAGACATATTATAGTATGACCTACACATCCCCCATAGGTGACTGTTAGGGTAGAAACTTCAGACCCCAGTAAAGGTCTATGGAGGGCAAAAACAATTCTAAGCTCCAATTTGACCAAAAGTTGACTATGTCCTTCCTCTGCGCGTAGTTTCTTTCAACTTTCAGGAACACTTCCTACAGCACAAAGTCTGTTCATGGCAGTCAGACACAGAGTTAATCATTCACATTAGGACCATAGCTACATGTCTATCTCCAGATGATCGTGCTCTGCTTTGTTCCTGGGACTACCTTCTTTATTTCCAATCCTGGGAATACTGATGGTAGATCAGTGGGTGTCTTGGATCAGACCCAGGTCTCTCATTTATCCTTGTGGGATGCAAGGGAATAGCTCTCCTAGAACTCATAAAAGCCTTTTAGAGTCAAGGACACAGGAGTAAATAGGCACAGTCTTTAGACATCTCCCGGGCAGACAATATTGTCTTCAACAGCAGACTCCTTCTGTTCTTCCTATTCACTTGTGTCCAAACAGTGCTCTGTCTTACAGGAGGTGGAAGCCGCACATTATAGTGGAAACATATTTGGTAGGTGGGTACCCTGAATCTGTCCCTACAAAATTCTTAACTTGCCTCCTGCAAGCATTTGCAGCTCTTACAATAGCTATTCCAGAAAATTACTCTTTTCTAAATTGTCCATGATGGCAGAAGGTCCGCTTTACTGTGGTTACTCCTCAAACCTGTCCATGAGCTTGTCTAGTAATATGAGATACCACCCGCCCCACATTGGTGGAAAAGCTATTCAGTGTAGTCCTATGCCAATTGTATATGTCTTTCTAAGGGGAGCCAGGGAATCTATCAGAAGGCACACTTCAAAGGCCCAATAACAAATTACACTGTCATTGTCATGTGGATGAAAGTTCCAAAACACCCTGGCTACCTTTGCATGAGCTAGCTGTCTCAACTTCCACCCTTCCTCCCAAAACAGCCTGATTAGTAAAGCGTGACACTTCCTGTGAGTATGATGACTTGCATGTGTAGTGCTCTTGTTCTCCTTATGGAGCTTTTCCCACCTTAATAGAGAAATTAATAAATGCACCTTTTTAAGCAGATCTCTAGGTCAAATCTAATTACAAACATCGTAGAATGTGTCAATGGATAGAGGAGCAACCCCTAACCTGCTGTTCTACACTGGTATTTTCACGAAGCTACATAAATCCCAAATCTGGTTCCTACATTTAATACCAAGTATACCAGTGACACTTGGATTGGAGGATGGGGAATAAGGGAAACTGCAAGTGTGTCTTTGTAATCTAGTCTCTTTGAGTTTCTGTAGTCTGTCACTCTGGTAGTGTGAAGGTCTTTCTGGTTTGTAAGACAGTGAATCACTAGGAGGGAGGAGAACCCACTGGACAGATGTGTACCTAAATACACAAGGGAGGTGTTGTTAGATACCCTACCAACTGATCCTGACTATTTCCGTTCCTGCACTCTTAAGCCTCATAAAATGAAGACTGAGATGCTCAGGAAGGCTGAAAAGCACCAGAATAACTAAATATTCACAATAACAAGTAAAGTGTACACAGATGATAACAGGACACACCAATGACTATTTTAACTTGAGGTTATGCAGATAGGGCATGAAGAGGCCAACTCCAGATCCTTCTCAAGAGCATTGTCCAATGAATAATGTTCCAGTTTGCAATGTTACATAAACCCGATCCTTCTCAGGTGAAAGTAGCTGTCTCTTGACTTATGTCTCTGCATTCATTTAGCACTGGAATTATCTTGTCCCTTATCCTTCGTAACAACAGTTCCAATATGAAACCTGTGGTCCTGACCGAACCAGTGTATAGGCTTCACCTTTTAGGCTGTACGGTCTAATGAAATAGGTTATGTGTAATTAGTAACATGCTGAGACAATAATATGATTAGTTTCTTCATAAATCAATTTGCATCATTGTAGTTTTAAACTTAAGGCAGGCTCTGAAAAAACTAGTTTAGCCTATGGAGGAAATAGCACTTTTAGCTGGTGCCATATCTGGCTAAGGAGAGAAGGGAATGTTGTTCAGAATGACAGAAGCAAGTACAAGCCTGTCTGAAGTAGCTACTCTGTCATTATAGTTAGGATTCCCAAGTATAGGAATTTCTTGGATTTTTGCTTACTAATAACTTTGCCCCTGTTTGACGGATTGCTATGATACTTTGCTGACCTTTTGCTTTTTCTACATTGGTGGAGGATGAAAAGTTTCATGGTGATTTGTCAAGGAGGAGCAAAACAAAACGGGAGGTCCCAAAACAAATTTTTCCCCAATCCATTTTTTCGATGGACTTTTTGTACTTTTTAGATCGACACAGAACCAAAACAGCTTAACGGATTTTAATGAAATTTAGAAGGATTAGACATTATGGTGCACAGATGATTCCTTTTGGTGCTACGGGTAAATAGGAGAAGTATATGTTTTAGTTATAAGGTGTTTAAACTTAGTGATATCTGTGACTACAGTATTTTGGCAAAATTCTGCTGTATTTCACGGTGTTTCGCAGAAGTACTTCGATATATAGCAATGACAAGTCATTATGTATCTGGCTAATTACTTCCATTACAAAAGGTAAAGGTAATCATGTTGTTTTTAGGTATTCTTTGCTTATATTCTGCGTTTCGCTCTTAGATATAGGTAAGTATTAAGTCTGATATCTTTCCCACCTATTACCATTAAAGTGGTAATAGATAGGGAAAAATATTTCTAAGTTTCTATACATTGTAAAAATAATGTACGGAATACTGCGATACTGCCTCTGCAGTACCACAGTACCAAAATAAATTTAAAAAACTCTGTTAAAGAAATTAAAATACACTGTAGTAAACTATACTTTACAAACATACTGTACTACTGTGTATTTTCCATTTTTAAAATATTTAAATCTTCAGTAAAAAGTTTAGAGTAGCGCAATAATACCTACAAATCACTGCCCTATTTAATTTTTAAAAATGCACAGTTCTTCTTAAACTGCTGTAAAAATATACATTTCTTTACCTAATAACAGTTTAATAAAGTGGTAGTAAGTAGGGAACAACAAAGAAACCTAATACTTACCTAGTTCAAGACCCTAAGCCTAGAACACAGAGAAACAAAATGTGCTGAAAACGGCATGGCTTCCTTTTACCATTGGTAAACACAGGCATTAGCCAATCACATACTGCCTTATCATGCACATATAACTAAGTATTCTGAAAATTATAACTTTAAAACTACTTACACCATCGCCACATGCTACCAAAAATTACCATTTTACCAAACAATATATTTTCCTGCCACATTACTTCTACATCCGTTAACACACTTTCCTGCTACGTCTGTTTCAATTACCACACTCGATATTATGATGCTACACTCTATGGCACTCCACTTTATGTCACTCCAATAAATGCCACTCCACTTTAAGCTAATCCACTGTACACCACTCCACTTTACCCACTCCACTCTAACCCACTACATTGCATGGTATTACCCTCTGTGCCACTCCATTTTATGGCACTCCAGTGTACACCAATACCCTGTATGTCAGACCACTCTATGATACTCCACAGTAGGTTATTCCACTGTACCCAGCTCCACTCTACGATTCAACACTCTACGCTGTTTCATTCTATGCCACTCCACTGTATGCCACTTAAGTGTCCACCACTGCACTGTATTCTGTTCCTCTGTGTGCCACTGCACTTTATGCCACTCCACTGTACGCCACTCCACTATTTGCAACTCAACTATACGACAATACACTGTACTCTATTTCATTGTAGTTCACTCCATTCTATGGCACTACACTGTATGCCACTCTACTCTTCCGCTCTACCATGCTACACTCTACACTATTCCACTGTACAAGACTCTGCTCTACACCACTGTACTGTATACTATTCCACCATACACCACTCCATTCTATGTCACTACACTATATGCCAGTAACACTCAATGTTACTCTACTCTCCATCACTCCACTGCACACTACTACACTTTATGCCACCCAACTCTATGCCATCCCACTCTGCGCTATTCTACTGTACACAACTACACTCTGCACAGTATGCCACTACACTCTATACCACTACATTGTAACCCGCTCCACTCTACAACACTCCACTGTAAGACACCACACTGTATGCCACTCCCTTCTACGCTACTCCAGTCTATGCTATATCACTGTCTGCCACTGGACTGTACCTCACTGCACTTTACGCCATTCTACTCTATGCTACACCCCTGTACCCCACTCCACTCTAACCTATTACACTCTACTCCTCTCCGCTCGGCCTCACTCCAATGTAGTGCTGTGCCACTGTATGCCACTCTAGTATAGACCACTTCATTCTATGCCCCTCTGCTGTGCACTATTTTAATGTACTCCACTATGCTGTACCGCACTCCACTCTACACCTGTCCACTCTACAACACTCCACTGAATGCCGCTCTACTCTATGCCACTCCACTCTATGCCACTGCAGTCTACACCACTCCAATGTGCCACTCCACTTTACTGCAAGCCACTGTGCACTATTACACTGCACATCATTCCATTCTGTGTCACACCTCTCTATGCCACTCTACTCTACCCTATTACACACTGCCATATTCCATTGTATGACACTCCAATGTATGCCACTCTACTGTGCGCTATTCCACTATATGCCACTCTACTCTATGTCACTTCACTGTACTCCAGTAACACTCAATGTTATTCTACTAAACACCACTATACTGTATGGTTTTCCACTGTACACCACTCCACTCTAGAACAGTATGCCACTACAGTCTACCCCACTACACTGTACCCTGAGCCACTCTATAACATTCACCTGTACGGCATTCCACTCTACAACACTTCACTCTACACCACCACATTGTACGCCACTCAATTCTGTGCCACTCCAGTCTCTGGTATTTCCCTGTACACCACTACACAATACCTCACTCCACTCTACACCAGTCAATTCTAGAACACTCCACTATATGCCATTCCACTCAGTGCCACTCCACTATTTGCCACTCCACTCTAGGCTATTCTATAATACTCCACTCCACTCTAGCATGCTCCACTCTGTGCCATGGCACTCTACACCACTACACTGTACACCAATCCACTCTACACTATTCCACTGTATGCAATTCCACTCTATTCTGTTCAGCCCTATGCCACTCCACTATATGCCACTCTGCTATATGGTAATGCACTGTACACCACTGCACCATATGCCACTACACTCTATGCATCACTACTTTACCCCACTCCAGTCTACGCCACTCCACTAAATGCCAGTCCACACTACGCCACTCCACTCTATGCCACCCCACTCTATGCACTGCCTTCCATGCTAGTCCGCCCACACTATTCCAATGTAGGCAACACCACTGTAACCACTACACATTACACCATTCCGCTATATAAAACTCCTCTTTATGCCACTCAACTATATGCCACTCCATTATATGCTATACCACTCTTTGCCATGACACTATATAAAACTCCACTGTATGACACTCCACTATATGCTATTCTACTCCACTCCATGCCACTCCACTCTACGCTATTGTACTGTATGCCACTACACTGTATCTCACTTCACCGTATAACGCTCCACTCTTTGCAACTCCACTCTATGCTACTCCACTGTACGCTATTACACTCCACCACACTAAACTCTACGCCACTCAACTCTTCACCCTCCAAAGTACGATATTCTGCTGTACACCTATCCACTCTGTGTCACTCCACTCTACATCACTCCACAATGCTCCATTCTACTCTATTCCACTCTACACTACTCCACTATACGCCACTCCACTGTACAACACTCCACTCTGCGCCACTCCATTCTACACCACTCCACTGTATGCTATTGCACTGTATGTCACTGCACTGTACCACATTCCATGCTACTCCACTCAACTCCACTCTATGACACGATAATCTACGATTGTACACTCTCTCCCACTGTGCCACACTCCACTCAATGACAATAAACCCTATAATTACAAAGCATTTGTTTACTACAAATAAACAAACATTGAAATTCAAGAAAAAACAGAGGTTAAATATTTTTTATAGTTAGAAAAACATATTTATTCTTTCTATACAAGTCAAACTTAAAACACAATCATTACACATTTTTAAATTATAGTTATTCATTACATTTAGAATTTATGCACTGCCTTCAAATGTATATAACTTTAATTACAAAAAAAAAGTTAAAGTACACAAGAATTTACATTTCTAAAGTTATACTTAGACCTTTCATTTATAGTTTACGCAACACCTTCGAATAATTATAACTTGCACACCTCCATACCCAATTTATTCAACTTGGCAGCCACACTGTATTAATTTTAACTTGCCACTATACCATGCAATATGTTCTCACAAAATATGATTTGGAACATCATAAGTATTATTGTAAAGAAGATTATCATAGACGGTATAACTCATATATATTATAAAAGTGTGTAAGCAGTGCTTGGCGAAGGCGCGAGTTATAGTTAATATTGATGGCTACCGAGTTGAATACAGTGTGCATGGAGATGCACAAGTTATAATAATAACCACCCTTATTAGGGCTTGGGGGGTCAGGGTATGCACACCATGCCCCTTGCATCTCTTTTTATAAAAATGTCCAGTACTTGGGAACTGAGTCCTGTAATGTAGCCTGCAACATTTTTCTGTGTTGCAGCCATTCAAAGACATTGGTCGGTCTCATGAGACCAGCCAGTCAGATCTCTTTTTTGCCCGTGTGGATCCACTTGAATGGGAATCCTGCGGGAGTACCTTGAGACTACTGAGTAGCTAACTACTGAATGGATTTACACCACATCACAAAAATCAGGCTTTCTGGGTAAAGATTTAGCTTTCTGCCATATTTGGTTTACTTCCATATTTTGGATGCAGCTGTGTCTAAAGTTCCTATGGGAAATTGCATGGGAAAAATATGTTTTGGGACCCCCTCTTTCTCGCATCCCTCATTTCAAGGATCACCCCGAAGCTTAGATAGATAGATAGAGATTGATAGATAGTTAAATAGACATATATTTACCATACAAAGTCCTAAAAACCCTACAATTATGATTTACCTTTATTTAGGACTTTTAAAAAATCCTATTATTTTTCCACTACTGATACTCAAGTGAAAAGCCTTCTACCTACTTATATAACTAAAGAAGATACCTTTTACCTTGAATTTCTAATTTTCAAATTTAAAGCTTGAGCAAAACAAGAAGACAAACAAACTGTAAAGGTAACAATTAGAATCAACTGTAATCAAAGAAAATTAAAATGCAATCTCTCAAAAATATCAAGCATCCGCCTCTAAATATATCTTGTTATACTTTCATATCATTTACAGATCTCGAAATGTAAACTAAGCCAAGTTACATAACATCTCACAAAAGGAAACTCTTGTTTACCTGAATGGGTTACACTTATTGTACAGGGAAAACTATAAAACAAAACATACGGAAAGTGCACAAAACAATACTTAAACAGATGTTATAGAAGAGCCACCACAATAAATTAAACTGTAGAACATGTTGTAAAGTGCCCTTTTTTGGATGGTTACCCTCCACTTTTTGCTGTCAGATCCTGCTAACCAGGCCCCAGTATCAATGTTCTTTCCCTTAAAGTATAAGTTGAATTGCATAGGCCAATTGGCAAGCACCTTACCACCACTGTAAGTCCCCTGTAAATGGTTCCCAGGGCAGGGGTGGTAATGAGAGTACCACGGCTGCAGCACTGATTGTACCATCTTGAGTACCTCAAGTAAAAAGAGAGACTGCAGAGCTGCCTCGTCAGCTTGCACAAGCAGCCTGCTGCTCAAGTGAGACTCTGCCCACACCAGGTGCAGACAGAGTCCCTGTTACTGCTCATGGACAGGTCAGTCACCCCTAAGACAGGCCCCCTCCAGCCCAGGGGGCAGGGTGCATTGTTTCATGAGTGAGGGCATATGTGCAGGAGCACATATGCCCCTGTGCTGTCATCTAAAACGTGATGCCGGCCCGAGTAACCAGTGGTCCATTGGATAACATGGGCTGGCATATGTCCACTGCTCAGATGTCCAGCTATGTAATGGCCATGCAATGGTATCAAACATTGTGGCCTATATTTAGCGGAAAACGACGGAGTGAGACGCTGTGCCAAAATTGGCAGTGCCTTGCTCTGTCATTTTCACAATGCAGGGATGTGCTGTATTTCTTTAATACGGCGCAACCCTGTGTTGTCCTCTGTGCTGGCGCAAAATTAAGCCTCCTGCACCAACACTGGCATCCTTGCACCATTGTGCATGGATGTCTGCATTGAGGGGGTTGATTGCTTATGTATGGGAAGGTGACCCTTCCCGCACATAAACAATTACTAATGGCGATGTGGCACTTCTGTGTGTGCTGCATAAAGCAGTACACACAGAAGTGCCAAAGCATCACTTTGAAATGATTGTTTATGTGCAGGAAGGGACACCTTTCCACAGATAAACAATCATGTCTGGCATTTTGCTCTTTCTATGCATGCTGCAGAATGCTGCACACATAGAAAAAGCAAAAAAGGAGGAGAAATAAAAGTATTCTTCCTTGCTGTGCCTTGCTAACACCACCCCTGGGATGGTGTTAGATTTTGGCATTGCCTCAGATTTACGAAAACCTGTAGATCTGAGGCAGTGTCAAAGTGCAATGGGTGTTGCTATGGCATGCCCACAGCAACACCCATTGCACACCCGTTCCACGCAAAGGGCTGCATGTGATGGGGCCGTATTTACCAGGTGGCGATAAACCACAAAAAGTGGCTTAACACCACCTGGTAAATACAGCGACACTCTGGTGGCAATAGGGGCCCATAAATATGCCCCTGTGCTTTTTGAATCTCAACATGATGCCCATGCTTAGGATTAAAAAGCAAATGCCCAGATGGCACCCTTCGTGGGTGCCCTCCAAATACCCAAGTTCTACTGTTTTGGAGGGCTCCCCTGAGCCGCTGCCGCCACAAACAAGAGTCTGACCTCCTTGCTCCCAGGCTGGCTAATAAGATTAGCATCAGGGCAGTGAGTCTCAAAGTTTCCCCTGCTTTTGATGTGCCGAGAGCTGTCCCCCCAGCAGAGGACAAAGATCTTCCCGCCCTACAGTAAATTAGCTATGCAGGAGGCGTGCATCTCCCTCAAACTAGCCACACCTTTGAGGGTGGGCTAGGAGGTCTTCATGGCCAAGGAAGGGTTCTGCCATCTTGGCAGACCCCAAGAATAGTGGGTTCTGAGTAGAAAGTGATGTACTCCCCACATGAAGTCATCACTGCAGTGGCAGACTAGCTGCAGAGACAGTAGCCCATTGGCCACTGTCCCTCACACTCTTAAAACACCCCTCAAACCAGGATTTAAGGGTCTCCCCAGGCACCAGAAATTAGCTCTTATCTGGCAAGAAGAAAGAACCACAAAGAGACGTCTGCACCAACAACTGGACCTAGACTCCAGCCCCAGTGTGAAGAAGAGGACACAGAGTGATCTAAGGAGACCAGTACTGGAACCGAGTGCTCGGCGTGGGCTAGAGGTGAAAACTCATTGGCCCCGACCAGAGGGACCCCTGTGGACACCAAAACCCCAAGGAAGATTCCCTGACTGGTGGCACTTTCCCCTGTAAATTGCAAGAGTAAAGAACTGCTGAAGTCAAAGAACTGTGACCCAAAGGGCTCTGAGTGCCTGAGCCCAATGAAACTTGGTATCCAGTATCTAAGGAGTGGGAGTGAGGAGCCTCTAATCCCCACCAAACGACCTCCAGCTGCCAGAAACCCAGTGGACCACCCTTGCAGCTACCAAGGCTTGTCTGTTGCCTGCCGGAAACCGACAGCCACACAACGTTCACCTACTCTACACCCTCCCGCATAGGGACCAACATCACCAGCGACCCCCCCACCTGTGGGTTTACAGCCAGAAGGAAGTGACTTTAACTGGAGCAGCAAAGCATCTTTTGCATGACCAGCCCAGTGATTGACAGCTAGGAGCTACCTCTACACCCAGAGCCACCGGACGAGGTGATGAAGACCCAAGCGTCGATTCCTGGTCCTGGCCCGCAAAGTCCTCTACATCCGAATGGTAGAGTGTGAGTCTACCCCAAGTCCAGTTTTGTACACAGTGCACAACACACCAGCCACTGCAGACCGTTCAGCACCAAGGACGACCAAGTCACCTCTGCAACCAGACTCCCTGGGCAAGGTAATAAAAGTCTGACTGTTGAATCTTGGTCTAGGTCCACGCAGAACCTTAAGTTCCCGTGGGTTCGCCGGACCTCACCCTACAAGTGCCCGAGTGCACAATGCTATTTTCCCCATTGACTTCAATGGAAGTCTTTTAAATCTGCAAAGTACTGTATTTCTCAAAGACAAAGTTCATTTTGGTGTCCAAATTAAGATTAAAATCGAATCTATTTTTCTAAAGTGGTGTTGGATTTCTGTTGAGTCATATCATTTACTTATCATCCATGTTGGTAATGTGAAATACTTGACACATGTTCTTCTAAGTAGCCTGACTGCTCTTTGCCACACTACCAGGACTGAGCTAGGGTTTGCTAAGCATGAATCTAAAGTCCACTACTGGGTATTGTGTTGGTATTCCATGGTAAGACCACCCAGTAATACCATGTAATACCTTCACCTTGTTACAGATACTTTAACAAATACAACCATCCTCCCTTAATAGATTAAATATAAATTAGAACCATAATGCATGGCTTAAAGGAAGTCTACACTAGCTATATAGATCCCACTTGGCCAAACATAACAGAGGTATGTCAGTTTAATCAGTTCTTGAGCCAAAGAGTTCAAACTGTCAAATGATTACTTGTTAGCAACACAATTATTTGGTGTTCAAAATGCAGTCTCATCTTTTAATTAGAAGACCTGCGTTACCTGGTCAGCAGAAACATGGCTTGGTTGGTGCTGGCAGAATTGCACTGTCCATGTCCTATTTCACAGGAAGAGACAGTGGGCATTGCCATCACTCCTCACTCAGGCTGCTGGGATGAACAGTGTTGCAGGCCTGATAGATGTGTGAATTGTCTTCAGAAGTTGTAACCTCTCGGCCATGGGGTAGGTCGGCTACTACAGAGACAATGATGGCTCTCAAAGGATTCGCCTCACATTAGTCAGCATTAGCACAAGTCCTTCAGGAATGCTGCAGTGTTGCCAGATGGGAAACTGTTGTCCTAGAGTTATAAACCAACAACAAATTTCAGGCAGTAATGATAAATTCCCACCGCACTGAACAAAATGTTTTTCATGTGGACTCAACTCATGAGCTTACCCTTTCCCCTCCATGTCCCCTGAGGTACTACTATCATCAACCTCCACGTAATACAGAATTCAAACAAAAGCAGGCAAGGAACACTAAAAAAATGAAATCAAATGTATCCCTCTATTTGCCTTTAAATGTCAGTCCGATTACGCCAATGTTATTCGGAATGTTCATGAAAACCTTTACATTCAATCCATTAATGAGTTCAGGAAAATCACTTTGTTCCATATTCAGTTTATTCTTCATACTTCAGTACAATAAATAGTGTGTTAATAGTCAGCTCAGTCATTGTGTTTCAGTCATTCAACAAGACTTCTTCAGGTCTGCAGAATTCTTTTTACAAAAACTTTTCACAATTAAAAACATCTAAAACCAAAATATAATTAATCACCCAATTACTTGTACAATTATAGTGAGTGTACAAAAATGATCTAATGAATGAAGAAGCACCTCTTAAAATGTCCTCTGCGTCTCAAAGACATCTCATTCATCACCAAGTACTTCCTCCAATTTGGATATGTAAATACCCAATTTTACCAGCCTTAAATTTGATAATTAAATCACACATTAACTCATCATAACACATTAAAATCCAATATTGTTTCGCTACTTACATTCATCTTATGCATATCATGTTAAAGATACATGTGATACAAATACTTCATTCATCTGTTGTCACTTCCTGAAAGAGAAAGTGAGTACCTCAAACTATTGTCAAAAATCATGATTAAAAATACAGAGTGCTCACAATATATCATATCCCTTTGAAGTAGAAACTTGCTATACCCACTAGATAGGTATTTTCATATATACAGTATTTGTCTCACAATTATGTAGAAAAGATGTATATGAATGTAATGATTGTAAGCAATTCCTTATTAACCTTGCCAAGATGGCGCACACTTTAAGCGGGATAAATGTAGGGTTATGGAGCAACCCAGTACTTGAGTAGTTCTTGGGACAATGGTTAGCCATACAGTTTCCTTCATTAGGTAAGTCAGGCAACACTCATATAGATGGAGGCAGACTATTCCATAGCTGAGAATCCCTAACCGAGAAACTTCTACCTCCCAAGCATTCACATATGAACTTTGAAATAATTACAAGATCTTCAATGGAAGAAAGTAGGAATGCATAGAAGTACGGTGCACAAACTTTTTTTCTGAAGATATAATGGACCTGTCCTATGTCAGGCCTTACGGACACAGCAAAGCATCAAGGTTGTTCGACACAGAGGAATAGCAGGGCCATTGTAATGCCAACTTGGCAGAAGCATTTTGAATTTGCTTCAGCCTGTTTAAAATATTAGCTGGAGACTCCAGATATTGGGAATTATAATAGTGCAACCTGAATAAAATGGTTGACTGCACCGCCAGAGTGCGACTAGAAGAATAGGAGGTAAAACATGCAGTGGTGAAAAACAGGAGGTAGACAGGTGATTCACCTGCCTATTCAAGAACAGTTTATAATTCATATAAAAGCCAAGGTTTAGAACTGACTGCGAAATAGGAGTGGAGTCCCAAGTTATCTGCTAAACAATCGATTGGAGAACAGCACAAAACCGCACAAAGTCTCTCTCTTGCACACATTAAATTTTAAGGTGTTTTGGTAAAAATAATTAGACAAATCAATCCAGTTTAACTGCTGATAAAGCAGTTTGCTCTTTTTTAACTGTTTTTCATTGTTTTAATCCTTTTTTATAAATCATATGTAATTTATAAAATATATATATATTTAAGTTCTTGATTCATCTTATTGTGTTGGCTAGTCGCTAAGGAAGATCAGGAGCACACACCACCAAATGCAGCACTCCTGAAACCCACAAAGCCCTGCCTGAAAAGGACTGCTAACAAGCTAGGTTACCTGTATTTGCCATACACCCATTACCCTTCAGATGGCCCACGCTGCAATGTCTGGCCTGGCCATAGGGGCACCCACTAACACACATCCACCAACCGGATACCACCCCACCAGCCAAAATATGTATTGATACCCACTGTACTCACCCCCTTGTGGCTGCTGTGATTCCCTCAAGTGCCCATCCAGCTCAGGGTAGGCTACCACCAGTATGCAGGCATCAGGGGGATCAGGGTCAGACAGGCACCCCTTCCTCGTTGGGAGGCCATCCCCAGCTGGGCCTCCGCGGATTTCGGTGCCCAGCATCTCAGATCCTCCCATCGTTTCCGACAGTGGGTATTCCGCCTGCCATAGACCCCCAGGGTCCGCACATCCTTGGCGATGACTCTCCATATTCCCTTCTTTTGATGGGCGCTGACTGCAGAGGCAATACAGACAGGAGAACCTCATTAAACAAACACTCCAGCCTGTCACACAAATGGCCCACCATACCAGTTTCCATCACCATTGGCACACACATAGCCCAGCGCACAACATGTACACTACCTTAAGACATATCCACCCCCACCCCCCTGATGACATGATGCTTGCACACACATCTCCACGCATCCTTCCCACATGCATCATGCCCAAAGTGTACTCACCTGTTGGTCTAGAGGCCCATACAGCTGTCCGTACTGGGGTAGGACCCCATCCACCAGTTGCTTGAAAATCCTCCAAAGTGAAGGCTGGGGCCCTTTCCCCTTCACACGGGCCATGGTAGGTTTCAGACACAGGTCACAGCAGCACACGCACTGTAGGTGTTCTCCTGTTGAAGGTCAGGAAACAAGTGAGGAATCAGATGGAAAATGGTGGTCACGTCCGCGGCGGTGTATACCGTCACCGCCAGCGTAGATCCCCATTGGCCACTGTCCTCCATAGAGCCCCATATTATCCAATGAGGAATTGCACGGCGATGCAAGACCGCCTTCCGCCACAACACCCAACGTCGGCAGAGTTACCTCACTTCCACCTGTCCCTACATACAGTACAGGTGGTCGCCATTTCAGGGGGTGGGAACAGGCATATCGACAATTACTGCGTCTCAGATTAGATTGGCACATACTTCACCATTAACACTGTCCCAATACATAAGTGCACCATGTGGACTACAGTTGTGGTGTTGTTCCAATTGTGACAGCCTACTCACTCTTGTGTCCCTTACATACCTATAGCTGTGGATAAATAGGAAGTGGAGACATACCCCGTGTACAGACCCATGGTGGATTAGCTACACTAGAGGACAGGCACATTATATTCACCTATATACTGAACAGGGCCACAATCACAGAGCTGTGTGCCCAGTTGGAGTCTGACCTGATCTCATCTATCCATCATCCGACTGAGATCCCCCCTCTTGTGCAAGTGCTATCAGTGCTCCATTTCCTGGCAATTGGTTCTCTTCCCAAGGGACAGTGGGCTTGGCAGCAGGAACGTCACAGCCAATGTTCTCAATCGTTCTGGCAAGAGTGTTGTCTGCCCTGATAAAACACATGTGCAGCTACACTGCTTTCCCCCAGGTGGAAGATTTGGCCACTGTGAAGGCCGGATTCTATGCAATGGGACCTATCCCCAATATTATTGGGGCAATTGAGGGGACACATATTGCATTTATCCCCCCGCCAGAATGAACAGGTGTACAGGAATCATAAGAGTATCCACTCACTGAATGTGCAGATGGAGTGCCTAGAGGACCAGTACATCTCCCACGTCAATGCTAAGTATCCTGGGTCGGTGCATGATGCCTTCGTCCAGAGGAATAGCAGCATCCCAAATGTGATGGCCCAACTACAGAGGCACAGCGTGTGGCTAATAGTTGAGCCTTGGTCCCCACCCACTGTATGTTAGTTTATGCCTCTGGTGTTGACCCCATAGGATCATGTGTGGCTAACTGTTGTCCCTCAATACCTGCAGGTGACTGTGGCTACCCAAACCTATTGTGGCTGCTGACCCCTGTGAGGAATGCCGGGACAAGGGCTCAAGAACTGTATAATGAGGCACGTAGGCAAACCAGACGGATCATCGAGAGGACCTTCGGCCTCCTGCAGGCCAAGTTCAGGTGTCTCCATCTGACAGGTGGATCCCTGTGCTACTCACCCGAGAAGGTCTTCCAGATAGTAGTGGCATGCTGCATGTTGCACAACCTGGCCCTCAGACACCATGTACCCTTTCTGCAGGAGGAGGAGACAGGAGATGGCCCTGTGACAGCAGTAGGCCCTGATGACAGTGAGGATGAAGAGGCTGAGGATGAGGACAACCGAACATCAGTACTTCCAATGACACAGGTGAGACTGCAACTTCACATTTCTATGACTGTTGGTGTGTTCTTTGTGGCAGTTGCATGATGGCATTAACGTCCTTTTACTTCTACTTACTGTCACCTATGGTTTGTCATTTTACAGATGTTGGTGCTATAACAATTGTGTACTGATGTGCTAACTACAGCCAACTATAGGTCATTATTTCTATGCTCTCACGATGTACAGTTCATTTGCAATGGATGTAACTGTTTCCATAAATACACATTTTCAACACATGACATACAAGTAGCCAAGTTGTGTTCAAGGGTGTTTATTGTAGTGCTAATAAATTTAGGGGAATGTGCAATGGAATGGGGTGATGATGGAAGAAAGTCCAGGGTATTGTTCGAGTATGTTTGTAGCACAGGTCCAGTGTCCAAGGGGCCATAGGAAGGGGAGCAACGGCATTTCAAGATGGACAAGGCGACTGAGTGGGACACAAGGGGGACAATCAGGAGAGTCTAATTTCCTGGTGGTGGTCTTGGCAAGTGTCTCTGGCTTTTGGCTGGGTCTCAGGGTACGTTTGTGGGGTGGTTCACCTTCTGCAGGGGGAGGGGTGCATGTGGCCTGTGGGTCCTGTGGCAGGGCCTCCTGCCCACTAGCCACAGCAGAGGTGGAGGGCTGGTCAATGTACTGGCTAGTGGTAGGGGCCCGCTGGTGTGCTGTTGCCTCCCTCATGATGTTGGCCATGTCTGCCAGCACCCCTGCTATGGAGATAAGGGTTGTGTTATTGGCCTGCAAGTCCTCCCTGATCCCCTGATACTGTCCCTCCTGCAGCCGCCTGTTCTCCTGCACGTTGTCCAGGATCTGGCCCACTGAGTCCTGGGAATGTTGGTAGGCTCCCAGGATCTCCAAGAGTGCCTCCTGGAGAGTTCGTTCCCTGGTCCTGCCCTCCCCCTGGCACACAGCAGTCCTCCCAGTGTCCCTGTTGGCCTGTGCCCCTGTCCCCTGAATGGTGTGCTCACTGCCCCTGTCCCCAGGTCCCTGATTGTCTTGGGGGTGAGGTGTGGCCTGGGGTCCTTGCACAGGTGGGCACACTGCTGATTGACGTGTCCTGGGGACAGAGGTGTGGGTACGCTGGGTGGTGTCGGATACTGAAGGAGGAGGCTCTGTGGTTGCCTGTGAGTGGGCTTGGGTGACCAGCTGTCCAGTGGTCACTGATGGGCCAGGTGGGTCATCCAGATCCTGACGTCCAGAGTTACTGTCATCACTGGGGGCATCTTCTGTTGGGGGACTGGATAGCCATTGCTCTTCCACTCCACTGACATTGGCTGGGGTACCTGTGGGGATGTAAGTGACATATTATGCTTCATGTGCATGACAGATTGTACATCCCTGGCCTCCCCTCTATCGTTGGTGTTGCTCTGCCATCTTTGCTTGTGTATGGTGATGTATTGTGGGATTGTTAGTTCCCCTATGCTATGCATGCTTTGGTTATGGGTGTCCATGCAGGGCTGGGAGGGCTGTCTATGCATTGGTATGGCATACAGGGCTTGGCATAGGGGTAAGTCATCTGTGTTGGTGCAGAGTGTGGGGTGGAGTGGAGTGATAGGAGTGAGGGTGAGGGGGTGTGATGGCACGCAGGTATGGGGGTAATAAGTGTTAAATGTTGACTTACCAGTGTCCAGTCCTCCGGCTACTCCTGCGAATCCCTCAGGATGCAGTATTGCCAAGACTTGCTCCTCCCATGCTGTGAGCTGTGAGGGAGGAGATGGGGGTCCACCGCCATTTCTCTGTATGGTGCTGGTGCCTTGCTGCTATGGAATGTACCTTACCCCGTAGGTCGTTCCACCTCTTCCTTATGTCGTCCCGTGTTCTTGGGTGCTGTCCCATGGTGTTCACCCTGTCCATGATTATCTGCCATAGCTCCATCTTCCTTGCAATGGATATTTGCTGTAACTGTGCTCCAAACAACTGTGGCTCTACCCTGACAATTCCCTCCACCGTCATGGCTTAACTCCTCCTCTGTGAAACGGGGGTGCCTTTGTGGGGACATGGGTGTTGTGTGGTGTGTGTTGGTGAGAGTGTGTTGAGTAATGTGGTGGGATGTGTAATGTGGGGTGCGTGAGGGATGTATGGGTGTAAGTGGTGTGTGTCTAGTTGTCTAGGTGGTCTTGGTGTCAGTGTGGTGGCAATGATTTGTAATTGTAAAGGGTTATGGATAATGTGGGTGTGTGTTTTATACTGGGGTGGGTGGGTGTGGTGTGTGTATGGGTGCCAGGTGTGTGTTTTTCGTATTGGCCAACGTGGTGTTGTTTTGTATGTGGGTGCCCATTCTGAGTGCGGCGGTATGTACCGCCAATGGTTTACCACTATTGAATGTCCGTTGTGGTGATTCGTGGGTCATAATGTGGTGGGCATTCTTCTGTTGGCGTAATGGTATGGGTGTTGGGTCAGTCACTTTTGCACTGACCTTTGGGCTGGCAGATTTTTGTATGTGGCAGTATTCTGTCGGATTGGTGTGTGTGTCATAATATGGCGAGCGGCTATTCGCCACAGCGGCGGTATGTTGGTGGCCGTCAGCGTGGCAGGAGGTGGCATTTACTGCCAACGTCATAATGAGGGCCTAAGTGACCATGCGGTGTATATTCAAATCTCATAATTCAAATGGGGCCCGATAACTACTGTTAACTTCCCCAATGGAATTAAGGGGTCGCCTTTTATGAGGGTGTTAGTGTGTTTATGTGTCACCGATTGGCTTGGTTGTAATGGAATTAACAACCATCAGTGTGTATTTCAGAGGATATTCTGCATTTTATGTATATCACTACATATCATACATAATCACATGTTTTGTAAAAATATTGTTTTTGATTCTTTGGTGGACTAAAGGGATAAATTAATGATTTATTTCACTTTCATAGTAAATAGGCCAGAAATTAAAGGTATGTTTTGTGACAGGAGTGTGCATGCTGTGCACCGCTGCCTTGAGTGGCCAGACTCTATTTGAATCTGATATCCTGACGTTTTCTTGTCCCAGCTAAAACGTAAACATATGGGTATGCCAAGGGCTAGGCTTGTTAATGATAAAGCCAAGATGTAGAACCTATGTGACGTGGATGAGTGCACAAAACGCACCCTGTTTAATGACATGAAGTGTTGCTGGGGGCTTACTGATTTTTGGGAAATAATAATCACAAGCATATCCTGCCCATGCTCCAAGAGGGAGGGTGGTGTATTGGCCCCACTAATCTAAAATTCCACTTAAATGTAGAATCCATATCCTTCTGGTGAAATTTTGTGTGCAAGTCGAGAGGGTGGATGTGGATGTGTGGCACATGTATGGTAGCAAGACTCTGTATGTGGCTAGAGTATGATTGCTGAGACCAGTGGGATCCATTTGCATTGCTCCCAGTTTATAGATCAAATCTGTTTATTAAGTTTTCAATTTTAGAACATCGCACATGTATATGTACTACATCACAATATTGCGAACAGGCATAAAGTTAGCTTATTCAATGCGAAACAATGAAAGAAAAATAATTATACAGTTAACAAAACTATGTTTCCACACAGCTAGTTGGAAATACATGAATCAAACGATCTCCGGCTCTATTACCATGTAATTCTAGCCCAGTATTAAATCACCTCGTAGATGACCTCCCAAGCAATCAATTCAAGTTCAGAACCCTAAGGTAGGTTGGGCATGTCAGCTCTGAAAACTCCCCAGATAGAATACGTAAAAACGGTTGCCAGAGTTCCCTAAAGTCTCCACCCGCAGCTGTGAGGCCAGGGAGAGCTTCTCCATGGCGAGGATAAACCATAGCTTGTGCAGCCACGAGACTGTTGACGGGATCTGCTCTGTCCCCCACACTGATAGCAAAAGCTGTACGGCGGCATTCAAGGCCATCTGCCGACCCTTCAAAGACCTTAGGGGAAATGTGAGCGGATTGGGGAGACCAAGCAAAATATACGCAGGAAATCTAGGGATCTGAGTGTCAAAGGCCCTGTCCACAGTGTCTGTTACATCCTTCCAATACCGGTGTAGCTTGGGGCAATGCCATAATAGGTGCACAAGCGTGCCCCCCCACACCCCCTCTAGCAGCGACTAGATTTGTCATGATCCCAAGCATGGATCCTGTTAGGGGTGTAATACCAGGAGGACGCTACTTTATAGGCTGTCTCTGTACCTGCTGAGTTATAAGCTGTGTGGTGCACCCTATAAAAAACACTCTCCCACTCATCCTCCGATAGCTCCCTCTCAAGCTCCTTCTCCCATCTCAATTGACCCTTAGTTTTGATTGAACGGATCTCTCCCCGCAGGAGGGCATAGAGTTCTGAAACCACACGCTTATCGTCCTTTTTCATTAGAATACATTTTTCAAATGGGGTTAACGGCCTATCGATTAATATCCTATTGGCCGGGAGCAGTGCCCAGTGTCTTATTTGGTAGTACATCATCCTATCGGCCTCAGTCAGGCCATATTGCTCCCTCAATTGGTCAAAGGGGATTTCCCCCTGCTCATCAAATAGGTATCCTACCCTCTTGCATCCCCTCTCATACCACCGACGTAATGCCTCCGGCTGTAAACCAGGGCCAAAATCAGTATTCGCGCCCAGTGGAGTCATTGGGGACGGGAAGGTCATCAAACCCGCCCTGCTGGCCACCCGATCCCACACTCTCATCGTAACCTCCGTAATTGGTGATATATACAACCCTTGCGCCCTGTGGCGGCGCCTAAGCCAGGGTTCCTTCCATATGTGAGAGCCCGCCGCTGCTTGGTCCATGAAACACCAATGCTTCTCCGAAGATGGCCGGCTCCATTCCAAAAGGAAGCGCAACTGTGCTACCTGAAAGTATCGAAGGAGGCAGGGGACCGCCAGCCCCCCCCTCCCTCTTAGGACGGTACAGAACCTGCCGTGATATCCGCGCCGCCTTCCCTTCCCAAATAAATCTCAAGACGGCCGTTTGGAGGGACGCTATCGTTCGCGGGGGGTTCCATGGGGGGCACCTGGAACAGATAAAGTATACATGGTAGGATGGTCATCTTCACGGCCGCAACCCTGCCGAGCCAGGACAGTTTAAGCCTCCCCCATGACTCCAAGTCGCGCTGCACCTCTTGCGTTAGTTTCGAATAGTTCAACTTCACTGTACTGGCGACCGTAGTGCCCAGCTCAATCCCCAAATATGGGAGCCCCGAAGAGGTCCATATAAAATGGAAACGGGCCTTCAAGTCCCTTTCATGCTCCGCAGTGATAAACTTGCCCAGAGCCTGCGATTTAAGCATGTTCATTCGGAACCCCGAAACCTGCCCAAATTCCTCAATAACACCTATAAGTGCCAGTAGTGAGTTCATGGGCTCCGCCAAAGTAAAAATGACGTTGTCCGCGTATAGCGAAATGAGATGCTCACCCCCCCCGAACCTAATGCCTGTGATCTGTGGGTTGTTCCGGAGCTTCTGAGCCAGTGGCTCCATGTAAAGCTCAAACAGGAGGGGCGAAAGCGGACACCCCTGCCTGGTGCCTCTTTTTACGACGAATGGCAAAGAGAGCATCCCATTAATCCGGACCGCTGCCCGAGGCTCTTGATAAATGCATCGAATCCACGTTATGAAACCTGAACCCAGTCCAAAGCGTTCCAGCACCCTGAACAGGTATGGCCAGTGAACCCTATCAAAGGCTTTCTCTGCGTCCACAGACAGGAAGAGCGCCGCCCTACGGGAATGTTCAGTTTTATCCAAGAGATGGAGCAATCGCTTGGTATTATCGCTGCACTGTCTATGAAGTATAAATCCCGACTGGTCGGGGTCCACAAGCCCCGGCATATAATAGTTGAGACGGTGTGCCAAAATGCCAGTAAACAGTTTGGCATTGATATTCAGGAGGGAGATCGGCCTATACGAGGCGCATTCCTCGGGATCCTTCCCCGGTTTGGGGATAACAACGATAGTAGCGTCTAACATACTAGGCGAAAAGAGTTAAAAAGTCGCACAAGAATGGGAACGAGTTCCGCACAGAAGGATTTATAAAAAAGCGCAGAAAAAACGTCGGGCCAGGTGACTTCTCGGTCTGCAAGCGAGCAATCGCAGATATAACCTCCTCAGCCCTTATAGGTTGGTCTAACGAAGCTGAGTCCGTCATCGACATAGGCGTGATTGCTATGTCCTCTAAGAAGGATTCTGGGGCTAAGTCACCGGGCTTCTCGGCCATATACAGACTTCGATAGAATTCCGCAAAAGCCTGCGCTATTTGGTCGCTCGTACGTGCCTCCGCCCCAGAAGGGAATCTTACCATTTTTATCAGTGAAGCTGTGCGCTGTGCTCTCAAACTATGCGCCAGTAGCTTGCCGCACTTATTGCTTCCTACATAATACTTTTGTTTGAGTCGGACTACCGCATACTCTGCCCTGTCCTAGTCCAACCTCCTCAGTTGCTTCCGGACCTTCTCGAGCTCTCGCCATATTCTAGGGGCACCGGTGCATTTATGTGAGTGCTCTAGCGCCCTCACTCGCTGCTCCAAGTCCCCCCGGAGCCAATTCCTCGCCTTGTTATCCCTAGAAGAAAGCGACATCACCTCACCCCTCAAGACAGCCTTCAGTGCCTCCCACAGTGTTGCAATGCTTGTTGTCCCGTTGTCGTTAAAGCTAAGGTAATCTATTATTGCCCTTCGAATCATCCCTACCGTTGCGTCGTTCTGAAGCATTGAGTCTCTAAATCGCCATCCCGATAGACTAACCCTTTCCATGTCCGTATGAATCTCAACTGTTACTGGAGCATGATCCGACAAGGCCCGCGGCTCGATCGCCGGGTCTGTAACTCTGGGGAAAAGCTCCTGAGATGCCAGAAACAGGTCTAATCTAGCGTATGTTTTGGTTGCTGGCGAGTAGAAGGAATAGTCCCTCAACGTTGGGTGTGCGCTCCTCCACACATCCACCAGACCACACTCATGAAGCCACTGCCGCCCAGAATCCGACAAGGACCCAGTCTGACCATACCGTTGACCTGAGCGATCCAGGTCCCCATCCATCACCAAATTAAAATTGCCCCTCAGCAATACAGCACCATCAGGGGACTGCAGAATCGGAGTCAGAGACTGTCTCAAGAAGGCTTCCTGTTGGGAATTGGGTGCATAAAGGGAAGCGATCGTGAGAGTAAAATCCCCCAATCGGATCCGTAAGGCCAAGAGCTTCCCCGGGACCTCATGCAATTTGGATATGAATTCCCCTGGGAATGTGCGTGATAAAAGTATCGCCACCCCTGCATACTTTGACGGCAGGGAGGACCAGAACTGCCTGGGAAACCACTTGGATCGCATACAGGAGGTATCTTTAAGGACAAGGTGCGTCTCTTGCAGAAGACAAACATGACTCTCGGATCTCTTTAAAGCTGAGAGGATGGCTAGCCTCTTAGTAGGGTTATTTAGCCCCCTAACATTTAAGCTTATACATTTGATGGTCATAACTTATACTGAAGAAAGCAAGCAGGGGAGACAAAAGCACAACCTAGGGCTACCATTCACAGTACTATCTGGACCGCCTAGTGCAAGCAGGCCTGAGGATGTCTTCTCAGATGACCAACATCGCGGGGAGAACCAATAACAAAAAAACTAAAAGCACAACAGGTGCATATGACACAAAAGTCCTCGATCGTCCATCCTCGTGAGGTAAAATCTCCACGGGGCAGTATATTCCGCCATATCAGTAACTCGATCCATTGCCCCCGCCACCCCAACCCTCTGCAACAATCAACATATTATTATGACTGTGGCCTGCAGTAATCCCGTGCGCCCCTGGGTGCCCAGACTAGGCCGAAGCGCCGGCCGCCACGCTGTTCAAAGCGGCTTATCTCTCCAATCTCAGCTCCAAGGCCGTCGGGCGTTGCAACTTCCTTCTCTTCTCTTTTCTCTGCCACCGAGGAGGGCCCCCCTTCGATAGAGCCACCCCCTCACTCGCCTCCTGGCCTGTGTCCTCAAGGCCCAGGACACAGCCAGCCTCCGTAACCGATTTCACCTGCCGAAGCTGATCCTCCCAACGGAAGACCAGGCGGAACGGATGGCCCCAAAAGTAGGACACATTGGCCCTCATTCTGACCCTGGCGGTCGGTGATAAAGCGGCGGCCAACCCGCCAACAGGCCGGCGGTCCAAAATATGCAATTCTGACCCTGGCGGGAACCACCAACACAGCCCGCCGCATTAACACTCCGACCGCCACGGCGGAACAAACAAACAGCGCGGCGGTCACCGCCAACAGCCAGGCGGCAGACAATGTACCGCCCACCCTATCACGACCCACCAATCCGCCACCTTTTCCGGGGCGGGAGCACCGCCGATAAAAACACGGCGGAAACAGACTACGAACGGGAAAACGCTCACCTCCACATACTCCACGCGAGATTCCGGCAGTATGGAACCCGAGTTACAGGTCATCCCCGCACTCCTATACCTGCTCCTGTACCAGGAGCACGCCCGGCGGCGCGGAAGACATCGGTGAATACTGCACCTACGACACAGGGGAGGGAAAAGATTACCGGCACACACCCACCCACCCACACCCACTACAACACACACATCAATGCATTCCCACAGATCACTGTCACAACCCACAAACCCCCCCCTCCGAAATAATGCAAAGACCAAAAGAAGAGATCTTAAACGGGCAGATATATTGAAAAATGGACAGCAGTAATCCAAATAAATAAATAAACTATGTACAAAATATATACATCTACTATATGTAGTCCAACCACTGTCCATGGACCACAGGGGTCCTGAGCAAAGGGGCAAGGCCCAGTCCCACGACAAGAACTCCACGGAGAGAACACTGCAGGGGCATCAGAAAGAAAAAAGGACAGGCACCTCAGGGGGAAGGGAAGGGGGGGCACCTCAGCCACTTGAGTACACGACGCCAGATCTACGAGGGGACTCCATGACCACTGGCCCATCCTGGGGAGAGCAAAGCCACAGTCCATACAGTCCATACAGTGGGTGGCCTGGCCACTGGGCCATCCTGGGGAGTGCAAAGCCACAGTCCATACAGTCCATACAGTGGGTGGCCTGCCCACTGGGCCATCCTGGGGAGTGCAAAGCCACAGTCCATACAGTCCATACAGTGGGTGGCCTGCCCACTGGGCCATCCTGGGGAGTGCAAAGCCACAGTCCATACAGTCCATACAGTGGGTGGCCTGCCCACTGGGCCATCCTGGGGAGTGCAAAGCCACAGTCCATACAGTCCATACAGTGGGTGGCCTGCCCACTGGGCCATCCTGGGGAGTGCAAAGCCACAGTCCATACAGTCCATACAGTGGGTGGACTGCCCACTGGGCCATCCTGGGGAGTGCAAAGCCACAGTCCAAACAGTCCATAACAGACTCCACTGCCACTGGAGGAGGCATGTTGGCCAGAGGACATCCTGCAGCCCTGCCCGAGACAGATCCTGCCCTGCCACGTCTGCCAAAGGGCCAGCGGTTCTTGCCTGGAAGGACCCAGTTCAGCGGTTCTTGAGACGGCGGTCCCCAGCGGAGCGGTGCTGGAGACGGCGGGGCCCAGTTCAGCGGTTCTTGCCTTGAAGGGCCCAGTTCAGCGGTTCTTGCCTTGAAGGGCCCAGTTCAGCGGTTCTTGAGACGGCGGTCCCCAGCGGAGCGGTGCTGGAGACGGCGGGGCCCAGTTCAGCGGTTCTTGCCTTGAAGGGCCCAGTTCAGCGGATCTTGCCTTGAAGGGCCCAGTTCAGCGGATCTTGCCTTGAAGGGCCCAGTTCAGCGGTTCTTGCCTTGAAGGGCCCAGTTCAGCGGATCTTGCCTTGAAGGGCCCAGTTCAGCGGTTCTTGCCTTGAAGGGCCCAGTTCAGCGGTTCTTGCCTTGAAGGGCCCAGTTCAGCGGATCTTGCCTTGAAGGGCCCAGTTCAGCGGATCTTGCCTTGAAGGGCCCAGTTCAGCGGATCTTGCCTTGAAGGGCCCAGTTCAGCGGTTCTTGCCTTGAAGGGCCCAGTTCAGCGGTTCTTGCCTTGAAGGGCCCAGTTCAGCGGTTCTTGAGACGGCGGTCCCCAGCGGAGCGGTGCTGGAGACGGCGGCCATTCTATGGCCAACTGCTCATTGCCTGGTGGTGCCCTCCTGGGCAGCGGGGATGGTGCTCCTTCAATGCCCACCTGGGCTGTGGGTGGTGGGGCCCTCCTGGCCAGCTGGGCTGGGTCCTCCCTGGGCAGCGGCTATGGGGGTGGTGGGCTCTCCCTGGGCAGCTGTGACGGTTCCTCCCTGGGCAGCGGCTATGGGGGTTGCGAGCTCCTCCTGGGCAGCTGTGACGGGTCCTCCATGGGCAGCAGGCCTGCTGCCTGACTTCTCCGCCTTGCTGCCCTTGCCCTCCTTAGTCGGGAGTCTGTGGCCCTTTCCTCCCTTTGGAGCTGTGGCTGTTGACGGTGGCTGGCTAGTGTCCTGGGGGGATATAGAACCCGGGCTCCTGCGGCGGCCCTTCCGCCTTCTGCTCCTCTTCCCAGGGGGTGGGCTGGCTGTCCCCTTGCTGCTGGGCGAAGATCCAGACCTGCGGGCTGGTGGGCTCCAATACCCCTGCACCCTTGTCAAGGGGGCTGCAGGGCTGGTGGTGGCTGAGGTGCTCTTCTTACCCCGACGAGAAGGAGGGGGGGGCTCAGGGTCAGGAAAGAAGGTAGCAGTAGAGAGATAGATTTTCCTGGGACAATGGATAGTGGTAGGTACAGTGGGTATGGGAGTGGAGGGAGAGGATGTGGTTGTAGGCGAGACAAGTTTGCTGTCTTTGGGTGCAGGTGCAGGAGCGGGAGGCTGTCGTGAGGTGGATGGCTGTTGGCTGTTGGGTGGGTGGGTGGCTGCGTTTGTGTGGTGTGGAAGAGGGGGTGACAGACACAGTGGGAGAGGACACAGGGGACGTGTAAATGGCAGTGGGGGTGGTGACTGCACGTGTGCGGACTGTACTGGAGGGTGTGCTGGTGATGGAAACACTGGCTGATGGTGAGGTGAAGGAAGGTGTGAGTGTAGACGTCACAGGGAGGGAGGAGGGAGACGAGGAGGTGGGGGTCACAGAGGTGGTAGTGACTGTTGGCATGTCTGCATCGGAATGTTGCTTGTGTGAATGTCTGCGTGATCTGTGGTGCTTATGTTTGGATGAGCTGCTCTTGGGTGTTGAGGTGTGTGCAGGCTGGTCTGATGGTGTGGGTGGGACAGGCAGAGGAACAGGAGACTGGGAGGAGGGAGTTAGTAGAGGGAGGCAGGAGACAGGGACAATGGCTGCCGTCAGTGCTGAGGCCAGAGCCTGGAACGATCGCTGATGGGCAGCCTGACCCGAATGAATGCCCTCCAGGTACGCATTGCTGCGATGAACCTCCCTCTCCACCCCCTGGATGGCATTCAAAAGGGTAGTCTGCCTGAGCGTTCGGAGGAGGTCAATGACCTCCTCACTGAGGGCAGCGGGGGTAACAGGGCCAGGGCCTGAGGTGCCTGGGGCGAAGGAGATGCCCGGCTTCCTGGCAGAGCGGGCACGGGGCGAACGCTGAGGGGCTGCTGGGAGGGCGGAGATGGTGCGCTGGGTGGCGGCTGTACCTGTAATGGCGGGGGGCACGGATGGTGCCACCCCCGCAAGGGAGCTCCCTTCCGAGGACGTGTCCGTGTCGCTGCAGGGTCCAGTCGTCCCCGTTGTGGAGCTCCCCTCGCCCTCCGTCTCACTGGTCCAGTCAGACTCTGTGGCATGGCCCTCCTGGGCCATGTGAGATGCAGCTCCCTCCTGCCCCGATGCCACTTCTCCTCCGCCTGATGATGCTGATGCACACAAGCACAGAAAGACAAACAAAAAGGGGGGGGGGAGAGAGAAATAAAGAGATTTTGAGTACATGGATCACCGGTACAGTTAGCGGACATGACAGACACAGATGCCCCCTGCACTAAGTTGCGCACTTGGGGTCCGCTACGCATTCCGTGGAACATGCCCTACACGCCTAGAGTTGACAACTGCACCCATGGATGATACTGCCCAGGGATGGCTGTACTGGCACACTACTGAGGGTGGTGGCTGGGGACACAGGGGCTTACGGGGGTGCCCAGCCTACAGATATCGCCCTGGCCTAGGGGGACCCACAGCCCTCCTCCCCCACCCAGACACCTCCACTGCGCGACAACAGAGTAGATTATGCTTGTACTCACCCCCTTGTGTCTGCTGTGCTGCCCTCACGCGCCCATCCAAATCAGGGTAGGCCACCGCCAGGATCCGGAACATCAGGGGGGTCAGTTGACGGCAGGCACCCCGCCTACGTTGGGAGGCCATCCCCAGCAGCGACTCGGCGGTCTTCTTGGTCCCGCGGCGGATGTCCTCCCACCTCTTGCGGCAGTGGGTGCCCCGTCGATGGTGGACCCCCAGGGTCCGGACTTCCTTGGCGATGGCACGCCAAATCCCGATCTTCTCATGGGCGCGGACCTATGTGACACGTACAGGGAGGGAGAAATACCACGTTCAAGTTTGTCTGCATTTTCGTTGCCAGTGGCCCAACGCCCCCCATCCCCGCCAGGCCCCCCGCCATGCCCCCCACCAGGCCCAACATGCCCCCCATCCCCGCCAGGCCCACCGCCAGGCCCCCCGCCAGGCCCAACATGCCCCCCATCCCCGCCAGGCCCCCCGCCAGGCCCCCCGCCAGGCCCAACATGCCACCCATCCCCGCCAGGCCCCCCGCCAGGCCCAACATGCCCCCCATCCCCGCCAGGCCCCCCGCCAGGCCCAACATGCCCCCCATCCCCGCCAGGCCCCCCCGCCAGGCCCCCCGCCAGGCCCAACATGCCCCCCATCCCCGCCAGGTCCCCCGCCAGGCCCCCCGCCAGGCCCAACATGCCCCCCATCCCCGCCAGGCCCCCCGCCAGGCCCAACATGCCCCCCATCCCCGCCAGGCCCCCCACCAGGCCCCCCGCCAGGCCCAACATGCCCCCCATCCCCGCCAGGGCCCCAAGCCAGCCAGTGGCCCCAAATCCATATTGAATTAAACTCACTTGTTGGTCTGGAGGACCGTAGAGTAGCGCATACTGGGGGAGGACCCCATCCACAAGTTTCTCCAACTCTTCTCCAGTGAAGGCAGGGGCCCTTTCCCCAGGCGCAGCAGCCATTGTCCCTTCCAGACCGAGGTCACAGCAACACTTGCAGTATAGGTCCTCTCCTGTGAAAGTTCAAGTCGCGAGTGAATAAGTAGATAGAAAATGGCGGTCACGCCCGCGGCGGTGCGTACCGCGGCGGTGCGTACCGCCACAGCCGGCGCCCTTCGCCATTGGCTCCTGAAACCCATAGGCTTCAATGTTAACCAATGCGGCTTCGCGCCGCGGTCTTCGACCGCCGACCGCCGCGGTGTGCCACGCCAGCGCATTGACTTCACATCCCATTGTCACACTTCACAGGTCAGGCAGCCGCCATTTTGAGGGTCCACATGGCTCAATTTCAACTGCGTCACACAGGCCTAGGCCTTGCATAGCCACTCAGACACGCCATTCACTGCATAGAGAATCGTTTACTGTGCAAGCTGTGAGTACGTACCTGTGGGTTGCTTGACTGTGTGCTCCATGTTGTCCTTCCTAGGCACCGTCCGCTGGGTTTGGCGAGGAGACGGATGAATCCTCCCGTGTACAGGCCGCTGGTGGACCTGTCGACAATGGAAGCACGCCACATTATCCTGACCTACCGGCTTGACCGTGCCACTATACATGAACTGTGTGCCCAGCTGGAGCCCGACCTGATGTCCCCCATCCGCCAACCCACAGGGATTCCCCCTCTGGTGCAGGTCCTGTCAGTACTCCATTTCTTGGCAAGTGGGTCATTTCAGACAACAGTGGGAATTGCTTCTGGGATGTCTCAGCCCATGTTTTCGAAGGTGTTATCCAGAGTGTTGTCTGCCCTGATGAAATACATGAGGAGCTACATCCTTTTCCCTGAGGTGGGCGAATTGGCTACAGTGAAGGGTGATTTCTATGCCCTTGGACATATTCCCAACGTCATTGGTGCCATTGATGGGACCCATGTGGCTTTGGTTCCCCCAAGAGACAGGGAGCAGGTGTACAGGAACAGAAAAAGTTACCATTCCATGAACATCCAGGTGGTGTGTTTGGCTGACCAGAACATCTCGCATGTAAATGCCAAATTCCCTGGGTCAGTGCATGACGCCTACATCCTAGGAATAGCAGCATCCCTTACGTGATGGAACAGCTAGAGAGACACCGTGTATGGCTATTGGGGGACTCTGGGTACCCCAACCTGTCGTGGCTACTGACCCCAGTAAGGAATCCCCGGACCAGGGCAGAGGAACGGTACAATGAGGCCCATGGGCGTACTAGGAGGGTGATCGAACGCACCTTCGGCCTCCTAAAGGCCAGGTTTCGGTGCCTGCATATGACAGGTGGATCCCTAATGTACTCACCTAAGAAGGTGTGTCACATCATCGTGGCCTGCTGCATGCTTCACAAGCTGGCTTTGCGCAGCCAGGTGCCTTTCCTGCAGGAGGATGGTCCAGATGGTGGTGTTGTGGCAGCTGTGGAACCTGTGGAGAGTGAAGAGGAGGAAGACGACGGGGATGAAACAGACAACAGGGACAGAATCATTGCACAGTACTTCCAATAGGACACAGGTAACAATTCAAACATAATTTTGTAAATGTAAAATACTCTCCTGCATCTCTGCTGCCTGTCTATTTGCCCCAGTGTATGATGACTGAGTTGTGGCTTTTCCCTCCCTATTTCAGATCTGGGGTCCCCACTACGAGTCCTGTGCTTCGTTTCCCCATGGACTACAGCTTTGTGGCAGCTGTTTGTTGACTTCACTATGTACAAGGACATATTTGCACTGTCATGTCAATTACAATATTTTGAAATCACAGCCAGACTCCAGATAGTTTTGTGCAAAATAGGTGTTTATTTCAGTGCTCAAAATGGGATGGGTGGTTTCAAGTGGGTGGGGGCTATGGTGAAGGAATGTCCATGGCAGAGTCCAGAGTAACAGTCACACAGGTGCATTGTCCATAGGCCTGTGGAGAGATGGAGCATGGGCAGTTCAAGGATGGACAGGGTGACAATGTGGGACAGTGGGATGACATCAGGTGGTATCCTTTGCTGGCGGGGGTCTTGACATCCTACTCTGTCTTCTTGCGAGATCTCAGGGCCCTCTTGCGGGGTGGTTCTTCTCCTGCAGGAGGTGGGGGTCTGGTGGGCTGCTGTTGTGCGGGGGGCTCCTGTCCACTAGCGCCGGCGGAGGTGGTTGGCTGTTCTTGGTCCAGGCTAGTGGCAGGGGCCCTTTGTTGTTGTTGAGTGTCCGTCCTGGTGTTGATGAGTTCCTGCAGCAGCCCTACCATGGTAACCAGGGTGGAGGTGAGGGCTCTGATGTCCTCCCTGTACCCCCGATAGTGTTCCTCCTGCAGTACCTGGATCTCCTGGAACCTGGCCAGTACCGTCGCCATCGTCTCCTGGGAGCGGTTGTATGCTCCCATGATGGTGGTGAGGGCCTCGTGGAGAGTGGGTTCCCTGGGCCCGTCCCCCCCCTGTCGCACAGCTGCCCTCCGAGTTGCCCTGTTTCCCTGGGCCTCTGCCCCCTGGCCGGTGTGCCCACTACCACTGCCCCCAGGTCCCTGTTGTTGTTGGGGTGGTGGGTTATCCTGGGTGCCCTGTAGTGGTAGACACACCGCAGATTGACGCGCCCTGGAGACAGAGGCATGGGCCCGCTGGGTGGGAGCTGTGCTGGTGTTCCCAGAGGGGTTTGGGTCTGTAGTGGCCTGTGCCTGTGTGAGGGGAACCGACTGTCCAGAGGTCCCCGATGGTCCGGGCTGGTCATCAGTGTCCAGGTCGACAGAGCTGCTGTCATCGCTGACGGCCTCTTGGGTGGGGGGTGTGGAGAATTCTGGGCCCTCCGTGGCGGTGTGTTGGCGGTCGGGTCCTGCAGGGGTATAGAGGTATGGTTATAGTTTCAATGTGTGCCATATGGGTGTATCTGTGGGTTCCCGTGTCCCCAAGTGCTGGCATTCGTGTGTGGGGGCTTTGGTGAGGGTGGCTTGTGGGGGGGATGTGTATATGCATTGGGCATGCTTTGGTGATGGGTGTCCATGCTTAGTGGACGCATGCAGGCCTAGGTTTTGGGATGTGTGGGTTGTGATGGTGAGACATTGGCAGGGAATAGGTGTGCTGGGGGTGGGGGTGAGGATGGTGGTGGGGGTGAGGATGGTGGTGGGGGTGAGGGTGGGGGTGAGGATGGGGGTGGGGGTGAGGGTGGGGTTCGAGGATGGGGGTGAGGGTTGGGGTATGATTTGGCATGCAGGTGGGAGGGAAGCAGTATTGAAGCTTCAACTTACCAGAATCCATTCCTCCGCCGACTCCTGCGAGGCCGTCAGGATGCAGGATGTTCAAGACTTCCTCCTCCCATGTTGTAAATTGTGGGGGTTGAGGTGGGGGTCCTCCGCCAGTCTTCTGCACGGCGATGTTGTGCCTGGATACCATGGAACGCACCTTCCCCCGTAGGTCGTTCCATCGCTTCCTGATGTCTTCCCGATTTCTGGGGTGCTGTCCCACAGCGTTGACCCTGTCGACAATCCTCTGCCATAGCTCCGTCCTCCGGGCAATGCTGGTGTATTGGACCTGTGTGCCGAAGAGCTGGGGCTCTACCCGAACGATTTCCTCCACCATGACCCTGAGTTCTTCGTCTGAGAAGCGGGGGTGTCTTTGGGGTGCCATGGAGTGGTGTGTATGATGTGTGGGGTGGAGTATGTGTAGTTAAGTGTGTTGAGTGTGGTGGTGTGTGTTGTTTTGTGTGTGGATATTGTGTGGGTGATGGTGTAGTGTGCCTCTGTGTGATGGTGTTCTGTGATCGCTGCTGTGTCTCTCAGTGCTTCTTTTTGGATTTTGGTCGAAGGGGTTTGTGGGTGATGTGGGTGTGTGTTTTATATTGTATTGTGTGTGTGGGAGTGGTGTGTGTATGTGTATCAGGTGTGTGGAATTCAAATCGTCCAATGTGGCTGAGTTTTGTTCGTTTGTGTGTATTCTGACCGCGGCGGTGTGTACCGCCAATGGAAAACCGCGTTTGAAAGACCGCCGCGTGGATTTGTGGGTCGTAATGGCATGGGCGTATTTCTGTTGGCGTGACGGTGGAGGTTTGGTCACCTCCACTTTTCCGCCGACCGCTGGTCTGGCGGTATGTTGTGGCTGTCGAATTTTCGGAGGTTTGGCTGCTGCGGGTCAGAATGACCGTGGCGGATTACCGCGACCGCGGCGGAATTATGGAGGATTTCTGACCGGCGGTAGGCGCCTTTTACCGCCGAGGTCAGAATGACCACCATTGTGTGCCCTCAGGTGATCTGTGATCGGCCTAAACTCTCTCCATCTCTGCAAAGTCCGCACAGATAGATCATGAAAGAGCTGAAATTCATGCCCTCGAAAGAGGACAGACTGGAGGTTGCGGGCCCGCTGTAGAATCTTTTCTTTGAGGACAAAATTGTGGAGGCAAGCTAAAATATCTGGGGGGCGGTCTCCAGGGGCCCCAGCACGCCCAGCTCGATGCATCCGTTCCAAGACTACCTCCTGTGTCTCTTCTGAGCCAAGCAGGGAGTGAAACAAATCCACCACGTAGCCCCCGATGTCCCCTTTTTCCGCTCCCACCGGGGCCCCTCGTATACGAATATTTTGTCCCCTCAAGCGATTTTCCAAGTCCTCAACCGCCATCTGAAGAAGGTCCTGTTGCTCTCGGAGGCGAACTACCTCCTGTTGCAGGCCTGCGACCTCTTCGCCGCGAGGGATCTCACTGTCCTCTAGCTGAGATACATGTTCACCCAAGGAGGTAACCTCGCCTCGTATCTCCTTCACCTCCCGTGAGATGTCCCTACGCAGCTCTTGGATATTGCCTCGGAGCGACTCAAACAGAGAGGTCAAAAAGCCCTTCGTCCCGGAAGAGCTCTCCTCCGGCTCCGTCTCAACTCGACTTTCAAAGGCCCTCGTCTCAGGTAAGTCCTCCATCATAGACCCAGGTGCAGAGCGCGCCCCTGCCAACATATCCCTCACTGAGCGCTCACGCTTGGACTTCGATGCCGCCATGGCGAGCCGGCCTGATCTCACCTCAGCAGCTCAGCACGGTGAGTCCTCTAAAATCACTTTTTCAAGGCCGGTCGGCGTGCACCGCTTTTTCCGGAACTGCGCCAAGGCACAGCCCCCAGCCTCCACCACGAACAGCGGTCCGCTCCACTCGCCCACTCGCAGGGCTGCAGGCCAGGCTAGCCAAAGATTCGCGCGATACGGGGGAAGCCTCCAGGCCTCCCCCCGACTGGCCACAAGTCGGTTTTTCGGGCAGAGGCGGCGGAGCGCAGAAAGGAACGTCCTAGCGCTCCGCCATCTTGACCACGCATGCTCCCAGTTTAGCAGGGCACAAGATGGAGGGTGGATACAGCATTCCCAGACAGTGGATGTGTGTTGATTATATTCCTTTATTTGGAGGGTAGAGACCCAGACATTGAAGTGATAGAAGTTGGAGACAGTGCTTTGCATAAATTCTATGAGGACCTTTTAGCAAGGCATTGTTGATTAGTCCTTCCTGAGCTCTGCCATTTGATGAAAAGAGGAGTGGGGTGAATCAGCAGAATCTGATTTTAAGGATGAGGAAGTTTCTCAGAAGGACCAGACCTTTTAACTTTCCCTCATTGTTACATCAGGAAGTGGTATAGCAGACAGGTGTAAAGAATTCACATTTTAATGTGACCATGTGTTGGATTCTCCTGCTTGGTGCCAGCATCATCACTACCTGCTGTGACAACCATCACCTTCCAAAAAAGATGCATCTCCATTATGGCCAGAAAATGATATTTCAAAGGGACCTATACAAAACGGATCTCAGGACCTTATAGAGTGGATCCACGTACACAGTTAGGGAAATGTGCATAAACGTGCATTACAATTCATTTAAATTGATTACAATTCTTGACTGAGGAAGTGAGTGCTATGCAAAGTAAATAGAAAGCTGCTGTGAGACCAGGACTTGTGTATGCACTGCAGAAGTAAGGACTGTCTGTCAGATATGCTTTTGGCCTATGCAGCACCCCAGAAAAAGCCAAATGACATTGGGAACAAGCCAATGCCGACCCAAGTCATTTGAGGTCTCGTTGTATGCAGCAAAGTTCATGTGCGAAAAAATAAAGAACCAGATTTACAATGAACTGGTGCAGTGCCGTGCTGTGCCAAAATCAGCAGAGCTGTGCTGCGTCAGTTTTGAAAACGCAGGGATGTGCCGTATTTACAAGAACATAGCGCACCCCAGTGTTTCCTCCAGTGCCCGCACTAATTAAGCTGGCAGCACCAACACAGGCATCCTAGCACCATAGCGCAAGAGTGGCTATGTTGAGGGGATCGATTGTTTATGTGCAGGAAGGAGAGCTCTCCTTCCTGCACATAAACAATCTACAATGACGATTTGGCACTTCTATGTGTGCTGTATAATGCAGCACACAGAAGTACTAAACATAATTTTTTAATGATTGTTTATGTGCAGGAAGGGACACTTTCATGCATGCAAACAATCATTCATGGTGGTTTTGCTCTTTCTATGTGTGCTGCACAATGCAGCACACATAGGGTTAGCAAAAACACGGAGAAATGAAAGCATTTCTCCTTGTTGCACCATGCTAATGCCACCCCATTTTGTGGCGCTGCCACAGAATTACAGATTCTTGTAAATCTGGGACAGCGTCAAAAGCAATTGGTGTTGCGATGGAACGCCTACAGCAACACCCTGACAAGAGAAGCATTGCTGACAGCAGATATTCTAAATGATGTGGTCACTCCCTGTGAAAAAAAGGACTGTGGCTGAGAAGGATGCGGCTCGGAGTAAAGAAAGCATTACAATCGCACTGCTATCCTATCTTGAGAGCCCCCAATGCCTAAAAATACTCACTCGTTGACTTTTAGGGGGCACCAGGGCCGGACTGGCCTATAGGGCAATCAGGCAGTGTCCGACAGGCTGGTGTGACAGGCCAGTGTGTGGGCTGTGTTACTGACTGTTTGTGGGCTGGCTTTTACCGTTGATTTTCCTGATATCAAAACAAACATTGCCAGCAGCAAGCTCGAATCTATGCAGTCTTCCATACCTTGCAGAACACTTACACAGCGTGTCTTTGCATGTTCAAAACTGACCCAATTAGCAAACATAAGACACTTTATTAGCTTTCTAACTCACTAATGGGCGCCACTTTTATTTTGGTTTTCAGGTTTATTTTCTGTCCCACTATGACCTGAGTTGCACTGTTGCATAAGGAGAGGCAACTAAGTTCTACAGTTTCAAGAAGGTTGTTTGCTGTCAATAGTTGATTTTGAAACTCACTATTTGTGCATAAGTTTAAAATTGTGCTTATAGGTTTCTGTACATCTGTAAAGATTGCTCTGATTGCCCGTGGAAGTCATTCTTTGCTATGCCTGTGCACTGCAAAGCAGCTACATTCTGAATCAGTGCTGCCTGCACAAAAGGCTCTGTGAATTCTCTCTGCACGCCAAGGCGCTTGATCACGCCCAAACCTTCTCGGTGTGTGTAAATAAAAAAGCACTCAACCACTGGCCTCTCAAAGTCATTGCCAACAAAGGACAACTATTTGGTTTTGAGGTTTTGTTCCTTGTGTTCAAACAGTGGCTGTTTCCTATGTTAGTCATATCCTTTCGATAAGAGCTGGGATTCGATTACAAATGACTGTCCACAAGGAATGTAAGTGAGGCTGCCAGCTCCCAAGCACATCTGAACTCATGCCAAGGAGGCTCAAGGGTTACGCGCTGGCAGCCATTTTGTGGCTACATCCTCAGGAAACCTAAAGATCAAAAGCAGTGAGCAGGATAAAGCCCTGTTACTAAACAGTTCCAGACGCACTTCTATGAAGCATTTGATGGTGAAATGTACATTGGACGTTTGAACCAGGTTAGCTCTTTCGTAGTTTTAGAATTTCCTCAAATAAAAACAACTATTAATTATGAACTTGTGCTGATTCATTTTGTGAAAAAGATTTAAATGATTATGACTTAATATATTAAACAGCTACATGTGACAGCAAATGATTCACATTAAATCTAGTTACACAGACACGCAGCTAGAGTGGGTCGGCCCATGGTACCCACTGGTTCCTTCTACTTTCAGTGACTGCACAAAGGTGGTTCAAATTATTTATTCACTTTCCTTTACCTCCAGTGACAAGTGTGTTATTTAATTTACTCATTACATTAACTTTAAATCCTGTTTATTCGTTTTGCCTGAATTCGGAGCTCAGTTAGACATAATTTAGTTTTTGTCTCGTTTTCAAAGTTGCTGTCAGCTGGTGTTTAAGTGATATTATAACATTGTAGATACAAGTGATTTCAGTGTTTGGTTAGGTGGTAATTCGTTTTTTGTCTCTTTCACAAATATAATAAAATGTGTGGGACACTAAAAGGTTTGTTATTGTAAAAACATCACTAGTGAAATAGCCACATCAAGGAATGTTTTTTAATGTTTACATTTTTATTACAACCACCACGTTTTTGTATTCTTCTTAAAAAAACTTTTTGGGCATGTACTTGCAATAGTTCTTTTTAACCTAACCATCACACTATCTTCCTACGGCCAGCCTTAATGATGTTGCCAATGCTTGTTCAACTTAGCACTTCAGTAACCTCCAGTTTGGGACCACAATGCTCTCTAGCTGATCAGAGTGACAGAGAAAATAATTATTAGCAGGGAAAACTGTTTAATGTCACACCTATAACAGACCCAGAGAAACAAATCTTTATTGATGTGATGTAGCCCTCATTCCTTCAGAAAGTTCTGCCTGTTCTGCAACAACACAACCACTAAGTGCAGCTAACAGTAGCATTGGCCATGAATAATTCAATGCCACTCACGGAGGGCTACAAGCAAATCTCAGCAAGGTACTCCAAAGCCTGCAAAACCAGGCAGCCGGAATGTGCCTGAACCTTCACAGATGCGGCTGCATGAAGCCAGCACTGAAAGTGCTGCACTAACTCCCATTATACAGACGAATCACGTGTAAGGTCTTCTGCAATGCCCAAAACGCCTAATGGAGAAAAAGCCCAAATATTTACAGTTTCTGGACTCCACTAATTACTCCCAGGACAACATCATAATTACACTGTAATTAACATTTAACACAATCAGTTAGGCTTTTTCCCTTTCAAGCCTTCCAGGAAGGAAGTAGGTTATACTGAAGAAGTATATTTTGACACCTGTGGTGTCTTCGCCTTTCTGTGTGCAAAGAAAGGTGACATAGGGTTTGAGAATAGCCTTGATGATGGAGAGTTTTAAATAAATGATTTATATATATATATATACAGACACACACCCAGAAGGTCTCAAATAGGGAACACACACACAATAGCTTTGTCTTGTGGTGTTTATGTTTGAAACTGATGTTTCTTTCAGAGAAGTCGTGGCATTTACCACTGTTCCCTTTGTCTCCTCCTTTCTGCTGTCTTTCGCCTGTTGACCAGCTATGTTTCTGTGTTAACCACGTTTTCAGAGTTGTGGTTCATAGCATGCCGCTTAATCTGCATGAGAGGTGGGTGGCTCATCTGTGATTTCAGATTCTGCTCATCTGGGATTTCAGATTCTGAAGGGCTGGCAGGGAAGTCAATGGGTGCATGGAACTATGGAACTGGGAACCTGGTACTATGAGTTGTTGCTTTGTGACTGCATTTTTGTAGTTGATTGCAGGCGTCAATTCTTCAGTTTTACTTCACAGGAATGCCCATTTGCACCTGTTGTGTTTATGTTTGTTACGTTCTGCATTTGCTTTTATTGATGTATAGGGTGTTTAAATGTGATTTGGTGAGGGGTACATTTATTTCAGGTACTGTCTTGTAATATTTTACTTTGTTTTGGTGTGATCAGGTGCTGCGGAATAGGTTTCCCCGCTTTAATTTGCTTAAATGGCTTAATTGCCTCCAGGGGTGGAAGTGGTTATGCAAATATGCCAGTACTGCCGTCAATTTGACTGCCATTCCTTTTGGTGATTAATGTTTAATGTCCGCTTCCTTGCATGCTTTGCCAATATCTCCATTGGTTATCTGGCGTTTACTTTGTACGGTTTAGATAACTCAGTATACTTTTCTCTGCCTGACTCAGTATTATCAGTTTGGTTCAAAAATATCACATCTAATGGTTTCAACCTTCAATAGGGGTTTCAGTTAGATAAAAAGCAGAACGTAAAATATGTTTTTTTGAATGACCATGAATAGTGGAGAAAGAATGATCAAAAACAAAATTGTTGAATCAATACTTGCCTCACTGATCACACAGTACCTTCTATTAATGGACCACTGTTAGCCGAGCCTGCTAGTCTAGCTTCAATTTCCTATACACCCTGCACTACAGAACCGACTGCTTCCTAGACACATTCACTGGTCTTCTTTATAACAATTGGCCCCCTCTGCTGTTTATTGCGATGCATTGGGTGTTCGTTACCACTTTGATGGCTCTTCTCTGGACCGCCTTCAGGTATCGTGCTTGCTAACATGTATGTCCTGCATTAGAAATGCAGCTCTGTATCTGAAACATTGGATGCATCCTGTATCTGTGGTTGAGCTGGGGTTTGTTTCCTTGTGCTGCATGTGTCATAGATGCTTTGCATGGACATCACTTAGGGGTCACCAGTGGTCGCAGCTGCGACCCCCAGGTTGCCTCTTGTGACCCATGGTATTGCTACTGAGATCCCATGCCTCAGAGGTGGCAAAATGAGTGCAAAGCAACACAAGGGCAGCTCGTCCTTAGGGACGTAGATTGGGGCTCCACTTCCTTGTTTTCAATCCGCTTTTTTCATTACACTTATGGTGAATAATATATTATTCACCATTAGTGTAATAAAAAATGGAGTGCAGTTAGCTGGAACATGACCCTCCTTGGTAGCTGAGGTTAGTAAAAAACCCTTTTCAGCTTTTAAGTGTATGCTTGTGACTAAGAGTGTGCTTATGTAAAAGAGAGTGTGTGCTATGCTTAATTTGTAAATAAAAATGTGCCCAAAGCTCTCCTCTGAAACACACGGCTTCTGCTGTTATCGTAGGCCCTCTTTATTCTAATTAGACTACTGGATTTGAGCAGCAGAATCGCCTGCGGTGTGGGGGACTGAGTCTAACCCACTACAGGTGACACCTGTCGGCCTAATCCGGATTTTGCTTCTGCTAACTAGCAGTGCCGAGTGCATGACACAATTGACTTCTCAGGGAAATCCGGGTCACTCAGCTTGCATCCATTTCTCTAATTTACATTAGTCTCACATATGCAAGGACAGTCAGAGGCAGTATATGTTCCAATAAGGTTTTAATGAAGCAACTGCATTTTAGATAATAAAGCATGTACTGCAATACCCAGGGCGATGAGGCATCACAGGATTAAAAGTGTGACAAGAAGAGTAAAGCATAAAAATAAAGCTACCATGTTGTCACTAGAGTCAGTAAAGTAATTCCTACCTAGACTATATTAGAGCACAGCATGTTAAGCTCTAGTTCTGCCCTTCAGGTTCCCCTTGGAAGACATCATCCCTCAAACCTGAGCCAGAGGTCTGAAGTCTGCATAAGGAGCTGTAGCGAAGTGTTCAGCAATCAGCATACAGTCGTGCACATCTGGCTGAAATCTCCCTCTAACGTGAATTGGACAGAGAAGTGTTTTTATAATAAAACAGCCGAGGTTCTGAGAAAACGTCCCTACGTAAGGATGTGTATGTTTCTATGAATGCCAAAGACAAAGCGTTACCATGTTTACCGGCAACCTATCTTACTGCAGCCTTGAGAAAAGCACAGAGTGAAATAAATGTCTTGTTTAAGAACGCAGTGCTGGCCTAGGCAAAGAACAGCTAGATAGAGAGAAATTAAACAAGACCGCAAATGTGGCTATTGTTAAAATAATAAACAAAGGTGGAAAAAACATATCTAGGTTAAAGTGCACAGCGGCAGGACTAGTATGCTAAAATAACGTGCATGGAGCTGTAACTGAAATGGCTACACAACACCCTCCCCTTGCTGGTTCAAAGCCTAATTATATATAAAAGCCACGAAAATTTAAAGCCACGAAAATTCAACCTAAGATATATATATATATATATATATATATATATATATATATATATATATATATCCTCAATAATACTTCTTCAAAAGAAGACAATATTGCAGCCACTTACTTGCTATAATCCAGAGTATCTTTAATTCAGGCAGATAAACAGAATGGCAAATAAAAAAGAATTAGGATTGATTGAATGGGAAGAATACCAGTTTTTGAAGGTTGAATTCCCTAAAACAGCGGCAATTTATTTCTTACCAAAGTTACATACGAATGCTAAAGATCCACCCGGGAGGCCTATTGTATCTTCTATGGGGAGCTTGTTGGAAAATGTCTCTAAGTATGTAGATTATTTTTTGCGTCCCTTTGTGGAGGCTTTACCATCTTATATTAAAGATACAAGAGATTTTTTACGGATAATTAATGGAATAGGATTGGAAGAGGATTATCTTCTTTTAAGTCTAGACGTAAATAGTCTATACACATGTACAGGGAGTGCAGAATTATTAGGCAAATTAGTATTTTGACCACATCATCCTCTTTATGCATGTTGTCTTACTCCAAGCTGTACTGTATAGGCTCGAAAGCCTACTACCAATTAAGCATATTAGGTGATGTGCATCTCTGTAATGAGAAGGGGTGTGGTCTAATGACATCAACACCCTATATCAGGTGTGCATAATTATTAGGCAACTTCCTTTCCTTTGGCAAAATGGGTCAAAAGAAGGACTTGACAGGCTCAGAAAAGTCAAAAATAGTGAGATATCTTGCAGAGGGATGCAGCACTCTTAAAATTGCAAAGCTTCTGAAGCGTGATCATCGAACAATCAAGCGTTTCATTCAAAATAGTCAACAGGGTCGCAAGAAGCGTGTGGAAAAACCAAGGCGCAAAATAACTGCCCATGAACTGAGAAAAGTCAAGCGTGCAGCTGCCACGATGCCACTTGCCACCAGTTTGGCCATATTTCAGAGCTGCAACATCACTGGAGTGCCCAAAAGCACAAGGTGTGCAATACTCAGAGACATGGCCAAGGTAAGAAAGGCTGAAAGACGACCACCACTGAACAAGACACACAAGCTGAAACGTCAAGACTGGGCCAAGAAATATCTCAATACTGATTTTTCTAAGGTTTTATGGACTAATGAAATGAGAGTGAGTCTTGATGGGCCAGATGGATGGGCCCGTGGCTGGATTGGTAAAGGGCAGAGAGCTCCAGTCCGACTCAGACGCCAGCAAGGTGGAGGTGGAGTACTGGTTTGGGCTGGTATCATCAAAGATGAGCTTGTGGGGCCTTTTCGGGTTGAGGATGGAGTCAAGCTCAACTCCCAGTCCTACTGCCAGTTCCTGGAAGACACCTTCTTCAAGCAGTGGTACAGGAAGAAGTCTGCATCCTTCAAGAAAAACATGATTTTCATGCAGGACAATGCTCCATCACACGCGTCCAAGTACTCCACAGCGTGGCTGGCAAGAAAGGGTATAAAAGAAGGAAATCTAATGACATGGCCTCCTTGTTCACCTAATCTGAACCCCATTGAGAACCTGTGGTCCATCATCAAATGTGAGATTTACAAGGAGGGAAAACAGTACACCTCTCTGAACAGTGTCTGGGAGGCTGTGGTTGCTGCTGCACGCAATGTTGATGGTGAACAGATCAAAACACTGACAGAATCCATGGATGGCAGGCTTTTGAGTGTCCTTGCAAAGAAAGGTGGCTATATTGGTCACTGATTTGTTTTTGTTTTGTTTTTGAATGTCAGAAATGTATATTTGTGAATGTTGAGATGTTATATTGGTTTCACTGGTAATAATAAATAATTGAAATGGGTATATTTTTTTTTTTGTTAAGTTGCCTAATAATTATGCACAGTAATAGTCACCTGCACTCACAGATATCCCCCTAACATAGCTAAAACTAAAAACAAACTGAAAACTACTTCCAAAAATATTCAGCTTTGATATTAATGAGTTTTTTGGGTTCATTGAGAACATGGTTGTTGTTCAATATTAAAATTAATCCTCAAAAATACAACTTGCCTAATAATTCTGCACTCCCTGTATACCACATGAAAAGGGTATTGAGGCAGTGAAACATTTTTTGAGGGCTAGGTCATTATCGTATCTTTTACATACGGAAATGTTATTAGATATGGTGCAAATGTGTCTCACTTATAATTTTTTCTTTTTCATCAATTCTCTATACCGTCAGTGCCAGGGGACTGCGATGGGGACCTGTTTTGCCCCCAGCTATGCGGTTCTATACCTGGGCTGGTGGGAGGAACAGGTGGTCTGGAATATCACAGGTTTTGAAGACCGAGCAGTCTTGTGGGTGAGGTATATAGACAACATTTTTTATATTTGGAAAGGTAATAAGGAATCGGCCTTGAACTTTGTTGAGGAATTAAATGATAACCAATTGAATCTTAAATTCAGCTGTACAATGAATTCAGCTGAACTGGATTTTTTGGATGTGAGAATTAAAGTAATTAACCATAAATTGGAATGTGAGTTATATAGGAAAGATACTGCAGGGAACAGCCTACTTCATGTAATGAGCAGTCACCCAAAAACTCTGATTTACAGTATTCCTTATGGGGAATTACTAAGGGCTAGAAGAAATTGCAGTTTGGATGCCACATTTGAGAATGAGATTACAGTAATGATAAAAAGATTTTAGGGAAAGAGGTTACTCACAGGCTGTAATAGAAAAAGCTGTGAAAAGGAATAGACAGATTAAAAGGGATGATCTTTTGGTTGATAAGATGGATGACACTAAGAAGGAAAATGTAAAGATTAGATTTATAACTTCATATCATGATAGAGTTAATGAGATTGAGAAAGCTTTCTTAAAATTTGGGCCAGCCCTTAAAACAGATGAAAATATAGGTAAATTATTGGACGAGTACCCGGCTTTTACGTTTAGAAGGAGTCGGTCTTTGAAAGATATGTTAAGTCATAGTTTAATATCTAGTAATGAAAAGGCAAAACCTATTCAAGGTTTTTTCATTTGTGGTAAATGTAAAGCTTGCAAACACAGTTCCAATTGTAAGGAGGTACATTTTCCGGGGACAAAAAAATCCTTTACAATAAGGAAACATGTATCATGTTCATCGGATTATTTTATTTATGCTTTAAAATGCCTGTGTAAAAATTTTATATTGGTAGTACAATACACATGGCAAAAAAACGTATATTGGAACATATGAGAGCAATTAGAAACGAAGATAAATCATACCTAGTGGCGAGACATTTTTCAGGAATACCAATAAAAATGAGAGTAAATTACAATTTATGGTCCTTAATTGTGTCATAATGAAAATGAGAGGTGGCAACAGAACGTTGGATTTAAGAAAATTGGAATCACGGTTGATTATTAGATGTAACACAATGGAGCCTATAGGAATGAATAAGGATGAAGAATTATCTGTACATTTATACTAACTAGTCGTGAAACATAAATTTGTTCTGAAATTCGTTGGTAACTATTATAGTATGTGTTTAAAGTTATGTTGTTAAAATGTTTTCCCCCTTTTTGTATTTCCATTGTTGGCAGGAGGCATGATTGCCTGAATAAGAAACAAAGGAGCTATTATATCTTTAAGAAAGAACATTTTGGGACTACTTAAAAATGTATGAACAGGAGAAGATTTGAGATACTAAAAGTAAGTATTGACATAGTAAGGAGAATGTGGCTGACCATGTAAATTAGAATGTAAAAATTATGTTATAATGTTTAGCAGTAGTAACACATTATAAGATGGCTGCCATTGTCTCTTGAAGTAAATGTGGTCCGTTTTTTGTGTTTTTATGTTTAGGAAGTTTGTTATAATGGAAAGGGAAAGGGGGTTTGGAATATCTCTATGAGCAAGGGAGCTGAGTCTCCTGAAACACGTTGAAGAATTTTTATTTGCCATTCTGTTTATCTGCCTGAATTAAAGATACTCTGGATTATAGCAAGTAAGTGGCTGCAATATCGTCTTCTTTTGAAGAAGTATTATTGAGGATTTGAAGGGTTCGCGACCCTTGTTGCAGCCTGCCGTGTAGGACGCTGACTGACTTGAGATTCTGTAGAATATTTATATATATATATATATGTATATATATATATATATATACATCTCCACAAAGAAAGGTTGTCCCAAGATGGAGGCGCACTCTCAACAGGTTTCATTTGTATTTATTTTCAGATCCAGCAAAGCCGATAACAGACGTAGAATTCATTCTCTCCAGGCCAGACGCGTTTCGGGCATCCTTGCCCTTGTTCACAGGCCAAATACGAGGCAAATCATTAAGTCAATTGCAGGCACATGATGACAACCTTTCTTTGTGGATTAATAACGGCCTGTCCAGCCATGGAGGGAGCACCACTGCAGAAGGAGCAGGGCTGCGTGACCTCACTTGACGTCGCGTTTAGTTCAACAGGTTAGGAAATACAAGCAAATCTGCTAACTTGACTTTGAATTCAGCCCACTGGAGGGTAATGTAGTGTGTTTTAATAATGAGGCTTGTGAAAATTACACCCACTTGGGAAAAAACGAACTTGCAGGACTACATATACCAACATGCACTGGCTGTGACTCACTGGAGGCCCATTATAGGGGAGTATTTAATGGTTAATCATGTGCCTGCAATTGACTTAATGATTTGCCTCGTATTTGGCCTGTGAACAAGGGCAAGGATGCCCGAAACGCGTCTGGCCTGGAGAGAATGAATTCTATGTCTGTTATCGGCTTTGCTGGATCTGAAAATAAATACAAATGAAACCTGTTGAGAGTGCCGTCTTGGGACAACCTTTCTTTGTGGATATATATATATATATATATATATATATATATATATATATATATATATATATATATATATATATATATGTATATACACGTATATATATGAGAATGTGAATAATGACAAGTTAATAGACACTTCAGCATATATAAAAGGACAATTTAAAAATATTAACTTGTGGCGTAAAAAGGCAGAAGTTTAAGAGTTAGAGTCATTTTGGAAGTTGCCAATCAAATCCGGGATAATTGAAGACAGGAAATCTTCCACTTCGGCAGGTGGTAAAGTAAGAAACTCATCACCAAGAAGAACCAAGGAGCATTTGTGTTCCAAAGCCTGAACGTCAGCGAAGGCAGCAACATTCCGTGGTGTGCTCAATAATGAGTTCAGAGCTGCATCGTCCATGAAGGGCAACTCATAAGCAGCTTCCCCGTAGCAAACGCACCCTCAACGCGCATGTCTGGTAATGAGCCCTCAGCAAGAACATCAACTGATCAGAATCCAATGAAATCAAGCACAGAGTAGACAGACAAACCTTCAGTGCATGTTCGAACGAGCACCAGAGGCACCGAAACAGGGCTGCACACACTGCAAACCCGGTCTGAATGACAGAGACCAGTCACTTTCCAATTGCTCCAGGAGTGTTGCTCTGAAGTACTGCATCAAGCCTTCATGACACAGCTGCGCTGGTGGAAGCGCTTTCATTCCTCCATGTTGCGGTGGGACAGCAATTGCGCAAAAAAAGTAGCAATAGCAAAATGCCTATTATAGTCAAAGTTATCAGAAATCCCCCAAAAATACTGGCGAATATTGAGTGGATGGCTGATGGTATTAAACCAAATATAGAGGAGAAGGTGTTAACGAAACCAGAACCAACAGTCTTAAAGAAATTTGCGATTCCAGTAGTACTGGATGCATTCAATATTTGTCCCACGAGCTCACCAAAGTGTCTTGGAAAGTTAGTACTTAAAAGGGACTGTATCTCTGCTGATGACCTTGCCACCTGAAGTGCGTAGGTCTCAAGTGAAGATGTGAGTGCCACATGTTTTTCTAACAATAAAGCCTTGAGTCTGCTCAACTTGTCAAAATTCACATTAGAAGTAGAAATGTGGGGCCAAATCTCAGCTACTTCCCTCTGTCTAGTAGGAGGAAAAAGTACGTTCCAGCAGCATGTAACAATCTTAGAGAACGAAACAACATAAACTATTGCAGCTCGCATCCCACAACAGTTTTCACTATTGAGGAGAACATAGCTGCTATTTGAAAGCACCTGGATAGCAGGTCTAATCAAGGGGACTGGAACTCCCTTCAGATAATAAGCCAAGTTTGCTGCCAAGGTGTTGCATGCCCGTGCAAAATCAGCTGTTTACAAACCATCGAATGGTTGACGGAAGTCTTGCATTCACTACTGCTAAGAAAGACCTCTTTCATGCCACTGAGACATTTGTACGAGAAGGGCAGCTCCCACACCTCATGATTGTAACTATCTCCTAGCCTTTCATATCTGCCTACTGGAATGTGTTTTAAACAGGACGTGAATTGAAGTGTTGAAATGGGCAGATTAATGAACCCGTGTATTAACCACGCAGCACTCTGGCCACAATAACCACCTGCCAGGACGTGACAGTGAAGCATTAAACGTGCCATTCTGGACCCATTCATCAAGCTGATCTTCAGTTGCATTTATATACTTTTGCCATTTGTAAAATTTTGCCGGGACAGGAATACTGGGTGCATTCAATTCCTTAATCGTTGCTAAGCCTAAACAACTAGTTTGTTGAAGAGTTTCATTAAAAAATATAATTTGAACAAGTATCAGGCATCCTCTAAACAAAGCTTCCTTACCCCTTATTTGCCTATTTCTTGTTCCCCACAGCCTTCTATTGCCAAATGGTAAACAAAGGAATCCGAAGAAATGAATTTCGTATCTGTCAATAATACGTATACATTTTCCATTGATGGTAATTTAAAATAATATGACTCAGCGTTTTTTACATTGTGCCCAGAAAAATATGCACATTTTTCAGAATATGTTTTAGAACTCCCTTGTGGTGGAGTTGGACAATGTTCCAATTGTGTGTAATTAAAAATAGTCTTTGGGGTACTTGCTCTGTGAATGAAATGGTTACCATAATAATTTTAGCAAAACATATCACCATAATTCTCTTTAGATTGATAAACATCTTCACGTTCAAATACTGTAAAATACTGCAATTCAATCATCATAGAATCAACAGTTTTCACATCCCAGTCATCAGAAACAACTCCAGGTATTATTACATCATTCATTGAAAGTTTAAACACATATGGTATTTGAATAACCTCCGTGGGGCTGTATATGTTGAATGTGACTGTATCCCAAACAATCCCATCAGGAATTGGTATAGCAGAAATGTTCACGAAAGACTAGTCTCTGCAGACTTTGTGAAAAGAAAAATTGGGTTTTAGGACCTCATCCACCAGTTCAACTGTAGGTCTTTCGGGAAGAAAATGAGAATGTATTAATAAAAAGAATGTTATGACAAAGCCAATCCAAAGGAGGAAAACTAATACAGTCAAAGAAAGCCCCAGATAGTTCAATGGGAAAATTAAGTAATTTGTTTTAAGCTAGTTTACCAGCTTATGTGTTTTTGGCAGTTCAGACGTAGAAGAGCCAAATGAGTCTGAGAAAGTGTTGTTGACGTTGCAATGTACCCAGAAGCAGTTCGTGCAAAAGCTGCAGCCGTGTTTGTAGGAGGAGAACTGGTAGGGGTCTCCCACGGTGGTTCATAGTAAATAACGCCATCTGTCTGTGTTGAAGTTGTGTCATATCGATCAGTAATTTCTGTATTATCAGTTGTAACAGATGTTAGGAGAACTAATGCAAGATTATTTTCCACCCTCCCTACGCTCGGAGAGCTGTCAGCATTGCTGCTCAAAACTTGTAGAGGGACATCTTGACCAGTAGTGAGAGGGATTCGGGAACTACTGGCTGCTCGTCTTGGTCTGCTCTGCATGATCGGCCACATGGTGTAACTTGACATTGTCAATAGATAAAAAGCGGTTTTCCTTGGCACCAGCCAACGGTGGTAGAATGACAGTTCTGATACTGTGTATTCCCAAGACTGGGACTGGTGCACGATAAGAAGGACCGAACTCGATTTTTCACAGCAACCTTTTCACATACTAGATCCCCAACTTTAGAAATCCAGCCGGTCGGTATTATTAGTACATCCTTAATTCATGTGGAGGCAGCCCTAGCAGAAGTGTTGTCATCACAGAACTGTTGTAATTCCTGCAAGACAGTGACACGTTCATTTATGTCAAAAGGTGTTTCTGCCGCCTCCACAACAGGACCATCAAGATCTGGAACATACATTCAAGTTCCGAACAGGCACTCGTATGAAGTACGACCTCCGAGGGACGTTCTAGACAGATTGTTAAGTGCTCTTAGAACTCCATACAGGTGATTAAGCCAACTATTACACGTACCTCAGACTCTGGCTGTTAGGGTCTGCTTTAAATCATGGTTTTGTCCCTCCACAACACTATTTCCCTCGGGATGATATGGAGACGAGTAATGGAGTAGGACCCCTAACGAAGCTGTGGCATTCCTGAATGCCCTTGAGGCAAAAGCAGGGCCCGAGTAGAAAGCCGCAACAGTTTATGTACCAGTAGAGACTCGCAAATCTTCAATAACAGTCCGAGTGTCAGCTGAGCGTTGTGGCCACACCCATAGAAATCTGGAGCATGAGTCAACAGCGACTAAAATGTATTTGTATGCAATATCCGGTGTTAGGGGACCACAATGGTCCAAGTACACATATTGTAATGGTTTGTCAGAAATTAGGAGGGGGGCTGCAGTGGGAGTTTGACGGTGGAACCCTCAGTTTGTTGGCAGATGTCACAACAACGGACATACTGCTTGGCCTGTTTGTATAGACCTGGTCACCAATAACGTGCTTGCAACAATGATATTGTAGCACCTCACCAGCATGGGCACATGCTACCCCCTCATGCACTGCTTTAATCAACTCTGATCTTATGTCTTTGTTGGGAATTACTCGAACCCCCTACGTCTGGTATTTTTCCTTTGGCTTCAAGGCAGCCTCCATTCGGTAAGAATATTTAGCAGGAAATGCTTTTGGATAGGACGTGCCTTCAGCCGTGGCTTTCACGGCAGCCCATATGTCATTGTCTGGTTTTATTTCAGAATGGGTTACTGCAGCAACAGCAGCCATAGCTACTGCTGATTTGGCGGCTCCATCAGCCAGTGTATTTCCAGCAACGTGTATTCCAACGCGCTGGTGTCCAAATGTATGTACAACGTGGACGTTTGGTAGCGTTTCCTTCAGATACCTTTAGAATCTCTGAACCCATTCTGGCGCCAGTAATGCAGGTATTCACTGAAGGACTGGACACAGTAATACAAATCACAGACAATCAGTGTTGCTGTGCAGGATCTGTGTGTTCCAGTGCCATCACCAGAGCCTTTAGCTCTGCTAGTTGTGCTGTGCAATCCCCTTAGGTTTGTGTAAATGTATGCTGGGGACAGAATTTATTATCCTCCATTTAGTCAATTACGACTGCGCAAGCAGTGGAGTATTGATGTTTTGTGCCTATTGCAGGTTGTGCTGAGCCATTGGTGTACATGACTCTTTGATATTGATCAATAGGCAGTGTATTTGCTGGAACGGGGCATTCTAGTTCATATTGCAAAAATTCTTGAATTTGTAATTTTGGGTCAAAATGTAGTCAACATCAGTGGCTGTCAAAAACGTTGCCCATTGAATCCAAAGTGGATGTAATGCTTTAGTGTTAGGAACGCTGGCTTTAATAACCTCATTGGGCTGGGATTGGAGAGACAACAATAATGCGTTTCCCCTGGGCTATTGGTCTCTCTTTAATGACAGCCATCTGAACAGCAGTGAGAATTTTTTCAGTAGGAGCAAAGCGTTGTTCTGCTGCTGAATACAAATGTGATTTGTATGCAATCTGGACTGTCTCACCCTCATTGAAGTTACATAGGTGAAACCAATGGCACCAGCAATTACTCTGATGACCAGATGTTTTTATTATCCCTTGTGAGTAAGGGTTGTGCTGCAAGCATGTCTGTTTGAAAAGCTCTGAGAATGCGTGTGTGTTTGACTGTCCCAAATTTACTTGAAAAGTCAGGACGTATTAAGTCATATAAAGGGTTTATGCGTGATGCGTAATCATGAATGTAAGTTCTGTCAAAATTTTGAAAACCCAATAGGGACTGAAGTATTTTAATTGTATTTGGAGGTTGTAACTGGGAGCATTTTTCCAAGAATTGTGGAACTAGGCTCTTTCCTTCACTTGACAGCTCATATCCCAAAAACAGGATGCTAAGGAAGGCTATTTTTGTTTTCTTAAATTTGAATTTCTAGCCAAATTGGCAAATCCTACAACTATGCTGTTCTTGTACCCCAGGGGTAAATGACAGATTTTTTTCTGGGAGCCTAGTGTGCTGAAACTTGTTAAGTCTCTACTCTCAGGTGCTATATTTTGGCAGAAAAATTCATTGTAAATGTCCAGTGTTGTTTTGTATTTTTTGTGCACTATGGTGTTCATGAGTGCTGTGCTAGGTGAGTTTTGTATAGCGTATGTTCGTGTATGACTGTTCAAATGTCAGTAGTCTAAGACTATTCTGTACGAATGGTCTGGTTTAGCTACTGGGAATAAGGGCATATTCATTGGTGAGTAAAGGGTTAAATTACGCCCTGATATTCCAGTGGTGTGAGGATTTCCCTCACGGGTGCTTTTGCATCATGTTTTATTGGATACTGGGGTTGTGGTTGGGGTGATTTTTAATAGAGATTACATGATAGGGGGAATTTTTATCCTATCCTACGTGGTTGCGATATAACGTGGGTGCCTGCGCCAATGCCCAATAGATGGCGTACGACTCTGCGAGTTCCTCGGGAACAAGAGGCGAGAAAGAGGGTTTGATAACATCTTCTCCATATGTGCAAGTACGGAAAAATTCAGGTGGCCAATCCCATTCGGCCAGTAGAATATTATATATATTTATGACGCAGTCCCAAAAGATTGCATCAATTGTGCCCTAAACGTCTCCTTCTAACTGTAACATTACTTTATACACCATATCAGGAGTGGCGACACGCTTGTCCGCAGTTTCTACTTGTAGGATGCCATCAGTTGCTTTCACCTCCAGATGCTTTAGAAGATTCTGCCAAACTACTGTTACCTCTGCCACGTTGTCTAATATCTATAATGTCCACTTCTTGTTCTTCAATAGAGCCCTTTTCTTGAGTGTCATGACAAACTGCAACTCCTGCCACCTTTTTCTTTTTGAATTAGGGTTTTTGTTGCAGAGGTTTCTCTTCTTTTTTAACAGAAACTTCTGTTGAGCATTGTGATTCATGTCTTGGTTTCACATACATGACCTCCCACCTCTCTCACTGCGTTTTTCCAGTGAGTCCTGAAAGGACAAGATTAGCTGTATCAGTATATTGATATCTGTCAGGCATTTTTATATTATCTCTATTTCTGAGATTATATCTATTTTGTGGGGTCTCCATATGCGGAGATTCTCCCCTTTCTTTTTTGGGTGTTTGTACCCTCAGGAGCTTGCTTGGTAGAATATTTATTAGATTTACCCTGTAATTGTGGTTTTATGGGTCTGCCCCCCAGACTATCTCAACCAATACTAGAGTAGGTCTCTGTGATAATCTTTGACAGCTCACGTTCTTGATCCTGTGGAGGAACGTCCCGGCACCGCACGCGCACTGCTAGTGCAACTGCTTCCCCTTTAAGGTTACTTAATATAATTGAGGATACTGTGGCAAAGTTGCCCATTAGAGGCATCCCCAAAACCAGGGCAGCCGCCTATTCATCTTGAATTTGTTTCAACACTTCCAGTAAATTGGCAAGTGTCGGTGTACTGTGTGCGGTAGTATAGAGCGTGGCAAATACTGTGCCCCAAGTATAACAGTTATCTATAGTGGGAACCATCCCAAATGGCAAGCACACAGTTACTATTCTGTGTTTATCCTGAGGTCCCATATAGGGAAATACTGCTTCCAGTGCATTTATTTTTTGATCTAACCAAAACGGAATTTCTTCTTGTTTGGCAGGTACCTTACCCATGATCGAATGTACAGTTGCAGGATTAATGCCTGGTGTTACTGCATGTGGTTGCGCCAAAGCCGCATGTGCTGTGTTTGTATTTAATGTTTGCATTACAAACTGTACTAATCGTCTATATATTGCCATCAGCTCAGCATATAAGCAGAGGACTTCAGCTGCAGTTAAGTTCCCTGCAGCAGGGTGAGATGTATAAGTGGCCACTAAGGGCCAGTTAGGGCCATCATTACTTAGAGGACCTAACCTAACATGTAAAATTGTTTGGGGTAGGGCGCCATCAAGCCAATTATTATGTCCCTGCTAAGATTGAGGTATTTCTAGATATGTATGTGCTCTATATTGTGCAGGTGTGTTTGCAGGTATATAGTGATAAACTTTATTTGTGTTCCCATTAGCTGCTGGAAATGTGACACAAGAACAAAAAAATTCTGTTCTATAGGCTGGATTAGCCTCAACAACATATGTGACTGCCCCCCTTGGGCCATTAGGTCATGTGCCGGTAAATGTGCAGTAAGGGGTGGTCGCCTATTGACTGCAATTGCTACCTGTTGTGGATTCGCCATAATGAATGGTAAGTTTTGTTCAGATAGGCACACCAAATGGGGATTATCCTTTTAGAAGCTTGAACAACCTACAGCTTTAGTTAGGTACTCCCTACTTAGACAAGGAAGAAAATATCCTCAATACCACAGACGTCTCCGTATATAGTTGAGGTGTCTTTGTATGTAGTGAGAAAGATATACTCAGGAGGACCTGAAAATCAGAGCCTGACCAAATGTTGGCAGCACTTTGTTGTGTAGGCTCTCATTATTCTAATGAGAGTACTGGATTTGAGCGGCAGAATCGCCTGCGGTGTGCGGGACTGAGTCTAACCCACTACAGGTGACACCTGTCGGCCTAATCCGGGTTTTGCTCCGGCTGAATAGCAGTGCCTCATCTCTACCCAAGAGCAAGGATGATTGGGCAGCCGAGCTCATGAAACAATTGACTCCTCAGGGAAATCGTGGTCACTCAGATCGCATCCGTTTCTCTCATTTACATTAGTCTCAGATATGCAAGGACAATCAGAGGCAGTACATGCTTCAATAAGGTTTTAAAGAAGCAACTGCATCTTAGATAACAAAGCATGTACTGCAAAAACGAGGCTGATGAAGCATGACAGGATCAAAATTGTGACAAGAAGAGTAAAGCATAAAAATAACACTACCATGTTGTCACTAGAATCAGTAAAGTAATTCCTACGTAGGCTATATTAGAGCACAGCATTTTAAGCTCTAGTTCTGCCCTTCAGGTTCCCCTGGGAAGACATCATCCCTCATACCTGAGCAAGAGGTCTGAAGTCTGCATAAGCAGCTGTAGCGAAGCATTCAGCAATCAGCCTACAGTCGTGGTTATCTGGCTGGACTCTCCCTCTAACATGTATGGGACAAAGAAGTGTTTATAATAAAACAGCAGATGTTCTGAGAAAATGTCCCTACGTAAGGATGTGTATGTTTCTATGAATGCCAAAGACAAAGCGTTACCACGTTTACCGGCAACCTATCTGAATGCAGCCTTGAGAAAAGCACAGAGTGAAAGAAATGTCTTGTTTAAGAATACAGTGCTGGCCTAGGCAAAGAACAGCTAGATAGAGAGAAATAAAACAAGACCGCAATTGTGGCTGTTAGAATAATAAACAAAGCTGAATAAAATATATCTAGGTTAAAGTGCACAGCGGCAGGCCTTCTGTGCTAAAATAACGTGCATGGAGCTATAACTGAAATGTCTACACAACACTGCAATTAAATGTGCAAACACAGAACATCGAGGCAGCGTAATCCTAGAACCTTCTCGGCCTCTTAATCCATTCACAGCGACACCCTGCCCCTTCAGCTCACTCTTGCAGCCTTCTGCTCTCTCCCTTTTTGACGCTTTTTCGTGTTTTTCTTCCTCCGCCTTTCCCATATGTGTCTTTTGCTCGTAGTAAATGCATGAGGCATAAAAATAAGTGCCAGCCCTCAAAAATAAGTACTGGTTCCCTGCACTGGAAACCACCAGCGCAAATTAAGCACTGAGTGTGTGTATGAGAAAATGTGTGTTTGCGTAAGTGTTAGACTTTTCATCCTAGGCATGATCTCCCTTAACTTTTTGCCTCTGTTCCCCAGGTTGTTGATGTGTGCTGGACTCTGATTTTACTGTTTTTGTTACTCTGGGCACTTTACCACTGCTAACCAGTGCTAAAGGTCAAGTGCTCCTGTTTGAAACGTGTATGTAACTGGTTCTCCATGATTGGCATATTTGTTTTACTGTTAAGTCCCTAGTAAAGTGCACTAGAGGTGCCCAGGGCCTGTAAATCAAATGTTACTAGTGGGCCTGCAGCACTGGTTATGCCACCCACACAAGTAACCCTGTAATCATGTCTCAGACCTGCCACTGCAGTGTCTGTGTGTGTATTTTTACACTGTAAATTCGACTTGGCAGGTGTACCCACTTGCCAGGCCTAAACCTTCTCTTTTCTTACATGTAAGGCACCCCTAAGGTAGGCCCTAGGTAGCCCCAAGGGCAGGGTGCAGTGTATGGATAAGGTAGGACATATAGTAATGTGGTTGATATGTCCTGACAGTGAAATACTGCCAACTTCGTTTTTCACTGTTGCAAGGCCTGTCTCTCTCATAGGATAATATGGGGGCTACCTTTAAATATGATTAAAGTGTAGATTCCCCTAGAGAGTAGATGGACATGTGGAGTTTGGGGTCCCTGAACTCACAATTTAAAAATACATCTTTTAGTAAAGTTGATTTTAAGATTGTGCGTTTGAAAATGCCACTTTTAGAAAGTGAGCATTTTCTTGCTTAAACCATTCTGTGACTCTGCCTTGTTTGTGGATTCCCTGTCTGGGTCAGTTTGACAGTTGGGTTGTTTTTCACCTCGCACTAGACAGTGACACAAAGGGAGCTGGGGTGTAACCTGCATTTCCTTATTAGCCATCTCTGCTAGGAGGGAGGGGTGGAGTGGTCACTCTCATCTGAAAGGACTGTGCCTGCCTCTGACAATGCAGACTCCAACCCCCTGGTGTGTGTCTGAGGCCTTGCCTGGGCAAGGCAGGATTTCACAAGTAGGTGTGAGTCCCCTTTGAAGAAAGGTGACTTCAAAGACTAAAATGGGTATAAGAAGGGCACCCAAATCTACAGACTTTAGAAACACTTCTGGAACCAAGAGGAACCTCTGCCTGGAGAAGAGCTGATAGCTGAGGAAGAAGTGCTGCCCTGCCTGAGACTGTGCTTTGTGGAGCTTTCCTGCAGTGCTGCTTCTGCCAGAGTAAGAGGGCAAAGACTGGACTTTGTGTGCCTTCCATCTTGTGAAGAAATCTCCAAGGGCTTGATGTAGAACCTGCCTCCTGTTGTTTGAAGTCTCAGGGACAGCAAAGACTTCTCTCTGCCAGCACCTGGAGTCTCTGGAGAGACTCCTGCTCTGACAAGTGGTGCCCTATCCAGTCCCTGGGCCCTTGAAAGGAAAGCTGGTGGAAAACCAAGGAAATCGACTTCGGACGACTCCGGACCGACGCCACTGCTGAATCCGGTAACGCCGCCTGCACCTGACGCCGTGACCTTCACTGGAACACGACGCTCTTCGCAGGCCCGACGCCGCTGCAGCCCTGCTGAAGTCCGCGGCTCCGTGGAAGTCACCGCACCCCGTCGTGACCGACGCCGCTCGAAGCACGTGGATTCAACGTTTCGCACAGACACCGCGATCCCCGACTTCGCGCATCGGCCTGTTTTCACTCTTCACCAAAGGTACTGTACTTGGGTGTCTACACAACTCCGTGTCCGGCGCCGCTGGTGTCGGCTTGTTGGGAACCACTCCGTCACGATGCTGTGTTAACATCTCATCGAAGCATTTTTGTTTCTAAACGCTATTTTTGTGTTTAATCTTTAAAAATTCATAACTTGACTTGTGTATGTCGGATTTTTGTCATTTTGGTCTTGTTTTGTTTAGATAAATATTTCCTATTTTTCTAAACTGGTGTTGTGTCATTTTGTAGTGTTTTCATTAAGTTACTGTGTGTGTTGGTACACATACTTTACACCTAGCGCTCTGAAGTTAAGCCTACTGCTCTGCCAAGCTACCAAGGGGGTAAGCAGGGGTTAGCTGAGGGTGATTCTCTTTTACCCTGACTAGAGTGAGGGTCCTTGCTTGAACAGGGGGTAACCTGACTGTCAACCAAAGACCCCATTTCTAACAGTAAGCATATGTGTGTGAGTGAAAGTAAAGATGAAATGGCACGTGATGTCACTTCTGCTACCCCTGGAATTTTGGTGAACTGATGTCCATGATGTTAAGCCATCTCATTATATGTTTGAAACCCTTCAGAAAACAATCTAACATAGTTTGCATTTCTCGTACAATAAAGGCATTGAAGCCTTTAATGAGGTTGCTTCAAACTTGCAACTGAATTTAAGCCTGCTGTAGTGAAGGACAACATAGTAATTTCATCTTCTATGTTGTTGCCAGCCGTCTTTAGGTTTTTAGAAAGGAGTCCTGCAAACAGATGACTTAAAATTAACCAGTCTTTTAAAGTTAGTCGGTGTCATCAAGTATTGCTAAGACATCATGCCTTTTGCCACTTAAATTACAGGTTTTGTGGCTTCTGTGGGTGTCATAGCAGGTGCAGCTATAGCATGATGCTGGCATTTTGGTTTTGATTGTGAGAAATGGAAACCAAAAAGCTTGTCTGTATACTATAAACGGTGATGTAGAACTGACCTCTCAGCTACTGTATGCTAATGTAAGCTGGGCAGGGCAAGTGAGATATAGTTGAACTTGTTCAGATCAAGCAGAGATTTTGTCTTGGTGTTTTGAACCCACTTTAAATATGACAGGTGGGTTTATGTGAAGCTAAAATCCATAATCCATTCTGTATTGACTAACCCCTTTGCTGCTAAGCTTCCCTCACGTGCTAAGCCTTTTTTGGCTATTTGGGGTAGTTTGCACTTAGGCTCCCATACCTTTTTGTTCACACAAGTCATTTTGTTTCAACATCCTGGGGATTCTAGTGGTGCCCAGGGTTTGTGGATTCCCCTGCCGGGGACCGAGAAATTAGCCAAAATATAGCTACATTTAGAGCTTTTTCAGAAAAATTGGGGGAAAAGACTGCAGAAGAAAGCGTCTGTTTTTTCCCTGCAAATGGCATCGACAAACGGTTTGCATTGCTAAAATCACCACCTTCCCAGCTTTCAGGAACAGGCAGACTTGTATCACAAAACCACATTTCTTAACACAGTTTTGGCATTGTACTGGGACTTACCCCATTTTTCCTATTTTTTGTGCTTTCAGCGTCCTTTCAGTTAGTAGTAGACGTGAATGTGAAACCAATGGTAGATCCCATTAGACACATCTGAAAAGGAGACAAAATTCTGAATTCAGCAAGACTGTAGATCCTTCAAGGTTTTCCTACAGAAAGTAACACTTGAAAAAAAAATATTGTAATTTAGTTGAAAAAAACAACCATTTGTGTCTATGCTTTCATCTGCTACCTTTTCTAAGTATGGCAGATTTTCAAGAGTATTACACTGTTACGTTCGCCCAGGGCCTTCTGGTTGCAGAGATCTATAGGACTTGTAGGTTCAACAAGAACCTGAGGCACCCAGAGTCAATAACTGAGCTGCACCTTGCAATGGTTTTTCATTGTGTACTGGGTATACAGCAATTCTTTTGGTAAAATATCAAGAGTGAAAAATAGGTATCAAAGAAACCTATGTATTTCCGAAATGTGCATGAGATATGGAGTTTAGAAGCAGTGGTTATTTGCACAGCTCTCAATTTGGGGTTACATTTCTCAAAATGACTTCTTTCTTACACACTGTCTTACAATTAGAAGGTGCAAATGCAGGGAAAGACAATTGGTAATAACACATGTTCTATTATTCTGTGTTCCCCCAAGGCTCCCAATAAAAATGGTACCTCACTTGTGTTGGTGGGCCTAGTGCCCACAACAGAAAAGGCCCCAAATTTTTCCACTGAAAACCGACTCATTCTTTACAATGTGCCTAGCTGTGGATTTTGGGCCCTGGAACAGACGGCACCTAGGGGAACCTAGAAAACCTGTAAATTTGTTAAAACTAGAAACCTAGAGGAATCCAGGATTGGGTGATATGTGTGGCTCTCACCAGATTCTGTTACCTAGAATCCCTTGCAAACTTCAAAACTTGTCTAAAAACACATTCCTTCACATATCTGTGAGGGAAAGTTCTGAAATCTGAGGGGAGCCAAAAACTTTCTTCCACTCAACATTCCCCCAAGTCTCCCGATAAAAATGGTACCTCACTTGTGTGGGAAGGCCTACTGCCCGCAACAGAAAATGGTTCAAAACTAAATGTGGACACATCACATTTTTCCACTGAAAACTGACTCTTTTTTACAATGTGCCTAGCTGTGGATGATGGGCCCTCGCACAGCCGGCACCTAGGGAAACCTAGCAAACCTGTACCTTCTAGGGGAATCTAGGATGGGGTGACTCACCAGGTCCTGTTACCTAGAATCCATTGAAAACCTCAATATTTGTCTAAAAAATCACATTTTCCTCACATTTCTGTTATGGAAAGTTCTAGAATATGCACGGATCCACAAACTTCCTTCCACTCAGCATTTCCCTAAGTCTCCTGGTAAAAATGGTACCTTACTTGTGTGGATAAGTCTAGTGCCCCTGTGATGAGGAGTTCTGGGATCTGAGGGGACCCTGAAATTTCCTACCACTTGGCATTTCCCTCGGTCTCCCAATAAAAATGATACCTCACTTGTGCGGGTGGGCCAAGTGCCTGCGACTGGGTGAGGCCAAAAACGTGTAGAGTTTGAAGGTCAACCAAAGTAGGTCCAAAAGGGCAGGTTTTTCAAATACGTATTTAGGCTGACTCTGCTTTGGGCTTCCACACAAGTGAGTTATAGTTTTTATCGGGAGACTGAGAGGTACGCTGGGTGGTAGGATATTTGTGATTTATTTCTGTTTCTGTAAGAATATGGCACAGAAATTCAAGGAACATGTGTGATTTTAGACATATTTTGAGGTTGGCAGGGTATTGTGGGTAAGAAAACCTGCTGGGATCCATGAGAGGCACACTACCATGTACTCTCCTAGGTGTCTATTTTTTTAATATGTCTAGAGTTGGTAGATTTTCCCTAGACAAGAAGCAAGCACACTACCGAGTCTCTTACTTTTGTGATGTCCCAAACACATAATTTGTGAAAAAAAACATAGGTTTATTTAAAAAGACCCCTCACTCATTAGCCTAACTTGTGGCATGCTTCATCATTGGGGTCACACCTGAGACACCTAGTGTGTCAGGGGTGTACCTTAATGTCTGATTACAGCACAACGAGGTTTTTTTGTGAGTTGAATTCCCAACTGAGAGGAAAAGTGCAATAAAATAGTCTTGTGGCTACCCACCGTTCTTATAACATATACATACTGGTTGGATGTGGCATGAAGGTGAGTGATGGTTCAATATATAAAATGTTATTAACAAGAGATTTCACAAAAATGAAATGCTCTGTTAATAATTAATAGGCCAAAAAAGCTAAACCATGGCTCACAGTTCGTGAGCTGTAACAAGTCACCAACCACTTTACAGGCCATTCACGCTCCTTTCATATATGACACACACAAGACCATCCACACTGCCAGCCATGAGCTCAGCACATTAAAATAACCACAACAAGAGACAATGTACACCCTGGCAGAGAAAGACAGAAAGGACAATTATTACTGCACAACCATATATTCATCAAGTGCATACACATACAGGTTGGATTTTGCACAAGAGTGAGTGATGGTCCAATGTATAAAATTTTATTAACAAGAGATTTCACAAAAATGAAATGCTCTGTTAATAATTGATAGGTCAGAAACCTGAGCAAATGACTCAGAGCTTGTGATCTGAGAGCCAAGTCAAGGCACCAACCGCTTTACAGTCCATTCACACACCTTTCATATATGACACACACAAGACCATTCACGCTGCCAGCCATGGACCCAGCACATTATAAAACTTACATCAACAGACAGCCCCATTCAAGGGCCCATCACTTTCATACGCCCACATGCCTGGTAAAGCAATTACACTAGCTGACGGAGTGTGTAGACTGATGTTTGGCTAGCAGTGTGTGTAGTGACCAGCAGATTGACACTACTTACACACTGCCAGCCAAGCACCAGCTCACACACACCACCAGGCAAGCGCCAGTCCACACACACGACCAGCCAAGCACCAGTCCTTGCGCACTGCCATCCAAGTACCAGGCCACAAACACCACCAGCCAAACACCAGACCACTCACACTGCCAGCCAAGCACCAGTTGATGCACACAGCCAGCCAAGCCCAGTCCATGCACACCACTAGCCAAGCACCAGTCCACACACACCGCCATCACATTTTTTCTAACAAAAAAGAAAACACAAACCAATTGTGAGTATATACAAAACTACAAACACAACAGCTGTAACTAAATACATCCCACTAATACCAACCCCGAAAACTGAATAAAAAATAGAAAACGATACAGACCAAGCAGTTCACTTTTCCGCTCAAGGTTGCTCCCAAAACTCTTTTCCGTATTCCTCAGTCACTTTGCGCAATGATTTATTGGCTGTGCGCATCAGCGAAATGACTGCTCGAAGCTGTGCCCCAGCGAATTAATCTTCATTCTTTGCTTATTTTCACTAACTTTTCACAGCTATGCGCATCAGCGAATCAACGTTCCTGCTGTGTGCATTTAATTCTGTAGCTGTGCGCATCAGCGAGTAAATATTCCTGATGTGCGCTTTTAATTCTGAGGCTGTGCGCATCAGCGTTCCTGTTGCTAGGACACGCTGATGGTGTACGCTCCCCAAGGTCACCACACACGTGCCTCACTGTCACTCACTGAACCTTAATCATCCCAAACAAGTATTATTGATGGAGTCAAACTGTGAAAATGAGTTCATTTCCTGATTTATTCAGTGGGAAATTAGATATTGTTTCAAGAGAAAATGTTACACCTAAGGTACACAAATCATGTAATGTGTCATTGGCAAGGACAAATTAAAGGAAGAACTACAAAGATTATGCAGAGAAGGCGTTATTGAACCGATAGAGGCATCTGATTGGTTAGAGTCCTATAGTAAGAGCAAAGAAACCTGATGGAAAGATCCGGATGTGCATAGAATTAAGAGATCTGAATGGAAGCATATTAGTTGACTGGCACCCTTTACCGAAGATAAATGAATTGCTTGCTAGTGTTAGAGGGGAACATATTTCACCACGTTAGATTTATCTAATGCTTATCATCAGTTACGTTTATCGAAAGACTCCAGACATTTCATTTTGCAGAAAGAATGGCTGATCTACTACCAGGAGAGCCAAAACATGGCCGAAATATTGCCTCAGGGACCTACCCTTGCATAAGGGGTTGCGCCCCTATTTTCTCCTATAAATATAAAATTCTGGGTGGCCTTGTGGTTTCGACCAGACGGAGGGACAGACTGGCCAAAAAAGTGGTCGATCTACCTCCAGGGGAGCCGAAACATGGAATAAATATTGCCCTCAAGGAGCGACCCTTGACTAAGGGGTCACTCCCTTACTTTTTCCTAAAGATGCTTCTTAAACATTTCAGACGCTGGAAACAGATCCAGAAACAGCATCTTTCTGGCTATACATGAGGGGCCAGTTTTATTAATATTAATATTAATATTTTGCCAAAAACAGCACAGAAAACAAATTTGCTGTGCTGCATTGCGTAAAGGAAAAACACGGAGCAAAGCCATATATACTAAGATTGGCCAGCTGCTGGTGACATCCTTTCTACTGGCACACAAACAAATTGCCTTGCTAAATGCTGTCTTGCGGTATGTGCAGAAGTGAGTGGGTTCTGTGTAGCATAGGGTTTGTACTGGAAACATGCATTTCAGTACAAATTCCTATGCAGAGACAAATTCAGTGTGCTGTTCGCTAGAGAGCACTGGAAATGTATGGGATTTTTGATAAATATATGCATTTTGTCTTGTTAACGTCTGCATCAAGGAAATTTTAGTTTTTGATTCAACACTGCTCTGGTTAGCTTAAAAGATTAAGGTTTGCGTCAAAACTTAGGGGTATTTCCACAGATCTGTCCCAGTACTGCCGCTTGGCAAAAAGCAGCATAAACACCTTTTCGACCATATAGTAAATATCCTTGCAAGATTCTTCTAGCAATTTTTGTCACTTTGCGCCAAAACAAAGCCTTGACAAATCTGGGCTAAGAGTGTATAATGGCAAAAGATTAATTTGTGGGCACAAAGGGAACAATATGATTGGATTCTTTTTTCTTCATAAAATCATGAGTTTCTTCCCGTATAGAGAAAAATCTCCATTTTAGTTCAAGGTCTGGGGCCTAACATTATGTAAGTACAAAGACATGCAATAATATTTCTTCTTCACTTTCTATACGTCAGAAGATAAGAAAGTTTTAAAGTGTAGATGCATGACCAATCTAACCTTTTATAGGCATCTTGCAAATTGTTGCAGAAAGGAAAGCCTTTGGAGCCCATAGCACATCAGTTAGAATGCACACCAAATGTACCTATGTCTACACCTGAGAGCTGAAGAACAAAGCTCCTCCAGTGGATCAAGGTAGCCTCTAAGGCCACTCCGAATGGGTGCTTAAACCTGGTAGGAACAACTTTGGGATTCAGCCCTTTTCTGATAGGTTTGTATTGACAGGAATACATACAGAGCGTAGTTACATTTGGTGACACAGAGGCACTTCAGTTGGATTTGGGACATCAGCAAGTTGTCAGCTCCAGATTAATCTCTTTAGGTCTTGGCCTTCGTATGGAGACTAATTCACAAGAACTTAAAGAACCAGATTGACTTCTGAGAGGGAGATTAATAAGATGCAGTCACTGTAGGCAGATGCTTTCAACAACAAACTAGAGCATTTCTCCTAACTTGCACACCTTCAGCCATAAGGTGGCCTGAACAAATGGCTGACCTGATGGTCTGGTATATTTACTTCAGCATGAGGTTAATGAAAAACTTGGTCACTTAAATAAATTCATAAGCTTGCAATAAACCTGAGTCACAAACGAGTTTCCACGGCTAAGGCATCAAAATATATGTTCTTCAGCCACAAGTTAATGCCACAACAAGCATAAGCTTGCCAGGTCATCAGCTCCAGGTTCCCATGGGCATTTCCTGTTGGACTAGTCCAAAGAGATTGCAAAAGATAGAAGTGAACGAGTAGATAGTCAGCCAGCTACTGGAGAGTGGGGAAGCCAGCCTGAGATCATCTAAAGATAGAGCGGATTGAATGACTACTGTTCCCAGAGCATGTCTGAGGTTGGCAAGTAGGTGATGAATCATGGAGAAGAACAGAAAAATGAAATATTGAAGATCTGTCCCATTTTGGAAGGAGTTATCCAGACCAGTGGCTTCTGGATCTATATTTTAGCATAAGAAAAAAACTGATCTTTTCACTACAAAGCAGTTTAGTAATAGTTGAAGGTGCCCCAGACAGGTCATGGAAGCTCTTACTGATCAGCATTGAGTCACGGTTGCCACACAAGAACTGAGAAAACGAACTTGACCACCACACCAGGATCTTGTGCATAATTTTCTCTTGGGAAGTGAGCTTTCTGTGTGTCTCTAAAAATACACAATGAACAGCTCAACCCTCCTGACTGGCATCTGATTCAAGACCATCACAGTAAGCTGAAGATAAGTTTATAACTAGAGTGACAAAGGGACAGTTTTATGCACTGCTCTCAAGAGGTGGTCATTTTTTAAAGTCTGAAATGCTTGATACTAATATTATGTTTGTGGGTATCAACTTCAGGCAACTTTAACAATGGAGAGGAGCGATCTTGGTGACCGGTTCTTGCAATGATGTTTTTGTGGGGGCATTATTGGACATGTTTAACAGTTTGTGGGAGTGAATGTTAGTCACATTGCTTAGATGACGAGGTCAATTATCAGCCAAGAGGTTGCTGGAGTATGTTTGTAACAGTTAGCAAATCTCTCAGCTTGAGGTAGAAAAGTAGCTTGATGAAATTGACTGCAACTGGATGTATAATGTGTGTTTTGAGGTCAAGTTATAATTGCAGGTGAGGGCGTCACTGTTCACATCATGTCAGAACCCCTCCGGGGGCTATGGGGCAAGAATGCGTTATTGGGCCACATCCCTCATGACTAAAGCCTTTTACCATGCTGTCTCAGCACCTGACCTACCCTGGAAGCAGAAAACGAACACCCAGTACACCCTTTTAGCACTTGACCCGTAGAGTAGTGGGTGAGAATTCCAAGGAGGTAGTCTGGGGGGAGGGGGCGAACTCAACCATTACCAAATAGCATGCAGCAATGATTGTCCAAGTCCGAGTGCTTAGCTTTTATTTAAAAAAAAGAGGTACTTTATAATACCTCAACGATATACCGTGCAGGACCAGGCTTAAAGTGATAGATTAAGCAGACTTCTGTGCTCAGGACACCGTGGGCCAGTCCTTTACTGCCCCAGTTGCTGGAAACCACACCATAGCTTTTCCTACAGTCAAAAGATTCCAAATGTCTGCTGAGCACAAGTTCAAGCGTGTGCGAGCTACCTGAGCATAGCAGCAGCAAGGCCCTAGCGTGCTGCCTTGACTCCATAGTGCATGTGCCTTAAGCAGCCCACAAGTGGGCAGTGGATGTAGCAGCAGGGTCCAAACGGGGACTAGGCTTACAGCCAGAGCCCCCTCTTCCACAAAAGAGAGGAGCCCACCCTTCGGTGCCAGTGATTCTTCGGCAGGTCGCTGCTCGATGGCAGCGTCAGCACAGGACATTGGGTTATTGGAGACTGCAGATGTACTTGTACTGTGCACTGGTTATTGTTTTGTGAGTACTCAGCAAATTAAAACTTACAGGGCTAACTTTGTACTTTGCTCATACGAGCATGCAGAAACTTTTACCCTTACCCTTCCACATTACTCGAAATTACTTAAGGTTCTGACAAAGGGAATTAAGGAGATGAGAAATTGTGAGTGTGATGAAAGGGCGCGTGATGTGCATCAGCTGATAATCCTTCAAATAGCTTCTTTGGTGGAAGAGGCTGAACTGGTAAGTGCTGTGAGACAGGTGGGATTCTATTCCAGTCTTGTGGTGCTGCCTTGACCTTCCTCTCCTATATACACAAGGCATAGCTTAGAAGTCTTTAAAATCAACGCCTAGCATTGCAACTGAGTTACTATAAGATACAAACAACTGCCCTTTAAAGTGAACACTAGTTTGGGAATGGAATTCCAGAGTTACATACCCAAAACATGACATCACTCAGGAAACATAACAAAATACACCATCTTCTTCTGTGCCCAATACCCAGATTAATACCTGGCAATGGAAAAAAGAGGGAGTAAATCCTTTAAAGAGATTAGTAACTTTAAGAGTCAGAACTTCACAGACTTCAGAAGCTATCATGGCACAGCCCACTTTTCACCAGTCTGTTCTAGTAATTAACTAATGGATGAGGGTGAACTAGATAACGGTTAAATCCAACTCCACACAGGAAGCTGGTCACACACAGCCACTGGCAAGAGACAAGAAGATAAACAGCAGTGAAAACTCTGCTCAGAAACTCGTGTCCGGGAAAACTCTAAAGAAGGCTACAAAGCTTGTCAACAAAAATAAGTTTACAGTACTAACACTTGAGTCTAAAGGGTAAGCCCGGACAGTACCAAACCGGTTACTCTGGTCTATAAACCTTTGACCCGACATCTGTTCCTAATGTAGACATACACAAAGAAGTGATGTAACTTCCTCTTCTAACAAACAAAGGCCTAGATCTAACAGGGACTAGTGCCTCCTTGCGCCACGTTAGCGTCATTTTTTTGGGCCCAATGAGGCCAAAGTCACTGTGCCAGATTTACAAAGTGGCGTAATGGATGCAGTGAGCCACTTTGTAACCCCTTGCACCACATTATTCCTGTACCAGCCTTAATGTATGCAAGGGGGGTGTTCCCCTGTTAGGGGGGGGGGGCAAAACATTGGCGCAAAAAAAATTCCTTGTGCCATTCCTTGTGGCATTTTTAACACCTGCACAGAGCAGGCATTAAAATGGGGCATGCCATTATTTATAATGGGCCACTATGTACTCAGCAGGATTAGCACCAAAATGTTGGCGCTAATTCTTCAGAGTAGATCAATAGCTTCAAAAATGTTAATGCTGTTGCCCCTAACCTGTGCCACGGTGCGCTGTATAATAAGTACGACGCCCACATGGTGGTGGTAGGAGGGCGCAAGGGGCTGCAAGAAAAGTGTCACTACATGCATACAATGTAGCACTACTTTTCTTAAATCTGGCCCAAAATGACCACTCCATTGAGAGTCCGTGGGCACTTCTGGCAGCCACAATCACTGACTCCTGGCAGGTTTGAGTAGCGATGAGGAGGCAAGGGGACCCACTACTGCACCCAGGTCAGCTTCTGCCAGTGTTTAATCTCAGTTTTCCTTCAGCTCAGCATGTCAACGATGTTTCATCAGAAATCAGGGAGACTCCTTGACCCACTGCAGCACTTTGGTCTGCTCCTTTGTTGCTACCACTCCTTCTTAGGTGCAGCATGCCATGGGCGATTTAACAGCAATTCGGGATGCAGCGAGAACCACTTAGGGCAGCTCCTGCGTGTCTCCAGTGCTCATCCACACTTCTGAGCTGTCCTTCCACTCGGCACAGAGACTCGTCTACTGTGCGCAGTCTTCCCCTGCAGGAGTATCATCAGTTCCCCTCTTCCAGCAGGCTCCAGTACTGAGACAGTACCATTGCTTCTCCCATAACTCCTTGTACATTTTACAGGTGATTTCCAGTCACTCCTGGAAGACTAGCTGTTAGTGACACCAGTCCTAGATCTCAGGAATTCCTCTTGCACTCTGCAAAGTACCTCTTATTTGGTTAGCTAGAAATGTGAGTCCATGTGGGGAAGATCAGTCCCATTTTTTCAGTCATGTTTCAGACAGGGAATGCTGATCCACTGTCTGGGTCCTCAAACCAGACCAAAGTAATTCTGTCTCTTAGTGTATCTTTCCTCTGCAGAGCAATCACAGTCTATGTTTCAGGTAATGCCCTACAGAGCAGGTAGTAATGAGTGGCATTTCAATCTGGAGCACCCAAAACATGAGCACAAAACAAGTGTGAGCACCTTTAACCTGACAGCCATCATTCTTTCGGGATGTCACATTTGGGAGAAACAAAAGGCCAGGTCTTGCATGGAAGGCAAAACAAAGCAAACCTTTGTCTCCACCGCCACATATCCCACACCAAGATCATTGGTGGTGATCAGAAAAAGCAGGCCTCTGCTACGAGAATCATTGCAGCATAACTAATGCAGTTCTCTCTCCATTCTCCCACATTTTACTTTCTGATTTAAGACCCAAAACGTGTGAGTGTCAGCAGTACACTTTGCCATCTGGGGAGTCTGTCCTCAGCCTCCATCTTGTGTCATGCTTCACCAGGGTAATCCAGAATGGATCACCTGGCCTCTCAATCACACACTTGCATTCATTATGAAGTCACACTACCAGTCACTATGTATACTCCCTGACCACAGAGCATGTCTCTGGGTCGCAGAAGCTCTCACAAAGCACATGCTTTAGGGAATATCAGCACATACTGAATACAAGTGCTTTGGGAGAGCGTGATTCCTCCTTGTTTGAGGAAGTTTCCCCTTCATTTTCATGACAATCAGTGAAGTGCTTGCTAACAGCAGCTGTTAGACACGGATGAAAGCACCTCATCCGATGTCTGAAATTAGTCCTAAATTTGGCATTGATGATTGCAGAGGGCTGTCAGAAACGCAACAGGTAACCTGCAGTGAGTCAAAACATTATAAGGAAGATGGATTGCGAGCCATACATTTTGGCACTGAGCATATTTTAGAAGGAAAAAGACAGCATTATGCTTTTGAGAATAACTGAGAAATTAGAAAAACAATAGACTTTTCAACACAAACCTTTAGTTCAATCTGCAGTAGTGCATTGTATTGTAAGTAAAAAAACAGGTGTTTATCACTTACCACAAACTTTCAGTTAGATCTGTTTAGTACTGCCTTAATTCCTCCTTTCTCTGATTCGCACTTAGGCATTCATCCACCACCAGCAAAAGCAATACCAGGCGGCCAGCTATACCAGGCGCCCAGCTCTTGCAAATCACATTTACTTTTGAACTAACAGCAGCAAGGAAATTATCGCCATTATCAAAGATTTCACTGCACCTCCTGGTGCCTTCAGTAACCCCTCACATGACCTTTTCAGCAATCTCTTGGAATTTTTATGGAACAAAATCACCTCCACGTATGGCAATTTTGACCCAACACCTAATCTTGTCACTGTTGTAACTCAACTTTCCATCACGGTTGAAGTCCAAACCTGACCTCATGACCCACCATCATCACTGTTGAAATCGCTGCCACTATGAAGACTGCCAACTCGTGCGCCTATTGATGCTTTCCCCCACCATACCTTCACCAAAAGACTCCTACCGATCAGTGAAGTACGAACACCCATCCTCAGCACCTCTATTGACATTCTCGGAGGGCTGGAAACATGCCACTGGCAAGCCCCATCTCAAAAAAACTATCTGCTGAACCCTCCTACATTTTCCAACTACAGACCAATCTCCCTGTTACTATACCTGGCAAATGTCTTAAAGAAACTAATCAACCAATGCCTTACCAGTTCCTTGACACCATGCAGTCTAGATTTAAGCCCAACCACAGCACAAAAACAGCACTCATTGTTGTCACAGATGACATGCACATGATCCTCGAAGAAGGAGACATCACAGTCCACATTCTCCAAAAACTCCCTCCAGCCTTTGACATGGTCTTACACTCTATCCTCATCAGGTGCCAGCTCAAAACTGGCAGGCGAGGACCTGCGCTTTGCTGAATCTGCTCATTCTTAATAGATAGAACATGAGATGTCAGTCTGGCACCTTACTCCTCCGAAGCCTGAAAAGACATCTGCAGAGTTTCTCAAGAGTCATATCTCAGCCTCACCCTCTTCAACGCATACATGATCCCTCTGGCCAATATCATCCACACACCTGGTATCAACATCCTCTCCTACATCTACAACACGCAACTCATACTCTCCCTCCTGAACAAGACCCCCAACACAAGGAACAAGTTTGCCGCCTGCATGACCGAAGTCGCTAACTTGATGAAAGACATCTGGCTCAAGCTCAACACCAAGAAGACAAAAGTAATGATCTTCAGCAAAAGAACACCTCACCTTGGGACTGTAACCAGTTTCAGGCTGAACTCTGACCCATGCCCACATCCAAAATCCACACCAGGAACCTCGGAATAGTCATCAACAGCAATCTGGACATGACCATACAAGTCAACACTGTCGCTGCATCCTGCTTCCACACACTGAAGATGCTGAGGAAGATCTGAAGCAATGCTAGAAAAACTGTCACCCATGCCCTAGTCTCCAGCAAGTTGTGCTATGGGAACACCCTCTATGCGGGAATGACCAAGAAACTCACTGGAAGACTACAAACCATCCAGAACTCTGCAGCCAGACTCATCCTCAATCTCAACCTCACAACACACCCAACAGAACAACACTGGCTGTAGATACAGAAATGCACACAATTCACAATCCTCACACACACATTGAAGGCACTGCATCACTCAGGCCCCACCTACCTGAAGAGTTGCATCCCCTTCAACCAGCAACCCAGACTCCTCTGCTCCATAGGGTCTTGCTCCCACAAATCCCACACAATCACAGCACCAGATCAGGAGGACAGGCGTTCTCTTATACTTGCTCCTAAAGTGTGAACCAGCCTCCCATTCCACATCAGAGCCACCTCCTCTCTTCTTTAATTCAGGAAGAAGCTGAAGACCTGGCTTTTCAATTACACAACCTACCACAAGCAGTTTGAGGCGCAAACACCTGCTCAGTGATAGGATAAGCATGCAGATGATAGTGCTCTTTAAAAATATTTATAACATAACCACACATTCTATATGCCCCCCCACCCTCCTGTTGTCTGTGTCACTTGTTCGTTCACATCCTCCCATTGTCTCTGTTGCCCGCCCCCCTCCCAAAGAAAAAAGCCCTAAGACGAGGCCAACATTGTTCTACTCCTGATACTTGCTTTTCTATGTTTTAGCAATCCTACATGGTAGTCGAGCTGCTGCACAAAATGGGTAAAAGGCAATTCAAAGCCAATAGCTCTCGAATGGGTGAGACCTATTGGCTTTGCCAATGCTTGTTTAAGACCACTCTTAGGTTGGGCTGATCCCGAAGAGAGCAGGAGTATTCCGACTGAAGAGAACGCTTCTCTGAGCGGTATTCAAAATATTGTGTAAGAGAAAGTCAGCGGCCTCCCTTTGGTTACTTTTACCAATTCTGCTGAGGTGGTTCAGTAATCCGTCCGCGCGTGTAGATAACGAAGCGATAAAAAGCAGGCATGTTTTCATCAGCAGCGTGGCGCTCTCTGTGTTGTTTTGGAGGTCTAGACTGAGGCTTTACGGCCAGGCCTATAAAATAATATCCCTTCCCCAATAAAGTTTCATACGTGGGATCAAAATACAGGAAACTCGTCTCTCTGTTTGGCTATGTTGAAGTACGCAGATGTCATCCTGAAAGTATTCTCAAATATTGACTTTGCAAAATGCACCATTTGGCTCAAAATATTTCTCAGGCTAGTGAAAGAAGTAATGTTTCCCAAGAAAAGAAGCAGCATGATGTTAGGTCATTTTCATTTGTTAGGTCATTTTCATTGTATCAAATTCTTATGCGTGCTTTCTAAACAGAGTTTATGTGTCTGACGAAAAACGTACACAGCACACATATATGCACCCGTATGCTCACGCATCACACACATGCACAATCATACACATATCCATGCATCCGTGCATGCACAAAAGTGACCACTTCCCTTTAGGTCTTTACGGATACAATATCCGGTCCTAGACTGTACTGTGATAGCCAGGTCCGTTCAGGGAGTAATAAATATGCTTTGCTTCCATTGAACTAATTAGACTACTACCTCTGAAGTCAGAGATTTTTAGTGAGAAGTTCAGGACCAGAGACAGCGTTCATAAGGACCTAAAATGAGGTGGTCATCCTCGCACCTACACACAAACATGCACATGTACAACACACTTTCATGCATACACCTGTGCTCACATACACACTATTTTCCCATTCCTCTTCCTTGCCACATATACTCCTCTGTGATCAGGAAGACAATTTTTTGTTTCATGTGAAGAGCTGGATGGATTATGCTGGAACTATGACTGGGAAAAGATTATTTGTTTGCCTGACTAAAGGGCAGGGTCCTCCAAGGAGTTGGGTGTGACTGTCTTCCTCCTGTGTTAAACTATGTCCATTTTAGATTCATAATATTTGTGATGCTTTTTTCCTAAAACTAAAACCTCACCAGTGAAGGCTTTGCTCATTTACCCCAAACTCATAACAACACCAGAAAAACAATAAACACAATCACACTTCCATACAACACACACAACGCATATGACATAGCCATCACCATACACACGGATGCACACACAACAACCACACAAGAGCACACAACACATCTCTACACAAACACTACACAATTTTGCTACATAAATGCATGTGACAAACACAAACATACCTTACACAAATTTCACAGCAATGACAGTGGGGCAAATGGCAGGGCCACACTCACACATGCAGCCCGGGCACAACAGCTGTCACAACCAACAAACACACATCACACACGCACAAACCAAAGCCCACAAACACCAAACAGCCATGTTGAAAGAAAGGCAGGACAACTATGTCAACATCAAATCCAACAACAGGTTGGGCCAAATGTATTATGAAAGAAAAATATATATAAACAAACATATGTACAATTAAAAGGCCAATGACCAGTCCAAAGTGGCAAAGGCACATATGGCACCGTAGAGTGCCCCAACTTGTCTCCTGACTGCAAAATGACCTCCACAGGGTAGGGACATCAAGGGGGTAGGCAGGCACCTCAGGGATTAGGGGAGGGTGGGGGGTTAGATGTGGGCTTGGGAGGGTGGTCTTTGGGCTTGGGTTTGGGAGGGGTCCTTGCGGTTTCACTTGGGTTTGGGGAGGGGGATCCTTGGGCCTGGGTTTGGAGGGGTAGACTTCTTGGTATGAGGAGGGGTATGGGCACTAGCAGGGGTTGCAGGGGAGCACTTGGAAGTGGAAGGGCTGGACTTGGGAAGGGACAAAGCATTCTTGGAGGTATCACAGTGTGGGAGATGAGTAGGGAACAAGGAAAACTCGGAGAGGAAATGCTTCTTAGACACATGGGGGTGGTCATTGAAAAAGGGTTTGGGAGTGAAGGGAGAGGGAATAGTTGTAAGATGTGTTGGTGTGGATGCCTTGGGTGCAAGTGCGTGTGTGGGATGCTTGTGGGTGCTGGGTGCCTGTTGGGTGGGTGAGTGTGGCCATTTAGGTGTTTTGTGAGAGGGGAGGTACAGGGAGATGCCATACTGGATGGGTGACTATCTGTTGGGGTGGTGTCTGCAAGTATGGTAGATGTGCTGTATGTGGGGGTGTCAGTGGTTGTGGTGGGTGCGGATGTGATGACTGAGGTGGATGTCAGTGGGTCTGATATTGTGGTGACTGTGGATAAGACAGGTGTGATGGCTGGATCTGTGAATGATGGTGTGGTGGCTGCAGGTGTGTCTGATATAGTGTCTGTGAAGGAGTGGGTGGTGGGGGAGTCGGTGTAGGTAGTGGATGTTAGTGTGTCTGCAGGTGGGTGTTTTTTGGGGGCATGCCAGTGGTGGGTCTTGTGGTGCTTGTCAGTGGTACCCTTGTCTGTTGAGGTGGATGCATGCCTGTGTGTATGTGTGCTTTTGCCAGGTTTGGGGAGTGGGGTTTGAAATTGGGAAGAGGTAGGTGGAGGGTGGATGGTAGACAAAGCGAGACTGGCTGCCATCAGTCTGGAGGCCAGAGCCTGAAAGGATCTCTGGAGGCCAGCCTGTAGGGCTTGAGCTGCCAGTCCCTGGATGGCATTCACAATGGCGGACAGACCCACAGAGATGGACCTCAGGAGGTCAATAGCCTCCTCACTGAGAGCAGCAGGGCTGACTGGTGCTGGGGCAGAGGTACTTGCGGGGAAGGAGATGCCCATCCTCCTGGGTGAGCGGGCACGGGCAACTGGGTGGGGAGCTACATGGAGGGCAGTGCTAGTAAGAGGGGTGGTGGACAAAGAAGGTGCTGGGGTGGTCTCAGATAGGTCTGCCACCATCAGGGAGTGTCCACTGGAGGAGGATTCCAAAGAAGAGGTGGTAGATCTGGTCTCCCCATGGCACTCCCTTCGCCCGCTGTCCAGCTGAGGCCCTCGCTTTCGCTGGTTCCCGCTTCCTGGGTCCCGTGGGCTGCTGCTTCTCCATTCACCTGTGCCCCTTCTCCTTCACCTGATGATGCTGATTCACACAAACAGAGAGAGAAGGATGGAGAGAGAGAGAGAGAGAGATAGAGTGAAAATGGGTTATCATATGGCTCTCATACACACTGGTTAATAAGCACATCTGTGACAGTACTTATCCTGGCTAGCCCATCGCAGGTACCAATACACATTACCTACATGATGCCACAACAAGTCACTACTACCCACACCTGTATGCCAACCCTCGCACCTGCATCAATATCTAAGTTGGATAGCACAACTGGAGTCATCCATTTGATGACTACCAAAGCCATTTCTGCTAGCACAGCATGCCCTGGATGCAGTATCAATTGTATGCCTAAATACGCATCATACCTCTCCATGCCCCTATCATCCACTGGATGCCCAGCTGATCGAGCAAAACACTTCTGGCCACTACAGTCACAACACCAGATCACACCATGCCCTCTGTAACACTCCCAGGAAAACTCCATTCACAGACCACACAGCACCTGCCTGTCACATTATATGCCAGACCAAACACTCTGTACAGTGATGCCAATATAGAAATCAACACTGATTTGGCCATTACTGGTCAGACACCCAAATAGTTGACATCCAATGTGTAAAAAAGGAGTCTGAGGTATAGCCATTTGAATAATGTGACCCAATCATATAACCAGATCTGCATACACCAAACACATAAATCACAACTGATCATACTGCTAAGTGCATCTACAAAGGCTAATATATCACATAGAACACATCCATACTCCATCACTTGAGTGCACTGTCACAACATATGTACTTCAGCAACATGCATATTACATCATGGTCCACTTACAATGCCACAACACGTGCAGTTACACATGTCAGACTGCGCAACATGACGACTCCACCCTCACACACCATTCCAGAAATGACAATACCTGTCACAGAGCCCAGACAACACACATCTTAGATGGTAAATGTCAGGATGCATTAGGCACACATGGACCAACACCACTGCCTGTACACCACTTACACATCCCACTACTACATGAGCCAGCCTGGGGACACAAAATGCAACATTAAATGAACATCTACATGCCATGTGTCATGCAATAGGCCAACCTCTCCTAATCTGTCACTTCAGCTTGGCCAAGTCAAGCAGAAAAGTCCCACCCCATCAGAGGTGCCCCCAACTTGCCATTAGGACATGACGCAGGCAGTAACTCTGCAATGTAGCATATCAATTGCTAGGGCATTGTCATACATCCCATACACATAGCATGGTGACATATACAAGATCTGGCAAGGCACTTACCACCTCTAGTACCATGCCTTTGGTTTAATGGTTATATCCCCACAAGTATTGCACCTAGGAATGCATGATGTCTGCAACCAGACCTCATCATTTGTACATGTATCAGTATCCCAGATTGCCTAACTTCACCTACCCTGCGGTCAGCAGATCACCTGTATATGGCAACACAGCTATCAAATGAATAATCCATTCCCATGAAGGCCATATCTGTGATATAATTGTAATGGCAGCCACACATTCAGTCAATACCATTACCAGTACATGATGTATTTAGTCCTTGTGATAAAACTAGAGTCACACAGTAGCATATAGAGGTATGCTACACAGATGGGAGTGGACTGACACCTCAGAGCCACAAATGCAGATGGATCGAGCTGGTCATACCCAATGCTTAGGGTGATTCTAATACCACATCCACTGAATAGGCAGGATGGTCTCACACATGTGCCTACGTCATTAGACCATCTCCACATTCCAGACGTAGAGAGGTCTAGGAATGGGAGATGTACATCCACTGACAGTAAACCATGCCAACACATCAACTATTTATAGTCTGTCAGGGTGCATAATATCCATTTCCAATAGATGAAACACAGGATGTCATTACAACAATGTCGAGGTACCTAATCCCTATTAAGCCCAGTTAAGTGCCAGGATACAGTCAGTACTCACCCCTTGTGGCTGCTGTGCTGCCTTCAAACACCCATCCACCTCACGGTAGACCACCACCAAAATGTGGGCCATTAGGGGGTCAGGGTCCGACGGGCAACCCTCCCTCGTTGGGAGGACATCCTCAGCTGGGCCTCTGTTGTGTTCCGGGCCCAGCATCTCATGTCCTCTCACCGCTTTCTGCAGTTGGTGCTCCACCAGCTGTGGACCCCCGGGGTCCGCACTTGCTTGGCAACGGCATGCTAGATCCCTTTCTTCTGATGGGCATTCACCTGCATGGATGACACAGACAAAAGGAGAAAGTCAGGTACACATGTCCCATTCCAACATCATTGGACAATACATATCAGACTCACCCAGTGCCCACATACGCCCTTCCTCTCGGCTCACAATACTCAACCCCATGCCCCCTGCATGCATGTATTCCATCCCCAGTACACTGACCTCTTACACTATCACGCACACACCCCTATCACAAATGCCTATGGCATTGGGTTCACGCATGCCTATGGCATTGGGTCCACAAGCTTCACCAGCTCATCTGGGGTGAAGGCTGGGGTCTTATCACCTGCAGGACCTGCCATGATGGCTCCCAGAGACAATACACATCAGTTCAGGTCGTGGAGGTCTTGCTTGCAAGAGTGACAGGAGTCAAGTGAGCAAGGCTGCAGAAAATGGTGGCCACGACCACCTCGTACAGGAGTGTCACTGCCGGCGGTGATTGCCATTGGCTCCAATTCCCCATAGGCAGCAATGTTAACCAACGAGAACCTGCACGGCTGTTGCGACCTCCTACCGCCATGACGACATAAGCCGGCAGACTTAGGTCACTTTCAACTGCCCTGTGCAGTAGGCCAGGCGACTGCCATGTTATGCACATATCATGCCTTGCTGTCCCTAAATAAGTGTGTCATACACATTTATGTCCAAACTGCGGAGTAGTCCTATGTTGTGCCATCATGGTTTATCTAATATATGTGATATGCATGCAACAGTGATGCTTCAGAATGCCCATAATGGTATGTTTCTGCAGTGCGACGCATGTCTACAGTGGTAAGTGTGTGCGATGATGACATGTTCTGCTTACATGCGTGAAGTACGTGTCACTTAGTACTTTTTCGACTCTCTATCCTAGATACCCTGCCATGAGGAGAATGAGACATGCACCAGTGTACCAACCTCTAGTTGACCTTGCAACCATGGAATACAGACATATTATCTAGACCTATAGCCTGAATCGTCAGACCATCATGGATCTATGTGCCCAGTTGGAGTCTGATCTATTGCCTGCCATATGCAATCCCTATGCCATCCCTCCCACAGTACAAGTCCTGTCAGTGCTACACTTTCTTGCCAACGGGTCCTTTCAAAATACAGTGGTCTTGACAGCAGATATGTCACAGCCCATGTTCAGTCACTGTGTGCTTTATTGAAGCGCCTTGACAGCTACATCAGCTTGCCCCAACGTGCAGATTTGGCCTATGTGGAGGCAGACTTCTATGATATGGGACACATCCCTCATGTGATAGGGGCCAAAGATGGCACCCATACAGCCTTGGTCCCTCCCAGTGCCAATGAACAGGTGTATAGGAACAGGAAAAACTACTACTCGATCAATGTTCAGGTGGTGTGTCTGCCAGACCAGTACATCGCACAGGTGACAGCCAAGTTTCCAGGATCTGTGCATGACTCCTACATTCTGAGGAATAGCAATATCCCACACATGATGTCATGACTGCACACAGAGAGGGCTTGGCTCATTGGTATGTATGCATTTGGATGTGTGTCTCTGTTACGGCACCTGTCATCACATTCTTCCCTGTGGCTGTACCTGTATTGTAACAGTTCCTGCCTTTATGCACACAGGTGATTCTGGCTATCCTAACCTTCCCTGGCTGTTGACACCCGTGAGGTACCCTGCCACGGAAGGGAAACTCTGTTTGAATAAGGCCCACGGCAGGACGAGGCGTGTAATCAATGGGACATTTGGCCTTCTGAAAGCCAGGTTCAGGTGCCTGGATGTTTCGGGAGGTGCCCTCTTCTACACTCCCTAAAAGGTATGCCAGATCATAGTTGCCTGCTGCATGCTCCACAATCTTACTCTGAGACATCAGATACCTTTGCTACTGATGATGATGAGGCAGCTGGACCAGTGGCTGGTGATGCAGACATGGAAAGTGATGAGGAGGCAGATGAGGATGGTGCAGCTGACTCTAGGTCTGACCTCATCAATCAATACTTCCAGTAACATACAGGTATGCTGACTGTGTATTAGCAAGTGATATATATCCACATTGATTGGTGACAATGCTCTTCCTGATTAGGATCATCAGTGGTGTTGTAATGTGTTCATATCCCTATGTGTGTGTTGGGGGAGGTGACTGCTTGAATGTAAGGTGCAGTGTTTACATGTATATTATCGTACATGTGAACTCACTGCATGTTGCTAGATTCACATCTCTTATGGACAGACCTGTGTTGAGCTATGTGTCCTGCATTCTCCTGTTCTCATGTAATTCCACCGTATGACTGTGTTATGACAATCAATGACTCTGCAACCTATGGCTTGAGGCATTCAAGCTCATTGGCCATTGGTAACTGTTTACAGGATAGAGTTTTGCACATGACAGATGGCAGCTACAGTGTATTGTGATGTATTTCCTGTAACTGGGGATGTAGAAATGCTATCCGTTGAGCCCTGCTTCGGTGGCAATCTGCACTGAGCTGGACAACTATGTACTGGATATGTGATTGGTGTGGCACCATGCCTTCTATCCTTATATAACTCTCTGTCTCTTTTGCAGGTTGGATGAGCGGATTTACTGTAGTGTGTGCCTGGAATAGTGACTACCTTTCATCTGCTCTGTGACATATCTGTTGTACTGTGTCTTCTGCAGAGAATACCTCCCTCTGCTGTCCATTACATTTCCTGGTGGTTTAGGGCGGCCATACCCACATAAAGTTTTGCAGACAGAACGTTTGTATTTGTTAAAATAAACACACAGATGCCGTTGCTGTGATCAATAGTGTTTATTGGGCATAAAGGGGAAATGTGAAAATAAAATATATGGTGCATAGAGTGACAAACAGGTGATGAGTGGGGTCATGGTAGTTGGAATCATCAGGGTAGGTGGCACAGCTGTAGGTAGCACAGGTCCAGTGTCCAAGGACCATGGGAAAATGGAATAATGTCATTGAACAGTCAACAAGGTCTCTCAGTGGCACACAAGGGAGAGAAACAGGAGAGTTTAACTTCCGGGCAGTGGGTTTGGTCTTGACATCTGCTCCAGCCGGATGTCTGGGTGGATGTCCACATTTGTGGGTGGTTCATCAGCTACTGAGGGAGTGGTGCCAGACGCCTGGGGTTCCCCTGAGGGCCCACTGCCAGTCTTCTCCACGGCAATTGGGTGGTGTGATGTCATGGAATGCACCTTCCCTCTTCCTGATGTCCTCCTTTGTGCATGGATGGTTGCCTACTGAGTTGACTCTGTCAACAATTCTCTGCCTTAACTCCATTTTCCTGGCAATGGATGTTTGCTGGACCTGTGCTCCAAACAGTTGCAGCTCTACCCTCACAATTTCATCGTACATGACCCTCAACTCATTGGCTGTGAAGCCTGGGTGCTTGTCGGGACATGGTGGTGGTTGTGTTGTGGATGGGGGTGGGGGTGGGTGTTGTGTGTGCAAGGGTGCAGTGCAGGGTGCTTGATGGGGTGGGGGTGTTTAGTTGTGAGTGAAGGTCGGTTGTGGTGTTTGTGTGTATTTGTTATGTGTGTATTGTGTTTGTTTGTGCAGTTGTATGGTGTGTGCTGAGCGAGATGTGTATGTGTGCCTATTGTGTAAATGTGGTATATGTCAATTTTTGCCTGCTCTCGGTTTATGCAGTTGTTGCAAAGGATTGTGGGTTGGGTTGGGGGGGTGTTGTATAGTGCAGTCATTAGGTCTGTCTGCTGTGTGTATGTGTGTCAGGTGTAGGGTTTTCGAACTGGCCAATGTGGTTTTCTATAACGCATGCCACCAGTATGTCTGTCTCAAGCTAATGCATAATAGAATGATTGAATGCAAATGCCGGAGGTGGCCTACTCCTCCACAGCTTACTAGTCAAATCTTAAAGACGAGCTATCTGAACATACCGCATAAAAAAAAGAAAAGTAGGAAGTCAAAAGAATAAAAAAATCTTCAACATCTATTTAACCTAAAATAGACAAACCATGTCAACAGCACAGACAGCCAAACAAAACAACCAAAGAGGCAACAAGTATATCATCTGCCCACAGGTAACAAATCTAAACCTTTTGTCCTACTTTACGCATTCTCAAATTGCCTCCAGTCTCAAAATCCTACCCCCCACCATATTCATAAAAACCTTCCCTGAAAAGTGACTTTGATTCATAATTAGTAATTACTCTCTGTCCTTCCTTTCTACTTAATGATCCTCACCTTACAGTCCAACGTCTGCATGCCATAGCGCCTCTGATTGTAGCCTTCTCTATTCCATACCTGCCTACCTTATTCCCTGCTATACCTCAGCAAATTAACCATAGCTGTCCTCATACACCACACACTTGTCTTCTGGGTTATCATTAGTTGCAGTCTAACAATATCTAACCATTTCTAAACTATTCACTCATCCCATTCTGACTCATCACTTATCACAAACTCCCCTTCTGTGCAACCTCTCCTTGCAATCTATCATTATACACTTCCTCTAGTCTGCATACTATCCCATTTACACTTGCATGGATTTTATTACATGAAACTTCACCTAACTTAATGTACCACTGGACGGAAGTTCTTTCACAGTCTCCTAAGAACAATGGTCTAACCCAATAATCCACAATTAACTCCATTAACCATCAACTGTGGATTACAGAAAAGCATGATACTCACAATAAAGCAATTCAATGCCTGTTCAGGGGTAGTAAGCTCTCTGTCCAGTTGCAAAACAATATTCCACCATTTGTCTAAGTGGCTGGAGCTCTAACCTATCTCTGGGCTCAATATTTGGAATTCTATGGCAGGTCTCTAGCAGTATTTGATGTGACATCATCTGTTTCCTCCTCCCATCTTATTCACTGCTGATGAAGGGAAAGGAATAAGCATAGCAGGTCAAACTTAATCTCCCTGGCATTGCCTCCTCTCTGGCCTTCCTCTGCACTTTCAGGTGAATCAACCAGCAAAACACACCAGAACTCCATGCTCATCCTGTGATTTAAGATCTTCTCACGCTCCAGCTGGAGCTCAGCCTCCTAGCAGGTGCACAGCTCTCATTTGGAGATTTTCAGTGACCTCTGCCTGGTCAGCTACTTGGGTTGCTACCTCCTGCTTTGTAACCTCATTGCAGGAAGTTGGGAATGTACTTGTGGAATGCCCCAGCACTGCTGGGAAACACAACACTAGCTGCTTCTTATTCTCAAAGCTATCCAAAATGCCTGTACAGTAGCGAGATGAGGAAAAGAGAGCCACCATATAAGGCATGCAAGATGCTCAGCATCCTTCATTTCTCTGGTTCTCAGCCTGTGCTGTCATGACAACAGTTGTTGGTGTCCTCTGTGATAAGGAGGAGTTGTGACTCTGTTGTTAGCGTTTGCTCCTCTGAGAATGTCTGGTGCTTCAGTGCTTATTGAGCACTGAAGCTGAAGCTGAAGCATGTCAAGAGCCCAGAGTCTCCACACACATGTGATCACCATAAACACATGGCCGTGTGATCTTCTCCAACTCTACACTATTCAGTACAGCAACTGAGAGTGGGATGGGGGCATTTGAGTGAATGCTTCCCTTTTTATTTAAATCTATTAAACCAACTGCAGTAAGTGGAATGTGAGAGAAGTTGTGATACGGGCACATTTCTGTATTCTGATGTTTAATGGAAGGGATATAAATATGAACAAATGCAGTTTTCATTTTTAAAAGAGGGTTGGCTACAATATACGTCAATTGCTCTCCCACTTTGATATGTGGCACTTCATGTTTAAAGGTGTGTATTCTTTATGTATACGTGATCATTGAAGGTTCTGCTGATGGATGATGGATGCCCTTCCTTAGCCATGAAATGTATGCTCAATACTGGGTGGGATCGCCATCTCTGGAAACACCTACATGCTGGTTTGAAATGCACTCCAAGATTCCTTAGTAAGAGTGAATGCCATAATAATAGTTCTTGGTCATCAGAAGATTTACAAAAACTCCCAACATTGCACCACTAGATAACTTCTTGAAGTACTTAAACAGTCCAGTATCCTGATAGACGAAAGGTAATTGCTTCCGTACTGTAGTGTGAATGCAACAACATTGAGTTACTCACCCCTTAACAGTTGCATGAGACAAGCACCAAGAAGCCTGGTAACTGGGAATCATTTCTCTCCTTTGGGTCCTCATGAGGTAGTGTAAACACAGCCCTAAGCTATAAAATGTCAAAATTGTCCATGTGCAAACTTGATGACCTCTGAGTCCCTCGCTTCGTGCACTGAAATCAACCAACAAAGGCTCTGTGAATGTGTCAATGACTCTTGCCTACTGCATCACACTTATTGAACATGGCCTTCATAAAGTGGCATATACTGTTGTTATTAAGTGTCAGGTTTATCAGATGATCCTTTTTTGAAGCAAGTTTATCCATACAGACCTAAAGATCCTTCCCCTTGAATCTTAATGAATAAAGTTCCTCCTTCATAGTTATCTTGACATTGCAGGGGATATTTAGCATTTCAACAAAATATTGTCTCAAAAATATCAATTGCACCAAATATGTCAAAAATATAGTATTAAGAATATTGTGGGACCAAATATTTCGGGCAAGAATATCATGATTTGAGTTTTTTGTTTGTTTTTTTAGTTTCGTTGTACAAAGTTTTTATCTATTTTTTTGTGATTTGGGCCCTCATTACAACCCTGACGGTCGGTGTTATAGCGGCGGTAATACCGCCAACAGGCCGGCAGTACAAAAAATGGAATAACGACCACGGTGGAAACCGCCAACACATACAGCCACTTTAACACTCCAACCACCACGGCGGTAGCAGCAAACATGGCAGAGGTAACTGCCAACAGCCAGGCAGAAGACAATGTACCGCCCACCCCATTACAACCCTCCCATCCGCCAGCTTTTCTGGGGCAGTACCAATGCAATCAAAAGCACAGCGGAAACCAGTACTTGGAAGGGAAACCACTCACCTCTCGACACTCAAGGAAGAACCAGGACACCATGGAGCCCGAGCTGCACGTCCTGCCCATGCTGGTGTATCTTCTCATATATCAGGAGTACCAACGGTGGCGACAACGACCACAGTGAGTACAGCACCTAGTAGACAGGGGATAGGGGAGGAAAAGGAGAGTGACACACACACGCAACATCCCCACCCTAGCCCCCAACACCATACACACAAACACATGCAACAACATTACATATACACCCCGTAACCCTCTGGAAGAACGCAAGGACAAAAGGAATTGAGTCAAATTAGTGTAATATGCAAATTTTAGAGAAATACATTTATAAATAAATAAACAGTATGTACAATATATACAATATATACAAAATGAGGGACAATGTCCACACAAAAATAGTCAGTGGCCCACTGGGCCATAACACATAGGCCAAGCCCACACTTGACTCCTGCCTCAAAACGGGGAGAACACTGCAGGGGCATCAGGTCGAAAACACACAGGCACCTCAGGGGGACGGGGAAGAGGGGGCCACCTCAGCCGAAAGATGGTACAATGCCACTGCTCCTGGAGGGGGCTCCATGCCCATAGCGATGTCCTGTGGAGTGCAAGGCCACAGTCTCTCAAGTCTCTCCAGTGGGTGATTTACCCACTGCCTGGTCCTCGGGAGTGCAAAGCCACAGTCTCTAAAGTGGGTGGTTTGCCCACTGCTTGCTCCTGGGGAGTGCAAGGCCACAGTCTCTCCAGTGGATGGCTTCTTCCACTGGTTCTGGAGGGGGCATTGTGCCCAGTGTGCTTCATCCTGCCAAGGATAGGGTGAGTGGATGCCTTTCTCCACTGGTTCTGGAGGGGGCTTTGTGCCCAGTCTGCTTCATCCTGCCAAGGATAGGGTGAGTGGATGCCTTTCTCCACTGGTTCTGGAGGGGGCTTTGTGCCCAGTGATGCAGCACTTGGGGGGTGCCAGGTCACAGTCCCTCACCTGGGTGTCAGAGCCACGAGATTTGCAGTGGTCAGGATGCATGATAGTCCATGGAGGCAGGGCTACAGTCCACCCGACGGCGGCTACGGCTGCACAGTGGTGGTAGTGCTGGTGCTGGTAGGGGTGCTGCCAGTGGTGGGGGGAGGCTCCAGCCCTTCTCCTACAGCCTCAGACAGCTGCCCACTGGGGCTGCTGCTGCTGGCAGTGGTGCTACTGTCAGCAGTGCAGGTGGTGGTGGTTGCGGCGGTGCAGGTGGCGGTGCTGGCTGCGGTTGAGGTGCCGGTGCTGTCAGTGGTGGGGGGGAGGCTCCAGCCCTTGTCCTGCAGCCTCGGACGGCTGCCCACTGGGGCTGCTGCTGCTGACAGTAGTGGTGCTTGCGGCGGTGCAGGTGGCGGTGCAGGTGGCAGTGCTTGCGTCGGTCAGGTGGCGGTGCTGGCGGTTGTGCTGGTAGCCACCAGGCCTTCACCTGCAGGCTCGGACGGCTGAAGTGCCTTGGCTGGTGTTTTGTGCCCCTTCCTGCCCTTGGCAGATGGTGGTGTCACCTTGGGTCTGGCAGCTGGAGTCTTTGAGGTGGCCTTGCTGGGTGGTTGTGGCTCTTTCCCCTTACTGGATGCTGTCCCCTTCTTCACCTTGCCAGGTGGCAGAATGTTCTTTGTCTTGGCAGGGGTTGGTGGCACACTGGCTGGCCTGACAGGTGCCCCCTTTGAGCCTCTGACAGCTGCAGGAACCACAGCAGACATGGACTTGGTGGCTGAGGTGCTGGGCCTGGTTTTGGCCACCCTGGCCCGTGGGGGAGGGGTGGGGAACAAGTCAATGTTGGCTAGGAAAAGCTTCTTTTGGGACATTGGGGCAGGAAGAGGGTGAAGGTTGGGAGTGGAGGAAGAGGGAGTGGTTGGAGGAGGTGTCAGTCTGCTGTGTTTGGGTACAGGTGCATGAGCTGGATGCTGTTGTGAGGTGGGTGTGTGCTTGCGTTTGTGTACTTTGGGAGGAGAGGCCACAGACACAGTGGGAGAGGACACAGGGGATGTGTGCATGGATGTGGGGGTGGTGACTGCCAGTGAGGGGTGTGTAGAGATGGGTGTGCTGGTGATGGAGGTAGTGGATGAGGATGTAGTGCATGCAGGTGTGAGTGGAGACGCTACTGGGTGGGAGGCGGAGGACGAGGAGGAGGGGGAAACAGTGGAGGCAGTGGATGTTGGTGTGTCTGCATGGGGATGGTGCTTGTGTGAGTGCCTGTGAGATGAAGTGTGGTGCTTGTGTTTGCCTGTGCCACTTTTGTGCGTTGATTTGGATGAATGCTGGTCTGAAGGTGTGCTTGGGATAGACTGGGGTTGAGGGGTTTGGGACTGGGTAGACGAAGTTGGAAGGAGGAGGCTAGAGACAGGGACAATGGCTGCCATCAGTGCAGAGGCCAGAGCCTAAAATGCTCTCTGTTGGGCCGCCACGCCAGAGTGAATGCCCTCCAGGTATGCATTTGTTTGTTGCAACTGCCTCTCGACACCCTGGATGGCATCCAGAATGGTTGACTGCCCAACAGTGAGGGATCTTAGGAGGTCAATAGCCTCCTCACTGAGAGCAGCAGGGCTGACTGGGACAGGGCCTGAGGTGCCTGGGGCGAAGGAGATGCCCACCCTCCTGGGTGAGCGGGCACGGGAAACACTCTGAGGGGCTGCTGGGAGGGTGGTGCTGGTAGGGGGGATGGTGGCTGTACCTGTTGTTGGGGTGGGCACAGAGGTGTCTGCCAATGCCAGGAAGCTTCCATCGGAGGAGGAGTCGCTGTCTGTAGTGTCCCCTCCTGTCTCCTTCATGGTGCTCCCCTCGCCCTCTTTCCCACTAGTGCCCTCACCCTCGGAGGATTCTGCCTCCAGACCCATGTGGGATGCAGCTCCCTCCATTGCCGGTGCCTCTGCTCCTCCGCCAGATGATGCTAATGCATACAAGGACAGGGTGACAAATCAAAAAGGGGGGGAGAGACAGGGGATACAGTTGGTCAATGCCAGCAACAACACTACCGTTGGCGTACACAACACACAGGGAGCTGCCCTATGCACTTGGCCATACACTACCAGTTACAATGCTAGTCACCAGCCCATGGGGGAAATGGCATAACGCCATCAGCTGCACACCTGAAACCCATAGGACCCTCCCCAGTAGTAGATGCCCACTAACACCACTGGGTTTGGAGTGCCTCAGAGCCTGCCCAACAAGGGACCTATCCTGCCATGTTCGCCCTGGCCTAGGGGCACTCACAGTCCAAATCCCCCACCCAGGTAAAACCTTGAAGCGTGCCAACTCATGAATCTGAATTTGTACTCACCCCCTTGTGGCTGCTGTGATGCCCTCAAGCACCCATCCAACTCCGGATAGGCCACCGCCAGGATGCGGAACATCAGGGGGTCAGGGTACGACGGGCACCCTTCCTCGTTGGGAGGCCAGCCCCAGCTGGGCCTCCACCGTCTTCCTTGCCCAGCGGCGCAGGACCTCCCACCGTTTGCGACAGTGGGTGCTCTGCCTGTCAAAGTCCCCCGGGTCCGCACCTACTTTGCAATGGCACGCCAAATACCCTTTTTCTGATGGGCGCTGACCTGCAGGAAAAATACAGCAGAAAAGGGATTAGTAATACCGTCCGGAACATCACACTCATGGCCCACCATATCCCTCCCATCCACTAACGCACATACATTGACCACCATACATGCAGCACTCTGCCCAGGACACCTCAGCTCCCCCCTACATGTGGCTTTCACACACAGCACTCCATACATTTATGGCCCACACATCATGCTCACAGTGTACTCACCTGTTTGTCTGGAGGACCATAGAGTAAAGTGTACTGGGGTAGGACCCCATCCACCAGTCTCTTCAACTCCTCCGCAGTGAAGGCAGGGGCCCTTTCCCCAGACACATGAGCCATTGTCACTTCCAGACACAGGTCACAGCAGCACTTACAGTGTAGGTCCTCTCCTGTAGAAGGCCAGGTAGCAAGTGAGTGAAGAGATAGAAAATGGCGGTCACGTCCGCGGCGGTGCGTACCGTCACCACCGGCATACATCGCCATTGGCTCCTGGAACCCGTAGGGACCAATGATAACCAATGCAAAGTTGCGCGGCGGTCATCGACCGCCTACCACAACGGCGCCAACGCCAGCGGAATTACCTCATTTCCACTTGTCCATCCTCACAGGTCAGGCAGCCGCCATTTCAGGGGGGCACAGGTGATGGCACCTAACTGCATCACAGCAGACATTGGCACATCAACTGACTCTCGGATTCACATACTGGTTCTGTAAATGAAGAGATGCATCATTATTGCAATTGATGTGTGAATATGACCCTCTGCTCACCGTTTTCCTCCCTAGGCTTCAACCGCTGAGGATGAATATGAGATGGAGACATCCTCCAGTGTACAGACCCCTGGTGGACCTTGCGACAATGGAGGACAGACACATTATCCTAACCTACAGACTTGATTGGGCCACAATCCAAGAACTGTGTGCTCAATTGGAGCCAGACCTGATGTCAGCTATCCGCCAGCCCACAGGTATCCCCCCCTAGTGCAGATCCTGTCAGTGCTTCATTTCCTGGCAAGTGGTTCCTTCCAAACAACAGTGGCCATGGCATCAGGGATGTCTCAGCCAATGTTCTCCAACGTGTTGACCAGAGTGTTGTCTGCCCTACTGAAACACATTCGCAGCTACATCGTATTCCCGGAGGTGGAGGATTTGGCCACAGTGAAAGCTGACTTTTATGCCCTGGGACATATCCCCAACATCATTGGTGCCATTGATGGTACACATGTAGAATTTGTCCCCTCCCCGGAGAAATGAACAGGTGTTCCGGAATAGAAAAAGCTATCACTCTATGAATGTGCAGATGGTGTGCTTGGCTGACCAGTACATCTCCCATGTGAATGGCAAGTATCCTGGCTCTGTGCATGATGCCTTTGGGGGTGATTCCAACTCTGGCGGGCGGCTACCGCCGCCCGCCAGGCGGAAACCGCCATTTGGCCGCCACGCGGCCAAAATTCCGCGGCCCCCATTCTGACATTCCCGCTGGGCCGGCGGGCGCTAACCAAGTTAGCGCCCGCCGGCCCAGCGGGAATGAGGCCGCAACACAGGAGCCTGCTCCGAATGGAGCCGGTGGTGTTGCGGCGGTGCGACGGGTGCAGTTGCACCCGTCGCGCTTTTCACTGTCTGCCATGCACACAGTGAAAAGCAGGCCGGGGCCCTGTTAGGGGGCCCCTGCACTGCCTATGCCAGTGGCATGGGCAGTGCAGGGGCCCCCAGGGACCCCAGGACACCCGTTACCGCCAGCCTCTTCCTGGCGGTGAAAACCGCCAGAAACAGGCTGGCGGTACGAGGGTCAGAATCCCCAAGGCAGCGCTGCTTGCAGCGCTGCCCTGGCGGATTCTCCCAGCCGGGGCAAAAACGGCGGATGACCGCCGGCCCCGGCAATCCGACCGCGGCTTTACCGCCGCGGTCGGAATGGGGATTGAAGCACCGCCAGCCTGTTGGCGGTGCTTCCGTCATTCGTGGCCCTGGCGTTCCAAGACCGCCAGGGTCAGAATGACCCCCTTTATCTTGAGGAATAGCAGCATCCCATATGCAATGGCTCAACTCCATAGGCACCGGGTGTGGCTAATATGTGAGCCCAAGGTCCCCACCCAGTATATGTTGGTGTCTGGGTATGGGATTGTTCCTAAGGGTTAGTGTGTGTCTAACAGTTGTCCCTCGATATTTGCAGGGGACTCTGGTTACCCCAACGTCTCATGGCTACTGACCCCAATGAGGAATGCTAGGACAAGGGCAGAGGAACGTTACAATGAGGCACATGGGCGAACAAGGAGGATTATTGAGAGATCCTTCGGCCTCCTGAAGGCCAGGTTCCGGTGCCTCTATCTGACAGGTGGATCCCTGTACTACTCACCCAAGACAGTGTGCCAGATCATCGTTGCATGTTGCATGTTGCACAACCTGGCCTTGAGACGCCAGGTGCCTTTTCTGCAGGAGGATGAGCCTGGAGATGGTCTTGTGGCAGCAGTGGAGCCTGTGGACAGTGAGGAAGAGGAGGCAGAGGAAGAAGGTGTGGACAACAAAAGTAATATCATACAGCAGTACTTCCAGTGACACACAGGTAAGACACTGTAGCTTCAATTTACTTTTCAGTTTTCTGTTGGACATTGTACATGGCAGCCTGATTTCCCTATGTCTATGGTCACTTACTGTACCCTTTGGCATCTCTATTTTCAGATCTCTGAGCCCCACTCTGGCTCCTGGTATATTTACTGCTGCCCACTACAGGTCATACCAATGTATAAATTACTGTACATATGAATTGCAATGTTTTCAGAATGTTGTACTAATACATATTTCAATCAACTGACAGACTCCAGAATTGTATTTGTTCCGAGGGTGTTTATTTAAGTGCTAATTAGTAGAGGGGAATGTGCAATGGGCTGGGGTGACGGTGGAGGAATGTCCAGTTAAAGTCCAGTCTCTTGGTATCACAGGTGCATTGTCCAATAGGGCATAGGAAGCGGAGCAATGGCAGTTCAAGGTGGACAGGGTGACAGAGTGGGACAGAAGGGTGACAATCAGGAGAGTCTTATTTCCTGGCGGGGTCTCTGCAATCTTCTCTGGCTTCTGCCTGGATCGCAGGGACCGTTTGCAGGGTGGTTCTCCTTCTGCAGGGGGTGGGGTGCTGGTGGCCTGTTGTTCCAGTGGCGGAGCCTCCTGTACACCAGCGCCGGCGGAGGTGGACGGCTGCTCATCGGTGTGGCTAGTGTCAGGGGCCCGTTGTTGTGCCACTGCCTCCCTCATGGTGTTGGCCATGTCAGCCAGCACCCCTGCAATGGTGACCGGGATGATGTGGATGTGTTTGAGGTCCTCCCTGATCCCCAGGTACTGTCCCTCCTGCAGCCGCTGGGTCTCCTGCAACTTGGCCAGTATCTGGCCCAAGGTCTCCTGGGAATGTTGGTATGCTCCCAGGATCCCTGCAAGTGCCTCGTGGAGAGTGGGTTCCCTGGGCCTGTCCTCCCCCTGTCGCAGAGCAGTCCTATCAGCTTCCCTGTTGTCCTGTGCCTATGTCCCCTGAACCGTGTGCCCACTGCCACTGACCCCAGGTCCCTGATTTTCTTGAGTTTGTTGGGTTGCCTGGGGTCCCTGTAGTGATGGACACACTGCTGATTGACATGTCCTGGGGACAGTGGTATGGGCCAGCTGGGTGGGTGCTGTGCTGGTGTTTCCTGAGGGGGAGGCTCTGTGGTGGTATGGGGCTCTGGCAGGGTAACTGACTGTCCAGAGGTCCCTGATGGGCCAAGTCGGTCATCGTGATCCAGGCATGCAGAGCTGCTGTCATCACTGTGGGCCTCTTCTGTGGGGGGACTGGATGTTGGTGGCACCTCCTCTCTGGTGACGTTGAGTGGGGGTCCGGTGGGGATGAAAATGCAGTGTTATTGTATCTGCATGTGCCATCTTGTGCATGGGTGTGTTTCCCTGTATGGTTGTGATTGCCCTGCCAGCTTTGCCTTGTGTGCGTGGTGATTTTGTGGGCTAGGTGATTCTCTCTAATGGACATGCTTTAGTGATGGGTGTCCATGCAGGTTTGTGATGGGTGTCCATGCATAGGTGTTGCATGCAGGGCTTGGTATTGGGATGAGTGGGTTGTGATAGTGGGGTATTTGTGAGGTGGTGGAGTGATGGGGTGAGGGTAGGGGTAGGAGATTGTGATGTCATGCAAGTAGGATGGGGGATATAGTAGTAAAGATTTGACTTACCAGAGTCCAGTCCTCCTGCTACTCCTGCGAGGCCCTCAGGATGCATTATTGCCAAGACTTGCTCCTCCCATGTTGTTAGTTGTGGGGGAGGAGGTGAGGGTCCACCGCCAGTCCTCTGTACAGCTACCTGGTGTCTTGCAATCACGGAACGCACCTTTCCCCATAGGTCGTTCCACCTCTTCCTGATGTCATCCCTTGTTCTGGGGTGCTGTCCCATGGCATTGACCCTGTCCACGACTCTCTGCCATAGTTCCATCTTCCTTGCAATGGACGTCTGCTGCACCTGTGATCCAAATAGCTGTGGCTCTACCCGGATGATTTCCTCCACCATGACCCTTAGCGCCTCCTCTGAAAAACTGGGGTGTCTTTGGGGTGCCATGGATGTGGTGTGAGTGGTATGTGTGAGGATGTGTGGGGTGATGTGTTGTTGTGTGTGCTCTGAGGTGCGTGGATGGTGTATGGGTGATGGTGTTCTGTGGCTCAGATTGAGTGGGTGCTCCTGGCTTGTCTCTCTCTCTGTTCGCAATCTTTTTTGTTGTTGAAAGGGTTGTGGGTATGGTGTGTGAATGTGTGTTAGGTGTGTTTAGCTTGAATTGTCCAATGTGGTGTAGTTTTGTTAGTGTGTGAGTATTTTGAGCGCGGCAGTGTGTACCGCCAATGGTTTACCGCAGTTGAAAGACCGCCGCGGTGATTCGTGGGTCCTGATACTGTGGGCGTATTCCTGTTGGCGTAATGGTGTGGGTTTTGGTACCGACAGTTTATCACTGACCTTTGGTCTGGCGGACTTGTGTGGGTGTCTGTATAGTGGCAGATTTCTCTGTGTGTGTCATAATACCCGTAGCAGTATACCGCCACGGTCACGGTATGTTGGCGGCCATCAGCACGGCGGTAGGCGGCATTTACCGCCAAGGTTGTAATGAGGGCCTTGGTCTTTTGTTTCAATTTATTTTTGATTGGCGGGCTACTGAGTTTGTTGGGGACTAGGGTGGGAAGGCTTTTTATATTTATTTTTTAACTGATTATAATTTGTATATGGTTTTAATGGATATCATTGCTACTTATATAAAAAAAATTAGTTAAATTATTTAATATACAACTTTAAAATGCAGTACATATGTTTTTAAATTGTTCGTTGGTTAATAAGACAATTGATTTAGTAAATTATTTCATCATTTTATTATTGTGTTTATTAATCAACTAGAATATGTTTTAGTTTTTTTTTATTTATTAATTGATTCTTAAAATAATGTTTATTGTTAATCTTTTCTATTATTATTTTAATACTGTTTTGTGGGTTTTGTATTTTTAGCGTAATTTAGTGGGAAGTGTTTTAAATTTATTTTTTAAATATTTTTAATTGATAAAATAATTAATATAGTTTTATTGTTAATGAAGTAATTTTAATTTTACATTATTTTTATATTTTTTGAGCTAAAATTATTATATTTTCCATATATTTCTGGAGATATATTTAAAGATCTTTATTTTACATATAATTATTATTTTTTAAATTTAGGAGAGGGAAAATTAAATCTGAGTCAACCTTTTCCCTACTGTTTCTTACGTTGAAATGCTAATAGTACTTCTGGTTCCTCTAATGTCCTATATTTTCCTTTGTGTTGTTTAGGTTGGAATACAAATATTAAATCTGACCGTACCAAAGTCCAACACTTTCCATACTATTGTTTAGGTTTAACTGGGAATAGAAAATCTGAGCCCTCCAAAGCCCAAAACTTTTCCAACTGTTTCTTAAGTTGGAGTGGGAATGGTAAATCTGACCCATCTAAACTCTTACATTTTCCCAACTATTTCATACATTGGAGTGGGGATAGTAAATCTGGACTCTGTAAAGTTCTACACATTCCCTACTGTTTTTACTTTGGAGTAGCAATTGTAAATCTGACCCCTCCAAAGTCCAATACTTTCCCTAATGTTGCTCGGGTTGGAGTGGGAATAGCAAATCTAACCCCTTAAAAATAGAACACTTTCCTGACTGTTGCTTGCTTTGGACTGGGAATAGTAAATCTGACCCCTCCAAAGCCCAACAATTCTACTACTGTTGGTCAGATTGAAGTAGGATTACTGTTGGTCAGATTGTAGTAGGATTAGTGGATTTGACCACTCCAAGTCTAATTGTTTTATGTGAATTTACTATTCAATTATGTCAACATATTTTTTGTGATTTAATTTTAAAAGTTACTTTAATTTAAATGGTTTTTATTATATAATTTTTGTGGAGTAATATTATTTGTATTACTTTTTTATTTGTTATAGTGCGTGCTTTAAAATGAATCTATTGTTTTGGTGCAGGTGTGATTTCGGTGCTAATTGTTGGGTCACATTGATGATCTGTATGTGATCATATTTTCATTATATTGTGTGAAGGTCACGTTAACTCTAAAGTGTTGCACTGAAAGCCTATACTAAGGTGCTATCACTGTAGACTAATGATCTAATGTGATATAGTAGAATCATTTAACAAAAATAGTAATTTATTTTGATTTCATATGTTTCCCCATGATATTAATGAATACTGTTCAATAAAGCGATAAGGAATTTATAGAAGAAAATGTTTTACATGTTACACGCTAATGTTGAAAATGTAGTTCTCTGTTATATTTACTGAAATGAACTAACAAGTTAATTTGCTTTTGCATTCATTGTAACATGAACATTTACAAGGGTTATTAATGATGGCATTGCAATGTTATTGTTATATGTATTTTGTTTAAAGTGCTAATTTCATTTGCTTTAGTTCAGCCATATTGATTTGCTAGGGCTCAGACTTTGAAGAACATGAGAAAGCTGTTTTCTTTTGCTAACATGTCATTTCTTCAAAGAATTTGTTCACATAGAATGTTAGTGGAAATAGATGTGTTATTATCTTATTCATAGAGTGCTTGAGAGAGTAACCTTAAAATTGACACACCGAAGACCAAGGAATGTCAGGATGAACTAAATTCATAATTTGTTGCAAAATTGGACAGGAGAGAAAAGATGGATGCCTTGCCCATGTGAGAAATGGGAATCTTTACTGATGTTGCAGATCCCTGTCGTATGGTGAACTATGATAGGAAAATTAAATGAAACCTTCCGATTTGTGTGGTGTGATGAATGGACAATTAATCTTTCACTATGGACTAGGTCCGGGCGGAGCACATGGAGTTCTACTCTGTGGAAGTCCACGGAGTTGGTTAAAAACTCTGTGGAATTCCGCAGAGTTCTGCATGCGGTGTAGTGCTGCCTGTGCTGATAATTTAAATTTGTGCACCCGATCTTGGAACCAAAGCAGGGTCGGGCAACCCGGCCCTGCTTAGCGCTTCCGAGATCGGTGCAAGTACCTGCACAGTACTTCCTTTCACCAACTTCCCTCCTTAACAAACTTGCTACGGAGGGTCAAGCACACACCCAGTCTTGCACAAGACTTGCAATCGCTTCCTCTGCTTTTACACACAGCCTCTCACCACCTTTTCTTTAGGGCCCAGTAGTAGCAGCAGCAGCAGCAAACCAGCTCACTAATAGCAGCCTGGTATTTTCACAAAGTGCCTAACCTTATTTCCCACGGGGCTAGGCACTCTCTCAGGCCACACACACATCTGGCATGACTAACAGCTGATGCTCACCTGGTCTCCACTCTGTCTGCTGGCCTCCACAGAGTACCCGATAACACCACTTCCTTTTTCCGGTACTCTGGGGAGACAGGTTATTTTCCATGGAGCTCTGATGGCAAGTTTCCTTTTTTTCCCGAGCACTCCCCACCCGTCATATGCAAATAATGTCCAGGCCCAGTGCCACCCTGTCCCTTCCCACCGCCCCCATTCAGTGGCAGCCGCCACTGTGACAGACTCCAGTTTTCAACCATATTTCTGTAAACCTTTACTGTTTTAGCAACTTCAACAATGTGTGGTATTTCTGAATGTGCAATTGAACAGAGCACTACTATACAAGTGGAAATGCCTTCATATGTGTGCAGCATTACTTTTAAAATGTTCAAAAATTCCATATGGAAAATATTTTTTTTCTTGGAGAAATGCCTCCCACTGCACCACCACCAACTGCAGGGGTGTTCTGATCCTCTTCGCACCCTGGAAAAGGATTTACACTAGCCCATGTCAAGAGTGGATTTCAGAAGGTTTCCAAAGAGCAAAGGAGTTGAAGTGGAGCTTGTAAATATCCACAAATGTGTATGTTTGTGAGTGTGCATATACTCATAAGCTGTTCAGGCACTAGAAAGCCCACTCCTTGCACATACAAGTAGATTTACTAACATAAAAATCTTCCTGTGAGTAAATCCTTTTGTGAATGCAAAACAAACTTCTAAGAATGGCAAAGTTTATTTTGCAATTGTGAAAAAAGGCTACTGCAAATGCAAGGCAAACCTACATGCACAAATAACTGTGAATCAGTCCTATTGCTTAAAGCAACTGGACATTATCAATATGTTGCAGTAATTATCATTAAACCTCCCAAATAATTTATCAATATAACAAATGCAAATGCAAGATGACTACTAAAAATCCATTTGTGATTCATTCTGTTATAACTTATATTCTCCAGCTCAATGAGAGACAGTAAGAAGTTGCACTTTCATGACTTCCACCTAACTTGTGAGAATGCGATTATACCAGCATACCATGTTCATTCATTCTGAAACATAAACAAAAAAAGCAATAAGAACAATCCATTCTGGTGACTTTGTTTTTAACTGTATATGGTTGTTTTTATTACATAAGATACAAAAGTATACAAACTCATATTTTACATGGAACCATGATCGTGTGAAGTACCAGTTTCAGATTCATAATGGTATACCCCAAACAACTCTGCAGAGCTTTGCCATTGACAGTGCAAGTAGGATTACGCGGCAAGGTTATCTGAATTATACAGAAAGGTTATTTAATTATGCTGCAAAAAGACAATTCTTGACGTCCATTCTCAGTATTATTTTTGTCCATTTGAACTAGAAGCAAGACTTTTTTTTTAAATATGCAAATTCTTTGGCCACTCATGTGGCAAATTGTGCGGCATGTACTGTAAATCAATAATTGGTAAAAGCTGTAGCCACAGGATCGCCTAAATCCACTGGCCCTCAGCTCTGTCCATTGTTTTATAAACACACTATTGGTGTAAGTAAATCTAAGTCTTTTAATTCCAAGAAGTTGCCAATTGTTAGCTGTACTTTAAATGACACAGGCTTTTCAAGCTACCTGCTGTGGGAGATTTTATGCATTAATCAAGAGTTTGCATTATTACTAGTGTGCTGGTGCTAGTGCGCAAATTCACATCTGTACACTGACATGGAGTTGTTGCCTTGAATCGATGTTGACATGATCTGTTAAAGTGTGTTTTCTGGCTTATGCTAACTAGGCCTCAATTAGGCCTGGGAGCCATCTTGTCCAAAATGGATATCACATTTACTGTATATCATTTCGGTTGCATGTAGTCAAACAAGATGCTTATTTATTTCTGAATGACACCGTTCTCTAAGAAAGCTCTCTAGCATGGGCTCACTAATGTGGCATGTTGTCTAAGATATTTGTTGTACTCAGTATTGCATTAATTTACAATGGTGCACTGTTGTTAATGTAAATAGTTTGTTCTGACACCTCTCAATGACACTCAGTCAGAAGAGCTGAATAAATATTAATGCAGTGGGTTAGTTCTTATAGGGCAGGGCTGGGTGATAGTTTAAAATTCTGTATTATGATTTTTTGAGAATTTATTTGTTTGGTACCCCACAACGATTCTGCAGTTTTCATACTATTCGATTGGGAAATTTCCTATGTAAACTTTCAGATTTGTGGGTGGGCCAGAACTCTTAGAGAGGTTTCCTTTACTACTAGGGAGGCTGTCCAAGTTCTTACTGATTTTGGTACCCATTTGGGACTTAGTTCATTTCTGATTATGTACCTATTACGTAGAACCTTCATGGCAAAGACATTGCACATTTACATACAATTATTTCTGTATTTCTGTATTGTCCTCTTTTTGAATTTTTGTAATAAACCTGCCCACTTTTCCTAAAATTCCACTCTAAAACCCACTTATTTAGTCATTTCGATAAGGTGGTTTGTACCTTATTTTGGGACACATTGTCTCATAAAATTGAGGTAATCACCATTGCCAATCCATCCAACCGATGGGTGTACTTTTAAAGAGTAGGGTATTAGGGGTTCAGAGGAAACCAACACTACCCCATAGTAAATAGATGATATAAACTACATAAAGGGTAGTCTTCCACATCAGGGTTCTGGTCACATTTACTTTGGCTCTGTGCTTTATGATGTTACCAGAAGCCCTTGATGGCAGCTTTGGGATTTTGCTGTTACCCACTATCTATCTGTAACAAAGGTTACAGGGAAATTATAGTTAGGAAATAGAATTGAAAAAAACATAGAAATTCACTTAAAAAAACAAAGGTTAAAGTGACGTTATAGTTAGGTTCTGAATTTACTCATCCAAAACCATAGAAATTCAGCAGTCATTGTTATGGTTAGCTGAAGTAACTATAACTCATGCCTTAAGGCAACAATAGCTCATGCCCCAGCTGTGATGTCCCTGTATTTTTTAAGTGAATTTCTATGGTTTTCTTAATTCTATTTCTTAACTATAACGTTCCTGGAGCCTTTGTCTTTTTCAGTAAATTTCAATGTCTTTTTTAAAATTAAGTAATTTAAATCACTTTATGCTAATCCAACCACCGCTGCATCTCCACAGGGCAAAGTGCATATTAGTAGGGGGGCCCCCTGGGAACAACACCCTACCTCAGGCCAAAGTTCAACATTACTTTTGGAAGGGGACAAATGGGCCCCTTCCTTGGCTGTGTTTGGGCCCTAGCGACCTCATCCCCCAAGGCCCAGCCATGTCCTGATGGTTTGTAATAAGGAGGAGCGGCCGCACAGGCTCCCAAAGCCTGGAGACCACCACTTCCCTTGGGGCCAAACTTTTTTATTCCTTTTAGAAGGGGGCCACAAAGGGCACCAAATTTGGCCCCAGGGACTCCATCCCCTAAGGCCCAGTCACATCCTGAAGGGAGCCCTGGCCCCACCCAAAGTATTCTTCTCTATTTGTTGGGAACCGCTGAGTGAGTCTTAAGGCCCCCGCAGTCCAAGCCAGCTCCCCGCCTCCTGCGGGAGCCAGTATTGCTCCTGCAAGCAGGATGCTGTGAAAATGCAGCTCCCTGCATGCGAGAGCAATCTTTTCATCTCTTTCCCTGCCCGCATGAAAGAGGGCAGGAAAAGAGGGGGGAACTCTGCTCCCAGCAAGCGGGAGCAGTTTTAAAGCTCCTGCTTGCTGGGAGCAGAGTTATGTTTGTTTTTACTTTGAGGGAGCTGTCACAGCTGCCACAAAGCAAAATGAAAGAGCTATCTCCTGAGGGTGGGCACATTAGGAGATAGCGGGAGCCGGCCCTGAGGTGTGGCAATTTCCAGGGCCATTAATGGCTCAAGAAAGGTTGGCCTTCTGGCTACCCTCCAGTCATGTGCACGGCCTGCTGCTGGGAGGTGGTGGTCCTGGGCGGTATATGACTCAGGAGGGAAGGAGGCAGTCTGGCCCCCGTCCATGTTTGAATTTTTTGAGTTTTGCCCCAAGGAGGTGGTGGTCTCGGTGGCGGGGGTTCTGTGTGAACCCCCTTCATTATATTTCATTTTGTCCCAGGAGGTGATGGTCCCCAGGTCTTCTCAAAACCCTGGGGGGGGGGCGCGCATGTGCCCTTTCTAAAAAATAAAGTCCTGGCAAGGTAGTGGTCCCCAGGGCATGGTGGGGTCCGCACAACCCTCCCATATATTTGGTGGTCCTTGAGTCTTAAGAAAGCCCTTGGAGGGGGGCCCCATGCATCCCCCCTTCATTTTTGTACATAATAAACATATGCCCCCGGTACCTGGCCCACCCAGGGGCTTAATTAAAAACAAGCATGGGAGACCGTACTTGTTTTTTTTAAATTAACAGTGAAATTTGCAACTATTCATTAATTTCGCTGTGAATTTAAAAAAAATGTTTTTGCCCTGGCAGGGTGCCAGAGGGACCCCTGCGCCAAGGCTAGGGTGTTAGGGTATTTTTTTTGTTTATTTTTTAGACTCAGCTGAAGCTGAGTCTCAAAATGACTGCCAACGTTTCCTGGTTGAAGTGTTGGCAGCCAAACAGATCTCTGCATGAGATCAGAAGTATTTAATGAAGAGTTTGCACCCCTAGATATGCAAATGTGTTTTCTTTAAATATCTCAGAAACTACTAAACAGATTTACACCAAATAACAAAAGGGTGCTTTCTGGACCAACAGCTACCTTTCTGCCAGATTTGGTGTCATTCCGTCAGGGGTTTGGGCTGCAGTCATGTCTAAAATCCCTATGGTAATTAAAAGGAAAAACACTTTTTTGACCCCCCTTCTTCATGACCCACGATTCATGGATCCCTCCGAAGCTTTCCATGCACAACAAGACCAAACTTGACACTTTCACATTTCAGAATGATTCATCAGACAGTGCCAAAAATATAGCCAAGTAAAAAAACGCTTTGTCTAAAGAAACTAGGTCCTAACTATAACTGCCTACTGGCTATGTAGATGTATATAAAATAAATATATTACCCACTGGATGTCACCTGTAGGTAATTATAGTTGCGGCCACCATTTTGTCTATTGGCTCGGTCTATCGTATTGGCTCAGTGCAGAGTGGGGGGGAATTGGCATAAAATAAGATCTAAGGGGTCACAATAGTGATATCCTGACTCCATAGGACTGCTGGAGGGGTCTGTTAGTGACCTGTAATCAGCAAGAAATTGCCCACAAGTGTTTTTTTGCCATGCAAGTATCTCCATAGCGCCTGTGTGAATCCACTATTGATCTGCAGATCCAGGCTGCAATTAAAAAGAATACACCCACTCACAGACCCACACAGCCACTCACACACCCACTCATCCCATTATTTCCTATGGGAGTTACATTTTGGCAGATGGGATATTCATCACTGTTGTGACGCCAAAATCTAAATCAGTACCTGAGTCCTTCTACTAAAGCTGGGGTTGTATGCCAAGGCTGGCACATTGAGTAGCCACTGGTTTCTTCAAGGCATTTGCTTTATCACCTGGAGTTGTATTATCAACGAGATGCATTTCCCAATATGTATAGGTGCACCACATGTACACCAGGGATGGACACACCATTGCCAAAAACAATGGGCCATATTTATACTTTTCGACGCACAACTGCGCCAACGCAGTTGTGCATCAAAAAATCTAACGTTAGCCGGCGGAGCTGCCTGGTGTGCGTTAAAAAAAATGACGTACACCAGGCAGCGCCGGACCGGGGGGGGAATATGGAGCTTGGGCGCCACAAAATGGGGCAAGTCAGGCTGAGGCAAAATTTTCGCCTCAACCCGATTTGCGCCATTTTTTTAGACTCCCAACCCCCATTAAAATGACTCCTGTCTTAGCAAAGACAGGAGTCATGCCCCCTTGCCCAATGGCCATGCCCAGGGGACTTCTGTCCCCTGGGCATGGTCATTGGGCATAGCGGCATGTAGGGGGGCACAAATCAGGCCCCCCTATGCCACCCAAAAAAAAAAAAAAAATTACTTACCTGAACTTACCTTATGTTCCCTGGGATGGGTCCCTCCATCCTTAGGCGTCCTCCTGGGGTGGGCAAGGGTGACAGGGGGTGTCCCTGGGGGCATGGGAGGGCACCTCTGGGCTCCTTCCGAGCCCACAGGTCCCTTAACGCCTGCCCTGACCAGGCGCTAAAAAACGACACAAAAGCGGCTGGACGTCATTTTTTTTGACCCGCCCACTCCCGGGCGTCAGTTTTGCCCGGGAGTGTAAATACGGCGCACATGCCTCGGAGTCAATTTTTTAGACGGGAACGCCTACCTTGCATATCCTTAACGCAAAGTAGGTGTCCACGCTAAAAAATGACGCAAACTCCATGGACTTTGGCGCTAGACGCGTCTAACGCCAGAGTATAAATATGGAGTTCATTTTGCATCGAATTTGCGTAAAAAAAAACGACGCTAATCCGGCGCAAACGGAGTATAAATATGGCCCAATGTGTTTCCTTAAGCAAGGAGACTGGATACCAGGATCCCAACCCACAAAACCCACAAAAAGGGATAGTTAGCATTGGCAAGCGAATCAGTAAGACTAGTTCTGATGTGCCTTATGCTGGTCCTCCAAATCAGACAACTGCTCATGGTTCAATGTTCGAACCGCCGTGCTCCTCGCCCCTGTTCCTGCTCCCGCGTCCATGAGGTCAAGAGTGGAAGCAAGGTCGCCGTGAGTCAAAAGGTACTGTACTGTGCCGCCGAGGGCAGCGTAACGAGGAGCCTGCTCTTTACCCACGCCGCGAGAATCCGAACTGCGGATGGCGCAAGCTATGGGGGGGTTGTTCCCCGCTCCTGGGTGGACAAAGTCACCACAAACTACAAGAAGGCTGCTTTTGCTTGTGCCGCAAGGTGAAAAACCGTGCCGCGGATTCGGCACAAGATGTTCTCTGCTCCCGTTCCTGCTTCTAGGAGGACAAAGTCGACGCAAGCCAAGAGCCACCGCGCAGCCGAGGGCAGCGCAAGCTCCGAGTAGCCTGCCCTTTGCTCCCGGAAATGTGATAGTGACGCTCCCGCTCTAGAGGAGCACATAGAACAGCGGCAGTGCCAGAAAAGATGCCGGAAAGTGACTGTGACACCGCAAAGCCGCCCCACTTATTCTCCCGTTCCCACTCCTGCCCACACTCCCGCTCCTGAGGAGTGTATAACACAGCGGTAGTGCGGGAAGATAGGTGGAGGCAGAATACAGCATTAGCGGTACCAGCAGAAATACAGCAGCAGTAGCGGTATCAGCGTTATTTGTACAAAAGATGGAAAAAATGCCGTGGGAAGGCGGGTCACCCCCTTCTTCCACTTTGAGAAACATAAAGCAGCTGTAGTGGGAGCGGTAGAGTAAAGATATCAAGAGTCACCGCAAGAAAAATTATAGGAAAGTCGCTCCCCCCTTACACTACTCTTTCCTACCCCTGATCCATGATAATTTGGAAGCTTAGCGGAGCTTTTGCCAGTAAGAAGGTCCGTGTGAGAGGGGAAAGAAGAAAGAAATCCCACCCAAACAATCAAAGAAAGTGCCTGAACACTGAGGAAGCAACTAGGAGCTCGCTGCAGAGTCAACCAGGCACAGAGGAACAAGACTAGTAGGTGGTGAACAGCTGCGGGCCAGGCTGAGAGCTGGTTGAGTCGTGAACTAAAGGGGGGGCCTGTCACCTGACATTAAGGTACTGTGATCTGTTGCTGACCTCACATTTATTATTTCTTTCCTCTGGCCTGGCTTTGACTCGCCCTGACCTGCTCTGCTCTGCCCTACTTTGTTGAATCTCAACCTGTCTACAATTGTGATAAAAGGGGTACTCAAGGTCGGTGGACAGTGGATTGCTCGTGAATCAAGTACCTTTGTGACTGAGTGTGTGTCCCTATTTCAGAGTGTATTAGAAGGGCGTAGCAGGAAAATCATAGCCAGAAACATACTAGATACATACTAGGTCCTGGTGGATCGTCATACAACTCTCTTGACAGGAAAATTGGTTTGCTGGGAGAGTGGATCCAGGACAAAAGCAGATTATAAAAGAAAGGGAGTAAAAAAATCAGGAATAATTAAAAATGACTTCTAAACGTATGAGAAGGAGTAGGTCATTCCTTAGTCGGGCCTTCACAAAAAAACAAATCAAACCCTCTAAGAAACAAGGGGGTGCAACACCTAAATGTAAAAAAGTTTGAACTCTATCCTCCCATTTCTTCTAAAGGATTCTTGTGAGAAAACAACAGTCAAGACAGGAAATACATCCAGCGACAACAATAATACCCCTCAAGGATTCGCCCAGGGTTCCGCCCAGGGTTCAGTAATGACTTGAATATCTTGACGTATGATGGCACTACTGTCAGGGAGGGATCAGCTGTTCTCACCACCTCCCCCCTCCCGAGTTGGTCCAACCAAGCTTAAATTATGGAATTTACCCTTCCTGATATTGATCCGGACGAGGTGCCCGGCCGCAGAATTGTCCCTCCATCCATTCCAATAACGCCCGTAGTAGCTCATTCTAATATCAATTCTCCTATGCTAAAGCTCTTTAGTAGTACTCCTTCAGACCACTTTCTTTCAAATATAGGATCTTCAGAAACCCTAGACTTAGGTTGTCCACCAGAACAGCACATAGGCGGTCATTCTGACCGCGGCGGTCGGCGGTCGCCGCCCGCCAAGCGGTTCCCGCCGAAAGACCGCACCGCGGTCAAAAGACCGCAGCGGTCATTCCGGCTTTCCCGCTGGGCCGGCGGTCAGAATGAAGGGGAGTTGAAGGGGTGCGACGGGTGCAGTGGCACCCGTCGCGATTTTCACTGTCTGCTAAGCAGACAGTGAAAATCTTTGTGGGGCCCTGTTAGGGGGCCCCTGCACTGCCCATGCCAGTGGCATGGGCAGTGCAGGGGCCCCCAGGGGCCCCACGGCACCCGTTCCCGCCATCCTGGTTCCGGCGGTGGACACCGCCAGAAACAGGCTGGCGGTAAGGGGGTCGGAATCCCCATGGCGGTGCTGCAAGCAGCGCCGCCATGGCGGGTTCCCTGGGCCAGCGGGAAACCGGCGGGAAACCGGCTGGAAACCGCCGGCTCCCCTTTTCTGACCGCGGCTTTACTGCCGCGGTCAGAATCGCCCAGGAAGCTCCGCCAGCCTGTTGGCGGTGCTTCCGCCGCACTCCGTCATGGCGGTCATGGACCGCCAAGGTCAGAATGACCCCCATAGTCCTTTCTGAATCCTTTAAGTGCCTCAAAAAAATCCTATTGTCTATTTTGGAACTTCTCGAAAAATCCATAAAAAAATTCTGATCACACTCAAGCTATTCGTGTTTCCATTCCAAAAGTCTTACTAGTAAATCAAAATGCGAGCCACTCTTCTGACGAGTCGGCCAAGAGAATCAAAAAGGAGGTATGTAAAGGTTTGGGTCTAAATATAAATGGCACCTGTTTGCAGTTCCCAATGGCTGAAGACTTGACGAACATAGATGATAAGTTCTCCCACTCTAATAAAGGAACCCAAGCAGGAAAACCCCATTTGATGAAGTAGTCACTACGCTAGTGAATTTGGCCCCCGAAGAGAATGAGATATATTCTCTGGACAACCTCTTTTCTAGTGTGAATTCACCGCACAATATTCCACCATTAGCCCATGATGTCCAGAAAAAGGAACCCGCTCTAAACCCTCGAGCGGCTCCATTCCTAATCTTTCTTCCTAAAGATCATTCATCTCTAAAGTCGATGGATCAAAATGAATTCGACATGGAAAAGGCTAGTAAAGCAATTAAAACAAAAGGGAAAAAGACGGGGAATAAAGGAACCGGGGACTTTCTAAAAAGAAAGCAAGGAAGGTTAAGTTTGAGGAAAGGGAACAGGTGGAATCTACGGATGTGTTGGAACAGGTCCCCTCACTCAAGAACTCTCAGAACAGGACTGAGGAGGCGACTCTTGTTGTACTGCTGCGAGATCATGGACAGACAGATCTTCCAGCGACACCTAGTGTTATGTCTGATTACATCAACGTAATCCCGCCTGAGTCTGCCCCACCAAGAGCTATGGACATTTGCCCCAGATCAACTATCAACTACTCAATCAATCAAAATCAATAAAAAAAAAATTATAGAGCGCACTACTCACCTGTGAGGGTCTCAAGGCGTTGGGGCGGGGGGGAGGGGGGTTTACTGTTCGAAACATCCACGTCTTGAGGTTTTTTCTGAAGAGTAGAAGGTCTTTGGTTTGGCGGAGGTTGGTGGGGAGGGAGTTCCAGGTTGTGGGGCGAGGTAGGAGAAGGCCCTGCCTCCTGTGGTGGTTTGATGGATGTGGTGGGCTGTAGCTAGTGCGAGGTCGGCTGATCGGAGGTTGCGGGTGGGAGTGTGGAAATTCACTCTTTCATTGAGGTAGGTCGGGCCGGTGTTGTGGAGGGATTTGTGTGCGTGGATGAGGATCTTGAAAGTGATTCTCTTGTCTATGGGGAGCCAGTGAAGAGATTTGAGGTGTGGTGAGATTCGTTCGTGGCGGGAGAGGCCAAGGACGAGGCGGGCGGCTGTGTTCTGGATTCTCTGGAGTTTGCGTTTGAGTTTGAGCGTGGTGCCGGCGTAGAGGGCGTTACCGTAGTCAAGTCTGCTGCTGATGAGTGCATGGTTGACTGTCTTCCTGGTCTCTGGGGGAATCCATTTGAAGGATTTTTTTAGAGTGCGGAGTGTGTGGAAGCAGGGGGAGATTAGTGCATTGATTTGTTGTGTCATGGAGAGGGAGGGGTCCAGGATGATGCTGAGGTTGCGTGCGTGGTTTGCTGGGGTGGGTGCGGGGCCTAGGGCGGTGGGCCACCAGGAGTCGTCCCATATGGTTTTGTTGGGGCCGAAGATGATGATCTCGGTTTTACTGGAGCTAAGCTTGAGGTGGTTAGTTGTCATCCAGTTGGCGGTGTCGAGGAGAGCAGCGTGTAGGTTGGTTTTGGTGGTGGGGGGGTTGCGGGTGAGGGAGAGGATGAGTTGGGTGTCATCTGCGTAGGAGAGGATAGTGATTCCTTGTGGACGGAGGATGTTGGCTAGGAGGATCATGTAAATGTTGAAGAGTGTGGGGCTGAGGGAGGACCCTTGGGGGACTCCGCAGATGATCTTGGTAGCGGTGGAGTGGAAAGGTGGAAGGCGGACTCTCTGGGCCCGGTCGGTGAGGAAGGAGGTGAGCCAGTCTAAGGCTTTGTGGCAAATTCCTATGTTGTGGAGGCGTGTGTGGAGTGTGTGGTGGCAGACAGTGTCAAAGGCCGCGGAGAGGTCTAGGAGGATGAGTGCAACGGTCTCGCCTTTGTCGACTTTGGTCCTGATGTCGTCAGTGCATGCGATGAGGGCAGTTTCCGTGCTGTGGTTCTTGCGGAACCCGGATTGTGAGGGGTCATGAGTGTTGTTTTCTTCGAGGAAGTGGGATAGGCGGGCGTTGACTAGTTTCTCAGCAACCTTGGCGGGCAAAGGGAGGAGGGAGATGGGGCGATAGTTGGAGAGGATCTCCGGGTCGGCTTTGAGTTTTTTTAGGAGAGCGGTGATCTCCGCGTCCTTCCAGGGGTCTGGGTAGGTGGCGGAGTCGAAAGAGGAGTTGATTATGTCGCAGAGTATGGGGGCGATGGTTGGGCTGGCTTTGTTGTAGATGCGATGTGGACAGGGGTCGGAGGGGGATCCGGAGTGGATGGAGTTCATGTTTTTTTTGGTTTCTTTATGTGTGGTGGGGGCCCAGGTGGTGAGTGTGGTGGGGGGTCGTGAGTGGGGGTTGAGTTGGGTGAGTGAGGGGTGTGTGTGGTGGGTGTGTGTGGTATGAAGCTGTTGTGGATGTCCAGGATTTTGTGGTGGAAGTGGTTGGAGAGGGCGTCACATAGGGGCTGTGTGTGTGTGTCAGAAAGTGGGATAAAAATTCAAAAGGGATAATGCCCTTGTGGGCAGATGGAGTTACCAGACTGTTTGGAATTCTTGTATTTATTTAACTCAGATATATATCCCTAAATCATTCCTTTCTACTGTCATGCTTTTTGGAAATAGAAGAACTCAAATTAATTGAGAGTACTGATATTGTGAGGGTCTTTCTTGACTACAGTATTGGGGGGGCGTAAGGCAAAGGTATGGTTTTCCTCTAAAACTATCTTGAAACTAATTCTGGTTTACTGTGCCCAACTTCAACGCAGGGGTATAGATGTTATCCCAGTTTGGGAGAAGTCAACGTACCCTGGTGGGCAGTATACTACTCATGGTTCAGACTTCACAAATACTATTGTGGACTTGGGGAGAAACATTCTTTCACCACAGGCGAAGTTGTGCAAGTTTCCCTATTCCAGGGTACAAGGGTAGTGAATGTTTTGGAAGGTCACAAATATCAGGGCTCCAGTCCCAATCGGGAAAACTGGAATTGGTTAGCGGGGGCCCTGAATAGATCTCAGTCGAAGGTTAAGCTGATACAGTCAAGTTACTAACACCGACTTCTCATTGGTCTCTTGGAATGCTGAAGGACGAGGGAAAGATTGAGGTAAATTAAATGTATTGTGTTCAATGATGATCGACCTGATTTGCATTCAAGAGACCTGGTGTTTAAATTACTTTTCATGCCCGGGTTACACGGTATTAAGTGAAAAAGCACTCCTGTAAAAAAAAAAGGGCGTGCTAAGGGGGGTATAGCCATGCTTTAAGTTTGAAACTTTTCATTTGAAATATATACATATATAGCTTGACAACCATTTGTTAATTGTTCTTTTGCATGCATCTTGCTGTTTATTCCAAAAGTTGAAAAGTTTTTAAATCAGCTGTTCTATTTTTGCTGCATCAACCTAGCTGTAGCTTTGAATTTAACCCAAAGATTACGACAGCTTGGCAATTTTACTGTTCCTTGTAACTCTAGACTTAGCCAATTTGGATGAGGTAGTTGTCACTAGTTGTGGTCTTGGTCTTTGTCGAATTACATTTCTTTTTTAAACTGAATGATGTTTAACTATAGTTTTGTTAACTCAAGGGTTTGACCAATACTAATCTTGACACTCTGTCCGCCTTGGGAGATGTGCAGTATGAATTTCTGGTGCCATGCATGGTCGTCAATTCACTGAAATACCAGGGGTAGCGAAGATTACATCACATGCCCATTGACATCCACTTTCAGTCACACATATATATTTGCACATAAACACAAATCCACATTAACGTACACTCCCTCACGCATAAACAGACGCTGACCCGCAAGCATGCACACCTAAAACCATTCTTTACTCACCTCAGCCACCATGGAAGGGCATATTCCAGCTAATTGCACTCCATTTGTATGACAGCAATAGTGGATAATATATTATTCACTATTAGTGTGATAAACAATTGACAGAAAGCAAAGAGAGCAGAGCCCCAACTGACGTCCATAAGGATGAGCTGCCCCTGTGTTCCTGGCACTGAAATTGCCACCTCTGAGGCCAGGTGTCGCAAAGCCAGTGCTAGGGGTACCAAAAAGCAAGCCAGGGGTCGCGGCTAAGTCCCCTGACAACCCTCAAATGACGTCCATGGTGCCAGAGGTATTGTTATCACATGTGATGTATGATCAGTAACACTAGTGCCCCGGGGGGGTTACTCCCAACAGAGGTGAGTTAGTAAAGTTAGTGTTCTTTGCTTACATTAGCCCCCCTTTGGGTCTTTCTCAGCCAAAGTCCGGTCCAGTCCAGTCCAGGGTACTAAACCTCTTCTCTGCTGATGCTGCAGTGATTCCGTAAAAGTCAACAAGAATAGAAATCCTGGCTTTGGAGAGCCCCTTCCTATCCTAAATTTTGGGCACTGGTATGTCAATTAAAAACTCTATGTTAAAACAAACAGAGCAAGGGAGAGCTTCACTGGCATTTTCCCGGGCAGTTTCGGCATCACCTCATTGGCAGGATGTAGATTTTGATGTCATAGGCAAACCATTCAAGTAGGACGGACCTCTGGTGTGGTGGATCTGGGACGAGCGCTGCTAAGGTAGCAAAACCAGTTTTGGCCAGTGCATTGTTCACTGCAAGAAAGCAAGGGCGGAAATCCTAAAGTGTTGGAAGATAAAGGCTATATGGAGAGCTCCAAGCATAGCGCTCTAATACTATATGGATAGTGCCAAGAAATAACAACACACCCCTATTGCGGGAAGCTATCACCTTATGTGACATGCAGTTTGTCCTCACAGAGTACACCATTCATTTATCACACTGTCTTCACCAGGGTGTCGGAAGATCTTCTTCCACAATTACATGTACAGGTAAATAGGCCTCTATTAAATGATTAAATGGCCAACACTTGCAGTCAGTCTCCCTCAACCTGGTAATAGAACAGTAGCCGACCTACATGTGGGTACTCTTAGGAAGAACCCTCAATTCAGCAGAGTCTTTGGGCCTCACTGGGGAGCAAACAAAAACACGAGGCACCTCTATTGTCCTTGCAGATTTCGAGTAACTAGGAATAAAAACACAAAATGAGACAAGGAAGGTCAAAGAAGGACACAGGATGAGGACATCAGCAGCACTGTCCTAGATCACAACCGGTAAGGTGCATCTCTGTCTGATTGCCAGGAAGCATTAGTAGAGCGCTTCAACTTCTCGTCAGGGGTAGTAAGCACTATATAAATACTATTACAGTACAGTACAGTGCAGAAGCAACACACAGTGTCAAAACGAAAAACAGTAAAAGTCTCTGCTGAAGCTAATAAATGTGCCCAACGTTCAGACTCAGCGTTCTGTAATTAGCGTTTCACATTTTACTATCTTTTCCTTGTGACTGTCAAGAATTCAAATTTACCCAAAAAAATCCCTGCTATTTTCGAGGGAGGTGACAGTGTTTACAGTCCTCCCTAGATCAACGTTCATTTAACCAGCCTTCTGTTCTTTGAGTTCCCTTTCAGCACACCATCTGAATAGAACTATGCAGCAAAACATGGAAAAGTCCTTTGAACAATGATCAAAGGCCAGTTATAACATTCATGAAAAGTTTCATGAACTTTGCACGGAAGCATCAAGCGATATCTCTTCGCATTAAGACACCAGCATCCATTTTTAAATGAATAGTTTTGATTTCTGAAAAGGAAATGCACCATTGTCACTGATGAAAAGACCTAGTTTTTGAAGCAGTGTTAACAATGAGTTTTCTTCGCACCTTCATTGTCGTGCACTCTATTCAATGTGCGGTAATTGACATAGCTGCAATTGCTCTAATTGGATGCTTTGTGAAAGGCTTGCCCCTTATTAAATGAGGAAGGCGTGGCACTGTGGAATAATTGTCAGTAATTGCCAATAAGCTTCTCTTTGTCCAAATGTTTGTTAAGTCCTTCCAGCACAGACTTTCTTTCTAATAAAAGCCATCCACAAGAATCCCTCTGCACTTGACATGCTTGGTTTTTATGGAAATATCTTACTAGAATGTCTCCAGTCAACTTTTTCGTAATTCACAATATGAAATGCTGAGTTTGCATGCTCAATGCAGAACATGATTCAAAAGAATAATGCTATATTGTTAGATTTCTTATCACAGACATAATCGCATTTATCCCACATAGTACCAAAGCTCGGAAGAAATGCATTTACAACTACTTGTTATTAAAATCATTGTATCTGTTCAGAGCAACAACCTGAATTATTGACAGATATGCAGAGAAAAAAAAGTATTGAAAGTCGGCCCTAAAGACGTTGGGCCATGCAATATGCTGAAGGTTTTCAACTATTTTCAGAGAGCAATGATCGTAGTCATTATTTTTGAGTACACAATGCCAAAGAGCAATTTATTATATACAAGAAGATTAATGCAGAAACAAAACATAAATTAACAAAACCATATAGTGATTCAGTGAATATAAGAGCAAAAAACGTGCTCATTGCTCTCTTTTTAAAGTAATAAACTCAAGTGATTAAACGTGATCAACATGTCTATCAATAGAACAAGAAACGCAGGGGCCATCTGAGAACTTTGTACATGCAATCAAAATAGGGTCTGTGTATTGTAGAGTCAACGGCGTTTTGATCTCCTAATGGATAATGGGATCATTTTCAGGACTTTGGTGGTATAGAAGCCAGCGACAAAGAACATAAAAAATGTTTGATGTACTCATAGGGGCGCCAGGTTGGCCACATGATGGGATTCATCAGGGTTACAATGAAATCTGTTAAGAACAGGGCTAATTTTGTTTTTTTAAAGCATTGTGCCCCTAATGAATCCCATCTTCGGTCTTCCCCGGCAAGAGGAGGAGAAAATCTTGTTGTCATGAGCCATTCTGACTGCTGCAAAATTAGTGTAATTATGATGGTTAAGTAGACAATTCATAAACCTGGCATACACACGTTTCTGGACACCTAATGCAGTGTTAGGTGCACAAAAAGATCTTTTATGAGGCTAAAATAAAAGTCCTTATTAACAGAAGTGGTGTTCCCATGCAAAAAGGATTTGCTCACACTGAAAATGTTATGAACCTATTGTGAGAAAATCTGTTCCTTGGGCAGGATTTGATGGATTCCTTAGTGTGGCTGCAGTCAAAGGTTGGTGAACCCACATTAGTTAGTGAGTATTCACCAAACATTTGCAGGCAGATTCCCTCCATAAAAATGTTCAAAACTGTAATCCTATCTATAGGTCAGACACAGAAGATAACATTTTCTCAGGACAGAAATGGGATAGGAACATTTTCAAATTGATGGGGTGCAGTATTTACAGAAGCATAGCCCTTTTACATTTCTGTATATTCAAATATTTGTGTGTGATTGGAAGTTTTTAGTGAACGATTAAAATGTAAAATAATCTTCCTAATGTAGTGCTAACACTACATGAAAAATGTTTTTGACTTCTCGAGGTACGATTTGTCAATCAGACCAGACATTTCTAGACATATTCATTCTGTGGAGTGCTTGTTTGTTTTGTAATGCATAAGATTCTTCTTCACATTAGAAACAACAGTTATGAAATGTAAAATCTTTCATGGGTTATATATATATAAATAAAACAATTTTCATATTGAAACATGTTTTTAGGATTTTAAATATTTTAGAATGACATGAAAGTTACATTTAAGTAGCTTTACAAAGACTATGTTTTACACCTTTGAGACATTTTTAATAACACAAGTTGCAACCCTTTGGATTTTCCTCCAAAAAGTTGAAATTGCCGTCTACAAGATTGAGAAAATAGTATTATATTTTAGAAAAGTTATTGTAGTTTGCAAAATAAATCATCTTTGCATTTTAGACATTAAACAAATTGGAAGTATAAGTAGGAATGTTGCCGAGGTGGTCCGATTGTATCAACCTTAGTTAAAATTTTAGCATTTTAACAAACCTCCTCATCTTTTTAAAACCATAAAACAAATTCAGAATTTCAATTTAATGATTCCACACTTTGTAAATAAAAACTGTTTTTGGAGCCAACTAAGAACCATAGATGTTTATGACTCATAGTTTTCCCATAAAAACTATCCCGAGGCTACTAACTGGTATTGAAGTTCATCACCAGGAATCAAAAGTATGAGAGGCTAAATTATGTCAATCATTAAACCAAGATTTCAGACAGCTTCCGGTTATAATTAAAAGTCAGCTGACTGATTCAGAGATCACTTTTGCAGCAGGTTTAACCCATTAGATCCAGTCATAAGCCCCATTTGAAGGTTGAACTGAAAAAGTAGACACATCCTAATATTTTTTAACTTGTGGGAGGTGAAATTGTATTGAAGGCATTATACAACTGGAGGATTGGAAAAAGGATTCTTTTTCAGGCAATTTTAAAGACACCACTGTGATTTTAACTCTGAAAGATGTCAAATACTACAAGGAACATGCTAACTACAAGTGTATGTTACTGCTAAATGTGGATTGTGCATTTTATTCCAAGTGGAGCAGTCAGATGAATAGAAGCTATAAATACTCCACCTCATAAATAATATTAAGGACTCACTGCAAATTAATTTGTGTTAAATAATACACAATAAATATTGGAACGCATCAGTATCATCAGAGAAAGTGATATGCTCAGTAACCTGGTAAGCACAGATTCAGAGAAAGCTTTTAAGAATTTACCCTGTGCACTTTTGGTTAACCTTAAAACTTATCAACTTTACTGAACTGTTCAATAACCGTTTGCACAGCTAGTCCTCTCTCAGAATTGGTTAATATTTCAAAAGGGACAATCAGTGCTGCTTGTTATATCCTCTATTTTCGCACAGGCATTTTAATCATTCTCACTTGCTATCAGGGAGAATGTGAGATTTATGGCATTAGAATAAGTCCTCTAAAATGAAGTTTCTTTCAAAAGCCGATGATATGAATCCAATGCTGATTGACTCAGACACTTCTGCAATTTAACCTGATAGATCTATTTAGAGAAGTGTCCTGCTATAACAGCAACTGTGGCATACCAATTATGTTAGGATTTGTGGATTATTAAGCAATTAATATATTGCTGTATCTAAAAAGAGTCAATAAAACTCATCAATTTAATTAACAAGATTATCAGAGAAAGCTAAATGTAAGTATCTGGGGGTAACGTGCAAGCATTACTAATGATGATTCTCCGTAAATGCCTTTATATCTCTTCCAAAATATGCCACTGTATTGTCTGATTCAACATTTCAAAATAGAATATGCTTAACACAATAAGTACAAAGTAGCACAAGAAGTTGTGATTCTGAGTTGCTCATTCTGGCAATTTCACAATGTGTCTATGCAGCAATGCAACATAAGTTCTATTAGCCACCCAAAAAAAAAAGAAACCCAACTAGGTTCATCTGTAAAGTCAAAATCTGTGCGGCAAAAACTATGTGCACTATATTTGTGCTAAAGCTTTAGCAATGTAAGGCATTCAATTTGCAAATCTGCAAAACAGCTTATCAGAATATTGCACAGGGAAAGACACGTTCAGCAGGACATGGAAGCTGATAAGCAGAAAGTTGACATAAGTCTTACATTCTTGTCATTAAACAAAATAGCAAAAACAGTAAAATGAAGCTATTTAAAAATGTGAGAGAAGCGTATACATTTAATCTCTTAGAGGTACACGTGTACCAACAGCTAAACTAAAAGTTTGACTAAAACTATGAGTGCAGCAGGGTCAGCCCTAAGCACAGAGGACCATCTCCTAACATCTTTGTTCTCACAATAAGCTGAGAAGAGTGACTTGTATAGAGCTTCGGATATTTACAAATCAAATTGGAGCCAAATTGGAGCCACCATTAATAAGGTGCATAAAAAGAAGACAGTCATTTGTTTAATAAAGAGCTTACAATTATCATATTATTTTTTATAGCGGAACGGTACCTCATACATACAGTGTGATTCAGGATTAACTGGAAACATGTATCACTACCAATTATACATTTCTGGGTTAAGTCATGTATACTCCTAAATAAATATCAAATAAAGCAACTAAGGAAAGTGTGTGCGCACAATATCTATATGGGTGTAAATATAGTCTATGATATGACCAATGTGTACAGGAGATTGTTACTATTTGCTCCAACTTTGTTTATTTAAATTAAACTCGCCATTTTGTAAAGTGCATTTATATTTTAACATGCCACCTCAAGCACCACATATGTAGCTCAACACATGATTAATCTATCTCAAGTATAACATCAATCAAAAAACCTCCACAAACAGCATAATTTAGTCAAGTCATATCTTAATTTGTATATCCTTTTGGTTCAATACCCATTAACCACATTGGTGCTTTAAATCACAGCAGACCTATAGCTGCACACCAAGTTGCTAATCCCGAAGTCCATTGGAGTGAGGCAACCAACAATCCCAACCTTAACCACAGCAAAGTAGAGTAAGCTAGAGTAAGTCCTGTTTTTTTACATGTATTCAGTACACCATTTGTCAATACGATAAAACCAACAGTAGTCAACACAGTAACAATATGATTCTAAAAACCACCTAAAATATGGAGTGCAGTCCTCACTTTCCATGCTGTCAGCATTCACCACGTGCTCCAATTTGAACACCCATTAAATAGGTTCCAAAAAGGGTCATGTTTGCAGCGACAATGGAATATTAATATCTCATAACAATATGTATGATCTTTCAGTTTCAAAACAAATATGAAAAACAATTGTAATTTTCCCTCCAATATTTAAGGTGATTTAACAACAAACACATTTAAAAGAAACTTTGCTCCTTATATCTAAACCTACAGTTAACCTTCAGTGTGGAGCACTATCTCTCCATTTATTCACCGAATCATAGAATTTAATGTTTGTGCCAATTTAAAAAGTTGGTTACAGTTCTCAGTTGAACACAATTTCTTGACAAAGTGTGTGTGAACAACGGAAGTTCAGCAGTCCACTGTCCATACGCACCTTGTCCAGGTGTTCAATGTGTGTGCTATTTTGAATGCCCATCTGTGAATTTCAAAATAAAGCAATAAAAGATAACTAAAATTGAAACTCCTACATTTAATTTAAAAAATATTGATCCAGTATACAAGAGCAACACATTTCTGTTATTCTATTAACACACATTGTCATAATCCTACTATATTCACCAAATTCCCCTCTAGTGAAATTATGAGGTTTTTAATAAATTGACTCATGGAAACTTTTCTCCTCATTTAATACCTACTGTCAACCTTTACTTTGGTTTGCCTCCTTCACCAAGATGTGAACTTTCAACATGGGCACCATCTTGGATGAATCAAATATGAATATTATTCTGTTCTTAACACACACTGTACCAAAGGGCTTCTGACTCAATCATGAAAAAAGTATCTACACATTATTGAGTACACTTCAGACTTAAACATTTGGCAATTCATCAAAGTCCCATTTGTTGTCTCATTGTGAGGTATTTAGCAAATAAACCCAGGGAAGCTTTCCTACTCAATTAAAACCTGCAGTAATGTTTTACCTTGGAATATCACCTTCACAGTAGGTAACCAAACTGTGAACTTTCAACACGTGCACCATCTTGGATAATTCAAATACAGATATGTTTCTGTTCTTAACACCCACTGCCCCAAAGAGCTAACACTCAAGTATCTTGACAATAGCATTCCGTATCCAATATTGACTACACGTAAGACAAACATCTTGGCGATAACAGTCCGTACCAAATATTAACTACACATCATTGGAAATAGTACAACTGTATAGTTATCATAAACATTTCCACCGATATCCAAGAGCAACAATAGATCATAAAATAATGATGTAATTCATCCACTTTGCCATGGCTAAATACTAAACTCCTTAATCTACTGTTCTATTTCCCTTCTCTGTAAAGACAGTTCTCTATTACCTCCCCTTTCACGTTTTTAACAAGGTCATGGAACTGGATATCTTTTATACCCACACAAGCTTCTTGGTAACGTAATGATACAGGGTAATATTTATTCTTATTTTTAATAGCTCTTATGTGTTCTTGTATTCTAATCTTCAATGGGCTTACACTACTCTATACATAGATCTTATTGCAGGGGCTCCAAACCACATATACTATGTGAACAGTATTCCAGGTGATAGAAATGTTTATTCTATATTTCCTCTTACCATTGTAACTGAATTCTTGTAATTGGTTCTTTCCATATGGATACATATTACACATGCCACCCGTGAAAAAATCCATTTACTTTTTCTGTATCCAATTACCCATATTAAATATAGATGTATCTGTTTTCACGCAACTGGGATAAAGTTGTTTTAATAGTAATCCCACACTCATAGATAATCAGCGGTTTCTTAGGGATAAATTCAGCAGCATAGTAATATCAGGAAGGATATGACAATGTTATACATTCGACCACTTTGGGTGTTGAACTGGGTAATGAAGGCAATCTTCGTGTTAGACTTTTTTTGTTTGTTGTTGTCGGGTCTTATTCAAGAGTGTGTCCTTTCTTTGCAGTTTTAGAACCCCATACATTGCCCTAGTTAGGCAAGCCTTGCGGTAGCCCCTATATTTAAAATCATTCCTCATTTTTTTATTCTCTCTATATAGCTACAGTTGCGTCTTGCCCTCACCATCTCACCATATGGGATAGTGTAAGAAAATGCCTCTTTCTGCATGTTCACCCCCATATGTTTGAACTGATGTTAACGGTTTTTCGAATCTGAGAGTGCACTGAGGCCTGCTAACCAGACCTCAGTGTCAGTGTTCTGATCCTATGCAAATTGCATGCTGAATTGGATACACCCAATTGGTAAGGAGTGACCTCCTTATAAGCCCCTAGTATATGGCACTCAGCAAATGTAAGGCAGAGTGTCTACTCTGCACTGCAGAACTGTTTGCACAACCCTGTGTGAGAAGGTACAAAATGGTCCCCAGCCTGCCAATGCAGACTGGAAGGACAGTGTTTTCACTGCCAGATCGACTTTGCCTTTCATTCCAACGGCAATGCCACCCTATCTCTTAACACTATATATATGTCTCCCCTAAGGAAGGGCTATAGATCCCAATGGCAGGGAGCTGTATTTTGTTAAGTAAGACACATTTGTGATCTATCTTAACAGCAACACTTCCAAATTGTCGTTTTGCTGCGGCTAAAGCTAGTAACCCCATTGGCTAACACAGGGTACCCGGATAGCATCCCAACATGACTAACTCTTGAATGAGACTATCAAACTGGGTCATGTAAAGTATCAAATTATTTGTGGCATGGGACCCAACTTGATGCCCAGGTCAAATTTAATACCACAATTAAAGGTAAGCAAGTTTTAGGAAGTTGCCATTTTGTGCTCCAGCTAGCCCAGTGGCCTCACAAGGGCCCTGGCACACAGACATCTTTCTGACTGCCTAGGGAGAAATGTGACTGACTCCCACCACATGAACAAAGGCAGTTGCCATGGAGAGAGGTGTTACCTCCTCCCCCAGGATGGCCACTCAGGTTGTTATCCCAAAAGGCAAGCTTCAAAGGTAAGGCTGCCTTTTTGAGGGAAGCGGCACCAACATCCCTGAGCAGGATGCCTTTTGTTCCTGCAGACAAAGTGGAGACATGGTCACGGAGGGAAAACTCACCCCAAACCTGTTCTTCTGTGGTGATATTGTCCTCTGGTAGCCACACCTCTGGGGTGGGCTACCAAGGAACATTGTCACTAGGTAGGAGGGATCCAGTAGCCCATTGGCTAGTGACTGCTTGGTCTTCTCAAGACACTTTCCTGGTATAATTATGGTACCCTTGGCACTCTGACCCTCAGATCATGCTCGAATCAGAGAGAAGACCTAAAAAAGGCTGCCCATCTGCCTTTAGATCCGCACAAAGTGAGTATGCATGTTCGGAAGGACTGTACCTGCTGCACTTTGGGCTAACAAAGTTTGGACTTTGCTTACAGCTCCAAGCTTGGGGAAAAGTTGATTCCTGACATCCAACAACAGCAGTGACTCCAAGGATCAGTCGGCTGATCTCCTGGAACCAACTCCAGGGACCCAAGAAATGAGGTGGCCCAAACCAAAAAGTTGATAGCCACCACAGACGTTTTGCTTCTACCAATTGCTGTGCACCCAAGAGGACAAATCTGAGATAGCCAAAAGTTGCACCCGAGTCTGCCTGACACAGGAGTGCTATCCAAATCTGAACTTATCACACCCAAGGGACACTAACCCCTACCTAAGGTAGCCCAGCATTGGCTGGCCTGCTAATGCAATGTAGAAGACTTTGCAGGACCCCCATCTCTGTGGACAAGTTTACCCAAGTTCAACCATGGACCGAGGAGCACCCACAAAGACACCCTCTTTGACCAAATCACAATTGGAGCATCCTTTGAGCATCTTTTGCCTGCATCCCTCAGCATCAGGGCCACTCCATTGTCATCTATGGTGGTTGTCCTGTAAAGTTTGGATTTTTCTTCAAAAACACTCTGGTGGCCAGGTAACTGTCCTAAGTGTTCACTCCGGCCCCCTAGACCTCTGTCACTCCAGAATTGGTCACCCAACCCAGGCCAGAATAGGCCAGCAAACTGTTTGAAACTTTTCAAAAGTTTCTAAAGTTTTTGTTGACCAATGCTTGTTTGCAGTTGCATTTAAACATTATAGTGTTTTCCAAAATATGTATTTCCAGAACCCTTTGGTGGATTTTGTTGCACAAGGTCTCTAAAATTTATTGACTTGTGATCTATTTTTATAAATTTGTATCTTCTTTCTTTCTTGTGTTGTTGCTTTCTTATTTCATTTTTTGGTGCTGGTAAAGGCTTTACACATTGTTCCTTTGTTAAGCCGTACTGCTCACAGCCACAGCTACCCTGGGTTAAGCTTAAGGTTAAGTAAATGTACCCGATTGGACCCAAGATGTTATTTGAGAGTGTACTGCACAATAAGGCCCCACAGCCACATCACATAATACACCTAAATCGTTACAGATAGCATTAATCGTAGCTTTAGTGTGTTTGCACTAGAGGCATTTAAGATGCTAGTACAAGATTGCTTTGTGAAAAATATCACTCTGTATCTTACTTGACTCAGCATAAAATATTAAGTCCAACACATCAGTCTTAAACTTGTCATATCTTAGAGTTGGATGAACATTAAATTCATTATTATTTAAATACATATGGAATGCTATTAGATCATGTTCTGATCCATTCCATATGACCAAGATATGATCTATATATCTACCCCAAAACAATATTTATCATATCCACTGAGTCACTTCTCATCGCCATGCATGCTCCCTCTCACACTGGCCCATAAAAATGACTGCCTATGAGCAAGCAAACTTGGAGCCCATGACCGTGCCTTATTTATGTAAGTACCACATGCCATCTTATAGGAACACATTATTGATCAAGACAATTCTTGCTATTTCCAGTAATATTTCAGTATGCTCATAGTGAGTAGCAGTCTATTTTTTGGTGCCAAACATTCACTAAATACTCACCATAGATGTGAGGCGACCTTTGGGAGCCTTTTCCTTGTAGGGCAGGAGCTATCGAGGGCTTCGGCTCAATGTTAGTGATCACGCTGAGCAGCATGAAGAAGAAGATGCACGTCACCACCGGGAAGCGGAGACCGCAAGCCCCGCCCGAGTGAGGAGGCGGGCACGGATCTTGGACCTTTGAGTGAGAGTCTGCATGCCGATGCGTGGAGACCGGATCAGGAGTTTGTCAGTTTGTTCGCAGGACGAAGCGAATGCTGACTATATTGCTGGAATTTGGGCAGAGGTGGCGCAGGACATAGAACGCGGTAGGTGTTTTTTGGTCGGAGTAAATTTTAGAAGTCCCGGAGGTACCGTCAGAGGAGACTTTAGGTTTGATAAACTGAGGACAGGGCCTCTGGAGGCTGCGCATGACGACTGGTTGTGGGGGGTACATTACATGACGCCCACCCATTGCTCTACAGAGGCTTTTTTGCCCCCACTTTCTATTTTGGCCTGTGGTAAACAACTTAGAGCAATTGAGGGATACCAAAATACTTTGCTTAGGGGGGGAGGCAAAAAGAGGCTCCTCAGTTGAGTCGCAGGGTGTGGACTCACAGAGAGCTATATTGAAAAAAGGGGCTGGTTCTGTTAGACGGAGGCAGGAGCATAAAAAACACGGTATGAATAATTCTTCCCCTCTTAGGCCTTTGAAATTGATTAGTAAGAATCAAGGGAAAAAGGTTATCACACATCCCCTCACAGACAAAGCCCTTACTCAGAGAGATTCCAAGACCGCCAAGTCCCCCCATCACATACTTTCTTTAAGCTCCCTTCATCCAAGGTTGAAAAATTTGTGGATACCCGCGGTCAGACGGGGGGCCCTGCCTGTGGAACATTGGATGTAACAACCACTAAGAAAACTAGAGAGGGACCTAAAAAGGGAAAGTGTGTGTCATTTCAAGAGGGGGCGGGATGTCACATACTGAGTCCACAATAAATACTGGGGAGGAACTAGTGCCTGCCCTAATGACACCTCAAACTACAAGTCAGGAGTCCAAAACTGACATGAGGAGTCTTCTCCTATCATTAAAAGAGGATATAAGAGAGAGATTTGAGATTTCTGAGAGCAACCAGGAAAAAATCAAGCAAACCTGTGTGACAATGGAAAATAATATAAGCATATTAATGGAGAGAGTGGGAAATATGGAGGTTGTATTTGAGCAGCTTGATAAACAAGTTATCTCGAACAAACAAGAAATATTACAGTTAAGAAGTGGTGAGAAGACTATACAAGAGAAGCTTGAGACTCTGGAAAATAATATGAGACTGAACAAAATTCGGCTGTTAAATGTCCATGAAGGTAAAGAGGGGAATGATATCAAGCGGTTTGTAGTATCATTAATTAAAGAATCAATCCCGGTGGTGAGTTCTTTTAATTTGGAGGAAGATATCCAGAGAGTACATAGGGACCCTTTTAAGAAGAACCCAGCCAGGAAAAATCCGAGGAAGATTTTGGTTAACTTTGGTTCCTACTCCATTAAGGAGTAGATTTTGCTTGAAGCTCTCAAAGTGAACACCTTCTGTAAGGCTGATTGGACTTTTTGCATTAGATGAGATATCTCAAAGGTAACACAAGAAAGGCAGTGGGAGCTGGGAAAATATATGCAAAAGCTCAGGGAAATGGGGGCGAGCGTACAGCTTTGTTTCCCAGCAGCGCTTAGAATAATGTGGGCAAACAAAATGCATAATATCAGGGATCCAAATGAAGTTCGCACCCTTTTGGAACAAATGAAAGCAGTGCGCTAAATAGATTTTTTTCTTCTCCTTTCTTCTCCTTTTGTTTTCGTAGTCTCCCGGAGCCGAGTGGGCTCACCCGGGCTGATTTTAGGATTATCCCAATGAGAATAGGGACGGTTCCCCAGGGAGGTATAGGGTTTGGGGCACTAATGGGAGGTTGTCATGTCACAGGCTGTGGGTGTGGGAGCATGAGGGAGAAAACCATAAAACAAGTCCTCATAGTGTTTAGTCTTCAACACAATTTTTTTAGGGAGTCGAGGCACAGGTGTTTTGAATTTACGGAATCCATAGAATGGGCCCAGCTCAGTTGAAGATTTTAACTTGGAACGTGAATGGTCTTAGGGTCAGGGGACGTAGGCAAAAAAAAATTGAATTTTTGAGATTGCTCGAAGAAGAGGTCGTGATTCTTCAGGAGACTCAGCTGAGAAAAGAGGAATGGAGCAGTAGTTTAAAACTGTTACCATGGGTGGCCCATTGGTTTAGTACAAACCAGCCCTTTACAGTTAAAGGGGTTGTGATTCTTTTTTTAAAAACACTAAAAGTTGAGCTGGGCATGGTTAGGGTAGACCCGAGAGGATGGTGGTTGGTGGTGGAAGCTAATGTATATGGATCTTGGTCAACATTTACAGGGTATTATGGCCCCAATATAGATTTACCCAGTCCCTCTTCAGGAGCTCTATAATCAGCTCTTAGATTCTAAGTACCCGATTTTTAAAGGGGGGTGATATTAATGTTCTTTTAGATCCAATTTTGGACAAATCAACCACGAGAAATACAGCAAACACCCCTAAGAGGAGAATTTGGGTGAAGCAGGTGATGGAGGATATGGATTTAGTGGATATTTGGAGATGGAAGGGTATTAATGGATCAAGATTTACTTAACATGGGGTGTGGTCTGGCCACGGATGAAGATGGCTGCCTAAGTAGAGGGCTCTGTAGGACGGCGGGGCTGAGGCCGGAGAGGGGAGCGATACAGGAACACGGGACCTCGTCACTGCCATCGGAGGAGTGAACAGGGAACGCTGCTACGGAAGGGGCGAACCCTGAGGAAGAGGCAGGTCTGGAGACCCGAAAAAACCCGTCGCTAAGGCACCGCGACCTGCGGCGTGTCCCCGGACCGCGGTTTCCCACACTTGACGGCCGCGCCATTGCCCTAGAGGGGGCCTGGAGAGAATACAGCTTTGTATTGTTGTGCCCCCCCCTTCCCTCACCGGCTCGCTACCCTGCCGCTGATGCACGGCCCTCGCCGGAAGCTAGAGTGGCACTCTCCTGTGCCTCCAGCGCGTCCTGCTCTCTTCTGACTGGCGCTGCCCCGGAGTGCCCGAGGTGAGGTCAGCGCTGGGAGCCACGGCACTACTGTGTCCTGGGGAGATCGCACAACAAAGGGTGACTAGAGGCTGATCGCACCCGCAACTGGATCCTCTTTTTCCCCGCTGGGGGGGGCTCCTTCCTTCTCCCCTCACACCGGCAGTGAGGGGGTCTCCCGCGCTACCCTGCACCACACAGGACAGGCCCGCCTAAGGAGAGGAGCGGCAGCGGCCGAATAGAGGGGACGACCCTCTTTCTCTCTCCCCATTTCTGGACAGGGGGGCTCACCTACCCTGACTAAGACCGGCACATCAGCCATAGGGGGCACGCCTACACACAACCAGTGTTGTCCAAAGTATCCTGACTGCATGGTCCCTATCGAAGTGGACTAAAGTATCGGGGGATAAGAGCTAGAGACATTATCAAGACCAGAGGGAAGTCCTCTCATCACGGGTGGAAATTGGTAGGCCTACTGTGAGACCACTCCCTTGTCTGACCCTCTGCCCTCCCCCATCTGTCACCTGGGCCCTTGGAGCGCACATTAGTCTTATTGGGAGCTTTCAAATCTCACCACCGTTCATCGCCCATGTCCCCCCTGCCTCCCTCCCCCCCCTCACTGGGCGCAACAGGCAGAGAGCGGCGTAGCAAATACTGCCAAGAAATGACCCATGATGGACTGGGTGACAGGTGAGCTGCGCCATAAGGGAATCTCATTCCCCGAGCATAGAGGAAGGAACCCCCCTCTGCCAACATAATCCCTACAGAAACAGATGAACGTATACCTTTCATTGAGCGGAAACCTGCTTATTCTTTGTGAACACGGATGATGCTACGAGCCCCGCCTGAGATGTGACAGCCATTAGGTGTCTGACTGATAGGGCGGAGACCCTTTGCCTTCTCTCCCCTTCATCTTGGTATGCAGCCTCTACCCTACTTTATCTGTGGAGGAGACCCGCTTGCGTACCTGGCTTTGTTCAACACCGCACCTAGGCTCATTGGTTGGGACAGAGATGCCTGGCGGCAAGTCGGCTGCCAAGAACTCAGGCAAACCAGTGAGGCAGCTGCTCTTTTCCGAGGCCTTACTCCACTCAAAGACATCACCCCCTGCCCCGGTGGCCCAACAGCCTGCCTGGACCCATACTATGTCGGACCCAGCTCAGGAATCCACTATGGATCGTATCCTCCAGGAGATATCAGCGGTGGGTCGTAGGCTGGAGGGGATGGACAATGCAATGGCCTTATTGACGGCCAAAACAAAATCCATCCATCTTGACATTGCAGGCTTCCAGTCCTGTGTGATGGGGCTAGAACAAAGGGTGACAATGGTGGAAGCCCAAGCAGCCACCTCCCAGGACTGGGACCGGGAACTCCTGTACCTTCGCAGCAAGCTGACCGGCTTAAAAGACAGGAGCCGGAGAGATAACGTTCGATTCCTAGGGTTTCCTGAAACAATCGAAGGTGAGGATGTGCACTCGCTCCTGCGGGAGACGTTGCCCAAACTCACAGGCATAACCCTCCCCTGGAGTTCCATAGGGCTCACAGGCTCTGCCCCAAGAGACCCGGAGTGACCGCTCGCCCCCGCCCGATCATAGCCTGTCTCCTCCGTCACATGCAAGCCCGACAGCTCATATAACGGGTACGCCTACACGGGCCCTGTCAGATGGACGGCCAGGAGATCCGGATGTCAGCGGACTTCTCCAAGGAAACCAGTGAGCCCAGGAGGGCTTTCTTGGCTCTACGCCCCAGATTACGCCAGATAGAGGTGAAATATGGCCTGTTCGAACTGACGAGAATGTGAGTTACGAAAAACGGTCTGTTCCAAGACTTCTACGATCTGGAGGACCTACGTTCTTTCCTGGATAGCTTGATTCCTATGGACACATCTGCCCCGGTCCCACCTCATGAGTCATCTGTGACGGATCAGACTACACTGTCTCGGGGCCCCGCCCCAGGAGGGTCGGGATCAGAACGACACCCCACAGTCTCCCATCCCAGAGGACGAGACTCGGAGCGACTCATGAACAGCCATGATGACAGAGGGCAGGTGCTACATGCGGTGGCACTCCACACACAAGTGGCGGACAGAAACAAGTCTGGATCCCCTCTGAAGCCCCCTACAGATGCACCTTGACTTTGTTGCTTTCTGCTGGGCTGCAGGATGGTTCCTAGGCAGAGACCCCTGTCACCCCCGGACTTGGAGCGACAGACACTTCGCTGTTCGGATGGCTGGATGAGTATTGAGTCACTTTGCCGTATACTGATAGTTGTGTAATTGTAATTGTGCCACAATGCCCTTTTGTGAGTCTCACAGATTCACCTAATCCATTTAAAGGGTTGCCCAGCCCCAGTCGAGACAGTTGATATGATATACCAGATCTTGCGCCCTCTGCAGTTTTGACAATTCCTCAGTTCGACAGCTAACCTATCAGCCTATGTTGCATTCATAATTGGTTGCTTGTTTGATTGTTAGCCATTTCTATGTGCCTTAAATGATGATTAGGAGATGCGTAATAATATAGCCATAGTTATCTGGTCGAATTATGTACTTCTCCTCTGCCTCCTTTCCGCGCCCGCACCCTGTCTCACTTCGCACCGCCCCCCACCCTCCCTTTTTTCTCTTCCCCTCCCTGGTGCGCAGGCAGCGGCATCGCTACTATGGTGACCCCCCGGCACTTTTTCACCCCTCTCCCCCCCTGCGCCTTGGAGACCTGTTGGGTTAGCAACGGCGTCCTCCGATACACTGGCCCTCCCGTGGCACAGAGCGGTACTGGCCCCCTATCGGAGACTATCACGGAGACTGACTCTGGTCCTGTGGCCCCGGAACACTCACGTTCACTGGCGGGGATGGTCCCCTGCACCGCTCCCCCTTCCCCTGACTGGTGCCCCGCTGCCCAGGGGTCGGAGCTCTTAGGGTTCAGGTGCAGACCCGCAGATTACAGTTTAGGACCTCTGGGGCTCTTATCTTGCTCCAACCTTTTCCTCCTTCTCCCTCCCTTCCCCCATCTTTGCCACTTATCTCCCCACTCCTTTCCCCTCTACACTGAGATTAGTTCCGCTCCTATTGCTATATTCACTTTTTCACACCTGTCTCCCCCACTCCGTATTCCTTTTTCTTCTTCTCCTCTTTTCTTCTTTCCTTCTCCTTCCTCACATTTTTTAAAATTATTATTTAACTCCCTCCTCCCTGGTGTCTCCTCAACCTCATCTCCTCTTCCCTCCCACTTCTGCCCCCTCTCCTTTTCTCTCTATTTCCCTCTGGCAACTCGCCTTTTCTACTCTTCCATATTACCTCTTCCTTCTACCTCTCTTTTCGACGGCTGGACCCCTCTTGGACGCTATATTCTTTTTCCGCCTCCCACCGCCTCATATCTCCCCCCCCACCCGTTCCTTTTTCAATCTTATAGTACATTGGTCTCACACCCCTCCCCATCGCCCCCCCTCCTCGCCTACACGCCACCTACACTTGCCGCATCCTCCAGCCCTTCTTCATGGCTGGACACTCGTCCCCACCCCGCTAAGGGTTGTCTCTTGGAACGTCCACGGCCTCACTCATTTCATCAAAAGGAAGAAAATACTCTCATACCTCAACACTAAGTGGGCCAATATCGCTCTCCTCCAAGAGACCTATTTGACTAGATTTGAATCCGACAAGCTACGGCGGGACTGGGTGGGGACAGTGTTGTCTAGTTGTAGCCCTCCCCCACCGGATGCTGATGACACGGTACTACGAAAATGCGATGTTGCAATCTTAAGAAGGAAAAGTCTACCTCTTTCTATCACCAAATCATGGGTTGACCAGGAGGGGTGATATGTGCTTGCTAAACTGAAACTGTCGAGCTTTTCGATCTGCGTGGGCTCTGTGTACTCCCCAACTGGTTCGAAGAGGCAATTCTTTCTCCATCTCAACCGCCTCTTGTCGGAGATAGGGGCTACCCGATACATAATTGGGGGAGACTGGAACCTAGCCAGAGATGCGGTATTAGATAGAACTGTACCATTGGACGTCGCTAACAACGGGGACATGTCCCTTCAGTCAGATGTTATTCAGGATAACAGTCTGGTAGACTTTTGGAGCCTGACCCATCCGGCAGACAGGGACTATACCTTTCTGTCCCCGGTCCACGGAACTCAATCCCGTCTGGATTATTTTCTTATTTCACATAGCAGTGTGGCACTTGCGCAGGACACTCCCATATTAGAAGGAAGTCTGTCGGATCACTCCCCGATCCTTTTAGCTATCCAGTTGGGCCTGCTCTCCCCTGGGCGTAAGCCATAGCGATTCGCTGTCCACCGCTACCGAACCCCTCAAGAGAAGGCGCAATTGCAGGCGCACACATCCACGTACATCTGTGACAACGTCGGTTCAGTGTCATCCAAGAGGGTCATGTGGGCGGCGGCCAAGGCGACTCTGTGAGGCCAAATGATGCGAGATGCCGCGCTGGCGAACAAAGACAGGAAAGCGTGACAGATGACCCTAGAAACTGATATCAGGAACCTGTTGTGGCAATGTACAGACCACCCCTCCCTCTCTATCTGTAGACAATTGGAGAGAGCCCGTTTGACTCTGAATGAACTATTTACTTCTCAGGCTGAATATGCGGTGCAGCGATGCCTATGGGGGTGACACTATTCTATGAGCAGGGGGAGAAGGCTGGACGCCTGCTGGCAGCTCAACTTCACCAGAGAGCGGCAACCCTGGCAATACCAGCCATTAAGGCATGTACAGGGGAGATCCTCACACCCCCCCAAGAGATAGTCGATGAATTTGCGACCTTCTACCAACACCTCTATACGCCAGAATCGAAATCCTCTCCTGCCCAGATAGAGGCTTTCCTGGATAACATTGCTCTCCCTTCGCTCTCTGAGGAGGGCCGCGGATTGCTTGAGGGAGAGATTACAAGGCAGGAGCTCCTTCAGGCCGTCTCCGATCTTCCTTATCACAAATCGCCTGGAGAGGATGGATTTCCTGTGGAATTTTATAAATGGGAGGGGAAGAAGCACTTGACGTCCTTCATGAGGCGTTAAATGAGGTGTGCCAGAAGGACTCTTTAGGTGTGATTTCCAACACCGCCACCATCGCAGTTATACCCAAACCCGGCTGAGATCCGTTGCTATGCGGCAGCTACCGACCCATATCTCTCCTAAATGGAGACATAAAGATTCTGGCCAGTATTCTGGTGAACCGTCTGCATACAGTCATACCGTCTCTTATACACCAGATGCAAGTGGGGTTTGTACTGGGCCGAAACTCCCGTAATCACCTCCGCACCCTCTGCCATACCATCTGGAAGGTTCAGGCCATGCCGGAGGCTGCGCTAGCATTGTCCTCAGACGCACAGAATGGTCGTACTTGTTTGCAACACTGAAGAAATTTGGATTGGGCGACCAGTTCATATCCAAAGTCCGATTGCTGTGCGAGCACCCTAGGGCGCAAGTCAACGGTGGAGGCTTTCTTTCAGATCCCTTCCCTATCCGCAGAGGAACCCGGCAAGGATGCCCTCTGTCCCCCCTTCTGTTCCTCTCAGCGTTGGAGCCGCTGGCGGCTGCCATTCGCGCTTCCCCACTGATAACGGGTCTCCCCTTACCGAGAGGCACTTCCAAATTTTATCTGTATGCCAATGACATCTAGCTGACACTAACCGACGTTGAACACTCCTTGCCAGCCCTGATGGGGATCATAAATCGCTTTGCACCTCTCTCCGGATATCGGGTGAATTGGGACAAAAGCGAGGCCCTCCCACTTTCCCCCTCATTGCACGTATGTGACTGGACTTCGACAAATGGACCCAACTGGGGCTATCCATATGGGGCAGGTTGCAGGCGGTGCGGATGGTCACAGTGCCGTGATTTACCTATGTTTTGGGACTCCTGCCCCTCCAGATACCTTTCACCATGCTGAGGTCAATTGATGAAGCAATCAGATCCTTTGTGTGGGGATCCGTGCGCCCGCGGTTGGCGCCAGCTAAGCTAACGGCACGCAGATCCCATGGTGGAATGAGACTCCCCTCGGTGGAGCATTATGCCCTAGCTCTCCACCTGTCCCCGCTAGCCACAACTCTACCTGGCCTCACGGAGTCGCCGCTGTGGATTCCAGTGGAGAGGGCGCTATTTTCCCATAATGGAGGCCTAGACGGACTTGACCTCATGACCCCTGCATCCCCTAGTGA